>NC_139975.1:19267429-19902929 GCF_963993115.1 Abramis brama | reverse complement strand
TGAAGTGACTCAATAGTGTGTTTATTGCTACAGTGTTACTGTATACAAAGACCAAAGATTGTCTTAGGTTTTACGACAACTTGAAACCAGCCAAGTACACTACTGTTGTTTTTCAAAAGTTTGTTATGCTCACCAAGGATGCATTTATTTGAAGAACAAAATATTGTGAAATATTATTACAATTAAAAAAATGTAATGTATTCCTGTGATGACAAATCATTACACCCATCCTTCAGAAATCATTCTAATATGCTGATATGCTGAAGAAACCAATGTTCAAAACAGGTGTGCTGCTTTTTTTTTGATGAATAGAAAACTTTTTTTACTTAGTAAGTTTAATTAATTTTAGACTTTTGTAACATTATAAATGTTATTACTGTCACTTTTGTTCAATTTAATGCATCCTTGTTGAATACAAGTATTCTTTTCTTTTGACCCCAAACTTTTGAATGATAGTGTGTACATTATACAACTTCTAGACTCTTTCTGGCCATCATCGGTGATGCTCACTACTTTCATGTTGCTTACTTTAGCAGTTCTGCCCTGAGATGACAAATTAATATTTCCAAAAATAGAGAACTAATGCGGCTATAACAGAGGCCCCCAGTCTGGCATATCCCGGCTCTCTGTCACACTCTCTGCTTTTAAATGAACGCTCAAGTCAGCATCCAGCCATATAAAATAAAACATCTAACATAAGTAATTAGCAGAACACATTAACAAAAAGTATGTAACAGCAGTGGCCTATGTAAGTACAGTAAAGCAGTGTTCCCTGTTCTGATGTCACATAGGCATTTTATTGAGCCTTCATTCTTATAATAACACCTGTGCTTCCAGAGAAGTTTAGAACGCTTTCAGATAAACACAAGTGTTACCACAAATTCCCCAACCTTTGTGTGTCCTCAGAAACCTTTGAGAGTCTGTGCGTAATAGTCCCATTCTGCTGTGTCTTTCACATCAAACCAGCTCGTACAAACAGACGGGAGTTAGTATGAATCAGCTTTTTGTCTTTAAAAATAGAAACATTATCTAAACAACGTCCCCCATTTTACGTTCACAGAGCTCGAGTAACAACATACAGTCAATGGCATTAGTCTGGTTGTGAAACAGTGCTTGGAAAAGAGATTGGAAAGTTTTGCAACACTTCAGACATGTAGAGATGTGTAAAACCATCATGATGGTTGAGTAATAAATGCTGAGGAAAATACAACACTATGTATGAGCACGGAAAGGTGGAAGATATGAGATGATACAATATGGTAGGAGATGAGGAATCTGCTGAATAATGTGATTGATTGTTCGTTCTATAGAGCGTAGTGTGGTGTCTGTAGTCGTGGAGAGTGAGCGTGACGTGTGCAGCCCTTCAAACAGCCTGGAGCAACCCGGCTAGTTGAAATTTTCCTTAGTCTGCCCTTAATCGCTTTCTCCCTGTGCCCCACTGTCTGCGGCAGAACTTCAATTCAGCCTGACATTTCTGCTTTCAGATGAGCAGATCCACAATGCCCAAAGACTCCATGCAAACAACAGCTATTGGAGTACTGTACAAGATGACATAATATTACAGTGCAATTTTAGATTTTCTCTCGTAAACATGCTATACTCACTTTCTTTCTTCCTGCTGTGTTCTTGAATTCAGTGGTTTATCTTCTTTTGTTCCGGTGGATCCCTCTCTTGCTTGTCTCTGTGCAGTGGTGGCACGTCTTCACTTCTATCCTCACTCCTCAGCCTGATAGAGTGAGTGTGGAGACGGACAGCTGGACTGTGAATGTATGCAAGGGAGGGAAAGACGGAAGAGAGGAGAGAGGGACGGCCCACTCCGACCCCCATACAGCCCCCCTGCACGGCCATCCTCCGCCCCCTGTACCCCCCTCGTCTGACCCCCCAGGATGAAAATTCCTGGTCTGCGGCCCAAATTCCAAAATTCCAAATGTGTCCAGCTCAACGACAGAAAAAACAGCATACGGATTCACACACACATGCAGCCAACCCCCCTCCATACACACATATGAACCAGCCCCCGCGCACACACACACACACACGAAGGCAAAGACCCCACCTGGTTTCATTTAAACTCGCCCCCCACAGCCTACAACTTTCTTTCTCTCTTTTCCCCTCCACCTCAAGTCACCCTTCATCTCTCCCATCTTTTTCGGTCTCTCGCTCTCTCTATTCCTTTCATTCGGCTGGATATTTATAGCTTGGGAGAAGCTAGTGGAATGTAGACAAAAATTGGAGAGCAAACTAGAAAGAGAGAGAGACAGAGGAGGCAAGGGTAGAGTGAAAGAAGGGAGGATAGGACACACGTCTTACTTGGAAAAGTTGGTTCGTTTTTTTTGCAGTCTAAATATTGAAACTGGAGGTGCTCGCAGGCTGATATTACTAGAAATGAGAGGCAATGGAAAGACTTTTACTTTTACTTCACAAACTCAAACAACATAGCAAGATTTGAAAAATGTGAGATTGTGGCTTGAAGACCAGATCTAATGCACTCTTTAACATAATTTCTCTTCTGGGAAAACCAACAAAAATATTGATGACTCATCCTGCACTACACATATTTTTGTCTAATCAAAAGCTCACTAAAAAAAACCCCAACAAATTCCAAAGAAATCTAAGTTATTTGGAACTACATAAACAGAATTCTGCCAAATGTATTCAAACACGCTTGTCTGAACTAAGAATTGTAATATCTTTGAAATATTGCTGCTGCTGTTAAATGATTATTAATTTGCTATTTGACGACTTAAATTTTTTTGTTTTGTCTTTATGAATTGTATTGTGATGTTAAGAGCTCCTCTTTTTATTCAATGTCACCGTTCTTTAGGTTTATGTATCAAGTGTTGAGGTCTTTGTATATAGTATACAACCTTTTAAAACTTAGATATCTTTGGTTTATAAGGTGAATACATAAACCTGTAGTTGCCTTCACAAATGTATTGGCAGAATGAGGCATTTTAATAAACAAATTACAAATGGGCAAAACAAAGAATCACTGAGAAAACTTGAAAACAAAAAATATATATAAATACATTGGTGCCTATTCTCAACAGTTCTTTTTTTACAGTCTAGAATGAGAATGTCCTGCCCACTAATACTAATAATTTCGATAATAATAAATATTGCTGGATTCAGAAAAGCATACTTAATTTGGCAGAAATTGTAAGAATAGTATGTTAGTAGATATACAATATATTTGTATTTTCTAATTACATGATTTGGTTTAGTTGAGGCTTTACATACATGTAATTAAAGAAATGATTATACATTGACCAAACTCCGTTGTCAAGTCACAAAATCAGTTGATGTTGGAGGCATTGCATTCAAGCTTTATCAAATTATACAAAGAAATAAACATTGTTTTGCTCTGCAAATGACAAAACGGCAAACAAATCTGTTTGCCATTACTCTTGTACCAAAAAATCCCTCTAGGGTAATGTGGTAGGGCTGACAGCTGTCATTACACACCATTATTGCAAAAACACACATGTACACTGTGCCACCAAGACCTGACAAATTGTGGCCCCCTACTGCTTTCCCACCCCTCAATGGGCCCACACACAGACCTCACACCCATCAGTGAGCCATGCGCCCACTTATTCTGGTCAAGCCAGAGGGGTCAGGAGTTTAAGGACCATAAGGGCTCAAGCCACAACATCCTTTGGACTGTTTGCATGTTAATTATCATTAGGACCCCCAAATTATGTCAGTCAAATCAAGTATGATCAGGGCATAATTTTGTTCCATCCATCATTACCAAATACACCATTTTTTTTCAGAGGGTTTGCTAAAAGGGAAACCCACAAAGCAGAGTTAATGAAAACACAATGCAGACAGTGTCTGTGGAAATCATGCTGTGTTTATTTACAAGTCATACAGTTCTGGAGGCCAAGGGGTGAAAGAATGAAACGGGGATAGAGGAAGAGGGAGGTGAAGACATGGACAGATGGTAGGGGGGGTTGGGGTATATTTGAGAAAAGATTAAAGAAAGATGATGATAGACAGGAGATATTAAACACCAGGCCATAAATTCATCAGATGCTAGACTGAGTTATCATGAAGAGAGAGAATGTGTAAATGAAGATTCTTTACTCATGGTACATTTTAAGGATGCAACTTTTGATAACTCCCATGTACCTGGTCCAGACAGAATGATGCCTGAGAAAAAAATCAGAGAGAGATTTAAAAATGTGTCATAACATACACTTTTTCTCTATTTGGTCTTATAAGAGCTTGTTTTTGTTAATACATTCAAAATGTTCACTTTGACCAATCAAAAGTTTGAGGTCAGTATGATTTTTTTTTTTAAGAAATCAAAACTTTTTTGGGGCAAGGATGCATTACAATTATCAAAAGACTTTTACACTGTTACAAGAAATGTCAAATAAATGCTCTTATTTTGAAGTTTCTATTCATCAAAGTATCCTAAATAATCACAGTTTCTATAAAAAATTAGGCAGCACAACTGTTTTCAACAATGATAATAATAATAAATGTTTTATTATTAAGCAAATCATCATATTAGAATGATTTCTAAAGGATCGTGTGTCACTGAAGACTAGAGCAATGATGCTGAAAATTCAGCTTTGCCATCACAAGAAAAAGATAAATTAAAATATATGAAAACAGTTATATAAGGAACATAAGAAAACAGTTATTTTAAATTGTAATAATATTTCATAATATTACTGTTTTACTGTATTTTTGATCAAATAACTGCAGCCTTGGTGAGCATGAAAAAACATTTGAACGGTAGTGTAGTTCAGGATAAATACAAAATTCCAAGTGATTTGAGGTGATTTGGTTTGAATAAACATAAAAACACATTCCACAGTGGTTAAACCACATAAATGACTAGACAGGAAACAAAGGTGACTACAGATAAAGCAATGTGCATTTGATACAGTGACCCCCACTGGTTGCAAAGAGAATTTCCCCTGAACTAAGACTTCCATATAAAGCAATTGTCTAGAAAAATACCAAAAGAAAATATACAACAGCCATAGTGACACTTACTTGAAGGTGTCAAGGATATGTGCCGAGTTAGTATAATGAGTAAGGTAGAGGTTCACATCTACTGATGTCCATTTGTCTGATCGGCAAGGTTCAATAAACTGTGAAGAGAAAAAAGAATAAATGCTTTGTGAAAAATGTGAGTGCTTCAGACCTGATAGATGCTATTATTAAATTTAAAAAAAGTACCTTTTCAACAAGGTCAATGAAGAAATCGCGGACATCTTTTGCGTTGATTAATTTGGCAGCGATATTCACAAGGCCTCTTGAGAGATTCTACAGCAGAAGACATTTTGAAATCAAAAATCATGTAGTAAAGCATTTATTTCACAAGAAACACATGACCAACTCTCTTACCTTAAAATTGGCTTCCATCTCGATGAAGACATTAGTTTTACCCCGCAGAGCAGTGCACACTAAACTGAGTGGATGAGAGGTTTCATTATTCAGATGGCTGAGACAGAAGGAGTAACCATGAACCATTTGGACATTTACAACAGCCCTCCTCAGACTCTATTCTAATCTCTATTCTCCCCATCCAAATCACTCACTCACACACAGTGCTGAACACACACCTTTTGTGTTGGTCTAAGAGATCCTTGTCTGTGATTAGAATTTTGAGGTCTTTGAGGTCTTGAAGGAATTCTTTATCCAGATCTACATCCATGTCCTCCATCATGTTATCTAATGGTAAGAGATCGTGGATTTTGAAAGTACAGACAGACAGACAAAAAAGGAGATAATTTCATCTATGTGTTTTTTCTAAACTACACAAGTGATCAGACAGAAGATGTCCATTAATAACCTCAGATTAGATGCTCAAGACACCATTAGGACATTTATGTAAGGGAAAATGTGCAGTCAGCCAGGCTTTATCGCAAAAAAAACCAAAAAAAAACGCTATATCAAACAACAAAAGACAAAAAGAAAATCACTCACTGCTCTTGACTGAATAACTTTTGTAGCTTTAACATAGATTAATCTATATTCAATTCATACAGTGAAGACTATACAGTGTTGTTTTGCATTTGATTATTCAATTTCTGTACCAGAGTACTTCTGTTACTTCCTACTTGAAAAACTTAAAAGCACTGTTTATTTCATTCATAATTTGTTTATTTGTTCTTATTGTATTACTGACTGTTCACTTTTCTTTAAAATCAAGCTTTTAATGTTGTTTATATGTCTATGATGTGTTTTTAATATGCTTTAAGACAAACCATGTGCAAATTCATAAGTCAACACCATCTCTGAGTATTTTCTCTTTGAAACTGCAGTGAACCAAGGACAGTCTCAAAAACGCGTTTCTGACGTCCATGTAACCAAAAAAACTTGTAATTTGTAATGATCAAAGATGCAATGTAATTTTGGTGATCAAAGATGAGTTTTAAGTTTTAAAATGATTGACTACATGTTTGAACTTTATATTAGTTATACTAGTAGTTTTTGCAGTGGTATAGAAATTGGAAATGAGATTGTGAAATTTCAAGTATTGCAGTTGGCTGTGTAAGAGCTGTGTAACTGGTCTTTTACCAACAGCTCCTAGAGTCCAGTTGTTGATGAGCTGCCCAGCACAGAAGGCAAAGTCCTGGAAGGTTAGATACAGCAACTTTTTCTTCCCCGTCTCAAAACGATTATTGGCAAAGAACACTATTGCAGCATAGTCTCTGGAGGAGGAATTGGCAAGATCGTTTAGCAAGAGAAGGTGAAAAAGCACCAAATCAGCACTGAAGCAACTGTTCATGGGATGAATATATCACTCAACATTTACCAATACATGTTTAAGATCAAGTGTATCTGTTAACATTATTTACATGAAAACCAACATTAGCAAAGGTTAATCAATGCTCTAAGAATATATCGCTCATTGTCAGTTCATGTTAGTTAATGCATTAACTAATGTTAACAAATGAAACCTTATTGTAATGTGTTACCGAAACTTCAAGGAATAGATCTAAGCAGAGTAATTTAAGCAAATGTTCATTTCTTTCTCACCTTGCTAATTGATCAGGTAACAGAAAGTGCTGCCGTATGTTTTCCACAAGGGGGCCCTTGAGTTCTTCCACCACTTTGAACACTCGCTTGAAGTTGTCAAACTATATTTGAGGAGATAGATATAATCATTTAATTCCCAAAAGTGTCTTGGAAAAGCATCCAAGCATAAATCATGTCAATGAGAAATATATAGTTTCAAATAGAGTAGTTCAGCCCACCTGTCTTCTGCAGCTCTTCAGCGTAATGCCTGTCTTTGTGCTAACATCATCAAGGTCTTTTTTTGTTCCCTTGGAGAGTTTTTTTCCCAGGACCTCTCGAACAAACAAATCATCAAAAGCATAATACCTAGAAGAAAATGTGAATACATGTAGTTTAAACTCAATAATACAAAACTATTCAATAAATAAAATATTTCAATTGGCAAGACACAAATCAGTGCATACCGTTCAATGAGCATGGCTTGTCGGTCTGGCGGTATCTGAAACAGAAGCTGATTGGCTAGTTTAGCTGGGTGGTGTAAAAGTCTCTCGCACATCTGGAAAGTTCTGTACTGGTCCATGGTGTCACTGAGCAGCACCTCTGCACTCACCTCACACTCCTCCATTACACCTCCTTCTATCCGCACCGTCACTGCATCATTCACTATGAAGGCAACCACATTGTTATAAATATAACATCAATTTCTAAGCAGGTATTACAGTAGTTCATAGTCTCATGCACTATACTTTACCTGTATATCCATTCAACCACAGTTGATACACCTCTTTGTCCATAATGGTGGTGTTTCCAACAAATACATCCAGCTCCACAGACATCTTGACATCGGCAATGTATGTTTAAGCTGTACAGAGGCACATGGTCATGGTAAGTTAATACCAAACGGATGCTTTTAACATTCAGTGACTTTGAGTTGCAAGGATAGTCTCACTCTTTGGCACTTTTTGCAAGTCAAGAACAAGACTTAGCTACAGCTACGGCCGTTAACTAATCATTAACCATTTAACTAATCCCTAACACAATTTAACACACCACACATCTCAGACATGCTACATGACGTATTTTCCAAATATCCTAAGAGGACTTACCAGACACACAAGCGTATTTACGCGACGGCTGGTGTTTAACTTAATCACATTCAGATATCACAACATTAGCTTTAGTTTTTGAATGTCTAAGTTAGTTCCTTTCAAAATGTACTCGCTCGAAAACATAAGCTTATCGGATACGTACGTAGAAATAATTATCACGAGTTAATTATGCATTGGTAACCATCACAGTTATGTTTACCAAACACAAACTGTCAAATCGAGCCACTTCGCTTCATCCATAGCAACAACACACCGTTATGATTACTTCCGGGTGTGCGCCGCATTCGTTTTACGTCACATTCACGTGACTGTAGTTTCGGGTAGTGAGTGTTCGGGTATCACAACAACTGTATATTAATATGAGCCCACTGTCAACTGAACTGGTCTTATAGTCAAATAGTGATATTTGTGACTTTAATAGGTTTGAATAGGAATACTAATACTACATACATAAAATATGTATGTCAAATATAGATGTCAGGAGGAGTAAAAAGAGATTTTGCTACATTGAATAGATCCTATTAAAGGACTATCCTACAATTTGATTGTTAAAATGGAATACGTGGTTTAAAAGAATCCATCATGGTGATAGTGGTAGCCTTCTAATAACAAGAGCTTTAATTTCAGGTAGAGGTAACCTAGATAACCAAGAAAAAGTTACTGACATCACAATTCTGGTCTATGATGCCCTTGAGCCATTTATAAAGGGAAATGTCGCTGCCCTAGCATAAGCAAAGCATCTGTGTGGTAAACAAAGTAACCAAATTAAAACGTTCACATTCCCTAGTTCACCAAAATCCCTCAACATTTTAAAATGTATTTTGAATCGTAAATTGACAGGGAAATAACATTTATAAGATGATTTTATATGAGAACATGATCTGATTTATTATTATAATGAAATACCAGACTCAGAGACAGGATTATCATCAAACAGGTATTTATTGAACAGATAAAACGCACAGATGAAGTAGGTGAATAGCGAGGTGAATAAAGAGTAATTGATGATTGATAATAGTGAATAACAAAATAATTTCCTTTTACCAGGTAGCTTGGGAGGAGACTATGACCGGTGAGTGGAGGAGACTGAAGAGCACACACTTTGTGGATGGTTGGAACAGGTTTGGAAACAAATAGTAAAAACACACATTTTTAAAACAGGAGTGCTTAGTTGCAAATAGTTTCTTACATTTCCAAGAAGAAAATTAGACTGACAAAGACACTTCTCTGCTTTCAATATGTTTCCAAGTAGCCTGGCTCTAACCATACCATCATTACCAGATTATTATTGGATATTTCATAATGTATAGGCTACTTTTTAATCCCCTGCACAGCAGTTTAGGCAACATAAATCTAAATGTTTTCTTTGCACCCAAACTGCAATTAATTAACTGAATCCACCAAAGGAGCGCAAGCGTGTTTTTGACATGGCCTTATTATTCTGCACCTCTCCCCTATTGTCTTGCATGCCTTTGTTCACCCCTCCCGCTCGTTTATCCGAAAGTGTGGCCTGTTTCCATTCTCACTCCAGCAACCCCCCTCTCACCCCTGGCCCTGGTTAACACCCACATTGTTATGTCCTCGTGCGAGCAATTGTGCTGGAGAGCAGGGAGGAAGGATGTGGCTAAATACCATGGCTTAAAGTAGAGAAAAAGCTTTTGTCACCCTTTCCGTTAGTTTTGTGTGTCCCGTGTGTATGCAGTCTCATCGTCGCAGTGGGAAGACCTCATCCAGAGATATTTCAACATAAACTTGTATAGCCTTTGAAATACAGTATATCTTGGTAGGAGTATCATGAAGCTTTAGACATTAGAAACAGCTGTGAGAGGGAAACTCTCCCACTAGCCAGGATACAGTGCAGATTTTACGGTAAGGGAAGAGGGGAGGGGGTGAAGAGAACAGGGGGAGGAGAGGAGGAGATGAGGGAAGACATCACTGCCTCCAACCACCACCACCGCCAAAGGAAACACTGTAATCTCAAGGAACATCTCAGCGAATTCCTCAGGAATCACCTCGAAGTAAACCCGCAGGCTGCCGCAATACATTTCAACCTCGTTGATTCGGATTATCCGGCATAGTTTTTTGGTAAAAACCGACCAATCGCATGCAGCACTAGTGTAACCAGCCTGTCCTACATTTTGACTCTGATTTATTTATTTATTTTTCATATTTATAACGCGTTTTAGGAACGCTAGCGATTGGATGTCTTGCCTATTTAGACAGTAAATAATAACGTGGTTATGCCGTGGATTGAACTGGAATGAGTGGAAGTTAGGGCGGAGAGAGAGCGAGAGCGAGCGAGCGAGAGAGAGAGAGAGAGAGAGAGACGGATGCGGACGGACATTGTGATCCCTGATAATACAGAAGAGAAGAGATGCTCCACGGGGATTATTTTAAACCTCTCTGTTGACCTCTCATCCCATCCCGAGGAGCAGGAACAAACGCGATTGAGCTTCAGTGCTTCCCAGAAGCCAAATACTGAGAAATTAATGCTGCCAAATACGATTTAAAACACCGAGGAGAGAGAGGTAACGTTAGGCCTGTTCAGTGTGTTTCAATCGGGATGAGCTTGTTGTTTTAATCGTTAAACACGGCCAAAGACAAGCCTGTTTGCATATAAGAACTGTGATTTTCCCTTATTGTAGGTTATAAATATCGGACCGAAGAGGAAATGGCCGTTTTCTTCGTGCCTGGGTGAGGAATGTTGCGATTCATTTACAGTGACAGACATCTCATGTGCCTCGTAAGCCTTACTTTGTAGTTTAATCGCTGTAATATCAATTGATGGTGAATTTGTGTACAATATGGGGAGCGACAGTGAAATATTGAACCGGGAGCTGTCAAAGATGTCCGATGAAGACTTGCTGACTTGTTCTAAGGAAGAGCTGGTGAATCGACTCCGCAAAGAAGAATCGGATAAGATGTCCGCTCTCATACAGCGCGGCCGATTAATAAAGGAGGTCAATAAACAACTGCAGGGACATCTGCTTGAAATCAGGGAACTCAAAGTCATCAACCAGCGGCTGCAAGAGGAGAACCAGGAACTTCGGGATTTATGCTGCTTTCTGGACGACGACCGTCTGAAAGTGAAGAAGCTCGCGCGTGAGTGGCAACTATTCGGCCATCACGCGGCCAAAGTGATGCGCGAGGACCTCGGCGGATACCTCAAGAAACTCGCCGACCTGGAGCGGATGCAGGACGGTCTGGTGAAGGAGAACCTGGATCTGAAGGAACTTTGTTTGGTGCTTGAGGAAGAGTGCGTGAGCAGAAGTGATTCCAGCCCGGGTGGCTCCACGGATCTCAACATACCGTGTATGGTGGCCCGGGATGTGGGTGACGGGAGCTCCAGCACTGGGAGTGTTGGCAGTCCAGACCAGCTGCACTTGGTGTGTTCACCAGATGACTGAAGGAGAGGAGCAGAGCCATATTACTTAACCTTCTCTCTTGATGCTGAGACAGACTTTTTGTCTACAAAAGTAGTTTACATTTTCTGGCAATGACATCTCAGATTTCAGTGGGGAAAAAAATAGACCAGGACTTCAGTAGGCTAGTTTACTCATGGCCTTTTGATGCCATAAGTACAGTTTCTCTATATTTCATTGATTAACATTTTATAGTTGGCAGACCTTTAAAACTTGAGGGAAATTATTGGGTGCCAGGCAAAATAGAATTATTTTTAAGCTTTAAAGTGACAGCCTTTTCTTTCAAAACCTGTCCTCGTGTTGGAAAATCCATCTTTAAGAAATAGTTTACACAAAAATGCAAAATCTGTGTTCATTTACTCACCCTCATGTCATTCCAAACCTGTAGACTTTCTTTCTTCTGCAGAACACAAATGAAGATATTGTGAAGAATGTTTATTTTGAAGAACTGTTTTTATCCATAAAATAAAACAGAATTGGACCCCATTGACTTTTATCGTACAGGCTTCACAAACTGGGGGTTTGTGAGGGAACTGCAAGGGGTTCATGAAAGCTAATAATTAAATTATAAAAATGTGAAATTAAAATAAATAATTTTAAAATAAAAAATAAAAAAATATTTTAGGGCAAAGTTTTTCAGCTGACAAAAATGTTTGGGAAATCCCTATGTATGGACAGAAACATAAGCATTTCATAATATCTTCTTTTGTTTTCTGCAGAAGAAAGAAAGTCATACAGGTATGGAATGAATGAGAGTAAATCATCACTTTCCCCTTAAGCTGTGTTTCTGAACATGGTGGCCGGTTTCTTGCTGGTCTAAGCTAGTCGAAAACCATCTGGACCACCTTAAAATGATATGACAAACTGGTCTAATTCTGGTCTAAGACGGCCTACCGGCTTGAACTTTCTAGAACCCATCCACCATGTTTCAAAATCTTAAAATTTTCCTGCAGGCCTATTTATCGTATTAGTAGCATTATTTGAATGTATGTTTTTCCAAGTGTTGCTGGAATGTTTCCTCTCATCTCTCACAGGGGTTGTAGATAGGGGCAAATTAGGGTTTAGTTTTGGGGTTGACATTTTAAACAACATTGGGAGAAACTGCTAACTTTTACCAGGTTTTACTGTGCACTGATCTGTTCACGGGCTGATGTTTCTCCTATGATGCACTATGACAGGGCTGCAATGAATCTTCAATCTTTAGAGATTCACATTTTTACTGATTAGAGCCATATACTACAATGATCTGTTTGAGATCATTTACAAAAAGCACTGAATCATTTTCAACAATGGAGAGGAACTGGTAGTATCAAATGATTGTGCAAAGCAAAGCCTCCATTGTAAGCAGATCAGATTTTTTTGTGAAATAATATGGCTGTTTCGCTATTGCGGAGGCCCAAGAATGATTCACTGGAAATGCACATGTTACTAGACCACTTTTCTACAGTATGAGATTGTTATTTCTTGATTATTTTGAACTGGACAGTATAATTCACTAGATGTAGTGACGTGTGCTCCACTAAACAGTGTTACTGTGCTCTGCACTGAATCCAAAATGAACTTTCTTTTGCATTAACCCCACTTTAACCATAGCTGTACTGTACAAAGCTTTTTGTGTTCAGTTGTTGCTTTGACAAGACTTTAATTAATACATGCTGAATTGACACTGATGTTTGGAGGGGAAAACATTGACAGAAATGTAGTTTTAAAATTATTGTGCTATATATTGTTATTATAATAGTCATTTTTGTTATATTTGCTGCATTCTACAAGACCCCTCCTACCTAGGATTGTTCTGTTGTACATGTTTTTATTCCAAATATATGATCAGTATTATTTCAATGACTTCAGTTATATAGCTACAAGACCCAGCTCTCTGATTGATTAGCATTTGCTTTGTTTCAGGCTATGCTCATAGTAATTGAGATAGCTTTAAATACACTTGACTGACACACCATGTTCTGTTCTGATCTTTTTTTCCTCATACTTTCACTTTCCATGAAAAAAAATAAAAATAAAAATATATATATATATAGTATTATAGCATATAATTAAATTTTCCCAGTCATGGCTTAACGAGGCTGTAGTCATGCTGTAGCTCAGGCCTTAATTTATTGATGTTTCACTGTTTTATTTTTGGCATGCTGTTTGCACAGCAGCACCGGAGCCAGAAATACTTTCACTGTGACTGGCATATACAGAGGTCCTTTCAGCAGAACATGTGCTCGCCGGTTCACTCAGTACAAACTCTTCATTATCTCAATCATATGTTCTCATGTCCCGTCTAAGTGACTCACTTGAAATCCAAGCGATAACAGAGGACGCAGTGTGGAGGAAATAGGGTCGCCATGTTTATTTAATAAGCTCTCTGTATATTTATGATGTTTTTGCCTCTTTTACCTCATACGCACTCTTTTACTTTCACTTTTGTTTATCCAGACTATTCATCTTTAATTGTTTTTAATGTATTTTCCATCTTTTTGTCACCATAGGCTATTAATTGCACTCTTAAAAATAAAAGTTCTTAATTGTTCCATGAAGAAACTTTAACATCAATTGAATCTTTCCATTGCACTGAAGGTCCTTTTATAGTGGAAAAAAGGTTCTTCAGATTTATTTAAACATTTCTCACACTTTTTTATTTTAATAATCCTCGCACACTTGTCATGCAGAGCACGTGATTTTTTTCCCATAAGCACAAGCATGCAGATGACACGAAAAAAGAAAACACAGAAAGTTTGTCCTGAGTAGAAATTTGATTTTTGTTTATTCTTTCAAAACATCACATTAGGATCAACACTGTTAGAGGAGGGACTTTAACAATTGTTTCGTGACTCGTTGAACTTTTTTTGACATCCTATTAGGAAACTGCCGCTTAACCCCTCCTCACACCCCTGCTCACTTTCCATTATGTAACTTACTAAGCATTTACTTCATTGCATATATCCGTGTGCCCCCTGAAATAACATTACAGCTACAAATAGACTTTTGAAGGGGCAAAACTTAAACAGTTTTTTCATACAGAATAGAAATAAATGGAATTCCTAATTTCAAGGCACTATTATTTTACAAAACATCTCAGAAGTCATAATATTGTGTAGTATTCCCAATAGCAGCACATATTTTCAGTAATTGTTTATTTGATGTTAAACAGCATGCAACATGTTTCCAGTAAAAAGTATTTTTATAAAAATATCTTGTTTTCAAAAATAAATACAAAACTATATGTGGTCAAGCAATAGTAGAATCTAACATAGTTTATCCAATACAGTATAAAGAGTCATCTTAATAATGTACTTCTACTGGCTTGTGAATCATTCACTTTTGTACTTGTATGGAAATCCCACTGTAGTGTAAGCACTGAAGTGTTCAGTGAAGTTCAAATATAATTTAACCAGTGTAACAGTAAACCGGTCATTGAAGTGTACGTTCTCAGTGTTGAGATGTGGTGTTGCAGACATTGTATGTAAAGAACCAGGTAGGCTGCATCCCTTCAGTTTCTTTCAAACTAGCTTATTCAGCACACACTGTTATTATAACATTATGTTTCTTAAAACCAAGGTTAAAAACATAAAATGACATGACAAAGAAATAGCATTACGCTGGCTGTGTAAATCCACAAACGTGCACAGCAAGACAGTAACCAATACAAATTCAGATCCATCAATTGAAACCAAAACATTTCTAAAATGAACATACTAATAAATAACTTATAATAGACACTCTTTAAAAATTGCTTTAAACATCCCTTCCTGAAAGGTATAATGGTTGTGCTCTCACCAACTCTAACTCTCACAGAAACTTGCTAGTAGGCCATATATTTAACTGCGACAGTACCGTCAATGATATACTAAATCTGTAAGTTAAAATAAATGAATATATCAATAATATTATCATTAATGCCACTACAGTCAAACGTTATGGGCTTTAATGTCAGTCAGTTTTCTTTTCAGTGTTATATATACAGTATGTGCTGTGATGATTTCAGTCTACTTCATATGAAAGATGCTTTTACCTCTCGTTTTGCACTACACATGCATAAAGGTGAAGTGTGTAATTTCTGCGCCACTATTTCTTTCACCAACTCAAATGGACCGTTCTCTGAAACAAATCACACTGTCTGTCATAGGTTGGACAAACAGATGCCCCTGGTTTAGCCAGTATTACTGATCAGCCAATGAATGGCATAGTTGTGTCTCCCTATTAAGCTGGGACAGGGGAAAGCGTTTCACCATTAAAAACTGTTACACACATCACCTTTAACTTGTGCTTCTGTATTCTTATGCATTTAAGTGACTTGATAATAGCCATTAATAAAGGTAAACAGAATACACAGGTAAAAGCATAACACATGCAGTACTTGCTTATGCTTGCGTGTAGTAGTAAGGACACTTTTGGAAGTCATGAACACGAGAACTCAAAGGGTGAGGATGGTTGGTGAGTTGAGAGAATGATCTGACTGATCCCCGCTGCTGCTGCTGCGGCGATGAGCGACACCACACGGCTGAGGGTTACGAGAATGCTGGCTGGTACCGTGTTGAGAGGGGGCGAGACTGAGGGATTGGGATGAAGTCGCTGAGCTGGTATCCATTGAAGGTGGGTAGCTGAAGACCAGGCTGGCAGAAAAGGGAGTCAGAGATGGAGTGGAGATGAGGACAGGAGTATGAAGAGACTCTGATTCTAGAAGTACGCTGGTAACAGTGGAGGCTGAAGCTGGAGGTGGGATGGTAATTTTGGGTTTGGGTTTGGGATTTTTAGACTTGGTGTAACTCTTTGATTCTCCAGAGGGTCCAGGAAGATCAGGGTCCGCAGGCTCAATCTTGATTCCACTCAGTGATGGGAGGTCATTGCTGGAGTCAGAGTCCGAGTCAGAGTCCTGGACTTTGCAGATGGGTTTATGGGCCTCGAAGACCAACTCAAGCTTTTCTTTTTGCTTCTGAAGCTCTGCAATCTCCTTCTGCAGACGTGATTTTTCATCCTCTAACTGGTCAGTTTGCTGTGAAAAGTTGAAATGTTCAGTGTTTGGGTCCAAGAAATACAAAGACATTTCAATTGAAAGGAGATGTCAAATGAAGCTAAATTAACTTACATTTTGCAGTGTGTCAGTCAGTTCGCGTCGACGATTCCTGCACTTAGCCGCAGCCATTTTGTTACGTTCCCTTCTAATTCTACGCCGCTCAAGTTCCTCAGTGGATAGCTGTAAAAAAATAATAATAATAATTAAAAACAAATTAAACATTATTATTAAAAATAATAATTGATAATAGTAATATATAAAATAAAAAAATATATACAAATCATAAAAAATAAATATAATTATAAAACTTTGTGTCTAATTGGAACCATGGTCAACTCAATTTTTATAGTTGTTAAACTTGTGGAAATACTGCCATCTAGGGGATGAGATTTTTAATTATATTTCAAAAATCATCAACTACCTTACATTCTGAGGCAATATGGCAATTTTCATCTCTGTAAATGCTCTATTATGAATCTATTTATATTCCTTTAATTCATTTCTCGCTGTCTTTCTTTTGTGAGCATCATTTGCAGTTTCCTGTCCTTGTATTGATGAATCACCTGCAAACACCCTAGTGACTCAGGAATGAGTCATATTCTTTTACTCCAGTGAATCACATGATATCCCATTTCCTGTCTCAATATTTCAGTCTCACGCTGCCATACTCAAGACTTGGAGTCAAGAAGGATTTCATGAGTTAATATTGATTAAGCATCTCTGCGATTCATCCTCGGTAGATGCTGTCTAGTATCTAGCATATTATAAAATCATAAGTATTTAAGAGTCTTATTCAAACAAACTTTTACAGCTCAATACATAGTTCACACTCTTCAATAAGCCCAAATGAGATTCACACCCTGTATGTATCAGCAAACACGTTCACAGATCACACATACACACTACAGACTCACAACAGGATATTACACAATTTGTGTCTTCCACGCTTTGATTTAGAATACACGCATGACTGGGTTTGGGTTTAGTTTTGGCCAAGACCACTGACAAAAATGGAGAGGATGACAGGTGAACATGGTGACAAACCATGCTGTCACCGTCTCCCGTCATGACTCATCACGTAGACAGACCGACAATTAAACTTACATGTTCATTATTTCTGCTTCTTGTTGAGCTGCCGACAGCTGTAGCTGCTCTAATAACACCTGGCCGGGACAGATGTGATAGAGTAAGTTGAGGATTCATAGATGGGATTCTTGGTGGCAGTGGGTAAGATGGTCGAAGTGCCCTGGATGGCCCCGGGGTGCCCAGAAGGGAGGGCTGGAGCATCCATTGAAGGTCCTGGTTTGAAGTTATAGCATTAAGACTGGGCACAAACTGACTGGATCCTGCCACAGAATACTTCTGCTTTAAAGTACAGGAGACACAGATAATATTTAATCAGTTACCAAGGCATTGGCATCAGAGATTTAAGGAGGAGACTTTATTATATCTCATTATGACGCAAAAACCCATTGTTGTTGTATTTGCAGAAACACCCAGATATGGCTTAAACACCATCCTGAATAGGCAATCACACTTATAAAGATAATAACATTTTTGATAATATCATTACTTCACTACTGTATGCTCTTATTTGGTCAATACAATTTAAACCAGGGGTTATAACTGTAACTTACTCCAGGAGGTCCACAAAGACATTTAAAACGTATGGAATTAAATTTTTCATGACAATTCAAACATGCCTGACTACTTCATGAATATGAATTACAACTAATTTCTAATTAAAATAAATAATATGTTAAGCATTTTAAGTATAATGATATGTTAGTTTTAAAATATCACTGAGGTAATATGTCTTTAATGAACAATGAAAATGGTACTGTAACTATCAATTATTATATATAAGTTACTTGGTTAAATATTAACTGAAACGGTTTTGAAATCTTAAATTCCTGAAAGAGTATAACATTATCTTGTTAGATATGATATAAAAGACGCTTACCTGCTGTTGTTGTTGCTGTTGTTGATGGTGGTGGTGGTGTTGAGTTGTGACAGTGGTTGTAACGTTAGTGAGAGATGCAGGGCTCGAGCCTGATCCAGAGCTGCTTTCTGGGAAGGTCCGGTCGATTCCTCTGCCCAAGTTTCCGTAGTTGTACATGTATGCCGTTTACTCTTTAGTAATCCAAGGAAAACTGTCGTCTAAGTCTGTGAAACTCTTGTGTTGCTGCTTTCTTTTCTGGGTCTGCTTCCCGAAAAGGTTCCTCCTACTTATATCACTGACAGTTCACGCGAAATTCAAAAGCAAGTTAAAAATCCACCTTATTGCGGGAAAGCGGTAGAATCCACCACGATACACCTGGGGGAGTCTAGAAGTTTCTGTCAACGTTCAAAATGTTCATATTGCATACAGCGACAGGATAAAATGTAAAAAATTAAAGTTTTAGTATATATATAATACAGTTCTGTTTTTCTGCCAGACTGGTGGTTCCAAGTGTTCACGAGAATAAATATGTGATCAAGAGCCGTACAGTTTTCGCCCCTCCCATCTTACGGGAAATGGTGCAGCCGGTATATTTGATATTTTTGAATGACGTATAGTCACATGGAAGATTACGTATATGACCATATTTGGATTTTTCCGGGAACTCCTTCTGCTTAAGCTAGTGATAGGCGCTCTCATCTCTAAACCGAAACTTGAGCTTTTTACAGCAACTTTAGTTTTTTATAATTTAGTTTTTAGTTTATACATCTATTCAGAATTTTTTTTTACTGGACTAGCATGCGGATTAATGTTAACACTTCTACATTTAATTGGTCACGCACAGCAGTTCACGTACTCTTCCGATGAGTAAATGTTAAGAGAGTGGTTGATCTTCCACAAGGGAAGTCGTGTGTGTACACTGAGGTTTCAGCACGTTCCTGTGGAGAGACCACTTTAAAGCACTATACACTAAATGAATGCTATGAATGAATGAAGGGTCATGAAACAATTTTCACTGCTTTTCACCATTTAGCTGAATCATCCCTACAGCAATGAAAGGGAAAATGATTCATCGTGTCAGGGAGTGAAATCTTGATTCATGACCTTTCCTTTTCTCTTTTGAAAACCACAAATGATTGGGCAGTTCACGGTAGACCTGCAATCTGGTTTATTTTGAGCGCAAACATTTTACAATCATAGAAGATACTTGAAGCAAGCCTGTGCTTTTTATGTAAGTTGCTCTCACTCAGTATAATTCCTGTTACTGTTCAACAGGTTCACTTCAGTGTCAGAAAAATATTTTGGCATCTTATGAGAGTACTTTTTTCCTCACCATATAAAAACACAGTACGTGACCCTTTGTTAAATGCTTCTGAGTCAATCATCTGAAATAATTCTAAATCCAAACAATTAAGACTAACATCACCAAGTATTAAAATTGTAAAAAATATTACAAGGGGCATTTTAATATCTGCTTGGGTAATTTTTATACATTTGGTGGCATTTTTGACCTAGTTAAGTTCTTATCCTGGTCCCTCTGACATCATTCGTACTTCCTGAATTTACAGTGCCAATTTCTACATACTGTAAATATGTTTTTCTTGTTTTTTTGTGAAAACACAAAAAATATATTTTTTTATTTTAAGTTTTATTTTTATTACCATTCAAATACAGTCATTGTTGTTTATGACCACTTTTCAAAGCATATGAGCATAATTTTCAGCATCATTATGACTCATTTTGGACTACAATTCACACTGATCTGATTGTGCCAAAGGAAATGTTTGTAAAAATGAAACCACAAGGCTGCTGGAGATATCTTATCTGCTTTCTCTGTGTTTGAGGAAAAATAGACTCCCCACCCCTATTTAAATGGTATTTTGATGTTTCAGATTGCTTCTGGCAAAATCTGGTTGTGACCAGATTTCTTCTGGCAAAATCTGGTTGTGACCAGAGTGTTAGTGCCTCATTAAGTGAATTATGACATAAGCAGAATGGAATGCTGTGATGACACACCCCTTTTGCAACTCTCTGCAACATGCCTTGACATGCAGGCAAGGTGCTTCTTGCCCAGTGAGATAGGATGTGCTATTTCCCAAGGCTTGGTACTGATGCAAGCTATTTACGTATGTTGAAGTTCTGGACACTAAGAAATTAAGGGCACTCCCCAATGCGCCAGTTATTACACGTATCCAACCAAATATGTTGCTATTCTTTCATTTATCACAAAAATATTACCAGTATTATACCAGATGATTTTACAGTTTACCAGATAAAAAATAATAATAATAAAATAAAAAAATATCTTATTATTTCTCACACACTTAGGTGTAATTATTGCATATTATGATGTATGAATGCTTTTATTTAAATGATTTCCATTCTCATAGTAATTGACTTTAAATGTGACATTAAAGACATGAATTTAATAAATTACGCATCATTTCAACAGGCCATAAAAGATTCTAAATTGTTCAATTGTTTGGCCTATTACAACAAATATATTGGGGTGTCTCAACTTCATGACTGCAAAAAACAGTGAAACATGAAAAAGGACAACTCTGTGGCAGTTATATCTTTAAGATAATCTCTCTCTTTATGTCCAAATCAGTTAAATATCTGTTCAATGTAGGCTATATTATTATCATGATACTCATGAGACTTATAAAGGAGTTTTTGCGGACCATTTTCCTGCATACAAGTTGAAGCTGTGTTTTTATGAAGTTGTAATTTGACACTTTTATGAGAATACTGACAATTAAATGTCACCAATTAAATTTTTTTAATCAATGTGGCTCTACAAATCAAATGACCTATGATTCTTTTTAAGCATCAGAAGCACATATTTGTTATGAGAACGTTTAGATATGTTTAATAAACTATTTTATACAGACCAACATTTGGTCCCAGTTTTCTAGCTAACCCCTACTGAGTGAGTTTAATTAGACCATTATTTTTTATATATATATTTAAATATTCATGGAGCCTTTTACACATTTAATTAAACGTATAAGAAAATGTAAGAAATAAAAAGGGATGAAGCTTAATATATGCAACTGATTTACTGTGTTAAAATCATAGACTGTAAAAAAAAAAGGGGGGGGGGGGGGTATTTTCCTTTCGGTTGCCTAGTACTACGCAGCGCTACTACCTTTTTGATTGCTTTGTTTGCAGCCAATCAAAATGCAAGAACTTCAGTCCACGCAACCGTCATTCTAACCAATGAAATTGTGATGTTTTTCATCTCTGCCACGCAGGCACATTTGTCATCAGCCAATGAGAAGCGAAGCGAGGAGGGTGTTAGGGTGAAGGCGTATCTGTGAGTATAAGCTAACATGAGAACTTATTTAAAAAACAATATTTCAAACTTATATTATACGTGACTACCAGTCGTTTGTATCCGCATGAAGATACATGTATTTGTAATCATTTTGGTATCACATTCAAGATTAATCGGACATGTTTTGTTAGTCATCTTTCAGATTAGCAACATAGCAAGCTAGTATATTATTACTAGTCTGATGCTGACATCAGATGCAACATTTTAGTGGGGAGACTTTAATCGCTTAGATTGCAGATTTTTTTCTGGTGAAGCTGATCAAATTATTTTTTTTGGAATTCAAAGCAGGAGAGAAGATGGATTTTCAACAGCATGGACACCGGGCAAGTACGTATGAAAGAACGTGGCAAAAGATTGTTGTTCTTTGACATACGTGGACAACTAACGTTACATACTGTACTTTAAAATCAGTCTGAAATGAATACATCACGTGCAGTTTGGCACCAAAGTACAATGCAGACTGTAGAGTAACTGATTAGTTATCTTAAACTAATTAGATCTCTTAGTTTGATGACGTGCTGGGTGAACTCTTTGCCACATCACATGTAATTAGCATGGACTGCTTTTATACCACAGGTCATAGTAAAAAAAAAATTAAATGGAAAGAAGGATCCTATTATTTAAGAAGCATAGCCATACATTTTATGTGAGAGTTCTGCAAAGGGGATGTTGCTTTATCCGTCATTTCTCATCGTACAAAAAAATAAATAAAAATAATTGTATATAATTTTTAATAATTTTTCTCCATGCAGCAAAACCCAGAGCCAGAGCATCTCCACCCAGTGGGGGTCCACTTCTTTTTGATGACACCAGTTCTGGGCCTCCTCCAATGAACAATCAGAACTACTACAGTTCAGGTTATAATATGGCTGAAGTGTCAGCGGGTGGTCAAGAGCCTGGAGTGGGCAACCTCTTTGCAGATCCGATGGCCAATGCTGCCATGATGTATGGCTCATCACTTGCCAATCAAGGCAAGGATATTGTGAACAAAGAGGTGAGATGCCATGTTTGACTTGGGAGGTGCACAGTGATATGTTATGATAATGTGTGAAAACAACTGATCTAACTATAGATATCAATCATGCATTGCATCTGGCTTCTGAAAAATGTTAATTAATTTGAATTGTGTAATTGATTTTTTTTTTTTTTGTCCACCCTGTAATCTCTTCTGCAGATTAACCGATTCATGCCAGTGAACAAGCTGAAGAATTTATTTGCAGTTGATACCAAATATGTCATGAAGAAACTGATGATTCTCATTTTCCCATACACACATCAGGTAAAATGTTAATTCCTAAATCAAATAGATAATTAATGCTTATTAACATTATTTTCTCATTTGAATCAGAATTACTACTTTGCTGGACAATTTTTTTGTCTCCAAATATTCTTAAAACTAAAAATGATTAAATGGAGCACAAAGTTTATTTAATCAGTTTTAATATGTTGTCCCTTTATCATAAATTAATTTCAAACTTGTCTTGCGTCACCCAAATTCATTCAGAAAATCTAATTTATTGCAAAATTATTTTAAAGGTTTGTCTTGCCTTTCTTTGAACAGGTTTAATATAATCTTTTGCTTTTTTTTTGTACGTTTACTCTGATATGATCAGGACTGGGAAGTACGTTACCACAGGGACACTCCTCTCACACCACGCCATGATGTCAATGCTCCAGATCTCTACATACCCAGTAATTGATGTTTATTATAAATTTTGAGCAACCTGAAAAATCATTGATCTATGCGTACAACATAAATTATTAAACATCTTGAAAATAATTTTAGAGTTTCTCTAAGGCCCAAAACAAACATTAAGCAAGTATTTGAATGCAAGCTCAAGCTTAATTTTGTGCATTACTGCACTCTAAAAATGTGTCAGAGCACAATTCATAGTATGCACTGCGTTCTCAGCATTACCACAAGTGCCGATGTGGTGGACATTTCCATAAACTGTCTCCTCCTACGGCTAGTATTCTCCCTCCAGTCAGCCAGGTCACTTTTTTCAGGTAATGGCAGAGCAGCAGTTGAAGAGAATCTTTGTGAGTAAGTTAGATTTTATAAACATGTTTATAACTGGCTAGCTACCCGAATAATTACACGTCCTGATGGCACAGACATTTGAAGGGAACTCTACTGCTCCCTTGGGTATTAGGCGAGTACTAGGCTTTGTTAAAGACGTATTCCCTGGTTTCACAGACAAGGCTTCAGCCTAGTCCCAGACTAAAATGCATGTTTGAGCTGTTTTAACTGAAAGCAACTTGCACTGATATATCTTTTTCAATATGTCAGTGCCATTGTTTTGTAGAAATGTTTTTTTAAACTTTTTTTGAGCTACATGAATGCCATAATTGAACTAAGGTGTAATCCTGGCTTAATCTAAGCCCTGTTTGTGAAACCGGGCCTAAGAGTGTGCAACAAAACTATGCTTACATTGCATTTGCATCTGTTGTCACATATTTGCATATAGTATGCATAATAGCAAGATCAGAAACAGTGTATTGGTGAATTTATAGATTTGTAGTGTTATTATTAGTTATTATATTACAATTATGTGCTCAGTGTAGATTTCCTCATCAAAATTTTTTTCATTTTCATTTAGCAATGGCTTTTATCACCTACATTTTGCTGGCAGGAATGGCTTTAGGAATCCAGAAACGGTGAGTAATGGTGATTATCATAGGAGAAGCACACTGATGTGTCATTTTATAGACATCCTGTTGGATTTGTATAACAATAATTAGTCAACTAGCCTATTACATTCAGTAACACTGATGTGACCCTATTAAATGGGATTCATAAATGTTTCATATGACATGAATTCATATGACATGAGTTTTCTCTACATGTTCAGGTTCAGTCCAGAGGTTCTGGGTTTGTGTGCAAGCACAGCTCTGGTGTGGATCATTATTGAAGTTCTAGTCATGTTGCTCAGTCTTTACTTACTCACCGTTCACACAGACCTCTCAACGTTTGACCTTGTTGCCTACAGTGGATACAAATATGTGGGGTATGTTTCTGTTGGATATTATATTGTATTAGAGCCTAGTTTGTAATTGGGTTATTTGTTTTTTATATAGAATTAAAAACTATTTTTGTCTTTGTCTTTCAGGATGATTTTAACAGTGTTGTGTGGACTGCTCTTTGGCAGTGATGGCTACTTTGTTGCTCTTGCTTGGTCTTCTTGTGCCCTCATGTTTTTTATTGTGAGTTTTGTTTAGGAATTTGTTTAAAAGTGATGCTTGCGCATTTAAGTTTTTCATTCTTTACATTTTTTTTCCAGGTTCGTTCTCTAAAAATGAAGATCCTTTCTTCAATCTCAGCAGACTCCATAGGTGCAGGAGGGAGTATCAAGCCCCGCTTTCGCTTGTACATAACTGTGGCATCTGCTGCCTTTCAGCCAATCATCATTTACTGGCTCACCGCTCATTTGGTCAGATGACCTACAGTATTTATACTTTGAAGGAACTTATAAAATGACAATGCTGGACTGGGATGGCTTCAAACTTTGGCATTGTTAAAAAAAAAAAAAAGTGACTTACCATGATTGTGTTTTTTCACAGAGGATTTATGTGGACTGATCTTCAATATTGGCTTCATCTGCAGATCAGTTGTTGAAAATATAATCTAAAAGTTTTACGGGATTGTGTTTTTCTGCCATTTTCACATGGAGAAAATGGGAAAATGACCATTCGACTGCTCTTGTGACTTTGCCATGCTGCTTTAGTGTCACAAAATCCAGACTTCTTTTTAAAGGGATAGTTCGCCAAAAATTAAAGGGATAGTTCACCCAAAAATGAAAATGCTGTCATCATTTACTCTTCCTCAAGTTGTTCCAAACCTGTATGACTTTCTTTCTTCTGCTGAACACAAAAGAAGATATTTTGAAGAAAGTCGGTAACCAAACGACTGATGGACCCCATTGACTTCCATAGTAGGAAAAAAAAAAATACTATGGAAGTCAATGGGGACCAGCAACTGTTTAATTACCAACCTTCTTTAAAATATCTTCTTTTGTGTTCAGCAGAAGAAAAGAAATCATACCGGTTTGGAACAACTTGAAGGTGAGAAAATGATGACAGAATTTTAATTTTTGGGTAAACTATCCCTTTAAGATTTTGTCACCCTCACCCTCATGTTTTTCCAAGAAAAGAAATACTATGGAAGTCAATGGGAGCCGTCAACTGTCTGGTTGCAAACATTCTTTAGATCATCTTTTGTGTTCAACAGAAGAGAGAAACTCATACAGGGTTGGAAAAACATTAGGGTGATTAAATGAAAAAAAATTTGGGTGAACTATCCCTTTAAGAAGCATGCTAATCTATCTGCCCAGTGCTGTGATTCTTGTGTGATGTGTAATTGGTGAACACATGGTCAACTCAAGTGCCCTTTTCTGGTTATCTGTGCATGAATAGCAGTGTTTTCCTCTTTATAGCAAAATAAAGTCCATAATTTAGGCCTTTGAGGTGTGTAGAACTGTTTTCATCTTGGAAAATTAAAATACTTGACTTTTGTTGTGACAGATCATGCGCTGTACACTCTGGGGCAAAATCCTGCAACCATGTTAGAATTACAAACGATGTTTTTCTATCGCATAGATGAGTACCAACGGCAAACATCAAACCAAACGCGTTTTATTTCATCCAGCTGATTGTCTCTTTAAGGAGGGGTCGCGCAGGAGGCGCGCCGGCTGCAAAGCGTCCTTCTGGTTTCCAAGGCAACGTGGGAAAGGACAGCGCAGACAGGACGGGATAGTGCGAGGCATAACAGCTTCTTTTGCAGATATTAAAACACTTTGACAGAAACTTTAAACTTATAAGAGAAAATAATAGGAGATTGAATGCTATAAATTCAGACCCAGTTGTTTAGGTAAGTTTTCGCTCTTCTTTCGCTCTTTTGTCTTGACATAAAGGGCTCACGCGAGCATGAATGCTTGGGTAATTATTCTAAATGTAACTTAATATTCTTGCGCCATTTTCTCAGGTGTATAGACCATGTGGCTTTGCTCTCTGTGGTAGAATAGTCGGAACTATTTTTATTTCTGTTTCATAAAGCCTGTTCATATTTCGCATTAATTAGGCTGTGTTTGTTTAGCACCAGTTGAATAATATGTCATTTCTCGCTTGACTACCTTGCTCAATGATTTACTCGCTTGTGTACTCAGTACTGTAAAAGAAATGATACTTCTGTGGAAGGGCAATGACTTTTACAGTGTCCTTCCTGAGTTTAATACCTTCAAGTTTGTTTATTTATTTAACAATTTCTAAATCGGTGTGCTTGTTTTGAGAAAGAAAAAATGTTAAAGGACGTGTTTGCACGTGTGTACATAATATGTACAGTGCATTAATATTAAGATGTTTGTGTGTTTCTACAGTTCAACAGGTTAATGTGTGGACCTGTATCTTGCTGCTGGGAAACAGATGGAGAAAGACACACAAGCACTGCCACCCCATTCTCCTCTACATTCCCCCCAAAATCATTCAGAAGCTCTTTCTCTATCCCCCTCTCTTCCACAGCCTGCCGCTGTTCTGCCTACGTCCCTCCCTTCCTCCCCAACCACCCCAGCCTCCTATCTTCACTTTTCATCAACCCCTCAGGTATATGGAGGATCACACTGCCCCAGTCCCTCCACAGTATCTGACCAGGATGACCTGACCTGCCTCAGCTGGTTGCATCAAAGAGGGAACCTGTTGCCCTTGCAGCCCCTGCCCAGAATCACGACACTGCCTCAGACTTTCGAGCCCATTCCTGCCCAACAGCTGCCTCCCTCCCCTGCCAAACCCCCGTACTCTTTTAGCAGTCTCATCTTCATGGCAATAGAAGACTCGCCTGAGAAGAGACTCCCTGTGAAATGTATTTATGAGTGGATTGTCGACAACTTTCCCTACTATAGAGAGGCTCCGGGTGGATGGAGGAACTCTGTCCGACACAACCTGTCCTTGAGCAAGAGCTTCCAACGAATACATCGAGACAAGAGTCAGGTGCGTCAGACCCCTTTACTTCCAAAACACATTAATCAGAATGTTCTGATCTCTTCTCATATAGATGGCTTAATTTGTTTAATCAAATATTCCTGTATTGTTTTACAGTCTGTTGGAAAGGGCTCATTGTGGCGTGTTTGTCCAGAATATCGGCCAGCTCTTCTGGAAGTTCTTAAGAAAACACATTATTGCCATCGTACCAACAGCAACTTGTTGAACAAGCCTGTTTTGTGAGTTTGATTCGCTTTCTTTTAATACACCACCTGTATGATGCATAATATTGAATTATCTGATTTAATATGCGTGATGTCAGATGAACAAATGACTCTTTCATTTTTGATATATGATACTGATACAAGCATATTTGACCTCCATTTTGAACAGGTTGGAGGCGACTGATAATGGGCAGAACATTTTGAGTGAGACCATGGAACTTTCAGGTCAGTCACAAGTTCACAACACAACTTTTGAACTTAACTCTAATGAAAATCTACTAACCACTTATTCTTTTAATCACAATTATTATAGTTTAGTTTAGTGTCCAGCCATGGCTAAAAATTGGTCTTTGCTTAGCTTGTCATACTAACAAACAATCAATTACAGCACAACAGACCAAAACACCTAGAATATCATTCATAGAGGTTAATAATAAAAATATATTAAATCTAGCGGCATAAAACAGACATGTAAAATAAATGCTCTAAAAAAACGTTTACAAGTATATACACTACTGTTCAAAAGCTGTATAAATGTTATAAAAAAGAATAAAGTAAAAACAGTTGTATTGTGAAATATAATTACAATTTAAAATAACTGTTTTCTATTTGAATATATTTTAATGTAGTTTATTCCTGTGAGCATCATTACTCCAGTCTTCAGTGTCACATGATCCTTCAGAAATCATTGTAATATGCTGATTTGCTGCTCAAGAAACATGGCTTATTATCAATGTTGAAACCAGTTGTGCTGGCAATATACCCTTTTTTCAGGATTCTTTGATGAATAGAAAGGTCAACAACAGCATTTATTTGAAATAGAAATCTTTTGTAACAATATAAATGCCTTTACTGTCCCTTTTGATCAATTTAAATGGTAGTGTATGATATTGTGCTAGCTTCTCTCGCATGCACTTTTTTTGTTTGCTAGCCTTTATCCACTTTTCCCAGACACGGTATGTTTGTGAGCTGTTGCCTTGGTAACAGCCAGACATTACCCTAGCAACTTATAGCCACTGACATAATGGCCGTCCTCTCTGTGTCAGGCTGTTTTACTACAGGGCCATTTAAGTAAAGATGTCTCGCATAATGGACAGTTTACTCTTCATTTGCACACATCTTTTACCATATACTACTAATTAAACAACAATGCAACAGTACAGTAATTGGTATTTGTTAGTGTGTGTTTTTTTTGTGTGTGAATGAAAGACATTTATTTAAAGGGATAGTTTACCCAAAAATGAAAATGTTGTCATCATTTACTCACCCTCAAGTTGTTCCAAGCCTGTATGAGTTTCTTTCTTCTGTTGAACTCAAAAGAAGATATTTTGAAGAATGTTTTGTAACCCCATTGACTTCCATAGTATTTTTTTTTTCTACTATAACAGTCAATGGCTACCGTCAACTGTCTGGTTGCAAACATTCTTCTTTTGAGTTCAACAGAAGAAAGAAACTAATACAGATTTGGAACAACTCGAGGGTGAGTAAGTAACGACAACATTTTCATTTTTGGGTGATCTTTCCTTTTAAAAAAATGATGCAACTGTGAGTCTCATATAGAAGAGTCACATAGAGTGACTGTCACACAAAATTCAGTCCTGTTCTGTATGGTACAATTATCTTAATTCCATCACTTTCGCACTGTTTCTCAGATCTAGATTCTCTGTCTTCAAACCCGCCGTGCTCTTTGATACCAGATCATGAGGAGCTGATCCCCATGGAGTCTGTGGAGCTTACAGAGGTTGCTGGCGAGGATTCGGAGAAAGATCCGTTGGCAGACAGCGGTTACATTGAGTTACACTATTATCAGTATCAGCAATATCAGTACCTGGTTCTTCCAGGAGACGCAGAGCTGGACCTGGAGACGGTTGAGATACTGCAGCTTGACGCAGAGGCTCAGGAGGCTGCAGGGTCACTGCTTGATCTCGCGGGAGGAAACCACTGAGAGGTTGCCTGTGTGCTATGTACAAGCATGGAGGGTTAATGGGGAGATGGGCCACTGTGAAAACTCTAGGCTTGATGTATTATTGGCACTTTATAACTGCCTGAACTTTTACTTACTGTCATAAAAGGTGCAACATAAGCAATCCCAAATAATGTAGTGATTTGAAAAGTCATTTGTAGCGACTGACAACAGCACTGTGAGAGTATCCTTGATATTAGTATATTGCAGGTAACTTTGGTTGAAAAAAGCATCTGGAAAATGATGAACGGTCATTAAGAACAAAATATTTATTGTTTATTGTCATGGTTGACAAGTTATATGTAATGCACTTCCATGCCATTGTTCATTAAGTCCCTCCTATTAAAATTCATCTAAAGATTTGTTGTATTCTAGGTTCAAATAAGAGGGATAAAGTTCTGATGTACTTTTTTTTGTAAAGAAAATTAGGTTTTTACTGTATGAAATTGTTCAAAATTATGAACGTATTCAAGTATTATTGAGACAAACTGCCAGCTGTTAGTTTGGGTAGATGGAAAGATTAATATCTAACCCTTATTTCTATTGTCTATTCTTATTGTTATGCTACAGCATTCTGTAGTGATTAGTTTTCTGTGTAGTATGATGCATGTCACATTTTTCTTTATTCATGGGTTTATTTTTTTGTTTTTGTTTAGTATGTTAAACAGGTTGACACTAAATTACACTCTGAACCCATTCTCTTCATGTGCAACTCATTTAGCAATAAAGTACTGAAATAATATGATGAAATCTTTGCCTGATTTAACCCATGAAATTATGTTTACCGTAGTTTCAATTAGCAAACTCTTAGTATATTACAGATATAACAAGAATACTTTGGGGAGTGAAACACTGAAGTTAACAATTTCTCGCATGGCTTAATTTATGAAAATTACACATCTTAACCTTTAGATAATGGTTGGTCTGCAGTGGTCTCATCTGTTAATGTGGGTAATTGAGAGAAAAAGACAGTGTTCTGAAAGTCGTCCTACTTAAGATGACCTACCGGTTTAAATGCATAATTTAAGATACACCTTAAACAGCGTGAGACAGTAAAAACTGTCCAGATGTGCTTCTGAAAGTGCTGCAAAAGTGGGTAGCATGTATGCAGTCTGGGAAATCATCCTGAGAGGGTGGCTTGGATTTTCAATACACCTTGTATGTGTTCCTTTTAAATGTAATAGTTATATAATACTAATGGATTGATGTACTGCCAAATGTACACATGAAAAGCAGCAAAGTAATTAAATATAAATGTATAAAAAAAAAATTGTTATAGTTTTTCAATATAGAATCAGTTTGAAAGTGCAGGTAAAAATGTCCCTTTAGAAATGTTTAATCATGAACGTGCTATACAGATTTAGGTTAAGCTCTGCATACCAGCTGTTGTGTAATGTAGTGAATAAGATCATGTTCATGGGTGGTTCTTGGTCCTGGCTACTCTCTATGAAGGCTGCCATACTTGTATGACTCATTATGAGAAACCTAGAAGACACTCCCTAGATATATGGCAAAACTTTTTTGACTTTATTGCTTGTACCCATTTCCATGTTGGCATGAGCTAACGATTTTAAATGCATTGACATACCAGTAAAACAGATCTGAATGTGCGTACAATGATGTAATATTAAAGGTAATATTCAATACACTTTTTAATAAAACGGAGTTTTAAAAACTGGTTAAGGCTCAATAATATCAATGTCCTCTGATTGGACCATGAAAACAAACCCCGCTAGTCAAGCGAGTTTTACTCTGGGTCCTCATGGATGTTGTAGTTCTTGTGTGGCCTGTTTACAGTTGGACTGTATGCAAATGTATTACCGTAAAAACTACCTTTCCTGGCAACACGCGCGGTGGGATGTTCTTTGACGGACAAAGTTGTGTTTATTAAAACTGAACGTTCATACTCTGGAACAGAAGAACCCGCGGAAGGTCTGCAGTGAAAAGCGAAGGACAAGGTACCGGAATGAATTGGTTGTTTTTAAAGTCAGTAATATGTAAGCTAGTTCAAGACACTTTTAAGATGGCTGTTTCGTCCGTTTCTCAAATACGTTGTCGCTTTGATTAAGAAACTCCTCAATGTTGGGGCGAGGCGACAGTAACTAACGTTAGCTAGTTTAATATCAGCTAGTTTAATTTTATATTCCAATAATATTCATGCATCCTTTAAGATCTTACCACGTAAACAACTTCTGGTTCATATATGGAAAATATTACATAAAGGGTCTGGAATTCAGCCAGTTTGAACAAGAAGAGGAGGAGGTGTCTGCACTGTTTCAGATTTACTCATAAGTATTTACTATTGTTTGATAGGACCCCGAACACATTTTGTAGCAACACTGGTTATTTTTATCATATTTGGCAGAAGTTGTTTAGTGGCAACTGCCACGTTTCTAATTACTACATTCAAATTGAGCAGTACTGCAATTGTCTGCATTTATAACATATTTTTTTAATAGACAGTCAGGAATTTCTGACATTTTTCAGCAGGTTTTTCTGTTCCACACCTCTTTTGACCGGTTCCAGTTATGAAATTTTATTCCTCAGGGTGTGTTGTTCTGCTTGTACACATATTTGTGCACAAACTCTTCCACCAAATGCAAAACTTATTGGCTTTGTGTAAATCTGTTTATTTCTTAAGATATTTCCACAGCAGTGTTGATTGTTCTTGTTATTTGCCCACGAGTGAAAGCAGTCAGAATGATTAAAACAATAAGTCACATTCAAGCTGGGGAATCAGTCAATGGAGAAGAGCATGCTTGAACCTTTTAGCTGGCTTGCCACATCGCAATTTCCCAACAAACCCTGCCTTGCTGGCCAACAGGGCCTGTACTGTCTCAATAATGCCTTCCAGAAATGGATTTAATACACTCTCTTTGATATGTCCAAGCAGATATTAACAGCTAGCTTAGCTTTAAAGGTCAAAACAAATAGTCATGCACTCAAATATGAACGTGTGCCCTTATTGTATTGCTGGTATTAAGCTGAAACATATTTATTGTCGCCCACTGAAAGCCTGTGATATAGGACAGAGGATGCGGGGTGAACCGGGGCCAGTTCAAATTGTGACAGTCAACAAGGAGGATCACTCCTTTGACCTGGATACAGACGCTCTCAGTCGAATTCTGTTGGCGCCTGAGGTTCGAGATAAGGATGTTGTGGTGGTGTCTGTCGCTGGAGCCTTCCGAAAAGGGAAAAGTTTCATTTTGGATTTCATGCTCCGATACATGTATAGGAAGGTCAGAAAGAAAGCCAATGCATTCAATATTCAGATCATGTAATGCTGCACATAATTTAATATTAAGGCAAAAATCTGCTTTGTTAGATTCCAAACACTTTGAAAGATCATTGGTGTACTGCTCTTGAACAGGTTCCTACAATATATTCACCTCTCCTTATTTTGTCCCCTGCAGCCTGATCAGGACTGGCTTGGGCAGGAGAATGAGCCCCTGACAGGTTTCTCCTGGAGAGGAGGCTCCGAGCCAGAGACCACCGGCATCCATCTGTGGAGTGAAGTTTTCATTGTGCGGAAGAAGGATGGAAGTGAGGTAACAAGCACCCAACAGCAGCCACCGCACTGCGGACATGTGGTGTTATTAAGAACTAAATACCAGAAACTATTTATTCACTAATAATTGCATACACTATTCGTATTTATACACGCATTTGAACTTCTCACAAAAACGTTCTGCCTAATTGTGCCACATGAATTTGTTCGCAACCTCATTCTAATGTTGATGAATTAGAAGTATTCTAAATGAGTGACCGCATGCCTGAGGTAAGTAATATGTATATATATATATATATATATATATATACTGTATATTATAATGTATATAAGACCTATATCTGTTTAGAATTTCATCTTAACGTGTTTATAAGGCCACCAAGTGTATGTGTGTTTTAGATGTTCCTACATTTTTTCCATAGACTTAGAATAACTTAGAAAAGTTATTGAGGAATCATGATTTGTTTGGAAAAAAAATGATTGCCTTTGAATGATTCCAAGCTGACTTATTTAACTGCAAATCATTACTTTTGGTCATATCTGCATCAAAAGAAATCAAAATTGTTGTGGCGTTAGGTTATTTTTAAGGCTTGTGAGATCAGTGTTACTAACTGGTTCTTTATATGACAATGTGTAGTTTTGTAGGCTTGTCAGGAACTTTATGATTTTGTTGTAATAAATGGAACTTTTTTAAATATTACCAAAAATAGCTGGATCAATTATTTGTTGCTTTCTTAGATGTACTGAAAATCATTAAAGGAGAAGTTCACTTTCAAAAAAACTTTTGCTGATAATTTACTCACCCCCATGTCATCCAAGATGTCCATGTCTTTCTTTCTTCAGTCGCAAAGAAATTAAGGTTTTTGATGAAAACATTCCAGGATTTCCCCCCATGTAATGGATTCTATTGGGACCCAAACGGTAGAAGGTCCAAATGACAGTTTAAGTGCAGCTTCAAAGGGCTTTAAACGATACCAGACGATGAATAAGGGTCTTATCTAGCGAAACGATCGGTCATTTCCAAAATAAATAAAAAAGTTTAAGTTTTATAAGCACAAATGTTCGCCTTGCTCTGTTCTGTGATGCGCGTTCGTGACGTCACGTAATACGCAATTACGTTGAAAAGGTCACGCTTGAAAAATTTCTGTCCTGAAGAAAATGTTCTTTTTGGCTTTTTAATATTAAAACACCCAGGATACGCACACGAAATGGGCATTTTAAACGATAAACTGACACAAATACATTTGAAAATGTGTATATGGTCCTCCTTCCGCACATTTGTAAACACGTCAAGTGTGACCTTTTCAACGTAATTGCGTATTACGTGACGTCACGAACGCGCATCACAGAACAGAGCAAGGCGAGCGTTTGTGCTTATAAAACTTAAACTTTTTTATTTATTTTGGAAATGACCGATCGTTTCGCTAGATAAGACCCTTATTCATCATCTGGTATCGTTTAAAGCCCTTTGAAGCTACACTTAAACTGTCATTTGGACCTTCTACCGTTTGGGTCCCAATAGAATCCATTACATGGGGGGAAATCCTGGAATGTTTTCATCAAAAACCTTAATTTCTTTGCGACTGAAGAAAGAAAGACATGGACATCTTGGATGACATGGGGGTGAGTAAATTATCAGCAAAAGTTTTTTTGAAAGTGAACTTCTCCTTTAAGTGGAATTCCCTACAATTCCTGTCATTAGTGGTCTTGCATGTTTGAGATAAATGGGGTGAATAAAGAAATGAGATTGAATGAAGAACTAAATGACTAGCATTAGTCAGTTTCAGTTCCCTAGATATTTATTATGACGGTTGCATTATGAACTTTATTTCTGTCTGAAATCTTAAGTGGTTTTTGTTCAGCAATCTATACTTGCACAAGCCCTGAAATCAGATTCATAGTACGTTTGTGGTCATTTCCTGTCAAGATTTTATCGTCAGTGATTGCGTAATGTTTTAAAAAAGTGTCAAAACACTTTGATCACTTCCGGTCACTTGCTCCCTTGAGTTTGGAAAACCTTATTATTGTTATTATTTTGTTCTTCTCTGTAGGTTGCAGTGCTTTTAATGGACACACAAGGAGCTTTTGATTATCAGTCCACAGTGAGAGATTGTGCCACCATCTTTGCCCTCAGCACCATGACCAGTTCTATCCAGGTTTCCACACTGCATCTTAACAATTTTGCCACAAATGACTTGAAAGAAGACGACTGGAAATGTGTCATAATTATAATTACTTTTTTTCTTCTTCTAGATTTATAACCTGTCACAAAATATTCAGGAAGATGATCTACAGCAACTTCAGGTTAGTCAACCCACAACTAGCCAACTGTTTTGTCTTGAGACTGTCCTGCATTTTCGATGTGGAAAACATTGTCTTTATTAAACCACAGAGCAATTAATGGGTTAAAATCAGGGTTTCTGCGAGTCTTGAAAAGTCTTAAGTCATCCATACACAAATTAAGGCCTTAAAAGGTCTTAAATCAGAGCAGAAAGTCTTCAATTCAGAGCAGAAAGTCTTATATTCAATAAAGTCATGGCATTAAATGTTTCATGCACTGCAAAAAATGAATATCTTGCTATTTTTGTCCGGTTTTTCAATACAAATATCTAAAAACATCTTTAAATCAAGATACATTTTCTTGAGATGCAAATGTAAAAAAATGAAGTCATTTATTTGGAATAGAAATCTTTTGTAACTAGTGCTGTCAATCGATTAAAAAAACATTTACATTACATTTTTCTGTAATTAATCATGATTAATTGCACCTAACATTAACGTGTGTAATATATATTTATATTGCTTCACATTTTTAATCTCCAAATTAATGTACAAACAACATAAAGACAGTAGCCTATATTTTAAATATTTGTTTAATGACATCTTTTTATGAAAAAGGTCAGTATCATCGATACCAATACTTCTACTGATGTCTCTATGAAATTGATTTTTTTCTTCAATTTTAGCCATTAATTATAGCCATTCAGCATTACAGTATAATTAAAAGGTATACATTTTAACATTTATTAGACTTACAACAATCTTCACATAAACTCATTGTAATAAACGTCACATTTACCTGTGCTCTTCAATATATCAGGGCTCATTTTTGTCTATTGGCCCAGTCAGACCAGTTCAGATTTTTACTTGCCCTGTCAAAATGCACAAAATGTTATTGTTTTCATTGTTTTTTGACCCATGTAACCTTGTAAACAGTGCTTTAAGATTTTTAGGTCGGTCTAACAGGTAGGATATATACAGAAATTGAATAAAGTTATCAAACACTTCAGTCTTCACTGCACAAATTATACATTAAATATAGATTAATACTAATTAAAGCTACAAAAGTGAAGAATAGTGAGTGATTTTCGCTTTTTCTTTTGTTCTTTGATTATCCTTAATGACAGACATCAGCATCGGTTTATTAGGCTGCTGTCACTTTAAGACATGACGTGGATCTGACACGCATCCCATTTTCTCACAGCTCTTTACGTTCATTGAAGACTTCATTAAACTCATTTAACACTAACACTTTCGAGGATACGCAACAAAAAAGGCATTTTGGTATAATTTTGTGTGTTCTTGTCCGTTCAAGCGCTGTCTGAAGCAGCTTTCTGTGTGCACGAGTGTGTGTGTGTCACACAGACAGGAGTTTCACAGACGCGCGCCAGTTCTGCACTGCGTTCTCTTTCGTTTCTTATCGGGCTTGAATGATTTAAAAGCATTTGCATAAATAACAGCGTGATCCTATGTAATGCTAGCCAAAGGATGATGGGGAAAAAACAGATGCTGTGTTAATTGCGTTAAATATTTTTAATGCGTTAAACTGAAAAGCCCATCTGTTCTGATGCATCTCTGTTCTTAACCTTACAGACCATACAGTATATCACAGTCATTAGTCTTTTTTTTTTAATGGTTTTTCTAACTTTTTTTATTACACCTGTCATTTTTGTGTTTGTGTAGCTGTTTACAGAGTACGGCCGACTTGCAATGGACGAAATCTTTCTGAAGCCTTTTCAGGTATGAACACACCTTTCTGATACTGACATTGTAGTAATCGCTGTTAGTTTAAATGTGTTTGTGTCTGTGTGTACCTGTAGTGATGCATGCCTTCTGTGCTCACATTTGTATTTCAAATTTGTGGTTTTTTTTTGCTTGCCACTCATTTAACTTTGTGAGCAGAATAACCTCAGGACCTAAAAAGACCTCTGGTGACACTGTGTTAAAATGATGGTATCAAATGCCAATATCATGGTATTCGAAATATTCTATTGAATGATTATCATAATTACATCTCATTGTATTTATATCCGTACCAAGATTCTTCAGAGAATACAGTGGTAGTACCGTGGTACCTATCCAAAATTACTGCATTAATATGAAAACATGGACAACAATATGTGAGAGCTCAGGACAGATGAATAACTTGAAACTTGAAGCTGCTTATCAGAGTGCATCTAGACAGACATGTCTGTGCTTGTGCGTTTTATTGTGTGTTTCCTTAATTTTGGTGCAACTCTTTCTTGTCCACAGTCGCTTATGTTCCTGGTCAGAGACTGGAGTTTCCCATATGAGTATAAATTTGGGTTTAAGGGAGGAAGCGATTTCTTGGACAAACGTCTTCAAGTATGTGACTAAGAATGACTTAAGGTTCACTATTTGTTCAGTTGTGTGTTTGTCTTCAGTGATCTCTCTCTTGTGTGTTTGTGTGGTGATGTTCAGGTGAAGCAGTCTCAGCATGAGGAGCTTCAGACAGTGAGAGAGCACATTCACTCCTGTTTCACCTCCATTTCCTGTTTTCTCTTACCACACCCTGGCCTGAAGGTGGCAACAAGCCCTGCATTCAGGGGACAGCTGTGTGGTATTAGACTTCATTCATGTTTTATTACTCACACTAAACACTCTACCTAGAGATGGGCACAAGTACCGGAGCATTTGATACTGCCAGCAAAGATTCAACTTGGAAGCACAATAACTTCAAAACATTTTTACAACAATTTTGTGATTGGTTACAGTACGTTTTTTCAGTAATTTGTGTTCAGATTTGTTTGACAAATTATTAGAGATGCTTAAAAAAATACAGTGTGGTGGGATGCAACATACACCCACAATTTAAAAGTTGGGTGACGGACCCTCAAATTTGTTTCATTTATCTGTTTGGGCAAAATGAACAAAGTGCCCATTCCTAATTCTGCTGTTACACATCCACACAAAAATGACATGCATAACCATTCAAACGTTTGGGGTCGATAGGATATTTTGTAATGCTTCAACGTTTTATGCCAACCAAGGCTGCATTTATTTGATCAAAATATAGTAAAAAACGTAATATTGTGAAGTATTATTAACATTTAAAATAATATTTAGAAATCATTCTAATATGCTGAACTTTTGATTCACTTTTGATCGGTTTAATCCATCGTTGCCAAATTAAAATATCAGGCAGAAAAAATCTCACTGACCCCAAACCGTAGTAAAGTGGTGTATATTTGTCAACACTCCATTTACTGATATTTGCCTATCTCACTGTGTGTGTTACTGTGTTTCATTTGCATTTTCAGAGCCTCATTTTATACTGGCATGTTTATGTTATTTGTTGTGTTTACATGTTCTAACTCTCTTTAACTATCACTCCATCTTCGATTCTTAGATGTGGCTCCAGAGTTTAAGGAACAGTTGCGTGAACTCATTCCCAACCTGCTCAAGACTGACAATCTGGCTGTGAAAGAGATCAATGGGAATAAGGTGACCTGCAGAGGCCTGCTGGAGTTCTTTAAAGTGAGCACACAACTGGTTTATGAACATCTTGGTCCATATTTGGTTGAACAGCATTTTTCATGAGTTTTGTTTGTAATTTGTTAGGCATATATTAAGATATATCAGGGAGAAGACCTTCCACAACCTAAATCCATGCTAGAGGTAACATAATATGGTTTTACTAATATTTGGTATTTATTTGGTATTGCTTTATCACAAGATTTCATGGTTTTGATGTGATGTTTTGACTCATTCAGGCTACAGCAGAGGCCAATAACCTTGCGGCAGTGGCGTCAGCCAGAGACCAGTACTACAAGAATATGGAGAAGGTATGTTACCTGGAATGTGTTAAACTCTTGTTATGTGTACAATAATTACAGTCCCTCCCAAAAGGTCAATGCATAATGCAACTGCTGAATATGTTTTGTCCCGTGAAAATCACGAATCATTCATGTTCATTAACTTTCACCTTAGTAGAAGATCTGTGTTTTGGATTCAATAACATTTTCCTACAAATTCTGAGAAATAATCAAATGTCTTAAATAATAAGCAAGAGACAGATAAATTGTGCCACTACTCGCTTGTCACTTTCATTTTGTTTTACTTGGTTAAGGCTCGGTGTCATTCTCACAAATAGGGTAACATGGGGGAAGATGCCCCCCTTAAGAACAATGTGGATTTACTTTTAACCCCCTGAGGTCGGCGGTATCGCCGGCGATACCAGCTCGCTTTTTTTTATCAGTGTAAAAGAAACTCATAAATACTCTGTTGACTTTGATTTTCCATAGGAGTTTCATACATCAATCGATTCTGTTAAATGTGTATTATTTTTGTGTATACTCACAATAAAAACAAAGTGTTGTGCTTTTTGCCAAATAAAGAAAAATAAACACGAAGCGAGTTCTGCCTTCTCTCTGCCAGTGAAGTCCATTCTGAAACGCGTCCGAAAATGAACAATAACTCAGCGAATACTCAGTCAAACAGGCATACAGACACACAGGCATGAAGCTTGAATTCTCTTCTTTTAAATGAAGTAATTTATATAAAAAACAAATATTCTCATCTTGTGAAATCTGTATTAAAAGAGAGCGATTCCAGTCGAGCTCATTACAGCTCATTCAAATGTAATGTGGCACGCCCACGGAGAGCGCACGCTATTCAAACGCAAATGATTGAGGCAATCCACGCAAACCTGTGAACGTCCCCATATCAGCTCGAGAAAACACAAGTTTATTCAGATCATTACTTGTTTACACCGTCTCGCAGCGCTGTGAGGAATAATAATAATGGAAAATGTACCTCAGAAGTGCGGGTATATCGAGGAGCGAGCTGAGGAATACTGTAGTAAGTTTTTTTCCTTCTCACGTGAATCGGGTTTCTGTTTATGAATGAATGAACGGCAGAGATGCGCGCTGTTTACCACAGCTCGCAAAAAGACAGTTTAAATTTAAATCGCGTGTGTGAATGAATGATGATGTTTTAGCAAACTGTATTGCTATACTGAGATGAGTAAAAATCGACTGAAATATGTTGAAATAAAATGTAATTTCATATTTCCCTAATATTTCATAAAAACAACGTTACAGTCAGGCGAAATATGAAAGACAACATTTTGTTGACTAGATTTGGGTACAGTTTTTACTGTAGAATATACTGCCACATCAAATAAGCTTTTGTTTAGCAATTTCTATATATATAAAATACTATTTTTGTCAAAAATAAAGTCATCAACTAAGATGTTAGCTGTTCCAATGTTGGCTATATTCAAACTAATGAATACATAGATAAAATGTAGGCCTATAATCTTTTTCTTTTTTTACAAAGAAAGTGCACACTTGAAATATTGTTGAAATTGTAATTATTGTTGTAATTGTAACCTTTTTAATAAAATAGCAAAACATATTTACAAGATAGATGTAAGCAAAATCTTAAATGGTCAATATAAGTCTTCTTCTAAATATATCTTTTGTCCTCGCATTGTGGCTCAGTCAGTTTCACACCTGAATGAATGGCTAATTATGCAGAGTGGGTGGGACATTGTATTCTCAGGTGTAAACCACTCCTCGTTCACGCCCCCCTCGCATATTGGCTTTCCAAGCAAAACCTGTTTTACATCAATTTAAATCAATGTATTGTTTTATGTGAACGATAAAGCAAGACTATTTTCACATAATTTTGAAGCCAGAACTCGAAGCGACAACATCCATTAGTCAAAAGTCTTATTGACACATATTTATTATGAGTTTTGTGGTCTTATTTCAGCAACTTTCATTTTTATTTTTTTCAATAACCACGCATAAACATTATTCTCTTAAAAATTCAAAAATATACATGCATGGTGATCACATATTTTGGTAGCCCTGTTTGTGCTATATAGAGTGAATTTACACCTTTGCCATTAACATGTTTATAAATAACTGAAAAAAGCACAAATGTCAGAGCATGTCAGAACACCTCCAGGGCCCAGAAAACCGCTCAGACTCCAGAGGGTTAAACTGTAATATTTTGGTATAAGTTTAGCATGTTCAGGATGATTATGTATCGGTCAGTGTTATTATAGGAAAGAAACAGAAACATTTGCTAATTTAGTTGTTATAGCACAAAATGTCAAATATCAAATACCCCTTTCTGGGGTAAGAAGCCAGATAAACCTTTACAGAATTTATAAATGACTTTTAATATATAATTATTATTAATATTTATGTTTTAAATTATCATTAATTTAAAATACTAAATAAACTATTCGATTTACCTTCCCCAAGGGTCTCGTTTTATCTTTTTATCTATAAACATGAATGTGTCCACAAATCCCTCATTAACAAATAGACACAAAAAAATTTGATATTCAACATAATGATATTCCTCAACTGTTTTCAGCTGACTAAATCTCACAAATGTTGATATTCAAATGACAAATTTAAAAATTGCACAGCCATTCATCAAAAGGCATCTTACCCCATGTTACCCTACACATTCTGTGCTGCAAACTATTGACATTTGCATTGGCATGTGGTGTTCGAACATTATATAAAAGGTTAAATGGATATTATGTCCTTTTATTTCTTTTTTTTTATAAATTCCCTCTCACTGTTAGGTATGTGGTGGAGATCTGCCTTATGTGGCTCCTGACTCACTGGAGGAAAAGCACCGCTTCTTCCTGCAGGCGGCCCTTCAGCTCTTCTCCAGCACTAAGAAGATGGGTGGGCGGGATTTCTGTCACCGATACCAGGAACAGTTGGAAACAGAGCTGATGGAGCAGTGGGAGTCCTTAAGGAAGCACAACGAGGTAACGGCAGCATTGTGAGAAAGAATCAAAAGAATTGATGTGAGAAAAATATTTAGAGGATTTTATTAATTTCTTTTTGTATTCTTGTTCCTCTCAGTCCAAGAATGTTTTCAGTGCTTTCCGGACACCTGCAGTGCTGTTTGTCCTGATCTGCCTCCTGTATGTGCTGTCAGGAATTTTGCACTTCATTGGCCTGGAAACTATTTCCTTTGCATGTGACTGTGTAGTTGGTCTAGCCATGATTGCTATGCTGACCTGGGCCTGTATCCGGTACTCTGGCCAGTACAGAGAAGTAGGCACAGCCATAGACCAAGCTGCTGGAGTAATACTAGAGCAGGTAAATATATTCCTTTAATAAATGGTGAAGCATGTAGTTTCTGCGACACTAGTGGCACCTAGCAGAATTACAAAAAATAAAGCGTATTTTCAAACAACCTTGCAAATGCCCCCTTTTGCACATCATGTCTCCCCCAACTCAAACATCACAATCACAGCTTTTACGGGTGCTTGTGAAGGCATGTCTCAACAGGTAAATGTAGCTACATTCAATAAAAGGTCCAAAATATTAGGAATACTTTTAGCTGTGTTGGTATGTGTCATGAGTAAGCAATTGAGTTGTCTAATAACACTGTCTTGAGCGAATGTTAACGTCTCACTTATAATAAACCCATGCAACGTACCTGCACAGGGCGCATTTTTGACTTGAGGCTTTCTACGCTGGACACATCTAAATAAACATTATATACGGTTACATTTGTCTTAAAGGGTTAGTGCACCCAAAAATGAAAATTCTGTCATTAATTACTCACCCTCATGTCGTTCTAAACCCGTAAGACCTTCGTTCATCTTCGGAATACAAATGAACATATGTTTTGTAAAATCCAAGAGTTTTCTTTACTACCTTTCTTGGTAATTACATTGCAGTCTATGTGGGGTCAGAAAGCTCTCTTAATTTTTATTCCGAAGATGAAAGAAGGTCTTACTGGTTTGTAACGACATGAGGGTGAGTAATTAATTACAGAATCTATTTTTTGGGGTGAACTATCCCTTTAAGAGTTCAATACCTGTTTAATCTTTGAAGGTTTTAATGCAGAAAAAAAAAGCCTGCTACAGAAGCCACGCCCCTAACTCTCGCTATAGGTCAGTGTTGCCAGACGTACGATAAATCTCATATTTGTACGATAATTTTGACCTATGTACGATCAGGTATAACGAACCTGCACTCTGGGTTCGGGCCGAACTCGGAGCACGCCAAATACGCATTAAACTTTACCCCCTCTAATTGCATGTAAGTGTGAACTCGTGAAATAGCTGTATTCTGTACGTTTGACTCGTGTACGATAATTTTCTTCCAAATATGATAATTTTGAGGTTCTGGTATGATACTTGGACATTTCCAATCTGGCAACACTGCTATAGGTTGAGCTGGTAAGAGATTGACAGATCTAAGCAGACCGCTCTCAGTGTATGGTGCCTGGTAAGGCTCAATATTTACACTTTTGGGGGAGATAAACCCATGAATGACATACTAATAATAGTCAATGAACAATTATCTTGATTAGGAGAATGTATTTTAACATAAAAATCTTACATTCTTCACCTTAAAAAATGTCCTTAATGGTTAGAAATGTTTAATTCTAAAGTTTTTTTCTCCATTTTTTTTTTTTCCCCAGGCTACAGATGTGTTAAACAAGACAAGAAGCCAGGGTCAGGTGGCTGCACAACATAAGAAGACTAGATAGCTTCTCAATCAAACCGAAGATGTAAACTGCACAGACGCGACCAATGATATGATACCAAATATCGCAGATCTCCGAATATAGCACTTAAATCTCTACTTATAATGCAGGTTGACAGATTTTTTGCAAGATGTCTTAAACCAGATTTTTAAATATCAACACAAATATGAATATAAACCAAATATCACAAACCAGCAGTTTTTCAGGGACAATTATGTAAATTGCAAACTAATCATGTATTTAGCACAAGGGCTAAACTCTCCACAGAGCTGCATTGTTACGTTTACAGTTGTTCATTCCTGTACAGCCAAATACATCCTCCATAGCAGGTCAGGGTCGTGTAACTTTTGGATTGCACTTGCATTGCGCTCTGTAGACACGTTGTTGGTTTGTTGTCTTTAGCCATGAATATCTTTGCACATGAACTGCCATTATTTCATTAAGGCTTGAGCTTGATATGATGTTTAGTATTAAAAGTGTAAGTACTTTATATTATGTGATCTTTGCAAGACCTTTGTTTTATTATCTCTGTACCAAACTGTGGCCTTTCTGTGCCTTCCATCTCTCCATCTTGTATACATCCATTTTTGAATTCTGTGATAAATCATGTCAATAAGTTTGTTTCACTTTGTTTCATCGGGGTAACAAACATATTGTATTCCATTCCAGTTATCTTGAGTGCTCGATTGGTCCTGTACACCCCTTTTTAACTGCTGGCATGTTTTTGGGTGTTCAAAACCATCCTGACACTTTGATTAAGTTGGACTGAAAGTATTGATAGAAAAGCCAATATTAACTATTAAAAAATGCCTTGAGGAAAGCTCAGTCATTGTGCACTATTCTGTTAATCATGTTCATATTTGCATATCATATTAGTAAACACCTGATTTGATTCAGTTTTTTTAGTGGTTTGAGCACTGTTGCATCTTTCATTTTCATTTTTGTCATATGACATTCTTCTTTCTTGTATGATGTGGCAGTGAAAGAGTATACCTGTACCTTTTTTCCAGATTTTTACAGACAATGACAATATGTGTTTGCCCCCCAAGGCATGTCTGTAATGTGTCTTTGTGGCATTGTTCTTTGTTGCATTCCACCAGAGCCTCGGTTGTGGGGTTTTGAATGTGTCCTGTGATCTCTTCACATGCATAGACTGTAAAAAAAATGGACCTGTCTAAACTGACCTACTAGGGATCATTCTCTGTCCCTGTTTATACTTTTTACTATTACATACACTTTACATATATAAACCCCAAAAATAAAGATTTAAGCATGCAATGCACTCATGGGTCTTGTTTGCATTCAGATGGAAGCAGAAATGTCAAGAATAGTCCAATTTTGTACACTAGGTGTCAGCATTGATTTGAACTGTGAGAACATTTCAGCGAGGACCGTAAGCATTCATTCATGGACACGTTTTGAACAGCCGTTAATTTGCAAGAGTCTACGAATGAGCAAACGCGAGTAAATGGAACTATTAACTATTATGGTTGATTGCAAATTGAAGATAATAAATTATATTCTGTGTTATTTGGTCTGCGAGATATGTTCTTCCCTCTTTGCAGTTTCATTCTTTCTTTGCTGCTGTACACCGCTCCCTCTAGCGCTTACTGTGTGAATTTTTTTCTATAGAAATGAAATGTCCTTGTTTCCTTATATGGCGATCGGAGTCGCGAGCCGCCTGATGTGCGCGGCTTTGGCTGAAGCGCGCTCACGACTGTCACCATTTGCTTCCTTATTTGGAAGCGAGTTAAGCGAACCTTAAAAAGGGGCAGAGACAAGCACAAAGGGTTAGGCTCAGACCACAGTGTGCCCTACGAGCCACTAATATTGCAATCGGTGTTATATGTTTTCAGTGCAGAATTAGTAGGACCAACAGCGCTTTCCATCATGTCATGTTACCGTAAGGTAGAAAGCGCCATCGCAAGAATTTCCCAAACCTATTTAAATATTAGATATATTCATGTTTACATTTAAATATAGTAATTAAATAAAGTCTTGTTAAATATTGAGATTTAATAATTAAGATTTAATTGAGATTTAAGATTAAATAATAATAATTACACACACACACACACACACACACACACATATATATATATATATATATATATATATATATATATATATATAAAAGAGTTGACATACATTTTAGAGTACTGTTAAACATATGTGCTATATATTGTATTTATGTTGTAAAATATAACTGAATTTTTTTTAATAACAAATGCTTAATAAAAAGTGCAACTTTAAAATGTACAACCTTGTATAAACGCTTTTCAACGACCATACGTTTGTGCCAATGTACTACTGACAACAGTGAATATATTTTTATTGGTTCATGACCATTTGTGTGGAGGCCAAAACTACAGTTCCCATAAAACCTCAATAAGCGCGTGACATGGATGCTCGCTCCCATCTGCCGCGCGGCCACGCGCAAAAGGGCGCGCCCGAGCGTTGTATCAAGTGTGAGAGCGAAGGACTGCATCACAGCTCATTCAATTCCTATCCAGACGCCGACTAGCACAGAGAAACAACCATGGTATGTTTATATTTAAATAATAGTTATACGATTTACGGCTATTTCCAACGTGTTTGAAGAGTTTAATGACTAGGCTGTGGGCTTTTTAGGGTGAATGAATAATCTGAGAATCAAATCTGTCAATTAACGCCTCCGCCGACTATAGCTGCAGGCTACGTTAAGTGCCGTAAATTGTTAGAAAAACGTTTCCTTGGCTCTTATGGCAGTGTTCTTTGAGCAGTTTTATTTCTGTATATATATAACGTTGCAGTTAATCTCACAGCTCTCGATGTTTTGGTTGTGCATGGCCTTCAGCTTTTCGGATGCGATGAGATTGGCAAAAATGAGACCCAAAAACTACTGGCGCCATTTCCCCGCTCAGCTTCCTTTATTTCCGTGAGTCGAGGCCCAGGAAAGGCCTCGCTGCTTTTCATCACACTCTACCTACAGGCCCCATCTCTCCACACGCCATTAGATCGCACGCCGAAATTAAGAGAGGATGTGTATAAATCAATGTCCGCAAACCGGTGTGTGTTTAACTGCGTTTTTCGTTTGCCAGATGAAGCGCTTTCATGAGTCTGTCCTTTGTCTGAACACGGCCAGAAAACACCATCGCTCACATTTGCCGCACCAGAGAGACTGCGGGCGTGTGTAAAAACGCAGATTATTCCCTTCTACGGTCGAAGCCCCAAGTGTTTATGCTACGCTTTTCGTCTTTGGAACGCGTTAATTTTGCGGATATTTGGAACGCATGCACGAACACCGCAACCGTGGCCCCACCCTAATTCTTGATGCACAGATGGTGGTGGTTTATTTCTTTGACCGAAAAAAGATACCTCGACTAGGGAAGTGTTTTAGGTCGATTGCAGCTCGGGTTTATATGAAACATTATAAAATATATGCGCTGGGAGGAAGGAAGCCGAGTTTAAGATCCGTTAACGCACTTGTGCGTTTGCGTATCGTCAGGCAACGTGTGCACGACTACACTCTTCCTGGTTAGACGTAACTTTGGTGAATCGTAGCGTATCGGACGTTTTATCTTTGCTCGACGCGTTTGTTTAATTTCCATAATGTATATGCATTTCGTTTTATCGGCATTTTGTCTTTAAGCACATGACGTTTCTTGTCTGTGACGCGCAGTGCTTGTGGATATTTTGGTGAATATGCTTTGCTTGCTTTATTATTTAAGCCGCTGCTGCGTCGCTTTCGTCAACTTGTTTCTGTAGACACGAAGATACTTGCGAAATTGAGAGGAAATTGCGTTCGTGTCGCGTGTAGGCTGAAGGAAATGCCGGTTCCGGTGTGAACAGTCTCGGTATCCTCGTCACTACGACAATATACACGTCACAGGCCACAAACAAAATCTCTTTCTGTGAGAGGCAAGTGATGACTCGTTATACATCTTTTCAGCTCTCTTTTCATTTAAGGGCCCACGATGTCATTTCCTGTATCTCATTTATACTGTGAGTTTCACTTCTCAGTGAACGTGGATGATTTACCTGCAGCATTATTGTCCTTGTGCTTTAACTTTGGACTTTTACTCTTTTTTTTTTTTTTATGACACTAGATGACAGATGAGGGTGTGTGTTTTTTTTTCTTAAGATGCTGACGGAAGATCTAGAATCTTTGGTGACCGTTCAAAACAAACTTAATCTTTTAAAAAATGTTAAGCTTTTGTCTTAAACATTTGTAGATGATTCTAAGATAAGTATCTAAAGGGTATTTTCACCTGAAACAAGGATCCCAAAATCATGGAACGTATTTATACAGTTAGTCATAAAAGACTGAAAGTCGTGATTCATTGGTCAAAAGGTGTGGGAATCCTGATTATCCCTTGGGCCTGTAATGCCCTATTTCTTTCATTATTTGTGATTGTTAGGTAATGAGGCATCTTAATGCATTCCTGACACTCACACCTTAAGCAGACCCGGTTTCCACCCGTTAGATATGCGTTTCCTGTAAGTGGGCCACTCAAACATCTACCCCGCAGGGCTCCTTATTTCCACCTTTTCACATGTCCTAATGTGCTATTCAGAAGCTAGATCTGCACTAGAGAACTAAATGTTCAGGTTTTCTCATTTCTTTGAGATGTTGAATGTTTGGTTATAGCAATGCAGCATTACACTGATCCCTGTTTCTAATGGAAATCAGAGGACTTGAGTAGGTTCAATGGGATTGGTGTGACTGAGGCCATTTTGATTTTTCACAGAAGAATCATTGTTTTGCAATCTAAAGCTGTACACCAGATTTGAATGACATGGCTCTCTTATAATTCTCTAAGGCCAATTTTATCCACATTTAATGGTCCTGCTTTAAATCAGATGCTCAGTATAAATTGAATCAACTCTTATGAGGAAGTGCCCAACCATCCCTCTGTTCAAATGTGTTGGAGGATGTCTGAAGTCGTGTGACCAGGAAAGAAATGGTGCCTTGTTCAAACCGCCCTTTTTCTTTAACTTGCTATTTAGTTTTTTTGGGAGTAGAAACCACATCACTGCAACAATATATAATTTGCACCCAGGATGTCATTCAGGTTCTTTTGCTATGACTCTCATTCCACTGCCCTTGAAGTGTGCAGTCCTGTTTCTCCCATGGCTGGGTTTTTTGTTTAGTCACTCGCTTCTGTCTTGTGTTGCAAAACCTGCAGGCCCAGTAGTTTGGATTCAGCCAAATGAGGTCCAAGTATTCAGTTTTGTTAAAAGGGCAGCCCGTCTAACTAGATCAGACAAGACGGTTTGGTGCAAAATCCCATTCATTCACTTCTCGTTTTGCACCCACACATTCATGCATCCTTGCTCATCAGCTCACTCACTTCCCTCTATTCAAACCCATGTGACCTTATCCTGTGTGTGTTTTGTGTTCTCGCAGGCCTCCGGAGTCACAGTGGAAGAGAATGTCTTGACGGTCTTCAACGACATGAAGGTTCGCAAGGCTCATAGCAATGAGGAGGAGAAGAGCAAGAGGAAGAAGGCTGTTCTTTTCTGCCTGAGTGAGGATAAGAAGAAAATCATTATGGAGGAGGGCCAGGAGATCCTGCAGGGAGATGAAGGAGATCCCTACCTTAAGTTTGTCAAGATGCTTCCTCCCAACGACTGTCGCTACGCTCTCTATGATGCCACATATGAGACTAAAGAGACCAAGAAAGAGGACTTGGTTTTCATTTTCTGGTAAGTCTGCGAATGTACTTCGTTTAAACCAGGGGTTCCTAGTCCTGTTTCTGTAGATCTGGCTTTCTGCAGAGTTCAGTTCCAGGCCTGTCTGTAACATTCAAGTGTTCCTGAAGGTCTTCATTAGCTGGTTCAGGTGTTTGATTAGGGTTGAAGCTGAACTTGGATCTCCAGTAACCGGACTGGACATCTCTGATGTAGACTTATGTCAAATGCTTGTGTGAAACAGATGATTTGATCTCTTGTTGTGTTGTCCAGGGCCCCGGAGAGTGCCCCACTTAAAAGCAAGATGATCTACGCCAGCTCCAAGGATGCCATCAAAAAGAAGTTTACAGGTAATGCTGTCCATCAAAAAAGGAAAATCAAAATAATGTACAATTATAAAATGTATAAATAAATGTGAGATCTGAAGCATTTTTGCTTTTTTGTGTTTCACAGGTATCAAGCACGAGTGGCAAGTGAACGGTTTGGATGATATCAAGGACCGAAAGACCCTTGCTGAGAAGCTTGGGGGTTCATCAGTGGTGACTCTCGAGGGGAAGCCTCTGTCCGATTGAGGCTGACACATTTCAGGGGTTAGCCGTTCATTCCGACATGGGTGGGGCAAGTGGGCCAGCACGACTGTTTGTGGGGCCACGGGGTGGGTTAATGTGGGTGGGGAGGGTTGGGCAAAAGTGACAGTTTCCAAACTCCACACTTGATGAAAGATGTAGGCTGTCATTCCAGTTCACACATACAATGAACAAGAACAAAAACATTAAAGAGAAAAAAAAAAGATCTTAAAAGTCAAAAATGAAGGATGATGATTATAAAAACAAAGTAATATAACTGTAAATGTGTACTGGCAGGTTTTCGTTCTTTCTGAGTTCCATGGGATTGTCGAAAGAAAAGACTGAGACAGCAGCCGTTACAATTCAGCTATACAACATACTCTTTGTTCTTAAGATTTAGGTTTTTTCTTTTTGTTTTGCCAAACATATAGTTCAGTTTTTCTAAGTATGTGTGTTGACTAGGTTAAGTACAAAATTTTCTCCAAAATCACACAATGTTATTGGACCATTCTGGGAACAGTTTACTTGCCCCTTCCCCCCCTTTTGTTTTATTTGAGTTCACATGTTATTTTAATGATTCCATCTGATTTAAATATTTCAAAATGTAATTCAAAACAATGGCACTGGTGTCAAGAAATTGTACACATTCCTTTTACCTGTAAAATCTGGGACCTAGTGGGTGAGCGGTCTGTTGATGAATTGGATTGAGTGGATGGATTGGACACGTATGAAGTTAAGATGGGGAGCGATATATTTGGGCAGCCTGTGTACAGAGCTTTGATTGGTATTGGTCAGTGGATGTTTTGTATCGTCTCCTTATCTCTAATAAAAAAAAGCACTAAACAACTCTGCTGTTACAACTGGTTTGTTTCTTCATGTTTTGCAAATCATCAGTGTGACGGCTGGCTTTATTTTATTTTTATTTATTTTTTGTGCCCCAAGGTGAATCTAATTTTTAAAGTCTTTGAATCTCGAGTTGATCTTTAATATTGGTATATATATATATATATATATATATATAATATATATAATATATATAATATATGTGCTTACATTTTGTTTATTCTGCATTTGTTGCTGTTTATCAGTGTTTAGCATGGTTTATGCACTGATATATGTGATGGTTGCAAAATTCATAAAGTTCAAATGGATCCAAACAAAGAGACTCTGATTGCTTTGTCATCCTCCCTATAGATTTGATGGGTGGCTTGGCTTTTAATAATGTTCAGTAGACTACAAGCCAATAATAAAAATTGCTGATTATATTGAAACTATGATTGCAAATCCATCTTGTACAATCATTCAGTATTTGAAGATGATGGCATGTCAACTGCATTGGATACTATTAATAAACATGCAATTCCATTTATAATCAAATCAATTCCTTAACAGGCTAATTGGTTAAATCTCTCTTTTTGAGAAACGGCAGCAGTATTGTTTCACTGACATATTGATATTTGTGGCATAAAGATGTTTCCTCAATATCTTATGCCTGTCATTTTTTTACATTTAGAATAGATACCACATAGAAGAGAGATGCAGGTGGGGTGACTGACGGGAAAAAAAGCATTCACCGTATGCACTGCATATCACATCTAGTATGTAGAATATAAATGTGGATGAAGCTATTGCCAGTAAACTGCCTGAGGATGGGGATCAGTAATTGAGAACATGCTGATAAACCGTTATTAAAACATTTGTTTCACTAAAAGTACCACAGGGATGTCTCTGAACAATTTTGAATGACTTCAATGAATTGATGTTTGTGTGTAGTATGATACGCTCCAGTTTGTTCTTTAAAACATATCTTACCGGACAATTTGTGCTATATTAAATCGCTGAGCTCCTGCAATACTGCTGAGTAATGTATTCACGTCAGTATAATCGCTCCTGAGTCCTGACTGACTGACCGAACCGCGAGGACTTACTGTTCAGCCATGTTGTGAAAGACTCAATGAAAGATGTACACGACAACCATTGGAGGGCAGTAGAGATTCATTTCAAAACCTTACTGAAAAAATGAACCTTCCTACTTCCTGTGCTGAACTACAATCGTCTGTCTGCACCTTTGCCTTTCGTAGTCCAGTATTTTTACAATTATGAATCAACAAACCACAAGCTATTAGTAGCTATTACAACACTGAACTCGCATATTCTCAATGAAATATAAACGAACAATAAACAATACAAGCCAAAAAGTGTAAGTGTAACTGTAATTGATGTTTAAAGGTTGCCAATGGTTTCTGGCAGTATTTTTACGTCTTCCTCTGCTTACCACCAGAGGGTATCAGCGTCACATTTTACATACAGCAATAATTGTCAGATTTTTTTTGTTGTTGTTGTTCTTTTTATCATACTTGAAATATACAACACAGAATCATATCTGCTATTATTACCACTTTACAACATAAAAAAAGTCAAATTTGCAATGAAAAAAGCAAAAACAAGAGACATATTTCAGTTTATTAAAATAAAAAGCTTTTTAAAAATAGAACTATAATCAACATTTACCCCACAACCTTTCTCTTAGTTTGTGTTTGTTTGGTCTTTATATTAATTCAACATAAAAGAATAAGAAAAATAATTTACAAACAGATACTGTAATTTTACCAATATGAGGTCTTCATCTATCTTGAAAAAGCGTATGTAACTGTAGAAGAGTGAATTGAATTCATGGGTTACAGATCCAGATGTATGCATTAAAATAAACTAAGGATCTATATGCTTTTAATTTCTATTAACTCTCAACACCCACACTACATCTCCAGTCATCGATTTTGTTATTGTGATGTTCAGGGATGGAAATTAAGGAAGCTTAGCCATTTTTCCTCTACTTTAAGTCACCAAATAAACTCAGCGTATGTTAATCTAGTGTTACACAAAACCCAAGGGATGAGATCAGAATAAAACCTCCATCCCAATTCTAGTTTCTAAAAGTGCAAACAACAGTTTAAAGCTTCTGTAATGTGGAATCTGAAGGCTGTGGAGAGAATCACTTAACCCGAGACAGCAACATAGTGTCGGCCCAGATCCGGCCCACATCTGGTACGTGTGGATTCCACGTGTACCAGATGTGGGCCGGATCTGGGCCGACACTATGTTGCTGTCTGGGAAGAGGGATCAAAGACTTGACAAGATAAATCTGTTGGTGTTGTCGACCTCAGAGTCTAAAGCTGAGTAACGTTGGCAGTATGGCGAGCAAAAACTAAAGGTAGTGGTTAAATGAAGTCCCAGCTCAACCCATGTGAGTAGCGATCTACCAGCAATGGACCGTCTTTCGTCTCAGATTCAGTAGCCACACCCGTAAAAGACTGTAAAGTGCAGGTTCCAAAATCAGGCACGTTGTATTTTGTCCATGATTTTATATTGTCCCATTCCTCTGTGTCATGTCTTCAGTCCTGATTGCAGTCCACCTTATTTCCATGAACCCAGTAACAGATCTGAGCAAACTTCAGTGGAGTGAAGCGAACAGCCACGTTGTAGTCACGATTCTCTCCATTGATTTCCAGCCACTGGTGGCCCGAGAAGATCCCGATGACCTTGCGCTCCCATCGCTCTAAAGTATCGTCCCACACACGTCCGTAAACACCAGAGCCACTCGCACCCGGACGGGCGTCACAGTGCTGGTAGATCAAATCGTTGGACTCATCCTCCACCGGACAAAAGCGGTACACCAGTTCCCCGGGCCGGTCACTGTCAAATCCAGAGAAGTGGATGCGTTTACCAGCCAAATTGTCTGAGGTGGGTGCCACAGCCAGCCGCATGAAGGGACGCCGGTGAGGCCAACGTAACTCTAGAAGTGCGTAGTCAAAGTCCATGCTGACCTCTTGAGGACCTTGAATCCAACCTTTAGGAACTCGGGTCCGTTTAACTCTCACCCAGCGCACCAAGGGTTTCTTCACAGGAGCCTGACCCGGCCTTGTGCCGTTAATAGACGGAGGGATCAGAAAGCCCACCCTGAGTTTCCTCGCTCCTTTGACGTAATCCTTCCCATCGTGCACGCAGTGGGCTGCGGTCAGGACGTGCTGCTGGGACACCAGAACTCCAGTGCAGCCGGTAGAGATACGGACGGCTGTGGAGAACGGGTAGTCCAGAAGGAAGTGGTCACCGCGGATGTTAAAGCGCCCGTCTGAACCGTAAATCTGCCGTTTTAGCCGCTTATGTCTGGGAGCGGTTACTTTGGGCTGCCTGAAAGGAAGTTCAGTCTCATTTTCATCCAGGTCAACAGTAGTTAATGTTCGGGAGCCATCTGCATAAAGTGTTTCGAAAGCTAGGTGCTCTTTATCCATGTCTTCTTCTTTGTGGTAGCAGCTCTCATTGCAGTGAGTAGTGAGGTCCAGCTGAGCTTTGGCGCTGAAGCGAGAGCGGGACAGCGGTAGGGTGGCATGAGGTATCAGCGAGGGGAGGTGGGCGGGAGACTGATGTCGAGGTTCTCTCACTGAAACCGAGCTGGGCAGGAGGAGTAAGAACAACAGGCCAACACAGCAAGGATGGGCCAGTCCCAGTGCGTGGTTAGGCACCATGGCTAAGATGTATGCAACCTAAAAGCAAACACAAACATATATGCAAGCATGAAATAAAACTCAAGATGTTCTTAATTTTGCAGATATAAGGTTATAGAAATTTAATGGCTTCACTCTTAAAAAAATTTTTTTGTTTTGTTTTGGCATCTATGGTGCCATGAAGAACCTTTATCATCCATGGAAACAAAAGGTTCTTTATAGTGGAAAAAGGTTCTTCAGATTATTAAAATGTTCCAAAGGTTGGAGTGTAAACTTGTCCAGGCTGTAAATTGGGGCACAAATGTTGTGTGGGAGTGTATTTCAGCCTTAAGAAAAAACTTCACTGAAAGGAAACCAAAAAGGCATTGCTGTGAAAACCCGTTTACAACGTTTATTTTTTTAAGAGCATTGACATGTTAAGCTGGCTCTTATCCATTCTAATAGTACCAGTGGTTTTGGACTTATCATACTGATACCCATCTGCCTGGATCAATAAAGTTTGTTTACTAACTACTGTCACTTCATACCAAAGCTGCTTGTTTATCTTTTTTTTTTCTTTTTTTTTGGTCTCATGCTACACTCTGGAATTTGAATTGTAATTTTATATTGTATTTAATTGTAATTTAATTTTGTTTAGTAGGCCTACTTTATGCATTGTATATGAGTTAAGTCACTTCATTTAGAATAAATCAGCTTTTTTAGAGTGTACATCATCACTTAATGTTGTACAAATTAGCTAAATACAATAAAAAGCTGACTTCACCTGTAAGTTTATATAGGGAAAAAAGCTGAGCTACTTATTATTCTTTAGGTTTTGTCAAATACGTGCCTTGCCTATTCATTTTTCTGGTGGAAAATATCGATAAAAAAAGATCAATACGCGATGCACATAATAGTCTAGACATAGGCCTTATATAAATTACTTGATATTGTCCCTTTAAACTAGCACTTCTCATCTGCTCTATTCATCATGGACACCCATGTGTGACACCTGAGGAATTCCCTGGACACAACCTGTTCCCTATACAACATCCCTTTGTCCCGAAAGCCCCTCATTTCGTCTTTTTTGTTGTCTTTCACATCATGAATGAATGTCCAACGAACCCTACCCACGCCTTGCGTTGTTGTTAAACTCAAGGAAAACAAACTGTGTTTACCTACCCTCACTTTCCCATCGCTCTGTACAAACCAACAACTACAATGCACTTGCGCCAATGGAAGCCAGGAGATAGCCTATTCAAAGATCTACACAAACTGAGCATTTTATAATGGAAAAGTGCGTTAAATAAAATAGATTTTTACTTTTTTTTTCTTTCTTTTTTTTGCAGCTTGTAGAGGCATCTCGAATTAAACGGGAATTTAATTGTGTACAGCCAACAAGAGCAACAGTGTTTGACCCGTGCGCCAGAGCTTTACGCGCGCGTCAATGACACAAAACAGTTTCGGAATTCGCGGAGGATACTTAACTTCAAGCTGTGTTAATAATGATCAAGGCTTGTTTAAATCCAAATCACAAATTCGTCTCCAGGAAGTTCACCGGGTATCCCATTCTCCAGGTTTACTCCCATCTCCACTGTGAAGTGCTGGAGCGCGTGACAGGTCCACCAAAAACATACACAATCCTTTTAACCTCCAGCTTTTATTCAAAAACGGCTTCTTTTCAAGAGTCCTTATTTCAACAAAGCAGACAGCACACTTACTCTCCGCTGAATGGTGATTGCGGTAGTGCAAAACTGAGGTCGTCCAAGCCCAATAACCGAGGCGCAATATTGCGCATCCCTGCGGGGTCCTAGTGCCGCCTTACAGGGACAAAGGGGAAGATGGTGTGTCCTAAACCAACATCAATGTGTGAACAGTCTGATACGTGTTCAGTACAGCACGTCGTTATCTCGTAATTCTATAAATGTAATGACAAACCTGTCTGCTAACAGAGCATTTATTCTGGGCATGTCTTGGCACACATTAAAATATTTCTACAGGTGTTTTTAAGCTGTCTATCAAACATAGGTGACAGTCAAGGCAGGCATGTCTTTAGGATATACATTCCTTCTCAGTTCAGTTAAATTAAATTGCACTGCATTTACTATGCCACTCAACGCAAGTACGAACACATGTACATGTGTTCAGGTAATTCTTTTAGCATGTATTGTTTATTGTGACTCCTTAAATCTATAGGTGTAACGAATCTTACCTGTTAGGGTTTAAAGGGGTTAAAATGACCGATTACTGTGGGTTGGTCTCATGGCAGGACACATTCCAGAAATATTTGGGTGTGTTTCAGTCGTGATGGCGTCTTGACTGACCCATAGTGCAAGCTTGAATATAACCTTCTGACCTTGATCTACCTCAAGCACTCACACCACTTGCCCTAACCTGCACAAAACACGTTCGTTCTTCCTTCCTTTCTTTCCTTCCTTCTTTCTTTCTTTCTTTGGTCAAAAGATTTCCATTTCTCAGACGCATTGCAAAAAACTAGGGACTGTAATGGCTAAAATACACTGTCTCCAACACTGTGCGTGTGAATGTTGCAGGGGGAAAAGCATTTCGAATGCTTTTGTTGCTCAAGTGCATAGCAAAAAGCATATCAAATTTGCTCAACTAAACTAGCCACACATAGTGCCAAAGTATGCAAGCCTGCAGTTTCAGAGTAAAAAAAAAGGGGGTAATTGTGAGATAATATGTAAAATAAGAAACAAATTCACATTGTGGAATACAGTTACAATTGTGAGATTCTAAGTCACATTGCAAGAAATAAAGGCACATTGTGATACATAGTCACAACTGGTAGATATAAGTTTCAATCACTTACTTTTTACTTTGAGGCTCCCATACTAAAGATAATGTTACATCTGCTTCATTTCCAATACAAAAGATTTTTTCCCCCACAATACCCCAGGGCTGTTCTCTCAACCTGCGGTTTCGCACTAGGTTAAGGAATGCTTGAAGTCTTGGTTCTGGAAGGCTGTAAATGTCTAATACCATAGCAAAACACTGTTCAGTGATGGTATCAGTACTACATTGAGTGTCACTGTGGGTGAGCGAGATTTGGTTGATGTGTGCTGGCACTGACACGCTGTTCTCATTGTCTGTTTCCTGCTCCCCTTTCTCCTGGTTTTCTTTCAGACACTTCCAGACATATATCTTATTTAACATCACAAGCCACCAGAGACTGAAGTGGATATCATTCTAGCTGACAAGCCACTGATATTTGCTATGCTCTTTCACAGTTAGCGATAAGGGGTTAGGACATAGGAAATGCAGCCTAAAGCTCATTCACTCGACAGGAATCTGCTACCTTGGACAATCCCCAGATCTCTTTACAGTGGGACTCTTGTTCTTGACCTGTCCTGGCTTCATGCCTCGTGGAGGGAGGTGGAGCGGGGGGTTCGCCATGAGGAGGGGCCTTTGAAAGTGTGTCCATTCCTCCAAAGCTGATCTTTTATCACCTCCAGCTCCAGCTCCAGTCCTGTGCCTCTGTGGCCTTTTCTCTATTCACCAGGCTGTCTATTTTCAGAACAACTGATTCTTGTCTTCTCTTCTTTGGGTTTTTTAGACAAACTGAAAAGCCTTTTCTCCAGCAACACCAGATCATTTGCAGAGGCTTTGAAGCGCCTATAAAATGAAAAGGGGGAAATTCTTTCACCAAAGGAAGCAAAATAAGTCAATGAAGAAGACACTTGGTTTCTTTCAATTCACAGACATATACACAACCTTCAGTATAAAGCCACTGAAGAACAGATTTTGAGGCATGTGTTGACATATCTCAAAAGTCAATAAGCACAAATTAAAGAAGCTGAGAAGAAACAACACTTTTCCAGCTAAATACATTTTGGGAACCAAGAACCGGTTACATAAAAAAAAAAAAAAAAAACATAACTGAATGATTTATGTAACAGCTGATGGAAGACTGCATTCAAATGTTCTTGATAGTGTTCCATTTATTACTATTCAGCGCAATACATACCAGTGAAGTCTGATTTTCAAGCAACTGACTCTTATTCTTTTTAGTAAATCCAAAACATACAGCATGTGCCCACTGAAGGTGATTTTTATTCAAAAACTTCAGATTCACAAGCAAAAAACTCTTACATTCTGGTCCTTTTTAGTGAATGAAAAACACATGACCATGTCACGTTGGACATGGTTTAGAGTTTGTTTTTATCTGTTTTTCTGTTCATTGTTTCATTGTTAATCTCTTAGTTTGTTAATTAGTTCAGTTCTCCACCGTTCCTATACCTGTACTCTGTTCAGGTGTGTCTTGTCAATTATCTCGTTTGCTCCTTCGTTTGCCCATGCATTCAAGCCCTCTGTTAAGTCAGTCTTTTCCCAGACAGCAACATAGTGTCGGCCCAGATCCGGCCCACATCTGGTCAGTGTGGAATCCAAATGTACCATATGTGGGCCGCATCTGGGCCGACACTATGTTGCTGTCTGGGTTGTCCACCATTGTTGATCGTTTACGTGTGATGTGGTTATGTTCTAGTGGATTTCTTTTTTTTCCAGTCGAACAGATGGATTATCAATTAAAGACTGTTTGTTCTATACTTTCCTATGTCGGGCGCTTCAGTACCTATCGTGACAGACCAGTGAAGTCTGATCTCCAAGCAAAGACTCTTTTTAGTGAATCACAAACACTTGAATCAGTTGGAGTATCTGAATCATCATATTCGACTCCATGAACCAAGAACTGAAATTGTTGTACTTATGGCCAGTGAGACCAAATCAGTGTAATTACTGACATGTTGTTTTAAAGATTCACTTTATTAGTGGTATATTACATTGTTATTTGTTGTTTTATTTTGATCACTGAAATGGTTCCCACAGTTTGCAACAGATTTACATTTCAGTATCTATCATATTTCTTCCTCAAATTCAAAAAAAAAAAAAAAAAAATTAATGGAACCATTAAGGAACCAGAATCATTCCATTTTTTGTTTATCCCTGATTACAGATAATGTGTGATTGACAGATAATGTGTATGGGGGATAGATGATAGCAGACTTTTTGTCTTGGACTGTAAGCTGAGAAGCCACAATAGCTTGAAGAGTATTCAATAGCATCCAGTCCCTTTTAGGGGGCCATGCTTTCTTCTCTGGAATACAGGAATAAAGACCCAGACCTATTCAGTGTCAACTTAATGCAGTTCCTGTTAACTGCACTTTCAATGTATGTATGAACTCTGTCTTACATACACAGGTGTGGTTAGCGCACAGTTTCAAATCATTAGGGTGTAGTACAGAAGTCCCATTCTTTCCCAGCTCTTAATTCCCATCACACTGAGGCTGAGTGTACAGTAGCCATCCAAGCAAATAAGTATTGTTAACAAGATCAGAGACTCCCTCTGTACTCTTTAATCCATTAATTGACTTCTGGTTCAACCCAGTGCTTTGGACTCACAACAGTGGAAAAAGCTTTTCATAACAATAGTCATTGTGCTTGACTCGTTTCCACAACATACTGCCAATCAGAGTCATGACAATGTGTGCATGGACTGGGGTGAGTGAGGCACAACCTGACGCGGGGCTAGTTGTAACACACTTGTTTTAAATACTTCCACACATACAAGGATGACAAAACTTAGTGTATTTACTAGTTGCCATATCAACAATATAGAGAAAAAATTGCGCCAAAATTCAGAAATATTTGGAAGATATCACTGAACATTTATTTAAATTTCTAACTTATGTTAATTTTTTTATCTCTGTTTTTTGTGTTTATTTAAAATTAGACACATCTGATATTATTTTAATCCCCAATCTGTTATTTAACAGTTGAGATGGTTCTTCGCTAATCAGCAGAAGATACTAGTCGGGTTTAAATCCCAGTTGTGCAGGTGGGGCATGTTGTAACACTGTGTTACAATGTGCCCTTATTAGAACTACGCTATTCTATTCTATACTTTTATGAATTCTATTGAGAAACCATGAGAACAAGGTGAATAAAGACTGAGAGTCACTGTTCAGAAATTATTAATTATTATGTTGTGAACTATGCTGCATAGCTGTGTTTTGTGGTGTGTTTATTGTCAAACTCAAAAATTAATTATTTAATTATTTAAAAAAAGCCATTATTTTATATGAAAAAATTAATAATTGTATTTTATCAAAAAAATATTTTAGTTTGTCTTGTATATATTTTTGATTAGATCAGTTAACATTTTAATCTGTAATTTTCAGAGTTGGACAGTAACAAAGTACATTTACTTGAGTACTGTACTTAAGTACACTTTTTGAGTATCTGTACTTGAGTATTATTTTTTCTGGAAACTTTTTTCTTTAAATTCACTAAATTTGAAAGACAAATATCGTACTTTTTACTCCACTACATTTCTGTCAAGGTCCTTGAGTAGAAAGTAGTAACGTCAGTCAGGGGATGCTTTTAGTTGCAGGGGTTGCATTTTGGTTGGAAATTAAAGTCAGATTGAAGTCTGAACCCGACGTCCGATTGACGTCACTATCCATCAGACAGACGTTGGATTTTGGTTGAAAAGAAAAGTCAGGTTGACGTCAGAACCCGACGTAAATTTTGTCATTGTTTTGGAGCACACTAGCTTATAAACAGTAAGGTTAACATATTCATACTAAAAGCCAAAAAACTTTAGACAGGGCACTATTGTCCGAAACCATTGTGGATGTTATCGAGTGCACTTATTCAATCTCACATTTCACATTACTGGAACTGTGTTCTAGAAATAAATTTGATATTGATATGAGGTCAGGTAGGCAGGCATTGATTCAGAGGCATAAGGTACTGTAAGTATAACATACAACAATGCAACACTAATAAAACAATGCATTGACATTTACTTTTTACTTTTGATACTTAAGTACTTTTAAAAACGAGTACTTCTGTGCTTTTGCTAAAGTAAAAATCGGTCTTTACAACTTATTATTAATAAATATTAATACATATTTTAAATAATACATTAAAATAACTATTAATAATTCAAATGACAAAAATGCTAAAAGTATATCAGAACTAAGAACCATGCATTGCCTCCATAAATGACACCAGACCTTTATGAACCTAAACAATGTAGCTTTTTTGTTCTTCCATCATCAACAGTTTTTTTTTATTTATTTTTTATTGGACCTCATCAATATGTCAAACACCAGCTCTTGACTGTCCTCATCTGTTCTGTTGTTCCCCTTCAATGGGTCTGACATCTCCTCTCCCACAACACAGCTGTCCACCGACTCTGACCACTACTGTGCTACACAGTTTCTTCTTTCTTCTTCTCTAACCTCTTCTGACAAACTCTATCTCTCCCTCTCTCATTCTGTACTCCCCCTCCTCATCTCCCCAGTTCTCCCCAGGAGCTCCAGAGGTGTATAAATGCAGCTCTGCTTCCCTACAGTATCAGCTCATTCCCAACTTGGCAGCTCGAAGGAGTGAAGGGGAAAATCGACACAAAAACAAGTCGAGGAATGCAGAACAACATAGTCTTATCGCAAAAACATTTATAAAGACCATGTAACTGGCTCCAAGCACTGTTTTGTTTAAATAAAAAGTTATTAATACTAATTTTTCCTAATCTTCAAACAACTTTGATAAACCGCTAAGTGATAACCTGGAATTTATGTTTGGTCATTACAAATCTTTAGAGAAATAATTCAAGATAATTAGCATTATGAGATCCAGACTTTTTAAATAAATGCAGAAAAATGATAATGATGTTTCTATATTTGATTGATTTGTCCATTTAGAAACAAAAACAAGGAAAGAGCAGCAATGTGACATCCGACCGTGCTGGCATGATGGAAATGAACGCATTATTACCATGCTGGAAAATGATTCTCATGGTGAGAGATGAAGCCAAGAAAAAGAGACGTTTTACTGAACCAACCGGCTGTCTGCAAAAGAAATGTCTTGCTTCTTGCAGTCTTACATAAATGTTTCTTTTTCCAATTACAGTAGCTGTGAAACACATTTCATACAGCACTTCAAACTATAGTTCACCCCAAAATGAACATTTTGTCATAATTTACTCTCTTCAATGTCATTCTAACCCTGTATTAAGAAATATGTTATGCAGAATGTACAATCTGCTCTTTCCTATAAAAGCAAAAGTGGGTGATTGCTTTAAAAATAACAAAAAAGCAGCACCTGAAAGTATTGTAGATATCTCGAAATTGACTTTCTTTCTTCTTCTCTAAGCTCTTCTGACAGAAAGATTTTGTCTTTTAAAGACCAAAATGCATACAGGTTCGAAATTCCCGCATTAAACATAATCTCAGTCTTTGTGTTAAACATTAACCCAAACTGAAAGACACAAGAGCAAGTAAGTTACGACAGAATTTTAATGTTTACATTTTCATGTTTGTTCACTCTTTCCATGTGGTTGAAAATGAAAATCGGGTGTGAAACCCGACTTTCATTTCCAACCAAAATCCAATCCAAAATCCAACGTTACTTTCTACTCAAGGACCTTGACAGAAATGTAGTGGAGTAATAAGTACGATATTTGTCTTTCAAATGTAGTGAAGTTTAAGTAAAACGTTTCCAGAAAAAATAATACTCAAGTAAAGTACACAGATACTCAAAAAGTGTACTTAAGTACAGTACTCAAGTAAATGTTCTTTGTTACTGTCACTAGTGTACACTAATACATTCATACATGAAAACAAACAAACAAATGACTATTGTTAACTGGTATAAAAGTGATTTCTGCTGAACATCAAGCTTGATCCACATCTGAGAGGAGTTGAGTAAATGATTTGGCCATGTTGGAGATTCCCAGCAGTGTTTTGAGTGTAGTCATAATGTCAGGACTGGTAGACAGAGACAGCTGTAGAGAGTGTGTGATGTGACTGTTGTGCAGATGTTACCACAGACACACTCCAACACTCATCTGGACGCCTGACCTTGTGAAAGGACTCCCTAAGTATTGGCCACTTTAAAGTGATCCACGTCAGCCTTGCGCGAACGCGTGCTGTTTTCAAGCCATTCTGAGCAAGAACTTTTATAAATGTCATAAATATTGCACTGAAACACTGAGAGCTTTTATATAAGCACAGTGAGATGATTGGGAAAAGGACTTCCCAAACAGCTGAGCAAATAGAAAATTCTGCCATAATCATGGCAGATTAATGCACATATTTGGGATAATAGTTCTCCACTTTGGGTTAATTTATGGTTCAGGCTATGAGAATGAGAGGAAGGATTATGAGGGAAAGAGAAAAAAGAAAGAGTATAAATGAATTTCAGTTTCTCAGCTGTAACTGAAGAAAACATCATGAGTCACACAGAACATAAATGAAACAATGAAATTACGCTTTTACCCACGTTGAATGAAATGCCTGCATTAAATATCATCTCCATTTTCATATTCAACATTAATCCAAATAAAAGGTATTTAGTAAACATCAGAAATACAGAGTCTTCTGCCTTCTTGACCACATACCTTCAACAGAAACTGATAACACACTGAAAAGCAATCAATTGAGCTTATTGCTTTAACACTGCAGTATTATGGCCATGTTGGGGAAGAGAGCAGAAATCAAGATGTCAAAACCGGTGTTCAGTTATGACAGACAAATGGACTCCAAGTTAAAAAAAACAGAGAGAAAAATATGCTCTGAGGCTCTCTATAAACAATCCAAAATATTTGCGGTGGATCTCACGGTGAACTGCTCTGCACTGCTTCTTTGTCTCTCACACGTGTATTTGCTCTGTATTATCAGACACTGACTGCCAGGATCACCCAGTCTCCGGCGGTGGCACGGCCAGAAATGTTAAAGTGAGTGGACCTTGGTGAAATAGGGTGGACCTCAGTGCCTACTCTCAAAATACATCATTTTACAAAACATGGGATAAAAATAATTTGACAATTAGGATTAGTTATTTATTGTCAGCCAAAAGTGTCTTGAAAACAACTAAATCCATTTATAAATAAACTAACCAAACAACAGAATACGAACAATAAATTTAAATGAGCGTGTTTAAGGCTTTAATTCCCCTAGCCACGGACATGAGGCGGATGGACATTTCTCACTCAAATCACTGCCTGCTGCTGCTTCTGATTGCTTTTAGAGGGAGAAACTGCTCATAATTGCTGGTCTAGAATCAGTTGCAATAGCATATTGGCGATTTGGCAAATGATCCAGTGTGTATCTTTGTTTGCACTCTGGAGAGCGTCTGGGTTTCCATTTACAACGTGTTTTTTCAGCGCTGAGAAACGTAGACAATCGCGGACAAATCTATTGATCTCTTGAATACAATGGCCAACCAGAGGTGTTTAAGTTAGAAGTTTTCGAGTTTTTGTTCAGTGCTGAGCTCTGCATGCTCACAAATCCTCTCATTATAACAACGTGTTTACATCATGTAAATAAGAGATTCATTGTGCAGTGTAGACAGCATCATTGATTATAATCGGAACTTTGTGAGATCGCATCATCGCTATGAAACAAGGTGAGTGACAGGTTTTTAGTAATTATAAAGGGAGCGCTCTTTGCGCACTTCCTAGGTGATATAGAGCCTTATAAGTCCAGAATTTGGATAAATATTTTGTTTTTCATGCTTGACCAGCAGCATCAGCTAAATTCATGTATTTGAGCGATTATTATTGTCCAGTATGCGTGATAAAAAAAAAATTTTGTGTCTCATTTTATTGGGTGGACCAGCCGTCAATCTGAGTGGGCCAGTGCCACCCTGGCAATAGAGTGGTGCAGGTATGATGTCACTTTTGTAGGCCAACAGGCAGTCAGCATCCCGCTGGTTCCCTCGACAAAAAACCCAATAGGATTTTTCCATAGGCTTTTGGATTATCGCTAAAAACAAGCTCTGTGATCAACAAAAGTTTATTATACTTGCACATTTTGTCCATCAAGATAATTATCACAGATGAACACAACTATTATGAATTTTTAAGCCTAAATAAAGTAAAAAGCTAAAGGCATAAACGAACTACACCACGGTCCAAAGAATTCAACGTCACCATCACTTAAAGGGATACTCCACTTTTTTGGAAATAGGCTCATTTTACAACTCCCCCAGAGTTAAACAGTTGAGTCTTACCGTTTTCGAATCCATTCAGCCGATCTCCGGGTCTGGCGGTACCATTTTTAGCATAGCTTAGCATAGATCATTGAATCGGACAGGACCATTAGCATCTCTCTCAAAAAAATGACCAAAGAGTTTCGATATTTTTCCTATTTAAAACTTGACTCTTCTGTAGTTACATCGTGTACTAAGACCGACGGAAAATGTAAAGTTGCGATTTTCTAGGCTGATATGGCTAGGAACTATACTCTCATTCCTGCGTAATAATCAATAAACTTTGCTGCCGTACCATGAATGCAGCAGGCGTAATGATATGACGCAGCGCCTGAAAATAGTCCCCAGCTCGGTGACTTCCAACGTGACCGGGACTAAGTTTGTCTAACCTATTAGACCTATTTTCAGGCGCTGCGTCATTTCATTACGCCTGCTGGACTCATGGTACGGCAGCAAAGTTTCTTGATTATTACGCAGGAATGAGAGTATAGTTCCTAGCCATATCAGCCTAGAAAATCGCAACTTTACATTTTCCGTCGGTCTTAGTACACGATGTAACTACAGAAGAGTCAAGTTTTAAATAGGAAAAATATCGAAACTCTTTGGTCATTTTTTTGAGAGAGATGCTAATGGTCCTGTCCAATTCAATGATCTATGCTAAGCTATGCTAAAAGTGGTACCGCCAGACCCGGAGATCGGCTGAATGGATTCGAAAACGGTAAAACTCAACTGTTTAACTCTGGGGGAGTTGTAAAATGAGCCTATTTCCAAAAAAAGTGGAGTATCCCTTTAAAGCTTCCGACAACTCTTTCAGTTTTTATGTAAAAACATTTTCCCAAAATGTTTGAGTTAGAATAGTTTGTAAGAGCACTATTATAACCATAACGAGGCTGTAAAAGCGGACCTTTTCGGCGTGATGACGTTTAATCTCCTTGACAGCCTCTATAGTCCCATTTAGCCACTTGATAACAGCTTCAGAAAATCACGAGTGAGGTAATATTGATGTATTTTATGTCGTAGAACAAAACGTGAAAGTGTCTTGAGCTTGTGTTCACCACAAACATTATTTCAGCCATTTAACCAAAACCCTATTCAAAAAAACAATTGACTTTGGGACGATGGAACCGGAAGTGGTAAAATGTTAGCTCGCTTCCGCGCTTTGGCCTACAAAGTGATGTCATACCTGCACCACTCTAAAGAGACAAAACTAAGCTGAACAGCAAACTGAGTTGAGTTGGGAATTGATAAGAATGACTAACAATTTACACGTCAACCATGACAACAGGGAGTGACCCGAGTAGCAGGCTGAAAACCTCTTGAGGGAGCGAGACTCATGTGGATCTCTGTCTCCGCAACTGGATTGTTCTGGAATGACTAACGCAACACACATAAAAGAAAACTACAATATAAACCACTGCTCATGATTAGAGCAGTCTGCCTGAAATATGAAAGGCCAACATTTCAGTTTTCAAAAATATATTCCTTTCTCAACCACAGATTTATTTTCTAAGCTGTCAGAATTAATATATATCTATATATACACATCACAAGCTCGTAAATTAGCAAGATGACAAAGAGACAAACAGAACAAAGACTTTTTCATCTCCTGTGTTTCAAATGGGATTTCTAATTCACCACAAAGACACGTTTGAGCCTCCCAGTGCATTGCATTCGTCTGCACGACGGCAGTTTTCCTTCACCACAGCTCAAACTAATTACCAGATGTACTTCACAAGCCAAACAAACTGCAGCCTACGTTTCGTCTCTGATATTGCGTAATGAGACATTTCCCCTTTGACACTTCACAACAATACAAACACAACTGTTTTGCTTTCCCTTGCACTTTCCCGATAGGTGTTGTAGACACCACACATCAGTAAAAAACATTGAACCATACTGAGTAGATTTAGAAAGACTTTTTTGGCTTCATTCAAAATGATGCAAAACTATTCCGTTCTGCCACAATGTTTTCTTCCAGCCTGAAGCATTTGGAGTACTTATTCCTGCCAAAATTGTGAAACGGGGGAAACAATGGATAGGAGAGTTTTATGTTTTTTTATTAAGAGAGAAAAAACAGTGAGTCGGATGGAGGGAAGAAAATGTGGCTTCTTTTCCTGCTGCATTCTTTCCTTCATCAGGAATTCTCTGAGGTTTTGGCAGGACGCTTTTATGTCTATCTGCTTTACTTGGTGAAGGATAGACTGTGCTGGGATAACAGTGCAGGACACTGAAGTGTAAATCAATATACAACCTCTCTACTCCATCTATTCATAAATAACAGCCGTAAGACTGGGTCAAAGCAACCTCACACTCCTGGTGATAAAAAACATCTCATAAATAATATTCTAGGATTACATGTGACCTCTTCGAGATTTTGATTTAATCTTCTTTACTAATCTCACCTTTGGTATTTCAATATATTTCAAAGAGCCCTGCCCTGACATGTGTTTTTTTTATCCACTTCTTTCCCTCTGATGTGGATTCCAGTGCTGTACCGCGAGCATCACTCCTCTGGGGCATTAGCACCAGCAAGACCAGGCTCATCACATCAGCACTGTTAATGCATGTCAGTGTAGCAGAAGATCCATGCACGATCTCAAACATTTAGTGTCTGGCCAAAGAAAACATGAGGGGAAAACATCATCCCTGTCCATGACAGCAGGAATCTATCTGAGAGAAGCTTATAAAAACAGAGCGACGGTGCTATAAAAGAGTGGATTGTGACAGCGGGTTTGTATCAGCAACAAAACCAACATCCCATCCTCGCATTAATCTGCTCAGAACAGCCGCATTTGACACAAGCTCTGTGTTCTATTCAGGACATAAAGTACAGAGAGAATGAGCTTGTTACAAGACCGTTACACTTGCATAAAGAGACGATGGGAATGAAGCTCTCTAGGGCCTTCCCATACTTCACAGCTGAAGTGAGTAAGCAATTTTCTACACTGTTTTGTCAGGTTGACTCAAAACGCACTTCATGTGATAAAATAATTGGTTTATTATAATATTTCATTAGCCAAATCAATCTGACTACATTAGCTGAAGTGTAAGTTTTATTTCAAAGGCACACCATGCAAGATTTGTACCTTAATATAACAGCTTCGAAATCATTTTGATGGTAAACGAACTCGTAGTAGGGTGAATCATCCCGATAGCAAAGCGGGGGGGGGGGCAAAACCATACACAGTAAAAGAAATGGACACAGCGACACCAATGGATTCAACGGAGAAAAGTGAAGTCAATTAGAAGCTCTCACTTCCTTATGGCTGAGCGTACTGCACAGACTCAAACTGAGTTGACGACGTAGATGTGACGTGAGCAACCCGTCTGTCTTCTAGTAGCTGTGCCAAAAGAAATCATTCCTTTCCGAAACTTGCAGAGATGGAGAGCGTGAGTAGGAGATGTCCATGAGCTGGAGCAGGAGCAACTTTTGCTAAGTATTCTGATTAATTATTTTGTCATTTTGCCTCCACGTCCCCCCGATTGCCCGCGAGCTTCTCCTCCTGTCCATACGGTAATTTCTCTACTGTGCAACAGAGAGTCGTGTGGTTATGACGCAATCGTTAGCCTATTTTTACAAAAACTGCTTCTACGGGGCCATAATGTAAGATACAAGGTAATGGAGCCTTTTATACATTTTCGTGTTTCTTTAGAAATAAATAATGGACAAATGGAGTCTTTAAACGCCTCAGATGTAAAGTTATTCGCTGTCAAAGTGACGCCAAAATGAATGGGAGTCAATGGAATGCTAACAGCAGGTGATGGTCTGCGTCTGCTAATCAATGGCGGCCCCCGGGGAAGCTTCAGTTTCCGGCTGATAGATTACCCCCCTGGGCAAAACCAGCAATGCAGGTTTGAGAGGTGGCACCCTGACAAATCTCGCGAAAATCATGACTTGCTTTACGGCACGATGTCACATACATCAACAACGTATGAAGCAGCCTCTGTAGAAGACACTAGCACGCATTTCAGACGTGAATCATGGCAGAGTCGACGAAGAAAGCGCGGTCGGAAGAGTGCAGAGACGGCTCTGCGTGAGTGGTATTTACGGCAGTAACGTTAAATACAAGTACTCCACAGCGACTCTAGGGGTCGCTGTTTGAGAAAAACGGAAACTGCATAGTGTGCCTTTAAGTGTCATGCTTGGTTGAAAAAGCTCTTTATAGATTTACAATTTTTTAAATTTACTTTATTTACTGACCCTCATGCCATTCTGTGACATTTCGTTATATTTTTTATGACACAGGACATGGATAATTTGCAGAATATATTTGCAGCTCTTACTGGCAGTTCATACCCAGCAACATTGTGTAGACCAGATTCGGCCCACATCTGGTACGTGTGGAATCCACATGTATACCAGATGTGGGCCGACACTATGCTGTTGTCTGGGTAGTGCCCATATATGTTAGATTAAAAAAGGACAAAAAAACACAAAAAGCACTATAAAAATGATTTGTTCTTGCTGGACATCAAACCTGATGCTTGCTGCCATATTTCGTTTGACAGCTATACACAGGATAAATTGGCAAAATCCCACAAAGTTTATTCAGAAATTCTCTTTTTGGATTACAGATAAAATATACCATCCAGTTTTTGGTTTTTGAAACAAAAAAGGTAAGTAAAAATGTACTTTTTAAAAAGAATATAAATATTATTAAAATAAATAATAGAAAAGTAAACATGAAAAACATGGATGTCATTCACATACAATATTATATACAAGAAAAATCTTTTGAGAGCTGTTATAGCTCACACCCTCTGGTCTTCAGTCTTTCATGCTCTGATGCATGAAGCTTTGATCTGAAAGCAGTCCTATGATTTAGTATTTTAACAGTGATCTGGGCCTGTGGTGCGTGAGGTGTTGGATTTTTAAACGCCCCATATGTCATTAACAGCAGACTCACAGCAGCACAAATGAGCCACTCATAACAAATACAGTTTCTGTTGTGCAACATTAAAGATGAATGATGCAAAGATGTGCAATAAATGTCCCGCACTGACTTTCTGTTATCCTCTTGTGTATCAAACTTCAGCTCAAAGCATGCAGGCACAGCTGTAAACAGCACTCAGACTTGAAGATCAGTCCCGCTGCTCCTTAATTAATAGCATGAGAGACTGAGATGAGATGATGCAGAGACTGGGCTGCAGCTGCGTGTCCTCTTGTTCAACCTCTATCTCTCTGTTTGGTCCAATTGAGCACAAAATCCAGTATCCCAAGAGAAAGCCTAGTCTCCCTAATACTCTGCCAAGCACAGGCTAATACATCCTCCTTCACAATTTTCCCCGGCACATCCCCAACAGCGAATTCCCGGAGCCAACAGTCTCCAGCATGCGGGAGAACAAGAGCTCCAACATCTTTAAAGACGAAATCCAGCTCATCCTTCTACACCTATATGAGAAATGATGAAGGTAAATGAATCATCCAGGAGTTTAGATATTATGTACTGCTGCCAGTGTCGTGTCTGAATTTATGGTGAAGATCCAGAGCCACAGAGCCAGTCCTGTTCTAAGGCCAATAACTGTCAGTGAGGACCAAATGCGAAGCAGCTGTTATTATGCAATACTTCCTAAATGACCCACAGCAATCGCCTCAGGGTGGCTGGCACAACCTGAGCAGATTGTAAACTACTGACCTCACAGGTACAATCCCATCTGAAGACTTCCTGAGCCAATCTACAGGGAAGGTGTTGCAGATTAATGTGCATAGTTTTCCAGGGTGTTAAGTGAAGAGGACACTGAAAGCTGTCAAACTAAACTTCTTCCTGCAGTGCTGAAGCATAGACGGAATATTTTGACAGAATAAAGGAATATTCCGGGTTCACTATATAAATTAGACAGCATTTGTGGCATAATGTTGTTGATTATCACAAAAAAAAAAAAAAAACATTTTCACATGTCCCTCATTTTCTTTAAAAAATAAAAAAGCAAAAAATCTGGGTCGCAGAGAGGCACTCATAATGGAGAAAGGGGGCGTTTGTAAACACTGAAACATTTTCTACAACAGTTTAGCCAAAAGACAAGCAATATAGCTTTGTAACCTTTTTTGAAGAAGATATATCCAATTTTAGCAACTGGTAAAAAATAATAATAATAATGCATTTTATTTAAGGTGCCTTTCAAATCACTCAGGGTTATCATACATCAAGAACAAGAGATAGCAATAACAATGTCAAAGTAATAAATAATAATAAATAACAATGCCAATAAACAATAAAAGAGGAAAGCAACAATTACAAACATAACAACTGTTAAAAAAGCCTGATCTGAGTGCAGACAGTAATCATGAAGGACAAGCTATTCTTAATAAGTGAGTTTTGAGTTTGACTTTAAAGTGGGATAGTGAGTCTGAATCACGGATAATAACTGGAAGAGATTTCCAAAGGCGAGGAGCAGCACGGCTAAAGGCCCTATGGCCCATGGTGGTTGGTTGATGAGTAGAGGAGATCCAGGAGAGTTCGAGTCGGGGTGTAGGGCTGTAAAAGATCTGAAAGGTAAGATGGAGAGAGGTTATGAAGAGATTTGTAAGTGAGGAGAAGAATTTTGAATTCAATGCGGAATTTAAAAGGGAGCCAATGAAACTGTTGAAGGGATGGGGTAATAATATATGTTGTATAGATGGAGTCCGGGTTATGATACGAGCAGCAGAATTCTGAATCAGCTGGAGTTTATGAAGAAACTTGTTAGAGAAACCAGATAAAAGAGAATTACAGTAGTCGATGCGAGAGGTGACAAGCGAATGAACAAGAATAGCGGAAATGCGCAGGGTGAGAGATGGACGGAGGCGAGCAATACTACGAAGATGAAAATAACAAGACCTGGTTATGCTATTGATGTGAGCTTCAAATGAAAGAGTGCTGTCGAAGATGACCCCCAAGTTCCCAACCTGGCGGTAAGGAAAAACGGAAGAACCGTCAATGGATAACGAAAAACTGCAGGACCTAGACAGAATAGATTTAGTGCCTATAAGGAGTACGTTTAAGAAAGTTGGCAAAAAAACAAACTTTTATTTCGTGAAGGCAGTTGGTAAGACAGGAAGGCGGAAAAATGGAATCAGGATTTGTAGATACATAAAGTTGTGTATTGTCATCGTGACAATGGAATTTAATACCAAATTTAGAGAAGAAATTACCAAGTGGGAGAAGGTAAATTAGGAACAATAAGGGACCTTGGACAGAACCTTGGGGGACACCACAACTAACAGAAATAGGTTGAGATTGAAAATTATTTAGTTGTACAAACTATGTGCGGTTTGAAAGGTATGAAGTGAACCAGGCAAAAGGAGTACCAGTGATACCAATGGCGCATAAACGGTTCAGCAAAAAAAAAAAACTTTTAAAGCCTAAAACAACTGTAAAATGATTATTCAAACTGCTTTAAACCTCAAAAACAGTTTTTAATAGAACAATCTTTGCATTTAATCTTTGCATTTCTCCTTTTAAATCCTCCAAAAATGGGCCCGATTTACATACATTGTACATTTCTTATCATACCCTGTTTTTGCCTTTTTTTTTGTAAAGGGAGGAAGTCAAAATGATTATTATTATCAACATTATGCTCAACCCGTTTTGAACCCAGAATATTCAGTTGCTTCCACTGATCTTCTTACATCGTGACTTTATGTCCCCATTATGTATGAATGCTAAGCCAAAAATAGTCAAATATTTATCTAAAAACCTTGTTTAAAATAACCAAATACAAGCTGATATGAATCTACTATAGTAGAATCTGACAATATTATAAGCTTGGCAAAAATTTGACAGCACAGCAATATGTCGATTTTGTAAAGAAGAAAATTGCAGAGTGGAGCCTGAAGCAGAGTTTGGGAGATCCGACAGCAGAGTTGATTTATAGCAGGGCGTCTCTGCTCTTTATATGATCATAATACAAGGGCTTCCTCTGCGTTTTTTTAACAGGCAACCGTAATGGAAGCCAACACCTAGCAGAACAAACTGACCACCTGTCTGGGGTTACACACATTTCTGTGGGCATCCCAGTGAAGGTTTATAGCACATTGTACAAAAAGGGATAAAGGGAAAGATGAATATCCTTGACCTTCACTTTACTTCAAGCTCATAATTCCCCCCAAAGTTTCCATGAAACATTAGATTGAACCATGGACACTATCTTCTTGGATGCAGATGAACATGAACTTCTGACATGCTCTTTCAGTGGAGGAGACATGAACGGTCTGCCAGTAAATGATAAAGTGAGCTGAATTTTCCACATCAGTCAGGAGGCTGGTCTGGACACGTTTCACAGCACTGAAACAGAATCCCCAGATGTAGAATAAGCTGTCCCTGCTCATATCTCTATAACACTCAATATCACACTAACAATTGTGTTAATATTCAGAAAAATGGAACAATTGCAAGTTTGATATTGCTTTTATAGGACAGCTCAAGAAATAAACTTTACATTGACTGAAACTGAACTGACTTACATTTTAGACACAATATTGTCAGTTTCTTTGTGTTTTTGTTCCCTCAACGAACATTTCAACAAAGTTCTAAACAAAGCCAAAGCAGACTCGACCTGCTTGTCTGAGGAAAGACTGTGGTGTTTCACTAAATGAATAAGTGTTTTATAATGAAGCAAATGATTCAACGGTTCAATCATGTCACTTGTCGCAACGTGTGTGTAACAATTTAACCTACAGAGTCAGAGGAATCCCAAAAATCCCCAGATTCCCCACCGTTAATAATAGTCACAGTCTGTCTGGAATGCGGCCAATCAATTTCGAGGACCGGAACAAATTGTTTTGTTATTATGTTATAAAACCATATAGGCAATTTGTATACATATATGTATATTGGGATTATTTACTTTCAGTGTTAAAAAGCATTAAACTGTTTAATTTATAATAGCAACCAATATAAATTAATTTGATAACTACAACAGGCTATTATGAAATTAATTTACGCATTCACTTTAATATGGTGGGAAAACTGCAGAGATTCCATTATATACAAAGGCAAACATTAAAAAACATTAACCACAAGCATTCAAAAAGGTTGACTGAACATTGCAAATATGTTTTGTACACATCTTCAGTATATAAATCAAACACAACAGGAACCAGTTAAGGCTTTGATGAGCATGACAAATTCCAGGAACAAAAAAAAGGAGACTAGCTGAAAGCACTGATGTTGTTGTGACAAAGTAGTGGGAGAGGTTGAATTAATATCATCTGTTGAGTCCATATAGTGAATTTTGAACAGAATTGCCTATTAGCCATATGAAGCACAGATGACTCAAGTTTCAAACCAGAGAGACACACAGTGAACTGAATACAGAATGTTTATTCTTTATAGGTCAGTGAAAGGCAGTGTATGGATGTAGCAAACTCTCTTTCTGTGTTTCTCTTTGACCTTTTATAAAACATATTGGAACGTGATTTTTTTTTTTACTGTTTTCTCCCTTCTTTCTTGATCCAACCTGTTTTTCTCATTTTGGCTGGAGCTGCAGGTACAGAACATCCGTGGAGCCGCAGAATGCCTAAGCGAGTCCAGAAAACTTTCAGCGCTTTGTAATCCTTCAGCTCTTTTCCTAATGACTGACCTTAAATCCTCAGTGTTGTGAGAGATATTGTGCTGTTAAAACAGCAGGACAGCATGGCAACATTAATCCTTGTTAACAAAAAAAAGTGATTCCAGCCATTATGGATTACAATCATTTTGAATTTGCAGAAAGACGTGTAATAAATCTCACACTGTGAAATATAATGTTTTTGGATTCAATTGTTTGTCCTGCAGAAATCAAATGGAGAATTGACTTCTAGATGACATGTAGCAATCTTCGACCTACTCCTGGTTCACACTTGTTTTGTCCAGCAGATCCTTCATTTATTAAATGTCTTAAGTAACATACAGAAACAAAATCCTTCATACGCCTTTTGAATACACTGTCACATAAACGCACTTATGGACTTTTAGTGCTGGATGACTAAATGGAATGACAGACTCCAGTGACCTGAGGGTTGGCAGGCCATTTGGTTCCCGAAAAAAAGTCCCATGGTTATACAATGTGAGAAATAATTCGGCAAGCTTTCTCAAGTCAGAATGTACTACTCTAAACAAGCCACCATAAATCATGCGCACAGATGGATTTAGTCCTCACGTACCACATCTAAAAGCAAGACGTCATATTAAGTCATAAGCGTGTGTTTGTGTGTGGCAAGCTGCTTTCACAGATTGGATGGATCCACTTTAAATGCTTGAGAAAGATTAGCAGAGAGGAACGCAAACAAACACACAACAAAATCTTTACGACAAACATAGCAACTGAGCTAATGTTTGGTTTAGGAATGTGTTTGTATATTTTGTTTAGAAGAAGCCTAATGAACAGTTATGGATAATGGGGGATGTTTTTGTTTACATCTCAGAGATGATAAATGCAAAGGATCCCCAGACATGTGCAGTTGCAATGAAGTATAAAGCCATAAAGAACAGCTCACACTGATTTTAACAGCTTTAATTTTGTGGTTTTAATAATTTCTAAACCTGTAGAATACAAAAATCTGAGGCCACTATAACAAAACAAGTGACCGGCTGCATCCAAATATCCATACTTCCCTACTATGTATAGTAGGCGAAAAACAACATGGCGAATGCTGTACGCCTGGATTACATTCATGGTACACACATTCACATTATATATAGTAGAACATACTTTTTAATGGATGCAAATTAATTACTTATTCAAAAGTAGTACTTAGAGATTATGCGATTTCAGATTTCAGTGGCTGCCACTGTCTTAATGAATGAGTCATTGAATTATTCACTCAACAGATTCGAGAACTCAACACTGATCATTCAGGAATTAAACACCAGTAGTGTGATTTATTTTGTGGTTAAGGACAAAATAACTGGCTATTTTGGGTCTAAAATGTAAGTCAATATTGATTTCTCGTTTATTGAAATGTCATATAAAATAAATCACATTAACAATCGTGCTGTTAGTCTAAGTATCAGCAGACTTTGATGGCCAGCAGTCTTGCTCATGTGATATTGCATAACGGTTTTATTATTAAAACTTTTTCAATGCGGTCTGAGACCTTTGGGCCCCACTGCATGAATGAATGGCTTTCAAATGTGGCCACTAAACTTAGCAGTATGTGAATAAACGATAAAGAAGCCAAATGCAAAAAATATCTCAAGAGAGGAATAGGCAGTCGACAGATTTTCTGTGGTCTGTGCTTCTCCTTGTTTGTGACTGACCCCTTAGCTGGAAATCTCCATAGTGATCCCAAAGGCTATTCGCAGAGCATTTGGCTCCCTCTCATCAGCTTTATACAGAGGGTCATACATCTAAAGCACCATCTCCTCAAAGAAAAAGAAAAAAACAAGAGGAGAGAACTCAGTGCTCTTAATGCTTACTCACTACACAAAGAAAGACAGTTCGCATGAAAATGTTCCAAAACCTCAACAAAAAAGACTCGCTTATTGTTCACACATCATCTGTGAGTAATTTGCGAGGCAGCAAAACCAGAGCGCTTGTGCTCTGATCTTCTCTCGTTAAGACCTATAGTTCTCATTATATTCTTCACAACTTTTTAACAAGGAGAAAATAATGTTTGTTTGGATTGTAAACCCATAGCAGTGAACACAAAAATGCATTATTCCTTTTACCCCCTAAAAATTGAAATTGTGCACTCCCTGTAATGGAGATCCCCTGAATGCCTGCCGTAAAGAAAACCAGGCAATAGGGCTCTTGAAGGGCTCCAGACTCAATTTGATGATTTAGATGCAACAACTTGACACTTATTTGGTGTTTTCAAAACAAGTGCCTTTAAGTCGAATACAAAAAAGTGGTAGAATTTCACCCTCATATAAAGTATGTTTCAAATTATAGCTATGACAATTATACATTCGTAATTTGTACTAAATGGCTCAATTGAAACATTCAGCCTTCACATTTTATGTGCAAATTCCACATAAAAAAGCAAAGAATAATCAATCAAATAGAAATTGCAGCACATGAGGGCACTGTCTAAAGAGAGGATAAGCGATAATACTGAAATGGCTGCATGACAGCTAGAATGAACAACAACAGCTGATGTTTACCACATTGCTGTACTAAAACAGTGTGAGAAACTCTCCACCCAGAATGCTTTGAGGCACATGTCTGCAAATCCTCTTTAGCTGGCCTCCCTCTATACCCCTCATTCTCTCTCCTTCCATCACCACAAGGTACAGAGCTCACATTGTTATTAAACGGCCCTCCCTGCAGCCCTCCCTCTCGCTCCTACTTTTTTACAGTGGCATGTTATTAAACTCAAGGGACCACCTGGTAAAATAAACAGGCAAATAAAAGGGGAGATGTAACAAAGCCCCGTTGCCTCCTCCGGCCCTGCCATGAAAATAAAGAAGCGTGTCCGGTTCTCCTCCCACTCCAGTCAGGCAGCTCCAGCTCACGGGTCTTACTTTACAGAATTTCCTATGTCAAACCACAGTCGTATTTGCTCGTGTCATTCCTGTAATTGAGAAAATGGCTTCTGGAGGAGCTGGAGTGAGTGGTGAGGGGCGTGACCTTTAGTGCAGCCACGAAAGAGTTTCGCACATTCAAGACGTGTATCCGCCAGCTACAGATTCTCTCATGCCTCGAGCAGCAACTTGGCAGGGGACGCAAGCATGCGTGCAGAATGACAGCGCTGGCACACACACTCATGCCCTCTTTGTGGCAGGGAAATTGGCTTGACACACAATACTCTCCCAGATGCACTACAACTTGCTTCTCTGATAAGCGACGGAATACCACAGAGCAAATGATCTGGATGGATGGTCAGAGAGTCCAGGCTAACGGTAGCCTGCTTTGTTCACAGCTGGTTTTAATATCAGCAATAATGACAGTCTGCGAGTAGGACTGACAGAATTGGAACCTGAAGAAAAAGCAAAAACAGAACCATGCTGTTGCTGAATGTGACACATCCATCATTCTGTGCGTTTATTATTTTCCACTCATTTAACACGGAGGTCACATGAAAGATTGTGCATTTTAGAGTGAAAGATATATAGAGCTTGTTGGATAAAGGTCTCAAGGGGTTAAATAGATCACACCACTTCGACTGACCACATACATATTTGTGTTTGACCTCAGGGAATCCCTAAAACCAAACAGAAGGATAAAGCAAGGGGTTTAAGTTGAGGCAGCTGCTCCGTCACTCTCATTGTTTCGTTAAAATCACCCACGAGACTTCCTGCTAAACCATTAGTGGAGCTTTCTGTTTAGGTCGACCCTGGATCTGATCCATCCCTTCACACATAACAAGCAACAGAGACCTGAACTCACACAGGTTAAGTATATTATTACAGCTAAGGTTTAGAAGATTGACAGGATTCAGACTGACTATACAAGTATATATTCAATAAACATAACTAAAAATGCTGTAATACATTAACTTTTGGGCTGTGATTGGTTTTTTTTTTGGAAATAAATATGACAGTAAGTAGGCTACACTACAGTTCAAAGATTTGGGCCAGTAAGATTGATAGTGAGTAATTAAAGACAGACTTTACATTTTTGGGTGAATATGCAGCATAACTGCTTTCCACACTAAGAAGAAATGTTTCTTGAGCACCAAATTCAGCATAGGCTGATTTCTGCACTGAAGACTGGAGTAGCTAATGATGCTGAAAATTCAGATTTGACATAAAAGAAATACATTACATTTTAAAAATATTAAAAAAGAAAAGTTATTTTAAAATTTATATAGCTTAATAGTTTACAAGTTCAGGGTTTAATTGTATTTTTGATCAAATGCAGCATTGGTGCATAATAAACGTTTAAAAAAATCAAACTTTTTAACGTTAGTGTACACAAGTATGATACTACATTGGATGTAGGCTATATTATTTTATATGTTTAATATTAGATATTCAACAGATAGGCTATTTAGCTTATATAATTCATTCTGTCTTTCGCAACTCTTTAGTGTTATTATAATTGTGTGGCCCAGTCAGTGCAAAAAGAAACACCACGAGAAGTTCACTATGAAGCGATTAAGAGTGTGCGTGATGGAGTCAGTGCACGATCTGGACAATTCCTCTTCCTCCAGTTCTCTGCCAAAGTCAACTGGAAACCTGGACATGTCTCAACAATAAGTCATGAAAGGACTTTTCAAAAACAGAAGGAAAATTTTATTAAACGAGAAAGGGTCTACAATAAATTAAGGCTCGTTGCAATCATTAAAAAGAGGAAAGAAATGTTATAGGTCAAGCGACTGGGCCTGCTGTCGAAAGGTCAGTGGAAATTGATGGTCATAAACAAAGCGACGATACGGACTTTCCAGAGTGAATACTATCATGGATATAACAGTGTTTGTGCTGGCTCGTTTATTTAATACATGTTTAATAGAATGCTAATTTCCTCAACATAAGAGCTAGCGAATATTAAACCGTGATCAGACAGACAGGCCAAAATCATGAGGAAAAGCACTCAGTAAAGGATAGATAACGTCACAGAACCACCCAGAGAACCGGAACCACATCGCCATCTAGAGGCAGAACCACAGCACAACATAAACACACGGTGCAGCTGATTCATTTATAAAGGACGTGAGAATGACATTCAACATGTGTTATTATTCACAGAATGCATCACTAGACCCAAAGTGTATATAATAATGTATATTGTATACAATACTGTGCCAGAAGATTTAGTTCCTGAAAATAGTGTTAATAGCAGTAATTCATTGGTGTTGCAGTTACATACGCATTGTGATTTACGTCATATGTTATTTAGTAATATCGTGATTTCTGCATGACTAACATTGTTGGCCAAGTGTTGGCCAGTAAAGGCTTGGGGAGATATAATTTTTAGTTGATGATAAATCAATAAGTATGCTAAAAAAGAAAAAAGGATAAACAACAACAATATTTTAAAATCCACAGGGACACAGTATTATTTGAAAGATTTTATTAATTTATAATACAAGATTTAGGGATTTTTTTTACATGTAATAATTTGTAGCTAATTTTCATAGCAGTGACAATGATAAAACACTCTTGCAGTAATTGGCCAAACAAAAGAAGATTGGAGACAGTTTCTGTGGACATTTCCACAGCAAACTCACTATCTTTCCAAAAAAAATCCTCATCCACTCTCACTCCCACACACACACACACAATTAACACGAGTCAGCCATCTGATGTGTACTAATAAAAACTCATACTTGGACAAGATAAAAAGGTCCCAATTATTACTCCATTATTAATAATATTAATTTCCCACAATCAAAAGGCAAACAAAACAGACGGCTTACAAACATTAGGAAATAAAACACTCAATTGTTTCTTTCTTCTGGCCCAGTGGGAGGCCATTAGGGCCGGCCATCCCCAACGCACATTTTTACCTCTAATGCAACAACGTAGCAGGGGGTCCATGAATCCATAGCGCTTATAATGGGGGCTTTGACCAGCCCAGCCCTTCGCTCCAGACAGAGGCTTTCGGATGATTTCCTTATTCTTTGCACCTGGACTGTGTCCCTCAGGACGCATTTTAGACAAGCATGGGACAGGATACAGATGATATATCCTGACTGGGCAAGAAGAACAGTTTGTGTCACTTCACATCAAACACATGCTTCTTCAGCGGAGACGAGGAAAAGAAAAGAAAAAAAACTCTATTCAAGTAGACACAGGGTGAATGGTTTTCAAAGGCGGCTGGTACACACCCAGGGCGAGGAAACACTAGACTAGGGTCATGCACAGATGTTGACGTAACTAGGTAGTAAGAGGAGTCTGGCGACTTTGAGATCCACTCTCGATTGGTCCTAGGACAAAGGCAAAAAACGCAGGTGGCCATGGCACAGTCAAATCCACCAGCGCTATAGCAGACTCCCTCGGTCCACAGCAACAGACTGGTGCTTGTGTCATCACACCTCTCTCTCTCCGTAAGCTCCTTCTGTTTGAGGCAGGCAGGAGGATTAAGACTACAACACACACAGTGACTTCAGATAAGGATCCGTGTTAAGTGCAAACCAAAGTCTGTGATAATGACGCATATTAAGCTTCATCTGAGTCAGGCGTGTAATGCCAAGTGAAAACTGACACTTGGGTGTTGGGAGAACAGGAGGTCTCTCGAATACAGGACGTCCCTCTGAAAACCTGTTCGCACATCCGTTTACATAATTTCCTTTCAATGATTCAGGTATGTCATATTTGCACAGTTTAATATTTTCAGAGGCGGCGGCCTATAAACAAATGGCCACTTTACCAAGCAAAAATCAATTTTGGCAACCAAACGAAACGAGAAAACCAAACCAAGGCAAACGTATGAGATTTGATAAACTTGGCACAAGAGAGTCTCCAGCTACTATAAGGAGCAAAAACACTGAACGAAAACCTAGTCGCACTGTCCCTGGAGCGGTTCTGTAATCATCCAGAATGCACCACGGGTTGGTGAGCAGAGACAGGAGCGGGGAGCAGAAGGACAGGAGGAGGTGGGGAAAGCTTTGTCTGGGTTTTACAGCAGTAGACAGCAGCTGCTCTCTGTAGTCTTCTCCCTGTTCCTCTGGCCTATGAGAAGAGAGCAAATATTAATTGACACCTAATAAATCAAAGAATCACAGGCCCTCCTCTGAAACACTCTTCAGTTACAAGAATGCGAGGGAGAAGAAGGACACTATGATGACTTAACAGAGGAGGAAATAGCCCATTTTCTTCCTTGAATGACAAGGTATAGTCTATAATTAATGAAGGGTGGTATTAAAATCAACAAACCACATTCAGAGCAGAGTTGCTTCGGTAATGTAATGCATTTCAGAGTGAAAGAGAATATTCAATGAGAAATGCAAATACAGGACTTTATTTTATACATCAGGAATGGATTGGATCAAATTCGACTTCAAATAAAAGCTGTTCTTTTGAATTTTCAATCAAATAATCCTGTAAAAAAAAAATTGTATCACGGTTCCCACAAAAATAAAACACTGATAATAATAATTCGAAATATTTCTTGAACAGCATATTTGAATGATTTCTGTAGGGTCATGTGACTGAAGACTGGAGTAATGATGCTGAAAATTCAGCTTTGATAAATTACATTTTAAATTTTAGCTGTGTTTTGGATCATATAAATATAGCCTTGGAGACTTCATCAATATATATCCTCTTTTCATGTTGACTTTGCATGAAATCAAGGGAATATAAAACCACAAAGACTGAGGGCTACAAATGGGCCCTTTGTTCATGTTAACTATCTATTGTGAAGCGACAGTGTGAATGCTGGCTAAAACAAGCCTCTGCTCTGAAGCCAGTTTCTCTATTTTATATTATCAATACATCAAAGCATGCAACCTGCTTCCTCATTCCAAATATAATAATGACAAGTCATAGTGAACAAGAAGCTTGCTTCAATAAAGCCAGCACAACTGGTTAAACCGGAAGTACCAAGGAAGTTTACAGTTTTGACTCAGCATTGTGTGACTGGATAAAGTTCAGTGTTAATGTGACTGTTTGCATCTTTATTATTATAATGTGTCTGGAAGATTTAAGCCAGTTGCTACCTGGCATCAGTCCTCCAATTACTGCTGTGTCCTTGTCCTTAAAACAAAAAATGGATGTGGATAGGCAAGCCAAAGACATTTAGCCGTGTTTAGAGCAGTAGGAGCTTGCCAGAGGAATATATCAGGACTTACCATGGGAGTTCGGCTCTGGCAGCGTCTCTCTGGCAACCAAGTGCATGACAGTTGTTCGGCCAGGGGGCAACTTCAGAGCTATTCAACAGAGAAGTGGCATTCTGAATATCTGCAAACAACTTGGCTACTTTGCCCAGTACAAACAGCTTCTGACCTCCAGCATATTTTAACATCCACATTCACTGTCCTCACAATAACGTAGAGACAGACAAAGAGAGCGAAACAACAGGACTGTCAAAGTGCGTTGACTGTGACAGACACGCAGACAAGGTCTGGTGCTCACCTCCTAGTGTGACATTGCCATGCAAGAAGCGGCCCTGGAAGATCAGCCTCAGGATACTGGGGCTGCTCACACTCTCCTCCTCCCAGCCTGCAATGCAAGTCATTACATTACATTCAAATTACATTCACATGAAGCTTCACTATGAAAAAAATGGTCAAGATCATAGTTGGACCGCATGTGGTCACAGATGATATCCAGTGAAAGTAAATCAGCAATAAGAAAAGTATCTAATCCATATATTTATTCCATATACATCTATGACAGACACTACCATTCAAAAGTTAAGGTTTTATTATGCTCACCATTTATCTGTGATGGCAAAGCTGAATTTTCAGCATTAATACTCCCGTCTTCAGTCACATTATCCTTCAGGAATCATTCTTATATGCGGATTTGGTGCTCATGAAACATTTCTTCTTACCATCAATGTTGAACAGTTATAAGTTATGTTTAATATTTTTGAGAAAAGATTCTTTAATGAATAGAAAGTTCAAAACAACAGCATTTATTTGAAATAGAAAACTCTTTAGTCACTTTTAATCAATATAATGCATCCTTTCTGAATAAATGTATTAATTTCTTTCAAAAAAATCTTACGGACCCTAAACTTTTGAATGATAGTGTTGCCATTTCAAAGTGATTGTTAACCAAAAAAACTAACATTGTTAGTAACATTTTACAGTGGATGATGTTTAGCAGTTCCACATATATTATTATTGAGTTTAACAAAAAAGGTTTGTGCACAAAAAAGTGTGTTAAACACAAATACAATACTTTAGCTACAAATACAATTAAAATATACACTCAAAACATACCAGCTGGCCAGTTTTCAAAAACATGGCGGGCAATGTCTGTGGCAGAGTCATTCGGAGAGAAAGTGAAATCCTGTGTCTTCCCACTTACAAGGATCAGCCGTAGATTCACCTGTATCCGAGTGAAAGGAGAGAGGAAACTAATTAAATCTTTAAATTGTGAAGCAGTGCCCTATAACTCATACACAGTGACATTTCCACCAAATAGACCTCAATGACCCTTTAATCTGTGCTCACCCCACAAAACATGAGACGACCTGGAGAGTCCTTTGCAGAAATGGGCATTCCCTCCTAATTAGATTTATGTTCAGCTTTAAGGGTGAAACTAGCGGCTACCCTCTTTAAAGGTTCCTGTGAAATGGTCTGGTGAGTGGGGAAACGTAGGGTAGGGCAGAGAGGAAGTGCTAATGCCTTTTCGTTTGCATGTAGTGATACCAGCTATATAAAAAAAAAAAGAAGATTTTACTATTATGTAATTACTATTTTATAATAATGATAATAATAATAATAATAATACTATAATAATTGTAATTAATTTTAAATAAATTCCAGCAATAATAGATACAACAGCTATAAATCCAGACATAATTTTGCTGGAAAACAATAACATACAGTTCCAAACCTTACTGATTTGTTAAGCATTTTTAACTCATTCTAATTAGTGGTTTCAATTTTAAATCAGTTTGCAACAATATCCAATACATCAGAAAAAAAACAAGAAAAAGAAGTTGACATGACCTTGATCAACCACCACAAGATAGTGATTTCGCCACACTGCCCAATTTAGGAATTGAACTGAATAAATTTGGCAACATCCTCTTTGAATATAAAAAGCACCATAGGACTCAATGTCTGCACAGAAAAGACACAGAGTGTCACTATATCAACCCATAATTAAAATCAGACCAGGAACTTTGAGATTCCAAAGAGTCTCTTGTTCAGTTTATTTCTTCCAGGGTTTATACGTCCCCCTGCCGCCTCATGGTTTTCAGTGACTGCACTTTAAAAATTACATCACCCAAACTCAGTGTACAGAGCTTGGCTGGGCATTAATGCTTTCGTTCAGAATCAGATGAAGAAAGGGGGGGTTAAGAAGGTGAGCCAGTTGGTCCTGGCACTGCTGTGTATGAGCCACATACGACAAAGCACAAAAACGAAGGAAAACTAGCTTCATGGAGACACTGCAACCAGTCAGCGGACCAGGAACAACTTTCAACATGTTTCTGAGAAAGTGGAAGTGAAAGACGACATTCAGTTCCTCTCAGTTTCAACTGAAAATGTGCGAGTACAAGTTGAGTAAATCGGTTTAAATTATTATTATTTAATTTGAGTTAAACATACTATATTCGTGGCATTAACACCAGCTCGCAATGGGGAGCCCCGAGTTTTCCTTCCACCCCACCGTGACAGCAGCCCAGGTCATGACCCAAATAGTGGAAGCAATCAAATAACATGACAGGAAAAGGACAACCTCTTCCAGCCACAAAAATGTGTTCATCCTCTCGCACCACGTGCCAGCTAAATCCTTACTAAGGGCCCCCCAATGCCCTAACCTAACCTACTGTGAAATCAGGCTCCTGTGCCGAGGGCATTTGCAATGTAGGGCACCCCACCCCCATTCAGACACTCTTGAAAGTATTCGGCTTTCACCTATGGGGACCAGCAGTGAGAACAAAAGAGGTCAAAGCATGACGCATGACGTCATGATAACAGACTGTTTACAAACCCCCGATAAAGGCACGGAAAGCCCTTCTCCAGCCTGCTCCGGTGGATTTAGGGTGTTATCAGCAAATCTGTGATGGATAATATAGACGAGAGCATAACAAACAAATAAGCACTCCCTGCTGCCCCAGTTCTTAAAGCCTTGACAAATACAAAACACCAAATCTGCCTAAATGCCCCAGAAACAGTACGCAAACACCTCTATAATCTCACGGCTTATATATTTGTCTGCAATAACTTCAATCATGTTGCTTTCATCCCAAAATTCCGAGTACGGGACACCATACTTGGCTACACGTCATGTCACTTTCAAATCGAGAGCTTAAAGGCATCACCATTTGCCCCATCCCCAAATAATGGCAGTAAAACGACATATCCCAGAAACAAACAGGTTCAGAAAACAAGAAGTAATCTCAAAGCAACAGTTAGACTGAGACTGTAACATACAAGATTCATTTAGTTAGTTCAAATCAAATTGCAAATTTTAGTCTATTCATCAGATAAAGCCATCAAAGGCTTCAGAAGTTTTGAAAAATAGTTAATAAATCATTGTTTTCCCCGTCTTATAACTTGACAGCCATGGTCACCATGCACTTTAATAGCATGGAAAGGAGCAGCATGAACATTGTGCTAAGTAACTTTTATTGCATTTAACAGACAAAATAATGAAAATATAATCAGTTCTGTGGAGGAACAAGGTAAAAATAGATGACAAAAATGTACATATTTCAGTGAACTCCGCACCTTTAAGGTTTGAACGCATTCTAAAATGACACCTGATGCTCCTCATCATATTGATATTGTGCAATGGTGCATGGTGTAAAGAGAGATCTGGCCTGATATACTCACTGTGTCAGAGTCTCTCTGAGAGGTCATGGCTGTGATCAGAGGTGGAGGGCAGCCAGGAATCGATGGTTGACCAGCAGTGAGAGGGCAGCACAACCCCTGGCACAAAGACTCAGTATGTGTCTTCTCCCTCAGGCCTTTCACTGCCTTGCACAGCCTAACACCAAGTCAATTATTCACAACATGCCACACAGATTTGTTTACTATACACAGTCCAGTGGTCAAACCAGCATTAACACGAGATAACTAATTACAATCTTAAGTGACATACTTTACTAAGAAAAACTGCAAAGTCTAACAACATACAGGTGAGATGACAAGACATTACAAACACTAATTGACGAGATCCTGGTGAATGTTTGGCGAGTAAGTTAACTGCTAGGTAGTAACTCTAACTTAAGTGATCCGATATACTGATTAATGAATCACCTAAACAATATGCAGCCATATAAACAATACAGTGCATATGGCTTATAAACAGATAACGTTAGACGTTTAACAGCGGAGATGTATAGGGAAATGCAACAAAAACAAACGTCACATACCTTTGCTCTACTTGACGTGAAGCCAAACTGTTGTTTGTGTTACTGGATCAGCATTATATATCAGCTTGAGTGCTTGAATCCGTGTTAGGAATCCAGACCTGCCTGTGAATCAGACACCAAACCAGGATGAGCTCGACTGATGATCAGGAAAAATATATAGTACAAAATCAAAGACACATCAAAACGATGATACACGAACCATTAAAGAAGAGAGATGTCTCGATTATGATGCGAGAGATGTGAAAGGTTGTATGAGCAGAGAAAGTGCGCGCGTCCGCTGGCCTTGAGCTGGAATAATTTTGACTGCGGCAAAATAAAGAGGAACTAAAACGACCGCTTTGATCGAGTTACAGACGCCTATCAAATCAGGCGCGGTCGTTTGATGGTCCAGTGCTTTCGTGATATATTAACTGATGGGTATATCCATCGTTATAATCAGATTAGATGTAGCCAAAATCACTCGCAGCGTTAGATCAGATTAATGGTTGAGAATTTAAAGACACCGGAAGTCAGCTGGCCATATATGCAGGAAACGGAGCACAAGGCTTTCTGGGACTTGTAGTTTTAATGCAGCTCTCCATTTTGTTCGCACCTTGCAGAATGGCAGTCATTTCACATGCTGTGTGATGGAATGTGGGGTGTTCTCTCTCTCTTTTTTATATCTAAATGAGCTTTTCATCTTTTGCTTGTCTTTGATTTTAAATGTGTTTAAACGTTCTCTTGTGCCATTATGTTAAACATTATGTAAGCAAACTCAACATTTGGCATGAATACTGACTTTATCTTCTATATGAAATTCCTTATAGAATTTAATTGTTTTCACAGATAGACCCTCTATTCGGCAATCTTCATTTTTAAAAGAAAGCAACTGAATGACAATATTTCATATATTTATTTGATGACAGCATAGCACATAATAAAGGCACATTGAATAGGCTATTTACATTGGAATAATTCAAGCTGAAGTGTGTCATTTTTTTTCAGCGTCAAAATACTTTCTCGTCCTAATATGCAGAGATAATTTAAAGTAAGGATTTGTTTTCCTATGTACCCAAAAATTGTAAATACTGCAGATCTATGTAGCCATCAAAACATTCCTCTGTTTAAGCATCCCAACCGGGGTGCGTTTCCCAAAAGCATGGTCGCAAGTTCCGCTGAATTGTGCTGGTAATGACGGATACTTTGCGTCTGCTACTTTTGACCAATGGCAGATGGTGGTGCGTTCTGGAAACATGTTTGAAAACAGTAACTATTTTTGAAATTTCATTTGCTGGCATTAGTGGCACAGAAACTTCACACTTCAGCTTTAGAGAGAAAGTATGTACATATATGGTCCATAAGTCTTACAATACAGTAAACAGTGATGTCTTTTCGATTACAGTAGCAATACAATACAGCTATTCAGTCATGATGTAAATTTGATGTAAAACAGCTTTGAAAGAGTGAGAAACAGCTAGTCACAACACTGAGCCATGTAAAACCATTACTTCTGAGGAAATCTACAATAGTACCCATAAGGGTCTATTATAAGAGAAGACAGTATCTGTTCAAAGGTAATACAACTGACTCATCATAACTAATAGTAACAAGTAACAGATATGATTTTATAATAAACTGGAGGAAACAGTCCCAGCTCAAGTACACAGCAGCATTGTGTAAACATTAACTGTAAAACAGGCTTTAAAGTCACAATATTTGCAGCAAATTGTAATAACTTTTGAAAAATATACTGTACAAACAACTGTGTAGTGTAAAGAGCCATGTCAATAAAATATACAGTATCACAGCAACAAAAAGCCACTAAATTCCCAAAGCTCCATAATCTCCACTTTCAGACCTACTTTTCCTTTAAGAAAAAAAGCATTTACATTGCAAAGTTTTTACAAAAAACATGAAAACAGCATAAACAATGTTATCTTAAGAAGATAACTACAATGGCAAAAATCTGCATGACAAATAAGAGCACTTAGAGGCTGACGCTCAATGTGAAAAATTACAAATTTTGTCACAAGTAAAAAACAAAAGACTATTTTAGAAAATAAGACAATTATGTAATGTCTGATTTTGCTATTAAGCACATTTAAGACAATGAAGTTTTCCTATTTTACATCCCAAATATGTACAGCTCAATAGAGACAACTTTTAAAAAAAACATTACAGTACAATAAACAATAAATATATTTTCCTTGTACGGTACATAAATACATCCATAAAGTTACAAAAATGTACAAGAATATACTTTTACATATAGAAATCTACTGATAAAATCCAATATTTTTCATGCATCACTTTTTCAATCATATCAAGTTTATAAATTTAAGCTGGACGTTTTGAGTTCAAAACAATAAAGCATATAATATTTTACTAAATATATTACACTTTCCCAATTATCTCTGGTCCAGTAAACATGTTTTGGTTCTGTTTACACAAATCCGAGTCGTCTTTAAATGTGAATTTAGGACTGAGATTTTGAGGACACTGGACATTGAGGACACTGTGATTTTCAAGGGATGAATTCTGATCCGTTTACTTACAGTAGATAGGCTAGTAAATACCTACATTGGTTGCTATAGTAATGATGTAAACGCCAGCATAATGCAAACAGACTCATACAACACCTGTTGGGGTGGAAAGAGAGGACAGACCAGTTTCAATTTTGCCATCTTGCCACAGTGCTGAACTCATGAGGCACATTAGAGAAACTCATTGTGCAATTAGTCACATTCACTAGTGAATGTCAGTGTGCTATAAGAGAAAATGAGTGAATTTGGACATGAAGGAAGTTAAATTCACGTTGCATCAAGAATTACAAGAAAACTTCAGTTGGATACGCCCAATGAGATATTTGCTGCCTGTCTGAACTAAGTCTTTGAATAACCTATTTATTATGAACGAGATGAGTCACCCTATGACCAGAGAACACCCAGTTCACAAATGTAACCGTTCTGGTCCATCTCTTAACTGGTACCAGAAAAAAAAAACATGTGCATACTAAGTACATGTAGGACAAGACCACAGTCTTGTCATAATGAAGTCTAGACATACATAAGTAACACTGATACACAGTACCACTACGCACTGACACAAGGTAAACTATTAGTAGGAAATACAGTTTACCTACTGAATAAAATTGGTCGTTTTTCGATGCATACTTCAGAAAAATGATATGGTGCAAAAATGAAAGTGACTGCATTTTACAAAACTGGTTGTTACGCAGCCGCCATACCAATCTAGTTTGCTCTTCTTAAGGAGTGGGCCCCTCATGTTCACGGTCATCTTCAGACAGGTAGATTGGCTTCTTTCCTTGAAAAATGGGCTCAAATTTTTTACCCTCAGAGCTGTTCCTTATTCCATACGCAAAATAAATAAGAAAACCTAAAAGAGACATGTAATGAAGTCAAACTTTGAATGAAAAACTGGCAAAATATCCATATTAGTGTTCAATTACAATACCATTCAAAATTTTGGGGTTGGTAAGATTTTTAAGTTTTTGAGAGAAGTCTCTAATGCTCAACAAGACTGCAATTGAAATAGTAATACTGAAAACATTACAAAGCTGAATTTTCTAATTTCTTATCATCAATGCTGAAAACAGTAGAGCTGCTTAATATTTTTGTGGAAACCGTGAACATTTTTGTTTTTTTCAGGATTTGATGAATAGAAAGTTCAAAAGAACAGCATTTATTTGAAAAAATACTTCTTTTGTTACATTTATAAATGTCTCCACTGTCACTTTTGATTTATTTAATGCATCCATCCTGAATAAAAGTATTCTTTTCTTTCTTACTGACTCCACACTTTTGAATGGTAGTGCACATTTAACACACAATTACATCAATTATCCAAGTCAACGATTTGATATGCCATAACTCACCAAAAGCCATCCATACTGCGAAACGAGCCCATGTAGGTCCATCTAATTGCATCATGAGGTAAATGTTTACAAAGATACTGACCAAAGGCAGAATGGGGAGCAAAGGCACCTACGAAATGTAGACAGAGGAGTATTATAAGTACCTAAACATCTGACACTCTCAATTTTTCAAGCACAAGGGTAATAACGCAGCTCTGTTAATGTAAGTCTCTGTACCTTGAAACTGATAGCCTCTTTACTCTGGGGCTGTCGCCAGATGATGACGATGCAGACAGCAGACAGAACAGACAGGAGAACAACCAAAGTGATATAAAGAGGGTTGCCCATCCCCACCTGCTGAATTTGCACTGACAGCACCACACACAGTAAAGTGAACAGCACAGCTGAAGAGCAAGAGAGAAGGTGGTTATCTGCCTGTTCACTTTATGAACAACAAAAGTATTATTTTACATTTCCCTGGGCTTAACTTTACAGTTACATGTTGCAGCAAAAAACGGTATCATAAGCGGGACCAAAGGAAATGCTTACATATGGTGCCAGTGGCAAAGTAAACAATGATTCCCGAAATCTTGGTGGGTACGTCATGGATAGGTTGCACCAGCATCCTGAAGGAAAACCTCTCCTTAAGGGGCGTTGTCTCCAGCTCCTGGCCGTACTCATCCCCACTATCCACATCTGCCATGGCTCCTTTAGCCTCCAGCCTCTGTAGTTCCATTGGCTTCTCATCCACAGCCCTGGAGCTAAGGCTGCCTGGTTGGTACCTGCAGATTTAAATAAATAAATAAATAAGAATTTTTTTTTTTTAAAAGTATCTTAATCCAGGCTCACCAAGGCTGCATTTATTTGATTAAAAATACAGTAAAACAGAAATATTGTGAAATATTATTACAACTTAAAATAACTTTTCTATTTGAATATATTTTTAAATGTAATTTATTCCTGTGATGATGGCAAATGTGAATGTTCAGCATCATTACTCCAGTCTACAGTGTCACATGATCCTTCAGAAATCAATATAATATGCTGATTTGGTGATCAAGAAACATTTATTATTATCATCAATGTTGAAAACAGCTGTGCTGCTTAATATTTTTGTGGAAACCATGAAACATTATTTCAAGAACATCTGATGAATTGAATGTTAATTGCATCCATATTTCTTTCTAAGTATATACTCACCGGAGAATGAGTACACAGACAGCGACCAGAGTGTATGCCAGCAGGGTCCCAATTGACATCAAGTCCACCAAGGCAGCGAGATCAAACAGGAAGGCCATCAGGGCTACAGGGAGGAAATAAAGGAGATTATAGGAGTTAGTCACAATTACTAAAAGAGTTATCTATTGACAGACATTATATGAATAAGAATGCAGTTTTACCTGCTACAATGCCAGACACAATGGTTGCCAGCACGGGTGTCTTGGTTTTCTTGTGCATGCGGGAGAGGGAGCGAAAGAGCAGACCGTCCTCAGCCATGGCATAAATCACACGAGGCATAGGGAACATGGAGCCCAACAAGCTAAAGAACATCCCCACCAAAAACAAAACAAATAAAAAAACAGTCAGAAAGGCATTAGTTGTTTCATGATGACTTTATGTCAACGTCAGTAATGTAATTACGGCTTCATAAACGTACCTGGTGGAAAGGGCACACAGAGACCCCACAGCCACAATATAGCGAGCAGGCTGCCAGTGCACATAATCAAAGGCCTCAGGAAGTGGACTCAGGTTGTCCAGTTTGTAATAGGGTATCATGAGTGTGAGTGCTGCAGACACTCCGAAGTAGGCAAAAAAGCAGATGAGCAGAGAGGCCACTATGCCGATCGGGATGGAACGCATGGGGTTTTTGGCCTCTTCACCTATGACAACATCATCAACAAAGCTGTGGTGAGTTTGGTTTTAAAAGTAAGGACATTCTGGTTTCACATGAGAAGTTTGTTGAACTTACTTGTGGTTGCAATGCAGTCAAAGCCCACAAATGCATAGAAGCATGTAGCAGCGCCAGAAAGGACTCCGGTAAAGCCAAACGGTGCAAAGCCACCTGAGCCGAATTCTTTTTCAATGTTGCTAAGACATGAAAGATATTTCAACTTTAAGTTTACAGACAACATAATGCATACATTTTTATATACATTTATTTACACACACAGTATATAAAATGTTTTACGTATTTTTTGTTTTGTTTACTACCCTTTCATTATCATTCATTTAATTGTCATTTTTATCTGATTTATTAATTTTATCTTTCTTGTAATTTAGTTGTATATCTGTGTTTAGTAAATATGAACAAACTGATCAAGTTTGAATTATGCTCGAAACTTGTACTTTCCAGATTACTATTGCTTTGCCAACATATAAAAGTTGAGGAAGTGTGACTTACTGTGCTTCAGATTTGTTGGTGCCATTAAGGTAGTCCTCCACAGTGAGGTTCCAGTTGGCAGTGTCGCCTTTCACAAAGCCCGATATGATGACAAATGTCAGAACCACCAGGTTGATTCCTGTGAAGATCTTGTTGACAAATGCAGACTCACTCACTCCAAATGCCAATAATCCTGTAGTGTGGGAGGTGAGAGGCAGCGAATTCACACCATTATGGTCTTTTGCATGGCAATGTTGAAAAGAAAGAGTGAGCAACAGTCCTAAGACTAACATATATTGGTGAAGCGGATTATTTAAAATGATTTAATTCCTTCAGTGTAGCTTGTGTAGTAGAACTAAAAAAATCAGGTGTTGGATAAGAAGTGAAGTCAAGAAGATTAATTCTGGAACAAAGATCCACTGGGTTAATGGAATAATGGAAGTCTTGACTTTGACTTTGAGTCAACTAGGAATTAACTAGGCACCATCGTGTTGGACAGAAAAAGTAGTCAGAAAAAAGTTTCTTACCAGTGAGCAACAAGACCAGGATGAAGGCAAACAGATCTGGATACTCCGCTAACACTTTTCCAGTGTCTGGAAATGACATGGAGCCATTGAAGAAAACAGAGATCCTTTTCTGCACTAGATGGTCGAAAGTTGAGCTCCAAGCTCGTGCCACACTAGCTGTGCCTGTGGCGAAGAGAGGAGCACATATGTAAATGCAAAAGACTTCAGAACGTCCACTTGTTAAGTTAAACTTAAGCACTTGCTCAAGAGTCCTTCACTCAAGTGAAGTAAACACTTCATGCGGTTTCAAAACCACTTCAGCTCATTCGTAATCGCATATAATTGGTCAAACTCTTGGGCTTGCATTCAGAATAAACTCTTGGGAGATGACAATTAATTGTTATATTTGAATTCAAAAAGGGAAAAAGTAATTTTAGTCAAAACGCTCACCAATCACATACGACAGAATGAGGTTCCATCCTGTGATGAAGGCCCATATTTCCCCAACTGTCACGTAGCTGTACAGGTAAGCGGATCCCGTCTTGGGAACACGTGCACCAAATTCAGCATAGCACAAGCCAGCGAGGACAGAGGACAAGGCCGCAATAAGGAAAGACAGCACGATTGCAGGTCCAGCCTTCTCTCTGGCCACTTGCCCAGCCAGGACGTATACACCTGCACCCAGTGTCGCCCCCACACCGAGGGCTATGAGGTCCAGAGTGGTGAGACAGCGAGCAAAGCGGGTTTCGTCCTGAGAGGTGTCCAGCATGCGGCGCCTAAGCAGCATCTTCCCAAAGGAGGTCAGTTTATTCTCAATCATGATGGATAACGTTGAGAAGACTGGGATAATAAAGCTGAAGGCACTAAAGGAGAAGAGAAACAATAAGTATATATATACATACATATATAAAAAGTATTATTTTCCGTAAATACTGTCTTTTTTGATAATTAGGGCTATTATTGGCAATAACAATAACTATAATGATAACCATATTATCACTACAACGCACTATACTGTTATGTTTATTATAAGCACGTACTGCTTAAAATGTTTAAAATCTGGCTGTCAATGTTTTTATCATTCATTAGCTGGGGAAAAATATTATTCTGAAAGTGATTCAAACTATATGGTTATCGTTATAGGTGTGGTGTGGAATTCTCTATTTTTATTGAATTAGAATGATTATTAAAACTTTATAGTTTTTGTCCTTGGTGTGAACGCCTTTTAACCAAGTCATTACATGTAAAGGGCATTAATATTAGGGTGTCTTCTTCACACCACACCCGTAGACACGGACAGAGCACTTTATGAACAACCCATTTCAGCAAAGGGCAATTCGATCCATCATTAATAAGATTAACATCTAAGAGGTTTATATTGCCTTTTCATTATTGAGCCATAATTCATAAAGTACAACAGCTTTAGAGCATTGACATTGGTGTGGCCGGAAACAATTTTCAGGCAAGACCAAACTGATTAGTCACAATTTACTGGCTAAATGAAAAGAGCAGACTGGGTGAAATGGGAATAGTATCATGGCGGAAGTCAAAGAAATAAAAAATTACAGGAAACATTTAAAAAAAGAAAAAGAAAAAAAATAATAGGGAGGTAACTCACCCTCTGAATGCAGATTGGTGAATATTTTAAAAATGCTATTTGAATACAGTGTTTACATATGACAAATAGTAGCGGCTGATGATAAGCAGTGGCAGTCCAAAGCGTTGCACACTTTCATAAGGAAATAAGAGCACATGCAGTGAAGGTCTTGTGTGGGTTTCTGACCAGCAGCTTTGAGTAGTCATGCATCTTTGATCAGGTCCTGTCTATGGAACACTAGAAGTAAACCTGCACCTGCTTACATGACTATTTAACAGTTAAAAACTTTTAACACTAATCTTTAAGCATTCTTTAAGCATTTGTGATCAAAGCATATACTCACACACAAAAATAAAACAAGGATGACTTTTTTTTCCCCCTCACATTAAACTCTTTCAGTCTAGACACCTATTTTTGCTAACTCCACGATGTCACTACACAGAAATCATTGACTTCCTTCCAGGATTTTTATATAAAACCACTAACACACACACACACACACAAAACAAAAACTTAAGAATAAAGCAAACTATAAATCTAGCTAGCCCATGAAAATGGTTGTTAAATTGCGATGATTATCAGTAACCTCACATAATGAACTGCCCTGTCCTAGACGTTCCTCTACCCTAAGCAATTAAACAAATAACTAATTCCAAGTAATAAGCAGGCAACTTAAACAGGTTTGGACAAGGTGAATTCACAGGTCCACTATAATCTGACTATCCTGGCACCTGCTTCACCCTACTGATGAGTTTGCTGGTCTTAGAATCAGATTCATATATTTCAAGATGATGTCTGACAGCAGCCCAGGTTTTTGAAGCAAAGTGGCCATTTCACTTGGCCATAATTATTTATTTATTTAAGCATTCAAATTGAAAACACTGATTTAAAGATAAAGCCAGTGATTTAACTTACATGCATGAAGTCCAATACTGCACAATTACTGGTGCATCGTTTACTTTTCAAGTGGAATAGACCAGCAGCACCTGTATGACGCCTATATTTACAGTAATGGAATTTCATCATGACTTAATGAAACTAACTTACACTACAGCTCAGCAACCCATTAATAATACTATAGTTTTAGACCCACAGGACATGAGTTACATATACATGTACTGATGCATTCAGTTTGGGATGATTTATTAAAACTAATCGAAGAGGTTTTATTTAAACCATGTTTAAATGAAGTAAAACTGTACCTGGAAAAATAAACATCAAGACACATGTGCAATGACTGCCTACATGATGGAAAGTATCATAGTGTCGCACGCAAGTATAATAATGTAGATGTAAATTGAAAAAAATATACATGGACGTATATTTTTCACATTATTAGACAAATATAATACGTTTTGGTGATACGATAACAAAAATATAATTTTCTCGGATTGTTTGAAATGTATTATGCTAGTATAAATAAATAAATACAAATAATAATATAGAAGAGTAGCCTACATTAAACATCGCGCGCTATTTCTACACGAGGATGTGTGATGCAATGATAAACATAATGGGATTTCCACTTTACCGTTAAAGAGGCTCTCAAACGCTTGACAGAAAACATAATTCAGATCTTTTACTTCACGAATACGTCACATATGTGAAGATTAAGAATGACATTTTATAAAGAATAAAGGTTAAAAAGGTAGTTACCCTCTCTTGAGACGATGAACTGAAAATCCAGACGAGACGATACGATGTGTGTAATCTAATCTAGAAGAATGAGTGGCTGACTGGCAGGACGTGAATACTAAACTCAGGCGGAAATTCAAGCCTTTTAAGGATAAAGTAATTTCCCCTGAGGCAGGGTCGTGTTTTTTCTTTTTCCTTTGCTGACGTCAATCGTAGTAGGACGGGTTGCCATCGACGACAATCATTGTTTTGAGAGAGCGATGGTTTTTCCAGCATTTTTAAAGTCCTGCTCTGCTTATTGCTGCATTTATTTGTAATACCACAAGATGACCTAACTAAGGCAATGTGTTACAGTGGAAAATGTAAAATATGAATCTTCTCACATGCCTTTAAAACAAACAATAAACAATATTGTAATATTTCAAATCATTTCATAATTTATTAGGGAAAGCCTAGAGACAATTTTTAATTGGGTTACATTTTATTAACAGTGTCTCATTTTTAGAAGCACATAAGCATGCATAGAACTGCATAGAAATTCCACAACTGGTAAAAGTTAAAACTTTCTTTGTCAACACTTCTCTTCTTTTCTCCTCTAAGTGTGGGAGAGAGAAAAGACAGAATCAGGCAAAGGTATACAATATTGCTTATATTAATATCAGCATAATGATATCATTTGATATTTATCTGTAAAAATAACAAAATGCCAAGAATAAATTGTGAAGAGACACAGAATACCTACTTAAATTCTCTTCAGTTCCTTTACACACATCTCAAGTTTTTCCTGCAATGGTCCCCAGTTTTTACACTCTATAAAAGACAGTTACGCAAAACATAAGACATTATCTCACAATAAATAAAGAGGGTAAAATTATTGGAGAAAAAAAATAATAATAATAATAAAAAAATAATAATAATAGAGATACCTGAACGCAAACCCATTAGTTCTTGGAGGACGCTCTCAAGTTTGCCTTGAAGTTGCAAACAATTAACACAGCCTGGATGGGGGGTTAAAAAGATTAGGTAGGTTTGAAAATATTAGACACTATTTGTGAATTAGAAAACTTACTACATGAGCTCTAAGATAATAACAACCACCAAAATTCACCTGATTCATGTGCTCCGTCAGCTGGATGCACAGCATCACTCTCTACTGTAGAAAGAGCAGCATGTGCTATGGATACAAACACACATGAAATACATTACAACAAAAAAGTGTTAGAATATTTCACAAACATTTACTATACAGTTTTTGTCTATTCAAGTTTTTGTTTTTAACAACATACGATGGTAACAAACTATACCAACCAATATCTTATTGTCTTAACAGTGTTTGCTCACCATTCACACTTGCTCATCCATATGAACACTACCGTTAAAAGGTTGGGAATGACAAAGACATTTTGTTTTTAAAAGGATTTAATATTAGCATGTAATTGATCAATCAAAAACATTTCTAATGCTGCAAATTATTATTAATATATATAAAAAAAAAAAAAAGGTTTTATCTTTACTAGCGATGCCAAAGCCATTTTCAACAGCCATTACCCCAGTCTACTAAGAAAACACTGTCACCTACTTCTGTGCTAATTTGGTACAAGAGGACACTTTCTTCGTATACAAGCACAGTGGCTCTTAATTGGTTCTTAGGAGAAAGCAAACTTAGCCAAACCAGGACAGAGAGAAGTGGGCAACAGAGGACATCAAAGGGTCTAGTTTGAGAAACACTCCTCTGAGGTCCTCATTTTGCAGCTTCATTAACCAGGGAATAAATCCATGTTTGAGTTGGTCAAAACAGCTTGATCCTAACATCCATAAAAAGTGTCTAGTGTGATCCTTTAATGAACAGTTTGAAGAACACAGAACTTATTTAAAACAGAAAACATTTTATAAAATATATATATTTTTTCTATTTTACATTCATAATTAATGCAGTGCATTATGGTGGCACGGATGCCAATGTACCATCCTATAATTGAGTTTGAACAGACCTATAAATCTCCATTTCAAAAAGAATGAAAACACTCAAAGGGAAGGCATGCACACACTACTCCTTCAACATGCATGAATTAAAAAGCTTTCAACAACAAGCTCCCAAATGCACCAATCTATTCAGTAAGGCTATTACTGCGCCCTTCACAAGTATATCAATCCGTCTGGATTACATCTGATCAAACAGGGAAAATATCTTTAATGACTCAATTTTCTTGCCCAGATTCCTGGCGGCTTCAGGAACGAATATTTTGCAGTGATATATCAGGAGCTGTCCTGTTGAGATTTGTCAGTGTGGCTTAAGGCAATGGGTGGCTATTTTCCACATTTTAGACACTATAATGTTCTTGAACATTGCTTTGACACACCCAATGCTTTTTTGTTCATAATGGACCAGATTTACTAAACAGGGCAAATTAGCGTGAGCGCAATCCCATAAAACCGCAGATGGGAATGAAAAGTTCTGCACGTGATCTACTGAAGACGCGCAAATTTAAGAACGCAGACGCAGCCGGGTCATTTCCATAATGACCAATGAAATCTATCAAGAGCAGCGCAAATTAGCGTCTGTTTTAAGACATGCTTTTTTTTTGGGTGCAACTGGTAATAATTGCGCAAATACCAGTAAATTGACTAGCGCAAACCTTAGTAAATCACCTTGCGTGATTCATTTAAATACTGTCCTCCCATAGATTTTGCATCTGAAAGGGAAACTCTTACAAATGCATATGTAATAAGTTAATCCGCAAAAATAACCCTGTCCATGATTTTTCAGTGCTCATTTTTCACTGACAGTAATTCTTAACAACAAAAGAGGGTTTGCGCTGGTGTAAGCTGTTAGTAAATCTGGCCCAATATCTTAATGTCTTTTAATTTTTAAATATCACAAAATATTGTCAGTAGCTAATATGTTTCGATCCAAAGTTGTTATTTTTCAAGATTTTAATCCAGTTATCCTATCACATCCACTGCGGATGCAAAGTCATTATGAGGTTTTTTTTTTTTTTTTTACACAATAAAGGGATTTATTCAGTAAATAATACCATACAGCAGGGATAGGCAACTCCGGTCCTGGAGGGCCACTGTCCTGCAGAGTTTAGCTTCAGCCCTGATAAAAACTCACCTGCCTGTATATATCTAGTAATCCTGAAAATGTTGATTGCCTTGTTCAGGTGTGTTTAATTAGGGTTGGAGCTAAACTCTGCAGGACAGTGGCCCTCCAGGACCGGAGTTGCCTATCCCTGCCATACAGATACATATGCGCATGTCTTAATATCGAATCAGAAATGTATCTGCCTCAATTGAGCACATATGTTATGTTTTTTGCGCATGTTAATAATTTATGCGCATCCTGGCGTTTCCATCCAGTGTTTTTTATGCAATGTCCCAAAATGCGCATAAACATTATTGTAAAACATTACAATAATACTAGTTTTAAGAGGGTATAATAAAAAATTACCACAGTCCCGGCCAACCACCACAAGAGAAAATACACCAGAGACTCATTATTACTTTAGTTGGCTTTCCAACTAAACTTCATTGGTTTAAAATAATTAAGTGTTATAGTGTTTAAAAGGTGTTGTAGACCTTCTGAAAGTATTAGAGATATACCTGTTATTCAGTCTGTCTCACTAATGCACTTATTTCCTATAGTTGTTAAAAGTAAACAATCATTATAAAAAATAAGGACAAATGATCGCACCAATTCTTTTTCTCTTTGCCGAAGGCAAACCATCATTGTTCAAGTGCGTTTGGCCCACACTGGGAAGCAGTGAATTCCTCGTCCTCATACCTTTTATAGATAGAATTAGAGGAAACATGATTGGAATGACAAAGCATTACATAAAACCAGAGTCCTTCATTTACATAATCATTTTGTCTTAGTATTTACCATGTATCCATGTTGCATAAAAGTATAAAATCAGCAACAAAATCTGAAGATACACAAAGGAAAAACTATCATGGAAAAACAATCATGAATAGTACCTTGTAATCCTGTTGTTGGTTTACTACTGGGCTGAGTCAGAATGGTTTCAACAGTGGATCGTGTGGTTTGAGGCGTCTTAAGAGCGAGTCTTTTACGGGTTGGGGGATGTAGTCCTGATGGTTTGTTTTGCGGTATACCAGAGCTTGAAGGCTTTGCAACTGCAACCACATTACAGCTTACAGAAAGCACAATTACTATATAATACACCATAGTAATAAAAAAAGTACAGTCATGTACACTATCATTCAATTTTAAAAGTCTAATGCTCACAGAGGTCAAAAATACAGTAAAAACAGTAATATTGTAAAATTATAATTTTCACTGTTTTCTATTTTAATATATTTTGAAATGTAATTTATCCCTGTAATGCAGTCACATGATCTTTCAGAATTCAGTATAATATGCTCAAGATTGGTGCTTAGCTGCGAATTTATCATCAATGTTAAAAACAGTTGAGCTGCTTTTGAGGGGAACTTAATATATTAAGGAATTTTTGATGAATAGAAGGTTCAAAAAGAAAGTTCAGCATTTATAGTTCTTATATATCTTTTGTAACATTATAAATCTATTTACTGTCACTTTTAAATAATTAAATGCAAACTTGCTGAATAAAAGTATTTTAAATAAAAACAAAAACCATGAACATTTGAACAGTAATATAATTGTGCATGTGTAAAATGTGTTAAAAAAAAAGAAAATGAAAAAATGTGTATAAGCCACTCACCAGCAGTAGAGTTATATCCAGTGACAGAAGAAACCATAGAGGTCTGTTTACCAAAAAATAAATAAATCACATTTTAACCCAATTAAACCCAACAAGTCCAACATTTTTATGCATCCAAGTGACTGATTCATAGCGACATAAAGCATAGAGTTTCCTACCTTAACAGTGCTAGCTGACACTGTGTTCTTGACAGGTGCGATGTTCTTCCCCTTGTTCATCTGTACTGACTTCCGGTTGCCAAGCAGGGTGGTGGATGTTGTGTCGCGATATTGTGGAACCTGTGTCCCTTGGATATTCTTTGGTTTGTCTGCTACTGAGGAGTGCATGGACGACTGTGGCTTTGGTGGAAGACTGGATTTGGGATAACTGAGCTTAGAGGAAAGTTGTGGAAGCTGTCTTTTAATTGGAGGTTTTGTGGGAGGCTTGTTCTCATTTGCTGGTTCTGATGTACTGTGACTTGAAATGCAGTTCGATGTGACCTTCTGACTTGAGCTCTCAGTCGCCTGCACAGCACCAGTTCCATTGTGATTACTCACACCAACAAGCTCATCATTCGATTGGGCCTCCATACTGTGGATCACAGACAGTCTTTTTCTCATAGGTGTGGGCTTTGCATCTCTCAGTATCTCAAATCTGGGTTCTCTGCCAAAAACGATAGGTGTGGATGTAACCATGGAGCTTGTTTTCATGTCCAAAGTATCATCCAAACAAAAAATACTGTTTCTGCTGATGTTTCCCATATCAAGTGAGGGAATGGACTCACTTTCAGATAATCCAGGTCTCTCTTTTATTTTGTGATGCTCCTCTGCTTTGAGCTCAGGAGCATCATTGGGAGCATCTACAGAGCAAACAAAAGCTAAGGTGCTTATCTCAACGTTTGTTTCGCTGCTGTTAGAGACTGGTTTAGTGATTCCCACCGAGTTAGAAGCACCACTGACCTGGTCTAATTCTAAAGCTAATTCTGTGCTTGAGGGCTTAATTTCTAGAGTGGTGTCCTTCAAAACTGGAACTTCTGGCACAGGAAGATCAGTGGTTGTATTATGTTTAGTAAACATCGTCTTAGCTGGTTTTAAAATATCTGAGCTCGATTGTTCAATCTCGCTAGAAGGTAGATGAGGTGCACTGGCTATTTGCTCCACAATATCAACCATTACATTGTCTTTTAAATTAGCTTCCGCTGTGTTTTTTATATTATCATCCAAAGTAGAGTTAAGATTTCCACTTGGTTTTTCTAGTGGCTGAATGTCTATGGTTACTTCAAGCTTTTCATTGAGCTGTTCTGTTGTAGTGTTTAAGGGTGCACTATTCACAGATGAATTGGTTTTAGAATGTGCACTATCTAGATTAGGAATATCCACAGTTGCATTAACCCTAGTGTCATGACTCTCTTTAGGGTCATGTGACTGGACCAGGTCAACAGTGGTATTTCCTGACTCAGTCTTAATATTGGGGACATCAATATCCACTGTTGAATTAAGTCTAGGGTCAGACCTCTCCTTTGACTCTTGACACTCAAAAGTGCTGTTCTTCTCCCTGGTGTTGTGTAGATCAACAGTCACATTAACACCAGTGTCAGACCGTTCTTTCAAGTCTTGAGTCACATTAAAAGTGCTGTCCTTCAACACTTCACTCATAAAATCTGATTTCTCTAAAGATGTAGTGGATACCGTGGGTTCATTGCAGTGCCCATCTGCTTTATCTGCAGTTGCACTAATGTCTTTCTCATTCTGTATTGATCTAGTAGACATGCTTCCATCTGCTGACTGACAGGGCGCTACAAGAGAGCAACTAAGACCGGATCCGACGGCAGCCTCTTTACTTAGAGTTAAAACTCTCTCGTCCTTATTTTTTGTTTGATTTTCTGATGGTGTGCAACCAGGGGAATTCAACACAGTTCCGGCTTCATTTGAAAGAAACGACGGGCCGACAGTGTCATCAAGAAATCCAGACACTTGGGGAAAAGGTTCATCTGCAATTGAATAGAAACTAGAACACACATCTGGCAATTTGATAGCCTGGTATGAAGAAATGGGTTTCTGAAGAGATGATCCACCCATTAGGTTGCCAGAGGCCTGGGCAAGCCTTTGCCTTAGAAAGCTCTCCATTTCAATAACAGGAAGGTCTCTGAAAAAAAAAATTAAAGTCTGGGAATTCTTTTGTGGCTTCCTGAAACCTAACTTACTTACTGACAATCGCACATCTCACAGAGGATGACACATGAGGAAACAAATATAATATACAATACAAAATATAGCAGCAGTTTAAATTCCTTAAATACTGATCTAAAATTAAACACTAAAGTACCTCATTGAAGAAACCCAAATGTGTTATTTAAACATCGGATAATAGTTCAGGAAGTATAACATTACACAACAGACTAAAAATACTAGAATGAACTCAGCTTGTAACTGACAACTGCAACGAATGTTTTGCTCTGGTAACAATAACCCTTGACACGGAAAATTAGTAACGAGCCTACTTTCGATAAGGAACTAACAAACTCAATACTATTTCTAAACAAATAAACACATCATAATCATTAGGAAGCATTATCATATTCTTACCAGGTCTCTAACATAGGGGGTCTCTAAACAGGCTCAGGCTGACTCTCTCTGAGTGTTAGATACTTCCGTGTCTGATGATTTGAAAACGGCGACCTTCTAGTCATTGGACAAGACGCTCAGACCTTGACCAATCAGAGCGACGATCTGTGAGGCGTTTAGAAACATCACAGCGCCCTCTAGTGCTGGCAGTTATATAGAACAAAGACCTCAGTTCTTTCTTAGTAATATACATTTGCATATTTAACATAGATATATGCGCACACACCTATTTGTTGTTTCATTGTGCTCTAAAACAATTGCCTACATACGTGTCAACCTTCTATAGGCTATATTAAGTGAACTATTTATTTATAACAAATGGCTGTCGGCCACAGATAACGGTAGTCAGTGAATTCGCGATATAGACGATGTAAATTTATAAACTTTGTTATGATTGATTGCATACATTATAGGTTGTTAAAAAAAGAAATAGGCCTACTTTTCAGTATTAACATCATAGAAATGGTTTACTCTTTTCTTGTTAACTTTAAAATCTGGGTAAAAAGGGTAAAATTCCATATTAGGCTACATTAAATTTCGTATTTCATTTAAAATTCCATATTACATGTGAAATTCAATATTACATTTAAATTATCCATATAACATTTAAATTATGCATAGGCTATACTTTTATTGACATATGTAATGTGTTTACATCAGTAATAATTATATGTGACAAATTCATTATTAGGCTATTATTTTTATTTTTAGAACATTAAATGCCAGACATCAAAAAGGTAGGGGGAGACCAGGGCGTGGTTGTAACACATTTTGTTACAGCATCTGTAACTAGATTGCTCAAACTTTTATACAAAGTATATTTGTTTACTACAAAAGATGCCAATTCAGTCCTCTACAAAAATATCACAGCCCTTATGAGTTGATGTCATATACATTTTGTGCCTTTGTTACAATCTAGCCCACTGCTGGGGTAAGTTGTAACAATTAAACAAAAGATGCAAAACCAGAGGCCACATTATGCAATAAGCTTCAAAAACAGGTATTGAAATGATCCAAAAGAACAACACAAAACAGTGTCTCTCTTTCTGTGACTGACCATATCAAATCCTGTTTGCCAGGTGTGTGTAAATTAGTCTACTCGAACAAACTCCCTTAACAGTATAATGAACACTCAACTCAGTGTACCTGTCTAAAGAACATGTAAGTCTAACAAAACAAAAAACAGTGTAAATGTGTGTGAGAGATTGTGTGTCTATAACAATGGTGAAAGTTTTATAGGCTTGGTGAGCCCATGCTGCTTGGCACAAATTACCCTCCCATTGACTTTGAGTTGCCATGACTCCATACAGGTTAAAAATGCATTACATTTTGCTTGAGAAACTACAATTTGATGTAAGTTATATTATTGTATCTGCAAATGTTTAAGCGTTTAACGTTTTTCTTTATGAAATCTGCATGTGCCTATTTACAGCCTTGACAACCATTATATGGGATCTGGGATGAAGTGGGTAAATAATGAAATGATCATAGGACTCAGCTCAGGCCTATCAAATTCATTAAAGCGTTGAATGTAAAAAAAAAAGCCCTGTTGTAAAAAGTCTAAAATTCTGTATTAAATCACTTCACTTTGACTATTGAATGTTTATGTGACATCAAAGGCAAGTTAGGTCAGACATGGACCATATAGTGTCAGAGATTGTCTGATTATTGGTAGTGTCGATGTAGTGATTTACACTCCTAGTAAAATGATATATTTTTTCCAACCACAAAACTAGGATCTGCTATTAACACTTATTTATTTTAACAATTATTTAAAATTTTATTTTATTACTTTTCTTTGTCAATCTTCAGTACAGGTTTTCAGAACCATAAACAGGAAAACATATCTTATTGTTTATTTTCAATTTAAAAGGGTTAACATAACTTTTTATTGCATACATATCTAATTGATAATGAGTACTAGTGGGGGCCGTGGGGTGTCAACTACTGATTAAAAAAAAAAAAAACATTAATAAAAAGTGGTGTTATAATGTGTTTTTGTTCAAAAAGACTGTTCAATTAAAATGTTTTCAAAATAAATAAATTACTTAATCACATATCTAATACTGGTTTTCACCAGGAAGAGTTGCATCATGCTGTGTCCATACTGGGAAAAGGGGTAATGCCTCGGAAGGTCCTGTGGGTATTGTAGTTCTCATGGTAGATCCGTGACCAGGCAGACAAACACATGCATTAAAAAAAACTTACGAGCAACAGCTGACCTAGAATGAACAACAACACAGTGACAAGTGAAAGTCTGTTTTAAAATGAGTACATTCAGTGGAGGTTATATTACACCACTGAGGGGGCTCTTCAAAATGTAAATGTATTGTAGGCCTATATAAACTTGAATTTAATTTCAAAACTACGTAAGAAACCTAGCCACGGGGCGATTTCAAATAATGGCGCGTCTTAACGATAACGACATTGTGGCGTAAACATCTAACATAAAAATAGCTTCCATCCAATTGATCTTAATTAAAAAATGAGATTGCCATTTCAACGGGAACCATTTGGACAGCATGAGGTAAGGGGATTCCATTGCATTCCACTGGAAATCTATTAGGGGATTAAGGATCTTCACCCGCTTCATAACAATACAGAGATTCTAAAATGACAAAACCATTTAACCACAGGCAGGACTCCCTCTCACACGCACACACATATTTAGAAACTATTACATAACATTTTGCGTGATCAGTCTTTTTCGGGATCCCGGTTCTCTCTGGTTGTGTATTTACGGACACGGTACACGACTCATCACATGACTGACTTCAATTCCCATCAATCCCTTCGACGCATGCGCACGACGCGTTGTCTGGCAGTGGTAAACAGACGTCAGAAGGGAGTCTTCGCCTCGAGTCAAAACAAAACAAAACAAGTAAGATCTACGAGGAATGGCTGTTTGTCTATCTCCATTAACAGCAGAAGAGAAACGATTTCGCATTGATTTCAAGAGACGACCAAGTTATTGAAAAGAAGCAGGTTTCTTCGACTTTTACCGGAGGGATTTTAACTCATAAAAACTGGAGTTGGCTAACTAGTTACTCCCTCTGTAGTAAAACTACGCTTTCGAGTTTTCTCCCAGAGGCCGAGGTGCCGGTGATTGCCAAGAAGCGAACGGGCTACAACTTTTTAATCTTTTCGAAGAACACATCGACTGTAGTGTGATTTAGGAAGGCTTCAACGGGACCGACACGTTCGGCTTAGCTGTGCCCGCGCAAGCATCGTGTGTAGCTGCGTCTCGAGGAACATGGCAGATGGTGACACGCGCCAGCAGCACACAGCGTGGAGGACCGTGCAAACTTGAACGACAGTAACAGAGATTTTTTGTTGTACGGTAAAAAAAAAAATACATAAAACAACCCGTAATGATCGAGCACTCCTGTAAGATGCTATCTTGGTATTTTTTTAAATGTAAAATTTTGATCGTGATTAATTAAGTTAAAGAGCCTTTTCCCCCGTAGTGCTTCTTTTGGCGATTAAACATTCTTGCTCAACGCATTTGAGTTAGGATGTACTTTAAGCCTTGCATTTATTTGTTTTAACTTAATAATGGATCCCAATTAAAAAATAATATGGCTTTGTTGACTTTGACAGGCAGCTCTAACAAGTAATTTCCATTAACTTGATTTCGTTTACAAGTACAGTATTCGTACACTGTACAGAAATACAACACTCAGTTTACAGGAGGGGTTGTTGTAAAACCCGTATTAAGGTGGTTTATCGCTTTTTGTAGAGTTCCTCAATTTGTCTGCTCTGTTTTTTTTTCTTGTTCAAGTCTAATTGCGAAAACCAATCAACCATTAGCTGCTATTATAGGAACCAGTTGCAGGTTGATATTTTAGCAATTACGGCGCATGTTATGATTGGTTTTGCTATTTCACTTATTTAATTGCTTCGGCAATAATTTTTATCTGTAAAAAGGTGTTTATTTTTCCATGAAAAGTTCATAGATTATCTCGTCACTCCAGGGCGTCCTCTTTCCTGAGGTTTATTTCAGTAGTTGCTCTTGACAATCCAGCTGTTTTGATGTGTAGTGAATTTCCTTTGTTCTTTCTACATAAACAAAGAGACCCCCATTCTGTCCTCGTTTGCTCTATGCAAATCAGATGGTTTATGTTAGTTACTATTAAGGAGATTATTTGCCTCCTTTAATCTCCAATCTGAGGATTAACTGACGCTATATTGGTGTGTTCAGATTATTACGAATGTGCTGTTACCATAGGCAGTCACGGTTAAATTTAGTCTGGATTCTGTAGTGTAATATATCAAGCAAAAAAAAAAAAAAAATTCTAATCAAAATTATTTTACTTATTTAGTTATAAATAGTCATACTCTTACTTTCATCGCCCAGTTGGTGTATTGAGCCGTGTTTTTAAAAGCATCGCCCCAAAACTATTTCACTTAAATCCAGCCTTCGTCTGAAATTATCTGGATTGCATCGCACAATGGAGGAAGAAAACGTACCCCCGATTGACCCAGATTTTGAGCCGCAGAGCAGACCGAGGTCATGTACATGGCCATTGCCTAGACCCGACATCTCATCTGTCAAAGCCGGGGGGGCAGACGGCTCAGAGTCCGCTGCTGGAACTCCGCCCGCCGAGGAAGATAAACACGAGCCTCAGCCAATCATATCCGAGCCTGAGAAAGTCTTGCTCTCTGAGGGCGGGGTCGTCGCTGGAGTGGGCGGGACCACGCCTCGAAAAGGAACTTCCCGGCGTAATGCTTGGGGTAATCAGTCCTACGCAGATCTGATCAGCCAGGCGATTGAAAACTCGCCAGAAAAACGACTTACTCTGGCGCAGATCTACGATTGGATGGTGAAAACCGTGCCGTATTTTAAGGACAAAGGAGACAGTAACAGTTCTGCTGGGTGGAAGGTACGTAGAAGAAAGTATTGATTGATAATTTTGAGTAATAATAATCAGGGTTTGAAAATAACCTTTTCACTCACCAACCTAATTAGCTACTAGAATTTTAAGTTACCGGCCAAAACAAAAATATCAGAAATAAACCACATTGTCAAAAATCAAAACTTATATTGAAATATCATATTGAAATCTATTTATTATAGAGCATTAAAGCCTCTCCTCCACTGATTAAAGAAGTTAATGATCATTAAAATCATGCCCTGTTGTGGAAAAAAATTATCTTTTCTTTTATCTTATTTTCAGTGATTTAACAAATGAAATGCCATACATTTATTTGGCTGTATTTTGAGTTTCTTTTATAATGTTGATACAGCTGGAAGGTGTGTGTGAGACTTAAGAGGTGGAAAGATTCCTGGGGGTAGGGGAGCCACAGGGGTTCCCCTGTTTCTTTTGTTTGGTGGGGGCTGTAAGAAATAGCTTTGAGGAGAACATTATAAAACTGCCAGCAAAACACCTCTGAGGGGTCTCACTCCGCCTGCAGCTGGACTGTGGATGGACTGGGAACATTTCTTGCAAGAAATAAATATCTTTTAAGGACAATTTGAATCATGATGTCTCTTATGCCTGATGCTGTTTTGTTAGTTATTTGTTTTTGCCTCAACATGCCCCAAAATATCATCATGATGACAAGGTTATACCCAAGCAATATTATTTCATAATGTTAAAATGTTCATGCTTCACAGTAAAGATGCTAGAAGGCGCTTTTGGCGTCTGTATAGTGACACGCAAAAGTCGTGGATGTGCAGTATTTTACTACTGACAGCTAGGGACGGGAGTGAGACTTTGAGTGTGATAGAATGCAATCAAAACGCTCTGAATTGGCTAGTGAGTTCATAGCGTTACCTGCCACGGTTGATTGGTGGGATTTCAAACCCTGATGATCCTAACCTTGTTATGCAGTAACATTGTTTCTATTTCATGTTTTTTTAAATTTGAGATTTGATTTTTTTTTGTTGTTGTCCTATTTAGAACTCCATTCGCCACAATTTATCACTCCACAACAAGTTCCTGCGAGTCCACAATGAGTCCACAGGAAAGAGCTCTTGGTGGATGCTCAACCCTGAGGGTGGCAAGACCGGCAAAGCCCCACGCCGCCGCGCCGCCTCCATGGACAACAGCAGCAAACTGCTTAAAAGTCGTATGCGAGCAAAGCAGACTAAAAAGCAAGCTGGGGCAACTGGGATTGGAGGCTCTGGAGCTGCCCTGCAGGGTGAGGGTGCTTCCGGCGCCAGCGGTGCGGACAGTCCCGGGACTCCGGGTCAGTTTGGAAAGTGGGGAGTGAACAGCAGCAGCCCTTCCTCTCGTGGCAACCTGGATGACCCCGACATGTGGACAAGTTTCAGGCCACGTACAAGCTCCAATGCCAGCACCCTGAGCGGTAGGCTTTCTCCCATTGCCACGGGGCAGGAGGACGAGGATGACCTACCTGAGGACGGCCTTCTTGGTGGCTATTCTACAGGGAATCTTCCCCCAACACTAACTGAGACCCTCATGGAAGAACTGGATTTGATTGACGGGCTCACTTTAATGACGGGTTCGCAAGGGGGTGCGAGCCCAAGCACGGCCCCCCCTGCCCCGCCTCAACCTCTACCCTCTGCATCCACTCTGCTGCCTCGAGGGTCCAGCTTTACATTTAGGCAGCTGCAACCAACGAAGGCTTTGCAGGGATCCACTCCATCAGGTCCGCAGAGCTCGGTTCAACCCACCGCCAGATCCAGCACAAGCCCTTCCAGCTTTGGAAACTCCCTCTTCAGCCCTCTGCCTGGTCCTGGTCACAGTGGTTTCAGTGCTCGCGTGCCCTCCAGCCTCGAAGCTCTCCTGACCTCTGATTCGCCCCCACCAAGCGACGTCATGATGACCCAGATGGATCCTCTCATGCCTAGCCAAGGAGGTGGTGGCCTTTTGGGGCTTGCAGGATCTATTTCCAGCAGCCAAGCCAAAGCAGGTCAGATGATGTTGAGCAAAGGCATTGACACAAGCACGGTGGGGCAGATGAGCCTTCAACCTCAATCCCAACTCCAGCACTCACAGATGGGCTTTGGAATGATGCACTCACCCATGAACCAGGAACCGCCTCAGCTCGCAACCATAAAGAACCAGCATCATGTGCCAGGCGCTGGGCTTCTGCAGCATGGAGCTGTCCCGTCACCTGGTGGGAACGGAGGCCTGCAAGGTCTAGGCCAATTTGCTTCAGCACCCTGCTTCATGCCCTCCCAGGACCGTCTACCTACAGACTTGGATATTGAGATGTTCACTGAAAACCTGGACTGTGATGTGGAATATATTATCAACAGTGATCTAATGGATGGAGACTTGGTTGACTTCAACTTTGACCCCATCATACAGGGTGGGCAGGGCTATTCTGGGCCAGCGACCACACAGAGCTCCTCCCATAACTGGGTGCCCAGCTAACTCCATTTTAAGATGAGAACAGGTAATGTATCAGAATTTTAGTTTGCTTTAAGGGATAGCTCACCCAAAAATGACATCTCACCTTCATGTCGTTCCAAACCTGTATGACTTACTTTTTTCTTCAGAACACAAAAGAAGACATTATTTTTATATATATATATATATATAAAACGTCAGTTGGGTCAAATGCTGTTTTGGCCCCATTGACATTAATTTAGCAAAAATGGTTGAAACATCCTTCAGATATCTTCTTTTGAGTTTTGTTTTTGAGTGTATGGTTTTGCATTATTTATATAAAGCTGCTCCTCTTTGTCTCCTAATATGTTAATGTTTTTTCTATGTATTTTTTATGTTTTTACAGGATTATCCCTCATCCTTAAAACAACTTCGAAAACAGATGTGGCACACTCAAATTTTTGCCTCTGCATTTGCCATTGTACCTCAAATACATAAACTGCTTTGGCTAAGGACAACACACACTTAGCCAAGAAGTCTTTGTCAGAATTTTCAAATAGATGACAAAATCAAACCTCATACATGTCAAGTGCCAATGTCAACTGAAGAGTGTGCTGTTGGACACAGAGAACATGGTCTTGAAACACATAGTTTTATCACTTGTCTTATATGTGCGACTTTTTTTTTTTTTTTTTGAAAGGTGCTGTTTTTTGGCCAATCTTGGACTAAAGAAGCACAACTAATAAACAGCTAATCATGTTTATTGCATTAAGGCCTATGATGTGTAGTATAAGATGGAGATGGTACTACTCCTTGATCTTCTTCACACTGATAATGGAAGTCATTCAGCCAGGAGGATCAAACTCTGCAGCTTTTCTTGATGTGAACTCTTGCTCGTTGAACAGCAGTGGAGAAGTCGCGATTCTGCATTGATGGAGTGACTTGCTGTTGCTCTCAGCCCCCCCTCTGAGGATGAAAACAACATGGCACCACAGGAATGTTAAGTTGAGAACAACATTAAATGGCGATGATTGCAACTACCCCTGAACACAGAGCAGCTGAACTTTTACGCTCTCTCAACGACATGATGCATACTTGTGCATCAAAGGGCTGAAACGTTGCTGAAAGTTTCAAGGTGTTTGGTGACGATGTGGTTCAATGTGCAATTAGCTTGACTTTTATGACCTCTGCTCTCAAGGGTTTTTCCCTGTGATGTGTTGAAGAGGCTGATAACTGAATGATGATTTAACTGTCTGCTCTTAAGTGTTTGTTAGTGATAACAACAGTATGAAGAAATGTGATTTTTTTTTTTTTTTTTTTACAGGGCATTTTGATGCATTTTTAATCCTGCCAACAGGTTAAATGGTATAGTGTTATTGTTGGAAACTCGGTGCCCTTTTGCAGAATGCAATATCTGAAGATTTTTTGTGTGTGCTGGAGGGTGTGTGTGTACATTTGTGTGCGTGCAAATATGTTTAATGCTCCCGAAACTTGATTCCAACACACTGACAACAGATTTTAAAGTTATGGTGAATCATTTCAAAAAGGCACAAAAGAAAGTTTGTTTTCTGAGTTATATGCGAGTTTGAAGCGAATCTTGAAGAAACATGGCTACGATAATGAGATGTTATGGTTCCTCTGGCATGTTTGACTTTGTCAACAGAGGCACAGAAGAAAAAACTATTTTCTCATTGATCAGTTTTTCATAAACAGCACTACTCATATTTTGTTTAAAAAATGTTATTAAAGAACAAAAACCGTTGGATATAACGACTATAATTCTAATTTAGATTGGAGAGTTATCCTTAACAGACTAATAATAAAAAAAAAACATGCTGTTAATTAGCTTTTTTTAACAGTCATTTTCTATGTAATCTTTTATTTTTGTAAAAGATGAGATGCATGTAGATTTTATACAATAACCAAAGGAACACTAAGGACTGCATGTTGGATGGATGGACGAATTGCAGTGCGAATAAGCTTTACAAAACCTTTCCGAAAAATCAACATGTAAACTAAATCTTGATTTGATTGGTTGCATGATTACGTTTATCAGAATACAATGCTCCAAAAGTTAAAATATGCTATAATTGTTTGTGCTAAAAAAAAAAAAGCATCATGAATTTTCTAGGCAATGAATATCATCTCAAAATGCTAGACTGGTCCAACCGAAAAGGATTAATCCAATGTTTCACTCTCAGGGTTCTGAAAAATAATAATTACAACAACTTCTGTAAGGAAGTAATGAGATAATCATATTATGACTTCAATGCTCATGGCTTTGTCTAAATTATAAGTCAGTTATGCAAGCCAACGTCACAGATATTTTACCATTGGAGAAATATATCTAATGTCGCAGTTTATAATGAGAGATTTAATGTATGCTTTTTTTAGAGTTCCTACAAAAACTTGTAAACTGCCAATGAACACTATAGCATGTCGCTCCAGAGCAAACCATACAGTTTTAATGCCCTTTTCTTTTCAACTTTTACCTTTTCTGTAATAGAAGGGTTAACTTTTATTTTATAATTTTCTCAGATGGTTTTTACTCTATTAGTTTAAAACCAGCAGTCTGAAGGTTTATTCATTTTAGGGGTGTATAAATTGGCTTCAGTTTGAGAGCTTGACATTAGTTACTCTTATGACATCGATGTAATGGTCTGAGTACATTAGATTAACTTAAAATGCTCTCTCCTTACAAAGGAATAATTTTTATCCTATTCATTGGTGCTAGATATTAAATGACAATTAAAGAGGGCCATATTTTATTGGTGCATATGTAGATATCAGGGCCTTTAATAAGTTTATGCAACACATATTGAATACAATTTCTTAATGTAGAACATAGTATGATAAATGTACCTTTGTTTTAATTCCCAAACTCAGTTTTTCTATTCATTATAAAAGAAGCTGTGAATGGGAAGGGAGGGACTTTGCCATCTCACCACATATTGTGAATGGTGTCAGCGTGGTGTAACGTTTGATACAGCAACTGATGATTTCCAATCAACCGTTTACATTGATGTTCTTGTCTTTTGGGGCATCTTTTCTCATGTTGTTATGTTTGTACTTGTAATGCAGAACCTTTAAGTGGTTATACCTGCATGGTACATCTTCCAGAAAGCTTAAGGCTGACAGTCACCTTTGGCATTTTCTTTTGTCATTTAAATGTGTTGATATAAGTTGAATTTTTATGATTAACACCCTTGCTTAGTTTCATTTCTCAAAGTACAAATATTGTATCTGCCCCATCAGACAGATGTCACAGGGCTGCTGCATGAAATGCAGGAATTCCACACCTTCCCTCTTTCCAAATCAAAACCTCTCTTTCCTTGTTTGATATTATAATTTTTTCCCTTTAGTATTCATTCTTTTAGTTCCTTTAATTTTTCCAAGAGTTTGCTAAGTATCCCAGTTGATAACACAGGACATTAGTTTAAGGTCTGGGTTGGGTTTTTTCCTCCGTTTTTGTTTCGGGTTATGGCGGGATGTAAGACTGACGAGTTGTGCATAGCCAATATACTGTATATGTACTTGATTGCTTATTTTGTTTGTTTTTTTGTCCCCCCATATTTTGTTAGTCAGAGGCCATTGAAAGCAATAGAAATAAACCTAATCTGTTTAACGGAGACTGTTTTGTTGTGTTCATTCTGTCATTGGTCCATTCATTTGACATTAGCACACATGCAGGGCATTCATTAAATCCAGACTAATTAAGCAGTATAAACATGATACACATTACAGCAGTTTGATAAACTGAGGCTCAGAGTAACCATTAAACATGAAATTAAACATATTAAATCTGAATGACCTGGCTGGCATGATGGTCGCACAAAAACTTGAGCTGATAATGCATCTCACCTTAAAAGAATATTCCATGTTTAGTAAAATTTAAAGTCAATCGACAGTGTGGCATAATGTGAATTAATTTGTTTGAAAATTAATTTCTAGGCTACTTATTCCTCCTTTGGCTAAAATCTTGGTTACAATGAGACCCACCAAGAACGATAACTATGACGTTTTAATAATCATTCTAATTTTATCAGAAAATTTACACCCTCAAGTTGTTCCAAACCTGTATGAGTTTTTTTTTTTGAACACAAAAGAAGATATTTTGAACAATGTTGGTAACCAGACAGTTGACCATAGCCATTGTCTTCCATAGGAAAAAATGACTATGGAAGTCAATGGGTGTCTGGTTATCTTCTTTTTAGTTCAACAAAAGAAACTCGTACATAAGGGTGAGTAAATAATGATGGAATTTCACTTTTGGGTGAACTATCCCTTTAAGCATTAAACCACTCACTGTTTCCATAGCTACAAGACGTAAATAATACGCATGTCAACATGATTTAAAAAAATAAATAATAATAATCAGATTTAACCTTTTCCGTGTAAAGAAGGTAAACGGTAAAGGTAGAAGGTAAATATATACAACTGTCACCATGACAATGCTATACACCACGGTTCTTCAAAATTGGCCTATAGGACTGGAGGTCCACTGTCCCCCAGAGTTGAGCTTCAGCCTTTATTAATATCACCTGTCTGTAATTTTTCTAATAATCCTAAAACCTTGATTAACTTGTTCTGGTGAGTTTGATCAGGGTTGGAGCTAAACTCAATGCTTCAGGGCGCGACAGTGGCCCTCCAGGCCAGGGCATATTTAAAGAACCCGCAGTAAACTCTAAATTTGAACAGCTTTACAGATCAAACAATACAAAGCATTTTAAATGAAGAGTTAATGTTAGTGATTTTATAACATTAGTTATAAACATTACTTTATAACATTTTATAGTATCACATTTCTCCTTTTAAACGCTCCATTTGATTAATCCTGGAATATTGTAATGCTTTATTTGAATTGCTCGTGTTATTTTCTCAAAGTGATTGTGAAGGGAGATCTACCACTAGATGGCAGGATTGCAGTTAGCAGTATCAGACGCCATTATTAAAAAAAATAATTCCTAAATAATTTGGATGCCGCGGTCACGCTGAAAAAATTCCCTTTAAGTTATTTGTAACCATAACGCTAGTTTACTGAATCTAGGCTGATAAAACTTATACACATTCATACTTAAAAACGAAGTAAAAACAAGACACATCAATAATATTGCATATCTTTATAGAAAAAATAATCTTTCACATTTCAAAACTTTTTTTTTTTTGCTAGGTTTTTCAGTGTCTTTTATTTTTTTCTTTCTTTTTGGTCAGTTTAAATTTTTATATTTCCTACATTTACGTGGTAAATAAACATTTTGGCAATAGCCAGGCTCGTTCAGTCAGCATCGCTGAGGAACCATCCTTAACGTCTTCCAGCTGAGGAGGTGGTGGAGACGGTCTGGAAGTCTCCACGTTTCAGGGATTTGGCAGACTGCCATTCAAGAGCAAGCATTTAAGACAGTCCTGCTTAAGGTAAGAATGGCTGTGCTGCAGTTGTATTCTGCTCCTCCTGACAAATGTCTCCGGTTGTCTGTTGCTGTTGGTCAGCCCGGATGATGCACACTCTTGACTTGTCTTCCATTCTCAGCTAGATTTAATGCAGTTTAATGCCATACTGATGAGCCAAGAGCCAAAAGTCAAAAGGCACAGAGCGTCCAACACAGACTGCGGCTCATGTACTTCTTTACACATTTCTGCTGATTTACATATCTTAGTATTAAATCAAAACAGTTCGGAAAAGAGCAAAACTGATACAACAACATCACCCTCCCTCAAAAACAAGGACAAAAGTAATGCAAATGATAAATATTAAAAACACACAAAACCAACCATAGGTGTTGCCCAAGTCATTCTGCCAACTGTAATTAGTTAACCAGAGCGATGAGAGTTTAACACAGTACAGGTATTTGGCCTTGTCAACAAAACTGGACATTGAATATATATGTTCATGGCATCAGAGGACTCAACGCCCTGTAACAATGACAGCTGCAACCACACTTGAAGGGTTTTGTGCAAAAGGTTCAGTGCAAAATAATAATAATAATAATTTTGTGCAGGTCAGCTGTGGGAAAGATAGTGATGACAGTCCCAGACATCTTAGTATAGTCCTGTCAGAAGCCTTCATTTGATCTATACCAACGTGTCGACGCTAAAATCACAAATTATAAGCTTATTCTGAGCCCCTTCTCACATACATCACAAGGTGACTTGATTTTTACATGGTAAAATATTTTAAAACAAGTCCTAATTATTGGATATTAATTTCTCGTGAATAAATGTCTACACTGGACAAGCCAGTATTACATTAACCAGTGCTTCTCACTGATCGCCGCTCCTTTCAGAATCCATTCAGTGTGTGAATTACTTAGGGCCTATTAAAATTGAAGACTGTAAAAACAATTTTAAACAGTTTTCAAAATTAGCATACAACATAATGGATTTCAAATACATACTGTGTTAATTTGGCCAGTCCGTAAAGAGCAGGTGAAACCGACTTTCTGCCCTAAGAAACTGAGAAAGTCTGAGAACATTACCACAAAGCAAACATACAATTTAAAGTAATTTAGAAAATGCAATTCCTTTCAAATGCACACTGTAAAGCTGTTTAGATGACTACTGAGATGAATGGGATTAATTATTATGGATTCTATAAAAGTACCAATAATCAACCTTTATAGCACCCATGCAGAGAGGAAAGCACGTGGAAGATTTCGGAAAAATGCTAATCGATCTGGGGTGCGTTTCCCGTTCAATGATGTAAGTCGCTGCTTAACTACCACGATGCATCGTTGAAGAAATCAACTAGCTAGTCACAACTGTTTCCCAAACCATATTGTCGTAAATTGGTCGTTCAACCACATTGGTAAATGATATCACGCAGGCGGTGGAGTAATAACTACTTGTAATGAATCTGTTTGAGATCGAATTAATGCTAGATGTTTTGCTACAAATCATGGACAAGGCTTCTGAGGACTATTTCTCATTTTTCTCAGTTATTTTGCTTCATTTCCAGATTTAATCATAGGCTCGTACTTGCGTAGTAGAGCTTGTATGCACATGCGCACTCTTCAATAACAACGCTTTAAATCTCGACAAACTAAGATACGTAAATTACATTATGTATTCTAAATAAAATATATAGATTGTACTGAATGTTAGCTTGCTTATTTGGCTCAAGATACGGATTTATTGAGTCCACGTCATGCAAACAAGAAACTCTGCTTCTAACCACAGGTCGAGAACTGCAGTTCCAACCACAAAACTTTGCGATACTGTTTGCGAATGTTCGTTAGAACTATGTTTTCGGGAAACACAGACTCGTTGATGCTGAAAACGATGGAACTTGCGACCAAAGTTGGCTAATGATGCTTTTGTGAAACGCACCCCTGATAAGTGAAATCAGTACTCGGACGACCTGCTGTGTGCTGAACGAAGCCACAGCCGAAAGCTTATTGAGATATTATTTAGATGGATACTGACTTAAAAGTGCTCATTAAAAAAAGAAAGTTGCAGCCGTTGAACCTTCTCTTACCCTTTGTTAAATTTTGCTCTGGTCTCACTATTCTACATTCAAATGAAATATCTGGAAGCCATGTTAAGCAAGCACCTTTGTCCAGTCACTCATTTCCTGTAAACAGTGACCTTTCCAGAATTTGATACCTTGGAAACGGACAGTTGGACACTGCTCTCAATTGAATAGCAACAGAAAAAACAAAAACAAATGGGAAAATATTAATAACAACAACAAGTGAATAAAAAGAATTGCACATTAACCATCTGGGATAAAGAAAAAAGAAAGAAATTGTACACACACAAAAGAACATCTAACAAATTCACGTAGGAGAAACACATGCAGAATGACAGTAGGGGTGAGCGATTGCTTTGCACTTTTTTTCTTTCTTTCTGAAGTTTCACCTTTGGCAAAGAAACTTTTCACAGCAGTACCTTACGTCACACTGATCAACTCAAGAGACAACAGATACAGAGACGGAGAGACAGATCTCTGCTTGTATTTCTTTGCCTTGATTTCCGTTGTACCACGTTCCCTCTGTGGCGCTGTCCTATGCGATCATGTATTGGGTGATGGCTCTGAGCGCATACAGCAGCTCCGCCTGCAGACGGGCCTCCATCACTAACAAATTTACATGAACCTAAAACACAAAACCACAGAAAGATTTGCATCAAAACACTATTATAAAATATCATACAGCCATTTAAAGTAAATGCCATGTCAGCAGCATCTTCATGGCGAGAACAAAGTAAATAACTAAAATACATTCAGGTGATGAAAAAAATCAGTTAATCAGTAATCATCTCAGATGTATTTGACTACAATGTTATCTCAAAGTAAAAACATTGTCCATTTACAATACAATGTCCAGTAAAGTATGTCTAATGTTCAAACTGAACATAATATGCAATTCGGTGCAGTTGCTGATATTTATATGGTCAAAAATTAGACGTGAAACGATACATTGTTATATTAAGATACCGCGATATGAAAATGCGATGTAAACAATATGATTCAGGATAGAGTTAGTTTTATCCAAGGCTAAGCTTACTGTATTTATAAGGTACTAGTGCAAAATGCCCGTGCAAAATCAGTTTTTAAGTGTGTTTTTAGTAATTGTTGGTTTGGTGTGTTTGAGTGCAGATTGTTACAATTACACAGCAAAAGTTCAGTGACATTTTTATTTGTGCATGATAGAAAACACAGTGAACTCCGAGAAAACGCTATGCTTGAGCAAACATTTTGTGAATAGGCAACTATTCAGTTTTTGTGGCAACTATTCAGTTTTTGTGAGCTGATCGCTGAACAAAAAAGTTCAGGAGATATTTCTTAGCGATGGCTGATTTCAACAGTTTCAATATGATAAAAAATAACTTTTATATTGATTCAATGGATTAATTGCATTTTGGGGAAAAAGTGTCATGAATTTATTGCATTTTTGGGGGAAAATAATCCGTTTTTATAATAAATCTTTGAAAATCAAAATCTGGATTTGAATTTTTTATGTTATTATAACCTAAAGATGCTATGTGAAAGTTTGAAACAGAAAATAGTGGTTTTCATCTTGGCACTTTCTTGGTAAAGAAAACACATTTTTATTTAAATTAATCAAAATGGATTTATCACGTTCTGGAACCAAACTATAATATTCAGAAGTAAACAGTGTAGCTGACAGAGTGTTTATGTCAGAATGTTTATTTTTAAACCACAACCTTCTAAAAATGATATATTTAACTATATCTTTTGCATTTCTCATCCAAACAACGTCAAACTTGGCACTGCACTTACTCGTGTCCGTAGCGAGACACCTGTCGAGTTTGAAATCCATCAGACTAACGGTTCGAGAGATATGCGAAGAACAGACATACACACACACACACACAGACAGACAGACAGACACACAGACAGACAGACGTTTCTGTAATTTATAGATAGATAATTAACCCAAAAATGTCAATTCTGTCATCATGTACTCACCTTCATGTCGTTTCAAACCTATAAGATTTTTGAAGAGATTTTTTATGAAACCTGAGAGATTTCTGTCCCTCCATTTAAAGTAAATTCCCCTCAAACTTAAAAGAACCAAGAAATGTCATAAAGGCATCGTGAAAAATAATCAATCGAGTGGTTTAATCCAAATCCAAGTCTTCTGAAGAGACACGATGGCTTTATATGATGAACAGATTCACAATGACGCTCATACTGTAGTAAAACACGGACAGTCAAATGCTTGCGTGGCGAGCGAAAACAACATGAGAGTGAGTAAATGCAGAATTCAATTTTTTTTGGATGAACTAACCATTTACAGTTTGGGAATAGTCATTTTGACATGCTTTCTTGTGATTAGAACTGTGCACGCTGTCGAAACGGCACTCCGTTAACATCATTTAAATCACCATATCACATGTAGTTGTAGAAGTACGATTATTTAAAACATTTTAGATGGTATATTCTTATATGTATAGTGCATTAATAGTGGGAGAGGCGGGACACAGCAAACACAGGGAGAGTCTGTGTGTGCACGGATTGTCTGTGTAAGAGATCCAACGAAAACCTGCATTGAAAGCGCGAATACTGTCTGCGTGAGTTTCAGTGACGTTACTACATTAAACTGCTATATATATATATATATATATATATATATATATATATATATTTTGTTGAATGTAATGTAGAATAATGCAATGGGGGAATATTTGTAGGTCCGGATAATAAAATAGGCCTAATTATATTATTATTTTAATAATAATAATAAAGTAATAATAGTGGGAAAAAACTCTTTATTTTGACTTAAATTATCACTATCGTATCATGACATGAGTGTATCGTTACACCCCTACATTGAAACGCATAAATTCGTGTCATGAACCGCACAGAGTATACCGTCACGGGTTTACATCTCTTCCAAATTACAGTGGTTATGGCGTGAACTTGTTGTTTTGGTTCAGGGGGAACTATAAAAGGTGGCTGCTGTTTCGGTTGCGGTGCTCTGTGACTGACGTCTGTCTAACTATGCATAGCATGAAAAGCGCTGATGACGTGTGATGTCTGCGTGAGCAGATTGCGCGGAGGTATGGGAATACATATGTTGTCAGGCAGGTAGGACATTGTACCATTGCATTCGGACCAAATGATTGGACGGACATTTTATGGTCCTACACCTTTCACAGACAATAATACACATATACAGTAGTAAATGCATTTAGACCACTTAACTTAGTGATTGCAATCAGGATGTGAAGAGACTTTCAACCAACATAACAATAAATGTTTCTGGAACAAATCACCCTCCCCATCTTTAACATGATTTAAAAATAAATAAATAATAGTTTCAAAGCAAAGATCATGTTGATCATTTAGAGGCCTTAGAGATTTCCATATTAAATATGATACAGTAGACTTAATAGGGTTAAGCAGATGGTACTGAAGTGTACGCAGCACAAATTTTGATAGGAAATCACCTTCTCTGAAGCTTTGACAGGGCCCCAGGACAGCGGGCATATAGGGGTCTTGCTGGAGTCGGGGTAGCAGGCCACAGCTTTAATGTAAAGTTTCAGTCCACGCTCCAGTAACCGGTTAACTTCCCCATAATCGTAATCATCATATCTGAAGGCAAACATGTCAATGTAAGTGCTTTTCAGCATGTTCAAGTTGATGAGTCACAAGAAAATTTTAATGTAGGAGTGTGTAGTTTAAAGCTAGGCTAGAAATAAACTCTAATTTCATTTCATGTTTCTTTTGCATAAAAAGTGCAAACTAAAACCAAATTGCAAAAGTGTAAAAAAAAAAAAGAATTCAGGGAACTGTACCTGATTCCATAGATACAATGAATGTAGTTCCAGATGGCTCGTTTGAGATCGGGACTGTGAGGGAAAGGGAGGGAGGCCACATTGCGGAATCGCTCGTCTAACAAGTGCCCTATATCAGAGTAGAGCCTGTTTACCAACGAAAAACCATGATCCTCCCATGAATAGTCCTGCGCAGAAAGACAAATAAATAAATAAATAAATAAATAGAGTTCATAACATCAACTTTACCACAGAATTTTAAAGATTATTAAAAGGTAATTTCTGTATATAATATTATATATAAATATTATAATTTAAAATAACTATTGCAATATATTTTCAAATATTTTTTATTCCTGTGATGCAAAGCTGAATTTTCAGCATCATTACTCCAGTATTCAGTGTCACATGATCCTTTAGAAATCATTTTAATATGTTGATTTTCTTATTCAGTTGCGCTGCTTAATATTTTTGTGGAAACTGTGATCGTTTTTTTCGGGATTCTTTGATGAATAGAATAAAAAAGAACTCTAGTAATAATATTACTTTTGATCAATTTCATGCATCCTTGCTGAATAAAAGTATTTACTTATTTCTTACTCCAAACTTTTGAATAATAGTGTTAGGATAAAAGTAAGAAAGTAGTAAGTTGGAATAAAACAAACTATATTAACATCAAAAAAATGTAACTACAGGAGTTGCATCCAATTCCCATTTAAATCAAATGTAGGAAGCCTAACAGGCATTTGAGAGGACTTGTCAGTGGCACAAAGCCTCCTTTTAAGGTTTTGAGAGTAACGTTAAGTTCTGACAGTCTTAAGAAGGGCGGGCATGAGCTGTATTTCTGACCCTTAGTACCCTTTCATGCTACTACTTTTGGTAGGTGACACCCAATGCAAACTCTCCGTCCCCACCTGCACCCGGAATACTTGGAAATGGTCCTCCTCCCGTCTGGCAAATTCCTGGTAGCCGAATTCTGGATCTGTGACGAAGCGAGAGGGGTCTGCAGAGAACATTGCCTCCTCCTCCTCCTCCACATCTAATATGGAGTTGCATTTGAGAAAGAGAAAGGCAGGTTACGAAAGAGGGTCCATGAGAGAGAGATATATACACACAAGAAAATGCCCTTGTGTAAAAATAACTCGAAACATTCGTCCCAATCCAAAATTACGCTTCCTGTTTACAGCAGCGTTTGGAAACATGGTTACACAACACGCTGTCTTTAAACTGGTGAACAACATCTTACCAGAATGTAGGAGTGTCTGTGAATGAAGTCGGTCTCCTTTTCTTTCCTTGATCTCCTCCTGTGATTTTTGAATTTGTTCTAGAAGGCAAGCAACTTCACAGCTGGAGTCTAGAGACTACAAAAAAAAAAACAGACCACTGTTAACAATAAGACATTCTGGTTTTGCCGAAATTACAACTGACTTCACAATGCTTGCACACCGCTGTACTAGGGTTGTCAAAAAATATTGTTACTTAAGAATCATGCTGATAGTTAAAAATAAGTAATGCTGCAGTATTTCTACAGTGTTGATGGTGCCAATTCAAAGTATCCAAATGGTATGTCCATGATCAAGCCAGCCACGATCCAAATATGTGTGTGCCTATTGTGAATATCAGAAAATGAGTAGAAAGATCGTACTTGTGCTGTATGAATGTTTGTAGAATTCAGTTTTTGTAATATAACTGAAGTAGTCTCTTGTCCTCACCAATTTATTTGATCAAAAATACAGTAAAAACAGTAATATTGTAAAATATTACAATAATTAAAAAATTTGCTGCTCAAGTAACATTTCTTAATATTATCAATGTTAAAAACAGTTGTGCTGCTTAATATTTTTGTGGACACCGTGATATAATTTTTTTCAAGATTATTTGAAGAAATGTTTAAAAGAACAGCTTTCAGTTGGAATAGAAATATGTTGTAATATTAATGTTTGCTGGCACTTTTGATAAAACTGTCAACTTTATAAAAAAAACAGTAGTGTATATTTGATACTTTTTTACATTTCTGAATGTTTACCTGAATACTGACACTGCAGTTAAATACAAAAATGTTCCACTGTTTACTTCATTTGCATCAGCGATGTATTGCTTTAATTGAATAATAATTAATATTTTTATAATATATTTAAATATATTTAATATTTACCAGCTGCTTCAAAACCCGAACAAATCTAATTCAGAGTCAAAACATCTTTTATCAACTGAAACTGTTGTGAATGATCATTTATACCCTTCGGCGTGATGCCTTCTCTGTGGGTCCGGCACGGGGCGGTGATAAGGCCGTGTTGCCGTTAGCAGCATCACAGAGACAGTAACCGGGGGGCGTGCCGTGATGCACTCTGGGAGTGGGAGTGCCATCAGAGTCAGAACCAGAACCAAAAACAAAACTGCAAAGGGAGTGACAGTGGGCCAGCAGAACCACCGCCTGAACGAGCTCAGCCAGAGACCAGCACTGCTCTCCCGTCTTGAGCAGAGCCTGTATGTGCGAGCGTGCCGTGAGCCAAGGCTGATGGGCCAGGACCTTGTTGATGTGGTCAAGGTGCTGTAGACGTGGGGGTGCAGCCTCCAGCCCCTGAAGCCATAACGGGTCACCACCCACACGCAGAAACTGAGCTGAGTGCAGAGACACCAGGTACCTACAGTGATGCCGTGCTGCAGCCTGAAACACAAATATGGGTCTTCAAATAAAAGCAATAAAATCGAGATATTACTTGAGCCTGTGATCAACTGTAGAGCACGTGCAAGTAGGGCTGGGCAGTATGATAACATATTTATCGTGGCAACAATATAAAACCTATCGTTGGAAATTTCGCTATATAGTTAATATTGGGGTATGCAAATATGTCCACATAGCACAGTACTATTTAAAGGTGCTTTAAGTGATGTCACACGTTTTTTAGGCCAAATTTTTTTTTGTCACATCCAGCAAACATCTCCTCACTATCCGCTAGCTGCCTGTCCCCTGAACACACTGTAAAAAAACACGGTCTCTGTAGACAGCCCAGGCTCTACAAACGGCAAGAAAAACAAACTGGCCCAGCCTTGGCCACGAAACATAATAAACAGTGTTCCAGCCAATAACCGACAAGAATGATTTGGGGGTGGGGTTGGGGGGGTTAGTGCACGTGCACATGAAGGGGGGTGTGGGGAGTGGAGGAGAGAGAAGCATGAAGAGGGAAGTTAGCTAGAGGAGAGATGTCCTAGACAAAGACTAACGTTAAAATGGTATGTTCTTGAGAATTTTGATATGGCCAACACCGACCAAAGAGACATTCTGATGAACAAATAACAAAGAATAGGGAAAAGGAGAGGGAACGCGAAGTCACGAATTTACAGCCGGCAGAAGGGCTTCCAATCCGACATTCAGGTGGCCCTGTTTTTGCTGGACAGGTGGGTAAATCCAGTTTGTTTTTTCTAAATGGTTCATGACTGTTTCAGGAAGCACGGAAGGGAGGGGGAGGGGACGGGATGAGGAGGAGGGAGGGTCGAGCTAGCCTCAGTTTTGTTTGACAATACTTTGAATGTCAACAAGAAGTGACGTTACCCAACATCACTTAGAGCACCTTTAAAGTTCTTGACACTTTAGAGTGATAAAGAAACATGTATGAATGAGAATAAGAATAGCACATGCAAGATGTTAAAAAGTTATTGAGTGCAATAGGCCGTGAAATAAAGAGCTCAATGTGGTGATCGTGCTGACTGACACACATCCGAAGCACACGCATAAAAGACGACGCAAAAAATTTGAAAAATAAAAACAAATTTGTGACATAAAATTTCTCGTAATTAGGGCTGGGGCGGTTACCGCATTACCGCAATACCGCGGTCACATGATGCCTACCGCGGGTCTGAGCTCGTCACCGTCATCACCGAAAAAAAAAAAGCATTGGCCTGCACATGTGTGCACGTTGTGTCTAATTACATTGATTCTAATGACATGGATTGTGTCTAATGACATTGTGTCTTACATAAGTTTTGTTTAGAAAACCTTGAATCCATCAAAAGATGGAGCACATCCGACCTTTCGCGAGTTGGGGAGCGCAATGTTCCATGACACATAATAACATTCCACTCGTATTGACTATTAGGCCTATATGCGAGAGTACCTACAGGGGGGGATTTACAGCGGTTTACCGCTATACCGCGGGAATTTCTTGCTTTTCAACCGCGGTAAGAAAAAATCCATACCGTCCCAGCCCTACTCGTAATGTGAAATAAGACTTTGGCCATAATGCCTGATCATTCTGTTCTTACCATGATGGCAATGTAGTGGCGGTAGGGCAGGGGCAATGGGCCATCCATATAGAGGATGTAGTGCTGTGTGCGCAGGAAACTCTCCAGGTATTGTGGGTGAGAGGCCATCTGCTGAGACACCGTGTCCAGACGCCCCCTGTTGGCCAGAGCCTTCATACACAAGAGAGAAGCACGGTCTTTCTCAGAGTTCACCATCACCTGCCAGAAGAAAAAAAAAAAAAGAAAAAAAAAAAGAAATTTGAATTTACATACAAAAGGAAGATAAAAAGAGCATTTAGTGAATGAAACATACCTATTCAGTGCAGTTTTTGTGTTTAAAGTTTGTTAATCTCAAAGGAACCACTTCAAAATAAAATTCCTTGAAATATTCCTCAAATAGTTTCCCAAAAAAAAAACAACGAGTAAAGGAATATTAGCAAACAAACACTGCTTCTGCCACGGGTCCTGTGGGTTTCGAGGGACAGCAATAGACATTCCACACTTAGTTCCTCCTTTGGTATACAGACTAGACAGACGTCTGTCGACCTCAATCTCCCACTTTCACGCCCCAAGATGCTTAAAATACATCAAGATGATAAAAACAGCAACTGGACACCATACCCATGGTCATGAATAACCACAGGCATAACTTGAGATCTATGGCTCAATCATCCCTATTTAGCATATGGAGTCTATTTTACACAATTAAGACACCTTGTGGAAAGGAAATCGATGTGAATATAGCAAATATAATCCCTTGATGCCATTGTTTAATCAGTGTTGAGGAGATCTGCTGACTCATGTCTACATGCTCTTAAATGCTGACTGTGAAGGCCAATCGAGGCCTTGTTCCTCTGCCTTTGCCCTGCTTTGTGTTTGACTGTGGGATTATGGAAATCCTGCCTACTCCCCTCCTGTTTCTGCGACTCACAGAGAGAGAGAGAATACTGAATAATAATCGTTCACTAATATTAAGTTACATTCTCCAGTTTGAAACTACTTTTTTTCTGGTGGTGGGGAAAAACTATGAACCAATTAATATCAATTTCACAATTCCACACAGAAATACGTCACATTATGGAAGTTCAACGTTTCGAAAGTGCATTTTGACACAATAACAGCTCTGTGGAAATGGTAGATTTTTGATTAACTAAGCAGTGAAACTACATTGGGTCTAGGCTAAGGCTGCACAACGTGCAAAAACACATTTTTTTTTTTTCCTGTATTTTTTCTATCACTATTATTTTCTATTATCATTTTTATAACTAATGTATGATAAGTACATTTTATAATAAAACAGTGATATATTTGACATTATCTTCAAAATAAATTGAACTCATTTAGGCAGTTTGTCCTGAAGACCTTTCAGTTTCAATGTGAATTTGACTAGCTTTTCTCAAACAAAAAGGTGAAATGCTCAGAGGTGAATTCTCAGAGCAGCTCTGGGAGATGATGAAGTTCATGTGTACGGTCCACATACAGTGAAGACGGCAAACCCTGAAAAGAACCATGACAAAACTGAGCCGCTCATTCACAAAGAGACTTTGAAACTTTTTGTCACATGCACCTAATCATCCAGATGTGGGCTAGTTATCATTGCTAGTGCGTGATATGAGATCAATTCTAGTGTTCGACTGTCCGTACTGGCAGCAGTTATTCCTTCGAGTAAAACACAGCTCCGTGGGTCTGGCTGGAGTTCGGTTACACTTTCTGGGGGGAGAGAAGGTGGTGAGCTCTGACAGAACGCAAACATGAACGTGGTCACGTATTGAATGAAATCTTGTTACATAGCTACGGGGGACAACTGAGGGTCATGGCCAAAACAGCCCTGGACCATCATAACTCTTCCTGACACTACTGAAGATTCACACTGATAGCAATCTCTTAACATTTTCACAATTTCGTCGAGCGTTTTCACTTGAATAATAACATGTTCACTTTGCGCCCTCACAAACCGATGGGGCCTTTAAAATCTGGACTGTCAACAGTATCTGTATGAATGATGATGAAGATTTTATTTCTTTTGAACAACTCAGCACCTAGTTTAACATCCCTCATTCACATTTCTTTAGATATTTTGCAATCATGTAGTAGTCTTATCATGCTAAAAAAACATAGCCTATCCATTACCACATTTACTTTAGAAACTGTACTAGAACTCAAACCACATGCTGAGAAGATTATTGAAACAGTGTATTCAATACTGAATTCAGATTACCAAGATTTCATGACCTTATTGAAAAAACATTGGAAAGATACGCTTGAAGTGCAAATGCCAGAGTTGTCTTGGCAAGATGCTTTAGAAAGGATACATTCTTAAGTATGCGTCACACAATCATTCAGTTAAAAAAAAAAGTTTATAAATTGCACTGGTCTAAGATGAAGCTGGCCAAAATGTACAACAACAGTAGATGCAATATGTGATAGGTGCAGAACAGAACAAGCCAGTCTTTCACATATGTTTTGGTCACGCTCAAAACATACAAGCTTTTCAAAAACAAAATGAATTGATATTATTGCAAGCCTGCTCACTTTCTTCAATGTTGATTGTGAGGGAAAGTATGTGGGTAATAAATTATGTCAGGACTACAGATTGGCCTTCCCTTCCCAGCTCTTCATACAGCGGCTGGCAGAAAGAAGAGGGTTATAAATAGTTCTGGAGGACAGCTGAGATAGCACTTGCATAGATAACATAGAAATGCCATTCCTGCACAAGGGACACCACGAAGAAACAAAGATCCCAGCATTTGCGCGAAATATAGTAAACATCTCTCCAGACAGGTTCTTAGAGTAAACATTCTTGAACTTAACACTAGACTAAACCTTCAGTCAATATTTGTGTCTTAACCCAATTTAAAGTGCATTTTTATTGAAATGGGGTTCTGCATTGAGGTGCAAACTGTGGTTTGTTCTCTATTTGGAAAATGTGTCAGCCTAACCTGTTTACTGAGGTATTTGAATGACTGAAGCTCAATATTAAATATTATGACCATTTAAAAAAGACTGGTTGATGACAGATTTTGAGAGGCACAATGATGAAACAGGAACACAGACACTCTTCTTCTATCAAAGAAAAATATCTGTGTCAAGTCAGCGCTGAAAGTACGATATGTTTCTGCCTGAGAAAAGGTGTCTTGTCATTCAACAGGGTCAAGGCTCGCAAAACATGCAAGCACCATGGACTAACATTACAGTTACCTAGAAAGTCAGGCATTTTGATACACGTTACAGATCAAGAGTCTACCAAGGCCTATTTTTATATAACTTCCATACATATGTTGTGTCCAAAATGACACACTATACACTTACACTATGCACTATACCTTCTAGTGTATGAACTTTGTATAGTTATTTTGTCATTAGAGTCTGATCAACCCTCCACCTCCGGTACGCAAGGAAAACTGTGGCAGTTTCACAGTGTACAAAGTTTTCAATATTTCACACTTCGTTTTTTCAGTTTATTAGGCCTAAGTGCATCATCCAGGCATTTAATGTTTAATTTTCAGTATGAACACACTATTCATACTATAAAATGGCAGAAAATAGTACTACATAACATTGGGATGCACCTTTTGTTTAGATACCGTATAGTGCACTAAGTTTTAAAACTAATGAAGTGAAAATATGGTCGACTAAGGGCCATATTGGCAATATAGCACAAGCCATAGAGACAAGTCATTTAAATGGGATTAAGATGTTGAAGTCAGCTTCAAACAACGAATCAAACACTAGTATCCATTGGGACGCACTTTCCCTGGTAAACAGATCACATGTCTCAGAGTCTGTTCGCAATGCCCAAAACTTTTCAGCGGTGACCCAGAAAAACAGGCAACTGCAAATACAGACATATTCATCATGGGTCAATACAGAGTGTTAGTTTCATAGCCTGTATCGGCAGCTTCACAAAATCACAAGGGGAGTCTCTATACCTGGAACGAGACAAAACAATTTGCAATTAACTACTAATGAAACTTCAGAGGGAAATTAGAGACTAATGCAAGTCAGATGAGAGGCTGAGAGACGCTCACAAACCCACACAGATGCGGCTCAACGAAACGCTGCAGCAGATGCTGTCAACTGAGGAGTTTTTTATACCAAAACTGCGATCAACAAAAGTTAAAGGTTAAACTTGATATTTAGAGTATACAGTTCAGAAATAACAACTTCCCAGTTCATGGTCAACTGTGTAGGGTTATTTTGAAACTTGGGGTGATTTCTGTCAATACAGTATGCCTCTTTAGCACCAGTAACATGCACCGACATGTCTTTACCAACAGTCAACACGAAACAGGAAGTCATTCTCATATCCTCTTGGTGAGTCGCTCAAATTCATCCGAAATCTTATTTATTGGGTAAACAAAGTGCCACTTTCAGCCATCATAATTCCTGTTTCTGTGAAAATAATGATGCCATGTATGGTCTTTACATAATTAATCAATTATTTGTTAGATAAAAACAAGTTAATGTGCTAAGGAAAGCAGAATCTATGTTTTACAGATTTAAAAAAAAAGAAAAAAAAAAAGAAGGAGTGCATGATCACTCCATGAACAAACAAAACGTTTAGATTTGAATAAATTTGCATGTACCCTTGCATTGAGATTTGAATGAGTTCATGTGCTTATTCTAGCTGGTCAAAAGGTCTAAATACCACCAAAAAAAAACCTTTTTTGTAATAGGGGAATAGAGAGCTAAAAGGGAAAGTCCACTCAAAAATGAATATGTACTAATGAAATTGTTAACTCACTGTTCCAAACCTGTATGGCGTTTTCTTCTGTGGAACATAAAAGACATTCTGAGAAATTAATTAGATTTTTTGCAAACTATGGTCACCAAAACAGTTTGGTTACAAACATACTTCAAAAAAAAAAAAAAAAAATCATACAGGTTTGGTTTGGAACAGCATGAGGGTGGGTAAATGATGACAGATTATTTGGGTGAATTATCTCTTTAAATGTGCAACATCTTGTCATTCACTAAACCAAAATAACCAAGACAGCGGACATAGTGAAAACAGACAAATATAAGCCTACTGCTCGTCTTTTGTCATTTGAGTACTGTCTAAACATGAGGCTCTAAATGGCGGGGGGCTTCAGTTCAGGGCCTGAGTCCAGAATAAGAGCAAGATGCGATATTTAATCTGCATTCTCAGAAGGCCTGGAGGGCTCCATCCTTGACACGCGCAAATGTCCCAACTGCAGTTGCACAAACCCCATCGCTCTGCTGCCTCTCTACAAAGGAAACACTATTTTGGCCTGCCAACCTGGAAGCCAGGAAGAACAAAACAGCCAGCTGCACCTCACTGGGGGTTGGACTGAAACAAGCCCTGCAGCAAACACACACACTCACACAGTAACACACAAACAGACAAACATGGCAAGCCACATATGGAAGCAGTCAGACAACCAGGAAGACTGACATTTACATAAACAGACGGTGACATATATTGAGCAGCTTGCACATGAATGTCAGTGAAGTGAAGGCAGATTATTGATGAATCACATTTCTGTTTGGAAAGTCCAAGCTTTGGTCTGCTGGTGAAATCGCTGAATTACGTTATTTTGCCAGCGTTGTGTTCTTCATATCCAGAAGTGAATCATGGTGTCAGTTATTCCTCTTATTTGTATCCCCTTCCTCCCACGTAAGCTGCATAACAGATTACTATTGCATTACAATGTTTTTCAACTAATTTTACCATAATGTTCTGACAAGGTCATAATAGATATATAAATATATATTTTAAAGATGCTCTTCATGTGAAAAACATCAGGAGAGATTCGAAACATACTGTGCCATTAAAACACTTCTCCCCCACAGATATTTTTCCTGAAGTGTGTCTCTTACAAAAGGACTAGTGGTTAGTTTAAGGGAAAATGGAACGAGTTTATGATGTTAACAATCCAAGTACAAGCTAGGGGGATTTTTATGGGCTGGCAAATGAAGAGCATATTTCTGAGAAATGATTAAATGACACATTCCTCTATTGTTCTCCTGTATGCGGAACAGCGCCGTCACAACAGCGGCACCCTCAGGTTTCAGAGGGTAGTGCACGCGATTGAGGAGAAAAACAACTTTGATTGGCAGTACATCAGCATCACATCGCATAAATGGAGAAAGAGAAAACACTCACACTTCCCAAAACCAAATAGTCCAGAATGAAGAAACGGTAATACACGTTACATCTTCCCTTAGAGTCGTGCAGGTTGTCGTGTCACGTCTTTTATGGTTGTAACTACAAAGGGCTTTGTGTCCGCGCGACATGAACTGCGAAAAAACACTACGGCCGCGCTACAGACAAATTGCAGATTTTCATTTTCACAAATGCTTATACACAAACTTTGACAGGATGATAAAGCATGCAGTTAAACATTAAAACTCAATACCAGAGGACAAAAAAAAGAAAACAGAAAAATACTAAATCGATTGTCTTCATGTATGAAACAACAAGAGATTCACCTTTTAAATGATTCAACAAATGGCTCAGACATGACGGAGAGCGTCAAACCCACAAAACTTCAACATGCCAGCATAAAAGCTTATTGTCATGTAGGTTTACATCATTTCTTGAAATCCATAACCATGACTTAATCTGCACCAAAGGCTCCCAAGATTGTTCCAGACTGCATTCTTAATTCCCCAAGAAGCTTAAATGTAGAATATCTCCAGCATTAACAGCAAAACGTCAGGTTTTTCAAATGCACATTGCACACTTTTACGAGTAGCCTAGTCCAAATAATAGTTGCAATATGAAACAATGGTCATCTGAACTAAGCATATGCGCGATAAAAGGGGATTATAAAGCTGAAATGCAAAGGACTTGCACAGCTTCTTTTAATTAACGTTACATAAAACGCAAAATAGGCGACTAAATAATGTCAGAGGATCAGTATTGTTATGCGAGCAGACTTTGGTTACAGATGAATGGCAGGGCAGCACAAACGTCCTCAAAGTCAGATTAACTGTAAAACTGCATCTTTACACCGTGTAAGCACTTTGGTCTTGTCATAAATAAACTTTATTTCAGGAACAATTAATAAATAACACAATGAATTAGCGTTTAAATCTCGAAGTGAATAGTTACTGGTTGAAAAGTAGCGATCAGAAGAACAAAACCGACCGAAGAAAGAAAGACATCTTGATTCTGCAAATATGTGACTCATGACATTCATGTACGCTTAAAAATAACGGGTAATATTTATGGCGATGAGTCTTTTCTTTCAAAGAGGGTCTTTTGAATAGGTATGCAATTTAAAATGATGACATAAGTAACGTTATGCGATTGAGGAGCGTTTTGAACATGAATGAATGAACGATATAACTTGCTATAGATGAACTGTCAACTTTGAAACTTCCCAGCAAGAGTCTAGATACGGTTAAGGTTTACAGACAATATCTTCACTTCAGTGATATATGTTACCTGATTTTGAACAAACTGACACTGGGTTCCAATGCGATAATCCATGATTTTCGTGCAGATGATCATTTTCCTCCCTGTAAGTGCATGAATGCGGCTCCTCTGGCTTCCTTGGTTCTTCTCACCGACTCGCTAACAAAGGCCAAGCCGCTATGAGAGCTACATGTCCGGACATACAGCTGCAGTATCAATGGGTGAAAAAAAAACTGTTGACAGACACGTCCAGTGATGTTGTCCAATCAGAGAGTTGGGAAGGTGGGTCTAAGAGTGGAGCGATGGCCAATCAACTTTCAGTACTGGATTTTGTGCGCGTGTGACGGCTGTGTTTGTCCGACATGCGAGCCAATGAGCGCTGTCATGTGGTGGAAAACTACCTGTCTGTTAAGCACGTAAGCCCGCCTACTTTCATGACGCAATGCAGCCTGACAACTGATTACAATATCGCGCTGTCTGTGAGAATAACTTATATCTTGTTGTGAATAATTATTTGGCCGTTATTTCTCTGGATCAAAACTGTAATAGACATACATAGTCAACATACAACATCATTGATTGATTTGATTGGTATTTTGATTAAAGACTAGGCCTACAAGGGCACATAGTATTAAAAAAAAATATGTGAACGGATAAATCATTTATAATAAAAAGGCTACAGCAATATTCAGTAAAAAACAAGAATTGTTGGTTCAATGTCAGTTATTCTGGAAGGTGCATATAAAGGATAGTCATAATGTGTGATGAGATTGAATGTGATTGACAATGCTGAACTGAAACTGCCTTACTGGCCTATATTACAAAGTGAAGGTTGCAATTCAATATAATTTTTAAAATAGAAATCATTTATGGTTCCTATTTTCTTCCAGTTGAGACTCTCACAGCTATAAATGCTTTTTATTTATTTATTTTACTTTGTAACAAATTAAATATGCTTAGTCATGCATTTGGAAAAGCTCAGTCAGATATATTCGACTGGAAATTGGACCATAATGTAAACACTATTATATAGTGGAGGCTGTTTAAGTGAAGGTGAGTCATCTGTTTCATATGCCTTATTACATAACAAATATGAAAAAAGTGCTTATTCAACATGCCATGTCCTCTAGTTCCGTTCACCTGAAGTCAGAGTGATCTTAACAAAAGCCTTTGGGCTCTCATTGTCTGGACTCAATCCATCATCTCTCCTACTACATATGAATAGGCTCTTGTTTTGGTAAAGGTCTTAGTATTTGGAATACAGTCAAATGTATGTCGTCGGTTAAACTAAGATGATTTCTTTTTACTTTGGATAAATACATGTCATGTGATACCTGCAGATTAGATCCTACAATGGAAGTGCATCAGACCTGACCCCAGACACTGAATATGTCATCTTATTCTTTTTTATTGATATTTGTAAAATGAGCATTGCAATCTTGCAATAAAATATGTTTTACCATGTTTGTCTTAAGGGGGGTTGAAGGGTGAAATATCAACAAATATTTTAGTTTTTATCACTGTTTGATTGTCTGAGCAAAATGTAACAGAATGTGATATACAGTGAGGAAAATAAGTATTTGAACACCCTGCTATTTTGCAAGTTCTCCCACTTAGAAATCATGGAGGGGTCTGAAATTGTCATCGTAGGTGCATGTCCACTGTGAGAGACATAATCTAAAAAAAAAAAATCCAGAAATCACAATATGATTTTTTAACTATTTATTTGTATGATACAGCTGCAAATAAGTATTTGAACACCTGAGAAAATCAATGTTAATATTTGGTACAGTAGCCTTTGTTTGCAATTACAGAGGTCAAACGTTTCCTGTAGTTTTTCACCAGGTTTGCACACACTGCAGGAGGGATTTTGGCCCACTCCTCCACACAGATCTTCTCTAGATCAGTCAGGTTTCTGGGCTGTCGCTGAGAAACACAGAGTTTGAGCTCCCTCCAAAGATTCTCTATTGGGTTTAGGTCTGGAGACTGGCTAGGCCACGCCAGAACCTTGATATGCTTCTTACAGAGCCACTCCTTGGTTATCCTGGCTGTGTGCTTCGGGTCATTGTCATGTTGGAAGACCCAGCCTCGACCCATCTTCAATGCTCTAACTGAAGGAAGGAGGTTGTTCCCCAAAATCTCGCAATACATGGCCCCGGTCATCCTCTCCTTAATACAGTGCAGTCGCCCTGTCCCATGTGCAGAAAAACACCCCCAAAGCATGATGCTACCACCCCCATGCTTCACAGTAGGGATGGTGTTCTTGGGATGGTACTCATTATTCTTCTTCCTCCAAACATGTTTAGTAGAATTATGACCAAAAAGTTCTATTTTGGTCTCATCTGACCACATGACTTTCTCCCATGACTCCTCTGGATCATCCAAATGGTCATTGGCAAACTTAAGACGGGCCTTGACATGTGCTGGTTTAAGCAGGGGAACCTTCCGTGCCATGCATGATTTCAAACCATGACGTCTTAGTGTATTACCAACAGTAACCTTGGAAACGGTGGTCCCAGCTCTTTTCAGGTCATTGACCAGCTCCTCCCGTGTAGTTCTGGGCTGATTTCTCACCTTTCTTAGGATCATTGAGACCCCACGAGGTGAGATCTTGCATGGAGTCCCTAGTGTCTTTTTTTGTCTCTATTTGTGTCTTTGGACAGCTCTTTGGTCTTGGCCATGTTAGTAGTTGGATTCTTACTGATTGTATGGGGTGGACAGGTGTCTTTATGCAGCTAACGACCTCAAACAGGTGCATCTAATTTAGGATAATAAATGGAGTGGAGGTGGACATTTTAAAGGCAGACTAACAGGTCTTTGAGGGTCAGAATTCTAGCTGATAGACAGGTGTTCAAATACTTATTTGCAGCTGTATCATACAAATAAATAGTTAAAAAATCATATATTGTGATTTCTGGATTTTTTTTTTAGATTATGTCTCTCACAGTGGACATGCACCTACGATGACAATTTCAGACCCCTCCATGATTTCCAAGTGGGAGAACTTGCAAAATAGCAGGGTGTTCAAATACTTATTTTCCTCACTGTAAGTTTTCTGATGTTGTAAAAGAGTTTGCTGACATGCCATTTACTCAAGGATGTGTCTATATGGTAAATAGGATAGAATTTACACGTTAATAAATAGAATTTATGAAATCTCTTCAAAATGTAGGGCCACATGTCTGAAGAGCAGTAAAACATTTGTGTAATATCAAATGCACTACTTCTTTGCTGTGTCTGTGTTAAAGCACACTGCACAAATCACATTTTGTTTTAATCAAAGTACATTCTCCTAAATGGTGCACTGTAAACTAATACAAGCCTCTTTTACTCTATCTCAAGCAGAACAACCAGTCGATTCAGCTGCCTCACTCTTCTGGATCCCTCAAAAGTGCCAGTTACTGCATCATAAGTACTGAGGGTGACCCAGAGTGCAGCGAATGCTTAAAAAACAAGACCCTCTGTCCCACAAGGAGAAGGGACTTGTGTTCCTGTGTTAACAGTGAATAGCAGATTTTTGAAAAGACAGAAACTCACAATGGCACAAATTGATGCAGGAAGCAATATTTACACGAAAAAATACTTTTTTTTTATTATTATTTTTTTTTATAAATATGGCCCAGGGAGAAGATTCTGGAATTACAAATAAGAAACACTGAAAATAAGGCATACGTAAAAACTATGCAATGAATAAACAAATAAAGTTATTTCTAAAGATTCTGGTAAATAAATAATAAAAAATAAGAATAAGTAAAACATCTAAAATGGAATGTTTTAATATATTAGGATGCTTTTTTTCCCCCACTGCTAGTCATTTTATGACTTTCTTCAAAGTACAGCCACAAGGGGGCAATTTATACAAGTTTACTTTGAAAAGTTGAGCTCATTACAATATACTTATCTTTTATACCATTATACCAGCCTCCTCCACAAACATCTCATAAAAACTATTTACACACACACAGGAATGCTGGTTGATATCTAATTATGAGAACTTAAATGTACAAAAGAAGCCCAATGCAACTCTACATGGTTGTTCACACAAGGGGAAGTGAGGCATTACGTATTGAGCACAGGCAAGACAGCTGCAACCTTCACTTTGTAATATAGGCCAGTAAGGCAGTTTCAGTTCAGCATTGTCAATCACATTCAATCTCATCACACATTATGACTATCCTTTATATGCACCTTCCAGAATAACTGACATTTGACATTTCCAAATTTCACAACCAGAGCTTTAAAGAAAAAAAAGAAAAGAAAAAAACAGCCAGGAGGTATATGTGCGGTACAACATCAGGGAAGGATGTCACAAAACATTATAATGGCCACAGACGGTAAAACCGCTAACTGGCATTTCACCCACTCGTTCCTGTCTAATGGCTGCATTCCGCCCACATTGTGCTCTGGTGAAATGCTGAAAAGGAAAAATCTATGTGCTGAGTAACACATCATAAAGTTCCTTGCACCTGCAGGGCCTACGTACGTTTTGCTGAAAGTCTGCAGCTGCATGGATGAGAGAGACATACAAGATACTGATCTTGAATTATATTTCAAGATATCATCATGACTCTGGCATAAAACTTATTGCAAAAATACAGTTTACACCCACTCCGTCAGCATTCAGACAGGTTGATTGCTTACCAAATATAGATACATACAAGCATTAAAGTTTGTGCAGTAACTACACACACCAACCTAATATTCCCTCTTAGATTCTCTCTCAATTTGTACCCAGCTGGGAAAAGCTTGGTAACAAACAGGTATTCATACTAACCAATCACAGGCAAGATGATGACCTCATCTGTTGCTTAATTTCAAGGGGCCAGTGGAAAATTCCAACATTTTTTTAAAAAGAAAACAGAGAAATAAGGACAGAAAGACAGATGCAGTGTATATATTATAGGGGAGAGCGGGGCACAAAGTAACACTTTTTGACTTTCTCAGTTTGTGTAAATCTACTTATGGTTCAGAGTATTTATTTTTTCCCACATTCATTTCCCACATGTGTTTTTGTTTTATCAATACAGTATATACTTTTTTCTTGATATACCCCTAAAGAATGGAAGTGAAATGTGACAACATGCCCCATAGGTGGGGTACATTGTAACATGACCATATGACAGCTTAAAATGTTATCTGATCTAATAATACAAAACAAACTAAAATATTTTCTAAATAAAATACAATTAAAAAACTTTTTCATATAAAATAATGGCAATTTTTAATAATTAAATATAAACTATTTTTTGAGTTTTGACTATGAACACATGAAAACACAGCTATACAACATGGTTCAAAACAAATAAATAATTAGTAATTTCTGAACATTGACTCTCAGTCTTTATTCACTTTTTTCTCAAAATTAATAAAAGTATAGAATATAATAGCATATTTCTAATAGGGGCACATTGTAACGCAGTGTTACAACATGCCCCCTCCTGCACAACTGGGATTTAAACCCTGCGCGTGTCTTCTGCTAGTTAGCGAAGCATTAAATAACTATCTCAACTGTTAAATAACATCTTGGAGATTAAAATAATATCAGATTTGTCTTATTTTAAATAAACACAAAAAATAGAGATGAAAAATTAACTTAAGTAAGAAATTTACTTTTGCTATGGTTTAATAAATGTCTATGGATATCTTCCAAAAAATAAATCATTTTGGCGGATTTTTTTTTCTATATAGTGTTGATATGGCAACTAGTAAATACACAAAGTTTCGTCATCCAAGCATGTGCGGAAGTTAAGGAAGTTACCCGCGTTAGGTTGTGCCCCGCGCTACCCTATATTCAGGTTAATTGGGACACTTTTTGCCATTGATATGACTAGAAAAAAGTGTCCCAATCAACCTGAATTCACACTATATATATATATATATATATATATATATATATATATATATATATATATATATATATATATATATATATATATATATATATATTATATATATATATGTATGTATGTAAATTCCTTCCCTTCCCTTTCATCTTCCAGCAGAAGGATGTACCTGAGTTTTATATAGTCAATATAGTAACTTTGAATAATAAAAGATAAAAATTAATACAGCATTTCTGATGAACACGTCTGTATTTGAATAAATTAAACTGGGACTCAACATTAAAAAAGAGCATGAAGACTGAAGTGATGGTGTTTTCTCAGTTCCTGCTCTTCCTGTCCCCTGTGTGGCGCTGGACTTCATCACTTACATGCGTCATCATTCACAAGCGTAACTTTCTTGCGCTTTTTAGTCTGCACAGCCACATGAAAACAACACACAAGATTAGATTATTGTTCACATAAAGTTATATTACCAGTTGTTTTACAGGTACGTCTGTGTATGTCTTACAGTGAATATCTGGCCACAGTATACAGTAAATTTAACTGTTTAAGATTTTTTTAAACAGTGCAGCTGAATACTGAATTTAAAGCTGAATAATACAAAGTCGAGGTGACAGCAGGCGAACAAATATGAGAGAACAGTGAAGTTCAGACGTGGCTCTAAAACACTCACGGTTTTAAGCAGTGGTTGAGAATTGATTTCCATTGATTTAGCCATAAGAGCCTCCACAACTTGAAGCTGCTTCAGACGAGTTTTCTCAAGATTGTCAATCTGAGTCTGCAGAGTCTCTGGAAGTCAGTCATTACACACACATATACACACACATTAACAAACAACAGTGTATCAGCAATATAAAATACAATGCAACTGCTACATAAAATAGCTCAAATAATAATAAACTTGTAATAGACTAATATACAGCAAAAAAAGTAATTTTGTCTAAACATGAATTCACTACATATCCAACATGTTAGTATTAACGCAAGTTAATTTAATCTATATTCTCTGAAAACAATGCAGGATATTAGTTATCTTTAGAAAAAAATATTAGAAAAAAAATTCTTCTGAGCTAAATAATGTTTAGATATATATATTATAAAACTGATTAAAAAAATATTTTTCAAGTGTACAAAATGCAAGTGCACCTATCAGAGCAGAGTGAACACTGGATAGTAGAGATGTGACAGAAGTATAAGCCCCATCAGACGTACCTGTAAACACACACACACACCCCTGACTGTTACTTTAAAAATACACAAACTATTCTCTTCAGGTTATCAATATCATGCGAAAAACTCAAACTCACGATTAATAATGCAAGCAATGAATGACTCTCTAGCACTTAGCAGTCCACTACCATTCTCCTGTGAATTCTGGAGCATAAAGAGGAATTTCAGCACTCCTTGTTCATCACACAGGTCTATGAGCTCTGAAACACACACACAGACACCCTCTTAAGGTATTTGTTTCACACATGTGTAATAACTGTCACATAATACGTGTTTCCGGTCTCTGTACAACATTTTAGCCCGCACAGAAGCGCAGAGACGCGTTAGGGAGGAGGACAGTGTTAATGACAGTGGTAATGAGCACTCCATTAGTGATGGGCTGATCCCGGGTAATGTCCCTTACTACATGCCACAGATGTAATCGGACACCGTTGTAGGAGTATGTGCTAGAGAGAGTGTGAAATATTAACGCCTGAGATCCGTGACCTCCTGCACAGAGGTCACGTCGAGTTTGAAAGAGCACGCTGGGCTCAGCTAACCTCCTCTGACCTGGGATCTCTAGAGCACGTCAAGTACAGCCAGTTTAACCTACTCTCAGATACGCTTAGGGGGCAAAAGGCATTTCTTTGATGTGGAATATTCACAACAAAAGCACAGCTCTGGAATGACTGAAAGTATCTTCAAAAGACAGTCATGTCATTTTTAAGATTCTGTTCAATGAAAGTGCCTGAAACTGGAAAAAAAAGTACATATAGTTTGACTGATTATGTATTTTGATTATCCACATCTCTCCACATCATGGAGAGAGCTGTACCTGACTCAGCAAGTTGCAACCTGGTTTTAATGTACTGCATGAGGACAGCAACTGGACAATCGTTGTTGACCAGGAACTCTTCATTATCTAAATACACAAACATCACACTGATCAGTTCTTTGACATTTACAACAGACCAAATAGAGAAATAAAACAATTTGTGTAGATAGAAATCAAATTTTGTAAGTTACTAAGCAATATATAGATCTAAAACAAATATCAATGCATTTATTGCATTGATATTTAAACAAGTTGATTAATAATTGTGATCCTTACCTCCATGTTTAATGCAAATAAACATTGCAGCAGAAAATAACTTGAAACCTCAGTCTGCTGTTCAGTTTTAAAGATGCTGCCTGCTGTAGCTGTGCTTACAAATTAGTGACACAGCAGACAGAGAGTAACATAATCATCAAGACTGTGATGTCACAATGACATGGAATCAGAGTAAGACTAGTGCAAAGTGCCCGTGATTTGATTATAATGATAAATTCTGCCAGAAAGAATAGTAGGCTACTAAACTATGTATACGAAAAATATGTCTTACTTTCTTTATTGTTTAATAGCCAAGACTTGAGAGAATCATTTTATAAAATGTTAGCCATTAATATTTTGTGTGTAAATACAATTTAAAGGGTAACTCTCGCCAAAATTGAACCTAGGCTCTTTTTGTTAATCTACCCGAGTCAAACTTTCATGTAAAGGCATAATTAGAATAGAAATGCAACTTTAAAGATTGACCGTATTTTCGTTTTAGGTCAAAATGCCTTTTGAATGGGAGTGCATGGGGCACTTATTACATGATCGCTATTTTTAAAACACTAAGAAGGCTCCACACAACATAAAACTGTGCTCGAAGTATCACCAGGGGCTCTACACACGAACTTGAGCATTGACTACATTGTTTGTGTAGCCTACACAAAGTTTACTAAAAAGAACTTCAGGAAGTAGGCCGTACACAGTGTAGCTGACTTATTAATAATGTTTAGCTGACATCATCTTCAACGTGTGCTTTTTTTTACCGATATCTTTTGCATTTCTAATTCAAACAACGTCAAACTTGGCACTGCACTTACTCGAGTCGTGCCCGTATAGCAAGACACCAGTCAAGTTTGAAATCCATCGGACTAACGGTTCGAGAGATATGCAAATAACCAACCCGATCTCACGGGAAAATGTACAAATTCTACGAGGTGGTTTGCTTCAAGTTCACCGTTAGAAAGTGTACAAATACCTGTAGTCTTAAGTTTAACTTGAAACAATACATATAGTTTTAGAATGAAAAAACAAAAAATACCCAGTTTCTATTTCAAATAAATGTTGTTTTTATTCACAAAAAAAAAAAATCCACTGTTTTCACAAAAATATTAAGCAGCACAATTGTTTTTAACACTAAATCAGCATGTTTTCTGAAGGATCATGTGACACTGAAGACTGGAGGATTGATGCTGAAAATTCACCTTTTCCATCACAAGAATACATTTTATTTTAAAATATATTAAAAATAGAGAACAGTTATTTTAAATTGTAATAATATTTCACAATATTACAGTTTTTACTGTATTTTTGATCAAATAAATTCAGCCTTGGTGAGCGTGACGACCCAAACATCACAATTTTTTAGCAGTTTAACTTTCTTATACTTCAGCTCTACATAAAATGAAATACAATGGTAAAAAGTAAATGTGCAAAAGAAAACCTACATTAAAATGTAGCTTGTGAACATGTACAGTAAGAATGAGATGACAGTACAGGTGAATGGCTTATGAGCTCGGCTGTTCTGCAGGCTCTTCTGCAGTGCTTGGTTCATCACATGTGTCAGTTTGAGAAGCGGGACTGGCCACAGGTGTGGGACCGGCGTCACAAGGGGACGTTACCTCACACACATCGCAGGACAGCTCTGTGTAGTCTGGCTCAAAGGCATCCTTCAGCTCTCTGGAGATGTGAACCCAGCTCTGAGAAGAAATTGAGAGGGTTTCAAAGCACATTTACTCATGATTTACTCGCAGAAATACAGCACAGAGAGTAAAAAGGTTTAATACCTCAACATTTCCATCATGTTTATGGAACAAATCCTGTAGGTTCTTGCTAGGGTCAGGCACAACTGGAAGTAAGATGATTCTTTTCCTATATAATATGGATTGGATTTTTTTTAATTATTACATTATATTATTTAATACAATAAAGCATTTACTAATATATAAATAGGACATAAAGTATTAGTATAAATTGTTTAAAAAAATAAGATTAATATACTGAGTGAAATGTCTTAAACATCCCTCACCTCTCACAATAGCACAACAACAAACCCAGCAACAACAGCAGAAGGACTGACAGAATACCATACAACCACTGCCACCAGCCTTGTCTGCCGATGTCCTCTAGAAAACAGAGAAGCATGATTGGAAAATATAAGACGACAAATGAGAGCAAATCTCTCCGTGTCCCTCACTGGCCCACCTGCACTGCCCCACTCCACTGGAGCGCTCCAGTCACTCCAGAAATCCGAAGCTCCACACTCATAAGCAACAGAGCTCCGGACTTGGAAAACATAGTGCTTGTTCTGTGAGACCTGAGAGAGACTGTATGACATTTCTGTCACGTTTGACGACTGGGAGAGAAAGAGAGACGAAGATGAGACAGTTGGTAGAATGAATGTAAAATGGTCATAATATCGTATCGTCTCACCTGGTTTGTGTCTTTCTGGTTGCACAGAATGCGCACCATATGGACTAGACAGTTTTTTTTGAGGGGGCCATTGCTGTCCCACCGTAGTAAAAGTGTGCTGTCGAGCTCATTCCACATCACTGACAGGTTATAGGGTGGATTTAGATGCACTAAACAAATATATGTACAATAACAAACAAATGAGTCGTTAGTTTGGAGGGAATCAGTTATGTCAAATAATTTACAATAGACTCATTAAATATATCTATAATACATAAAGGGATAGAGTCATTATAACAAAATAAATCCTAAATGAGTCTATCTATCTATCTATCTATCTATCTATCTATCTATCTATCTATCTATCTATAATAACATGGATATTAACCAAATAAATAAAAGTGGACATGAAATATTGATTTGAGTTGAAATTTAATTATTGAAATTATATGAAGAAAGAGACTGTGGAGTGATATGAGAGATATAGTAACTAGCACAGCTGAAATCTGTTCCCTGGCACAAGAGCCTAAAGATTGTTGGTCATAATGGAAAGAATATTTGGCAAAAGAATGCTATGCTTCCCAATCAGAAGCAAGAAATACAGAGAGAAATCAAATGATTTTCAGTTTACTAGAGGAAAAGAAAAGGAAAATATAAGAAATTATGTTTATTTATTAGGGCTGTGAAATGATTAATCGCGATTAATCGCATCCAAAATAAAAGTTTGTGTTCACATAATATATGTGTGTGTACTGTGCATAATTATTTTGTATATATAAATACACACACACACATGCATGTAAATATTTAAGAAAAATGTGTTATTTATATATAAAATATTTATATTTATTTATAATACAAATTATATATAATATATATACAGTATATTTAAGCAAATATTTCTTAAATATACATGCATGTGTGCATTTATGTATATACAAAATAATTATGGACAGTACACACACATATATTATGTGAACACAAACTTTTATTTTGGATGCGATTAATCATTTCACAGCCCTAATATTTATTAATAATATACACTACAGTTCAAAAGTTTGGGGTTGGTACGTTTTGCTTATGCTCACCAAAGTTATTATATTATTATTATTATCATTATTATTTAAAATAACTGTTTTCTATTTTAACATATTTTAAAATGTCAATTATTCCTGTGATGCAAAGCTGAATTTTCACATGATCCTTCATAAATCATTCTAAAATGCTGGTTTGCTGCTCAAGAAACATTTCTTCTTATTATCAATGTTGAGAAATGTTGTGCTGCTTAATATTTCTGTAGAAACAGATTCTTTGAAATTTCAAAAGAACAGCATTTAGAAATCTTCTATAACATTATAAATGTCTTTACTGTCACTTTTGAACAGTAGTCTAGATTCACAAGTATTTTTTGACACACCATTGAGACATTGCAAATCTGTTTGTTTTCTTACCATTTCTCTGGAGGGAATCAAAACGTGTTATAATACTGTGGTTTCCTTCAGTGAATACAGTTGTTTCAAATGCTTCAAACCTCGCAGGAACTGTAGGCAGAGGAATTCTGCAGCCTACAGTGTAATTGTGCTCCAAGATGTATTCTGTACAGTCATGGGAGTCGTGGTTTTTAAATCTGACAAAGTAAATATAAAATCTAATATTATTTCTCACTTATCAATTATTACCACAAAACAACATTCAACAATGATGTATTTACAATTGCATACATAGATGTATTCATGAATATGAGTAAAATGGGTTGTGGGAGACTTACACACTGCTGAAGGTGTAGTTCGCTGTTGATGTGTTTGGGTGCCAGATGCACTCCACATACTCAAGGTTGATGATCTTACACTGCACACCTACGCGGGCCAACATGTTACCAAAAATATCCATGTAACAATTCACAAATTAAAAAAAAAATATGACCTTTTTTTTTAGTCTTGAACTTTTTATTGTCTAACAGTTTCCCGTAACCCACACAGAGAGAATGCTAATCAGCCTCAGAATCACAAACCTCAAGAGCATCATCATACACACAAAAATTACATCCAAAAGAAAAACCGTGGAAATCCCCACTGAAACAATCCAAACGCAGCTCTCAAACTTTTTGTCTTTTAGAAGACAAAAACTAAAAGCAAACGTACAATCAGAATCCTTTTAAACAAACAGTATTTTTCAGTGAAGATTATATTCCCAAACTTGTGATAATAACTCATAAAGGTGTGTGTACCTTTATAATGCCATTAACCACAAAAACGCTGTGCAGACACACAATGTTGTGTGTAATTGTATACTTACTCAGAGCAGCTGCTGAACAGCATAGTTGAAAGGACAAAATTAAGAACAGAAGCACAAAATATAGTCTTGATGTGTGAATGTAAGTCATGCTCTCCTCTGAGCGTCTGAGCAACAAATGAGTAAGGTCTGATTCTACACAGGATGTTCATTACAGCGTGTTTCCTTGACAGCTTCCGGTCCTTCAAGTAGAAATATCTTGATAAACAATAGAAGTCATGAGGAAAAAAAAAAAGATATAATAAAATGTATGAAATATTTTATTAGTAATTACAGAGATATGAAATTTTATAATAATAATATTTTTTTATTAATCAAAATAACATCTTTTTCAGTTTTAACAATTGACTTTTTTATATTTTAACACAAATAACTAGCAAATAAAAAGACAGAACATTTTAATACAGCTGCATCTCACCACTATGGTGTCATTATTATTCAACCCTTCAGTGCATATATATCATCAAAGGTCAGTTATTAGTTTGGTAAAAAAAAAACAGTTCTTCTCAACCATTAGACTCCCGAGGGTCCAGTGCAGGTATTTCCATTAAAACAGGTTCATCCTCAGCCCAAACTGGCACGGCTCAAGAGACGGTGCTTAAACAAGTCCGATGGCTTTATCTAAAAAGTTGGCGAAGTTCTGCGGTTGACCAGGCACATAGGTCGACAAAGCAGACAGATCCATGTCCCGCAAGGTCTGAGGTAGGCTACTGTCAAAACAGGTTAAAAAACACGAACGTGGACATTTGCCGTCAGCACATCAAATGTAACCATAACAATAGTAACCACTTAAATGGTTAAAAAAGTGAATGACTTCTCGTATAAAACAAACCTGCAAGTGCAGTAGATAAGATGTGAATCTGCCTGCAGCTGCTTTGCGAGCTCCAGCTGATGATTGTCCATTAATTTATCATTGACCACAACCAGGAGAGGTTTATTCGCTCCGAGTGCTTCCAAACAGCTTCCTGCTCCTAATGGGGATAGAGCCGATATTAAGACTTAAACTTATTTCTAATCTGGGGTATAACTTTTTGTTATATAGAAGTCCACAACAAACTATATTACATTAGATGAGGGGTTTAAGATAAATATGAGCATCCTTGTGCGAGGGACCCCCACCCAAAAAATGTAAAAGAATCTATTAGTTAAGTATAAAGACCCAATTAATACTGAAAAAAATTCTGGGAATTTGATATTCATATTCGTCAATATAAACAACTGATCTGATGGTTGTTATAAAGTGTTTCCTTAATTTGCTTGCCCCAAAAAGAATAAACCTTATTTATGTTTTAACTAAACTGTATTTTAGAGTAGTGTTTGGGGCACAGGGAGCTTTAACCCACCAGCATGACTGATGACCAGGTCTGAGTGTCTCATGTCCTCAGCGATTGAGTCTTTGAAGCGAAACACTTGTAGTGTCAGTCCAGGACAGCTGTCCGGATCAGGCACAACTGAACCTCTGCCAACCTGAAGCACCATGTCTGTGTAGCCACGGTGAATGAATGCCTTCATTCAGAAACATAAACAGGACATACGTGTTTTTCAGTTAAAACTCACGGATTATTGCTAATAAAACTGAAGCACAGGTAACTGTTTCCGAAACTTATTTGTGTTGTGTGTCATGCAGCTCACTGTTTATGAATGGTATTATTACCTTTACAGATTCATCTGAAGTCACAGTGCCAATCAGATCATCAAAACTTGTTGTCCCGACAGTTACAAATACAATTTTCATTGTATAAGTGTGACAAGCCTTACTAAATGTAACAGAAAACAGGCTCGAAAAAAGAAACCAGAAATCGTGAAGAAAACATATACATGGAGATTCTCTTCACCCTTCAAAATAAAAGTCCGACTGGTTTATAAGTGCACTACAAGTCATCCGTTATCTCAAAGTATTTACACTTAGCCTTGTCAAAGGTGTGTGATTTGTCTCTAAAATTATTTTTTTAAATATATAAGCATATAATATGAGTATGTTTGATGAAAGCAAACAAACAACAATAAAAAATAAACACTTAATTTGCATGGCCCATTCCTATTATAGTAATTTACTGCACATCTCATCATCTCTTTATATTAGATAAAATATAACTTTTTTTTTTTAATATGAAAATCATTCTGTTATCATAGTATCACAACTAGCTGAACATAGGGGAGATCATTTTAAATAATTCCACGATTTTCTGGCATTTATTTTTTATAGAATTATGTCCCTAAAACAAAGTCGCATAAAATGTATACAGAGTTCAAAAGATACTGCCTAACACCAAAGACTCATACAATTTTTAAAACCTTTTATATTAAAACCTATTTAGCACCCTTTAGAGAATTTTATTTTTTCCCCTCTAAATCTGGATAGTGATCCAAGGACATTGAAATGACTCCTCAAGCCACTCCTGTGATGGAGTCGCAGGCCTTTAACTCAGATGTGCCTTTTGTCTTGTCATTCTGCCACAGATATCTAATCAAGCGATGCACATGGTCACCATTCCAACAGGTTTTCCCATCTCCACACAGAATGTTTGAGCTGCTACTTTCTTGCCCATCTACTTGACCACAGGCCTAATGTACAGACAGCAAAAGGGTGAACCTTGGTGACTTCACGTTCAACTCCTCAAAGGCTTTCTCTTTTTTGTATTTAATGCTGCATTTAAAATACTTTCAAGACCCACATAACCAACAAGCACAGTGTCCTACTTTAAGCTCATCATGAGACCCCTAGATTTCAGACATTGAGTTTCCTGCCACAAGAGAGATTGTTGGAAACTGATAATGACTGATTTCCAGGCAACTTAAAGGCCATTATCAAAAGCCTATTGTGAGGTATTGCATGCATCAATTTCAAGTTCTTTATTTAGTTGTTTCGGTTTAAATGTCTCAAAAATGTCATTGATTACCAACTTTGGCATTTGTCCATTTTGTGTGTTTACAGTTTTAAGAGCTAAGAGTTATATTTACATTACGGTGATGAATGACTGAACATTACAAGTTTCTATAGAAGCAGTGGTGGAAATGTGTGTCAAAAACAAAGATTACAAGAAAAGAAAGACAACACAGGTTTTAGACTGTAATCATTTAAGGCATCATCAATGCTGTACTTCAGAAACAACGCATACTGTAGTCACAAAAAGGTTTGTCACAAACGATTGAAAGAATCAAAAAGTTAAGGAAAACTTGATTTTGGAAAATTATAAGCATGATTTGCTAAATTAGGAATGTTTTTTGGAGTTGCAATATTGTAAGGGGGTTATTATTCTGTTGTGTACTTCCCATATTAAGAAGATAATGAAAACTAATTTTAGAGGGCAACTAAATCATATATTATTAAGATTGGACTTATATACCAAATTGATATTTACAATCATTGGACGTTGATTGAAGTACCTCAAATGAGGACAAAAAAAGATGATTGATGAGCCTAAACCCCTCCCCAAGGTTGACCCTGTCTGTGATGCGCAAAGAGTCTGGGTCGAAAAGGATATCTACACCACAAGAAGAACTTTATAGTATAAGGGATTTTTATGTTTGATATATCCTACATAACTGTGACAATAACAGACAATGCTGAATCCACACGCTTATAACAATGTTTGATTTTTGATTAGGGAGGATTCGAGTCTTTTACTTTCTCCATTGAAAGAAAAAGAAAAAACAACTGAAAGAAAGAAAAATGTATGGAGAAAGATGTTTGGCTCGATTGCTCCTCCGGAGTGTGGTGGCATAATTTTAGTAATTGAAAATAAGAATGAGTGACTTAATTTAGTCACTAAGGTAGTATAACGGAGGGGACTGGATTTTGAAACTACACTCTGGAAAACGATAGTGAATGTGGGGCTTAAATGGCCCCCACAGTCACCAGATCTCAACCCAATAGAGCATCTTTGGGATGTGGTGGAACGGGAGCTTCGTGCCCTGGATGTGCATCCCACAAATCTCCATCAACTGCAAGATGCTGTCCTATCAATATGGGCCAACATTTCTAAAAAATGCTTTCAGCACCTTGTTGAATCAATGCCACGTAGAATTAAGGCAGTTCTGAAGGCGAAAGGGGGTCAAACACAGTATTAGTATGGTGTTCCTAATAATCCTTTAGGTGAGTGTATATGTATAAGCTGGACACAGAATGCGAGCGCCTGGTCTGCAAAGGAGGCGTTCGGCTTTGTTTTGAAATTTTTGTATATTATTTTGTATGTTGTATAATATTTCTGGCATCAAAGATCTCTGAAGTCATTTCCTCGATTGGCACCACGACAATCTCTCTGTGTCCCTCACTGGCCCACCTGCACTGCCCCACTCCACTGGAGCGCTCCAGTCACTCCAGAAATCCGAAGCTCCACACTCATAAGCAACAGAGCTCCGGACTTGGAAAACATAGTGCTCGTTCTGTGAGACCTGAGAGAGACTGTATGACATTTCTGTCACGTTTGACGACTGGGAGAGAAAGAGAGATGAAGATGAGACAGTTGGTAGAATGAATGTAAAATGGTCATAATATCGTATCGTCTCACCTGGTTTGTGTCTTTCTGGTTGCACAGAATGCGCACCATATGGACTACACAGTTTTTTTTGAGGGGGCCATTGCTGTCCCACCGTAGTAAAAGTGTGCTGTCGAGCTCATTCCACATCACTGACAGGTTATAGGGTGGATTTAGATGCACTAAACAAATATATGTACAATAACAAACAAATGAGTCGTTAGTTTGGAGGGAATCAGTTATGTCAAATAATTTACAATAGACTCATTAAATATATCTATAATACATAAAGGGATAGAGTCATTATAACAAAATAAATCCTAAATGAGTATCTATCTATCTATCTATCTATCTATCTATCTATCTATCTATCTATCTATCTATATATAATAACATGGATATTAACCAAATAAATAAAAAGTGGACATGAAATATTGATCTGAGTTGAAATTTAATTATTGAAATTATATGAAGAAAGAGACTGTGGAGTGATATGAGAGATATAGTAACTAGCACAGCTGAAATCTGTTCCCTGGCACAAGAGCCTAAAGATTGTTGGTCATAATGGAAAGAATATTTGGCAAAAGAATGCTATGCTTCCCAATCAGAAGCAAGAAATACAGAGAGAAATAAAATGATTTTCAGAAAATATTAAAATAAATAAAATAAATAAAAAATATTTTCAGATTACTAGAGGAAAAGAAAAGGAAAAGATAAGAAATTATGTATATTTATTAATAATATACACTACCGTTCAAAAGTTTGGGGTTGGTACGTTTCGCTTATGCTCACCAAAGTTATTATATTATTATTATTATCATCATTTAAAATAACTGTTTTCTATTTTAACATATTTTAAAATGTCAATTATTCCTGTGATGCAAAGCTGAATTTTCACATGATCCTTCATAAATCATTCTAAAATGCTGGTTTGCTGCTCAAGAAACATTTCTTATTGTTATCAATGTTGAGAAATGTTGTGCTGCTTAATATTTCTGTAGAAACAGATAAAACATTTTCAGGATTCTTTGAAATTTCAAAAGAACAGCATTTAGAAATCTTTTATAACATTATAAATGTCTTTACTGTCACTTTTGAACAGTAGTCTAGATTCACAAGTATTTTTTGACACACCATTGAGACATTGCAAATCTGTTTGTTTTCTTACCATTTCTCTGGAGGGAATCAAAACGTGTTATAATACTGTGGTTTCCTTCAGTGAATACAGTTGTTTCAAATGCTTCAAACCTTGCAGGAACTGTAGGCAGAGGAATTCTGCAGCCTACAGTGTAATTGTGGTCCAAGATGTATTCTGTACAGTCATGGGAGTCGTGGTTTTTAAATCTGACAAAGTAAATATAAAATCTAATATTATTTCTCACTTATCAATTATTACCACAAAACAACATTCAACAATGATGTATTTACAATTGCATACATAGATGTATTCATGAATATGAGTAAAATGGGTTGTGGGAGACTTACACACTGCTGAAGGTGTAGTTCGCTGTTGATGTGTTTGGGTGCCAGATGCACTCCACATACTCGAGGTTGATGATCTTACACTGCACACCTACGCGGGCCAACATGTTACCAAAAATATACATGTAACAATTCACAAATTAAAAAAAAATTATGACTTTTTTTTTTAGTCTTGAATTTTTTATTGTCTAACAGTTTCCCGTAACCCACACAGAGAGAATGCTAATCAGCCTCAGAATCACAAACCTCAAAAGCATCATCATACACACAAAAATTACATCCAAAAGAAAAACCGTGGAAATCCCCACTGAAACAATCCAAACGCAGCTCTCAAACTTTTTGTCTTTTAGAAGACAAAAACCAAAAGCAAACGTACAATCAGAATCCTTTTTTACAAACAGTATTTTTCAGTGAAGATTATTATTCCCAAACTTGTGATAATAACTCATAAAGGTGTGTGTACCTTTATAATGCCATTAACAACAAAAACGCTGTGCAGACACACAATGTTGTGTGTAATTGTATACTTACTCAGAGCAGCTGCTGAACAGCATAGTTGAAAGGACAAAATTAAGAACAGAAGCACAAAATATAGTCTTGATGTGTGAATGTAAGTCATGCTCTCCTCTGAGCGTCTGAGCAACAAATGAGTAAGGTCTGATTCTACACAGGATGTTCATTACAGCGTGTTTCCTTGACAGCTTCCGGTCCTTCAAGTAGAAATATCTTGATAAACAATAGAAGTCATGAGGAAAAAAAAAAAGATATAATAAAATGTATGAAATATTTTATTAGTAATTACAGAGATATGAAATTTTATAATAATAATATTTTTTTATTAATCAAAATAGCATCTTTTTCAGTTTTAACAATTGACTTTTTTATATTTTAACACAAATAACTAGCAAATAAAAAGACAGAACATTTTAATACAGCTGCATCTCACCACTATGGTGTCATTATTATTCAACCCTTCAGTGCATATATATCATCAAAGGTCAGTTATTAGTTTGGTAAAAAAAAAACAGTTCTTCTCAACCATTAGACTCCCGAGGGTCCAGTGCAGGTATTTCCATTAAAACAGGTTCATCCTCAGCCCAAACTGGCACGGCTCAAGAGGCGGTGCTTAAACAAGTCCGATGGCTTTATCTAAAAAGTTGGCGAAGTTCTGCGGTTGACCAGGCACATAGGTCGACAAAGCAGACAGATCCATGTCCCGCAAGGTCTGAGGCAGGGTACTGTCAAAACGGGTTAAAAAACACGAACGTGGACATTTGCCGTCAGCACATCAAATGTAACCATAACAATAGTAACCACTTAAATGGTTAAAAAAGTGAATGACTTCTCGTATAAAACAAACCTGCAAGTGCAGTAGATAAGATGTGAATCTGCCTGCAGCTGCTTTGCGAGCTCCAGCTGATGATTGTCCATTAATTTATCATTGACCACAACCAGGAGAGGTTTATTCGCTCCGAGTGCTTCCAAACAGCTTCCTGCTCCTAATGGGGATAGAGCCGATATTAAGACTTAAACTTATTTCTAATCTGGGGTATAACTTTTTGTTATATAGAAGTCCACAACAAACTATATTACATTAGATGAGGGGTTTAAGATAAATATGAGCATCCTTGTGCGAGGGACCCCCACCCAAAAAATGTAAAAGAATCTATTAGTTAAGTATAAAGACCCAATTAATACTGAAAAACATTCTGGGAATTTGATATTCATATTCGTCAATATAAACAACTGATCTGATGGTTGTTATAAAGTGTTTCCTTAATTTGCTTGCCCCAAAAAGAATAAACCTTATTTATGTTTTAACTAAACTGTATTTTAGAGTAGTGTTTGGGGCACAGGGAGCTTTAACCCACCAGCATGACTGATGACCAGGTCTGAGTGTCTCATGTCCTCAGCGATTGAGTCTTTGAAGCGAAACACTTGTAGTGTCAGTCCAGGACAGCTGTCCGGATCAGGCACAACTGAACCTCTGCCAACCTGAAGCACCATGTCTGTGTAGCCACGGTGAATGAATGCCTTCATTCAGAAACATAAACAGGACATACGTGTTTTTCAGTTAAAACTCACGGATTATTGCTAATAAAACTGAAGCACAGGTAACGTTACCGAAACTTATTTGTGTTGTGTGTCATGCAGCTCACTGTTTATGAATGGTATTATTACCTTTACAGATTCATCTGAAGTCACAGTGCCAATCAGATCATCAAAACTTGTTGTCCCGACAGTTACAAATACAATTTTCATTGTATAAGTGTGACAAGCCTTACTAAATGTAACAGAAAACAGGCTCGAAAAAAGAAACCAGAAATCGTGAAGAAAACATATACATGGAGATTCTCTTCACCCTTCAAAATAAAAGTCCGACTGGTTTATAAGTGCACTACAAGTCATCCGTTATCTCAAAGTATTTACACTTAGCCTTGTCAAAGGTGTGTGATTTGTCTCTAAAATTATTTTTTTAAATATATAAGCATATAATATGAGTATGTTTGATGAAAGCAAACAAACAACAATAAAAAATAAACACTTAATTTGCATGGCCCATTCCTATTATAGTAATTTACTGCACATCTCATCATCTCTTTATATTAGATAAAATATAACTTTTTTTTTTTAATATGAAAATCATTCTGTTATCATAGTATCACAACTAGCTGAACATAGGGGAGATCATTTTAAATAATTCCACGATTTTCTGGCATTTATTTTTTATAGAATTATGTCCCTAAAACAAAGTCGCATAAAATGTATACAGAGTTCAAAAGATACTGCCTAACACCAAAGACTCATACAATTTTTAAAACCTTTTATATTAAAACCTATTTAGCACCCTTTAGAGAATTTTATTTTTTCCCCTCTAAATCTGGATAGTGATCCAAGGACATTGAAATGACTCCTCAAGCCACTCCTGTGATGGAGTCGCAGGCCTTTAACTCAGATGTGCCTTTTGTCTTGTCATTCTGCCACAGATATCTAATCAAGCGATGCACATGGTCACCATTCCAACAGGTTTTCCCATCTCCACACAGAATGTTTGAGCTGTTACTTTCTTGCCCATCTACTTGACCACAGGCCTAATGTACAGACAGCAAAAGGGTGAACCTTGGTGACTTCACGTTCAACTCCTCAAAGGCTTTCTCTTTTTTGTATTTAATGCTGCATTTAAAATACTTTCAAGACCCACATAACCAACAAGCAAACAGTGTCCTACTTTAAGCTCATCATGAGACCCCTAGATTTCAGACATTGAGTTTCCTGCCACAAGAGAGATTGTTGGAAACTGATAATGACTGATTTCCAGGCAACTTAAAGGCCATTATCAAAAGCCTATTGTGAGGTATTGCATGCATCAATTTCAAGTTCTTTATTTAGTTGTTTCGGTTTAAATGTCTCAAAAATGTCATTGATTACCAACTTTGGCATTTGTCCATTTTGTGTGTTTACAGTTTTAAGAGCTAAGAGTTATATTTACATTACGGTGATGAATGACTGAACATTACAAGTTTCTATAGAAGCAGTGGTGGAAATGTGTGTCAAAAACAAAGATTACAAGAAAAGAAAGACAACACAGGTTTTAGACTGTAATCATTTAAGGCATCATCAATGCTGTACTTCAGAAACAACGCATACTGTAGTCACAAAAAGCCAAAACAGCCAAAAGAATATAAAAACGCAATATTCATCTATCTCGGTAATTAAAGACTTTAATAAATAGAGTATTAGGAGAGAAAGCATACATACCAGTAGTTTAAAAAAAAATCAAGAGGGGGGAAAAAAAATTAAAGAAATGTTACATACTGAGGTCTCAAACCTGCATAATGGCTGTTACAGTTTAATAATTAGATATCAAACTTAATATGTTAAAAGAAAAAACAGGGGACATTTACAACAGAGCTTCTCCAGGGATATTATAGCCCTGAGCTGACCTGCTCGTCATAACTTTCCCCTATATACGAAAAATAGCTATTAATAACCCAAAGGTTTTCTGTGCTCCAATTCACAGACTGTACTTATTTCCAGGTAACCAAAACATAACTTGAAGATATTGTATATGTGCTCTACAATCCAGACCCTGGAGGATTTGAGTTTTGAAGACCCTGCGATGATTTATTTCCGGGCAGTAAAGTCAAGCCTCGGCCAGATGTCTTAAGTGTCAGAGTTCAAGGGGCTCAGTGGCACAGGTGTGGCTCAAAGGGTCATCCGATCAGAGACTGGTTCAAAAGAGCGTCCGTCCGGATCATGTGTCTAAGGAACACAGAAATGAGAAATGTGCTGCGGTTACAAGAAATATAAACAACATTATATAGCATTATATGTATAAACGATACAATGGATTTTCTTTAGAATTTAACTTTCAAATAAATGACGTCTCTGTTTGAAGATCATCTTCAATCAGCAAAACCTGAGACTCTAAAAAACTGTTTACATAAAGACAACGCTGAAACGCCACATCTCTCAGGAACACCATTTCCTGTTTTGCGACATCACTTTCCATTCAGGATGTTTGGATTTCCCCTTTCTTCACAAGGATTTTCCAGACGGCGCGGTCTCTTCATGCTGCTTCTCACTGGTATTGGGATTAAGCAGTTTTGTTCTTCACGTCACATTCTTATTGTGATCCAATGATAATTTATATACATATTTATCATTGGTCAGAATTATCACGACAGTATATTTCAAAGTAGCAGTGTACATTTATAAAGAAAATATATAGATTTTTTTTTTTTTTTTTAAATTGGGCATCACAGACTCAATGAGATGTGAGTGCACTGGAGAGCCTGAATGTTGGTTTGTTTACTCAAGGTCTCGCCCTCTCATACCTGGAGTGAAAGTAAGGCCGGGACGCGACGCTCACTGCACAACGCAGGCGGTGCAGCACTGCTCTTGCTTCTCGGGCAAAGTGGTGTAGTTCATCTGCCTTACAATCTCAGCGAACAGCTCATCAACCATGCTCTTGCTCTTGGCCGAGGTCTCTATGAAGGGACAGCCCCACTCTTGTGCAAGGGCACGTCCGTCAGAACCCGCGACCTCCCGCTCTGACTCCAGGTCCACCTTATTCCCCACCAAGATCAGAGGCACCTTCTCAAAGCGCTTCACACGGACGATCTGGTCCCGCATTGGTCTGATGTCCTGCGGAGCATGGAGATAACAGTGTTCATAGGAATGGTTCATCAAACAAAAGTATAAGATAACACAGTTTAAGACCGCAATTTAGTTTTGTTTGCAGAAAAATTGACACGGAAGTAGCAACAGATCTTTTCTTCTGTATTGTGATACATTAGAGTGTTAAAAAGGAAAAATGTAGAGTGAGGACTTGATTCTGTCCATAGGTTGACTGGATTTTGAGATGTGGGCATTGCACTCAAAAGTGGAAACAGATGAATGCGAGCTTGAAGGGCGTGGTTTAAACGGGAAAAATGACTGGAGAAGTCCTGCATACGTAACCAGTCGTTTCACCAGAATATCCAGTTATGAAGGCAATACTTGGTAATTTATTAGTATTCTTTTTTTTTTTTAATGAAACATGCCCAGATGAATTTTTCACAGTTTGATCTAACGTTATAACATACATTACAAAATATATAGGGTGAATTTTAATGGAGAGTCTGGTTGAGGTGTAGGCCTCAAGACTTAAGATATAAAAGTAACTTTTTCCACATTATTTCTGGCTTTAAGTAGACATTTTATCATACTACTTTTGTTTCCTTTTGTGTATTAAGATCTCATCCAATGTTGTTGCTCTTCAATAAACAATGTTATGTGAACAAGATGTTTGAGTTGGATAATAAATAAATAAAAAGTTATGAAACAAATGGGTGTGTGTGAGATCATCACCTGGGATCAAGTCTCAACCTGTTGCATATGACACAACACTACTTTACCTTATGATTTTATGTCATCTCCAGTTGGACTGAAGGGGTTTAGGTTTGGTAAACTTCTAAATCACAGATGTTCCCATGCTATAGAGTGATTTTCTGACCTCGTTTGTGGTATTACGCAAGTAACAGTGGTAACTAATAATGTCCTAATCTAAACCTCAAGTGCCTATTTGCTGAACTTGTATAGCCAGATATGAGATGCAGCACTCACCTGAAATGACTGCTGATTAACCAGGCTGTAGACTAAAATGAAGCCTTGCCCATTTTTAATGTACAGATCTCGCATGGACGCAAACTGCTCGGTCCCAGCGGTGTCCAGGATCTCCAGCACCGAGGGGGACGAATCCACCTCGATCTCCTTCCTATAGAAGTCCTCAATGGTCGGGTCATATTTTTCTATGAATGTCCCGGTCACAAACTGGACCGTTAGTGCGGACTTGCCCACGCCGCCGCTGCCCAGCACAACCACCTTATACTCCTTCATTTGGTCTGATCCAGGCTTACGCTACAGCTAACTTTATCTGCTCAGCAACGGCCATAAAAACATAAAAATACCACAGCACTTCTAATCTAAACGTTTTACAACCAAAACAAACACCGGAGGAGCACTTTTCTCGGGTTCGAGGAAATCAAAGCCACGATTCAAGAGGAGTGTTTTCTCTGAGTGAATATCTAGTTAAATCCACAACGCCCCTCCATCTGCGCTCTATCTCCATCGAGATCCGATCATCCGAGAGTTTGTTAGCCACAGAGGCGATATAAAACACAAGTATTGAGTGTAGTCGTGTCCATGTTTGGCGTCCGTGTGAATGGAGCGCTACATGACTAGCGTTAGCTGGCTAGTGCTTCTCAAAGAGCGAGGCTGCATTCACACACAAACGGCCCTTTCCTGCTTTAATACCGCGTCTGAACGACGGATATAATAACCAGTTTCAGGTTTCTTGCTCTGGGATCAACTCATAGATGCCGTCTTGGAATCCTGCATTGCCTTCTCTTCTTGTGTTTCTTTCCCCCGGCCCGCCTCTGCATATCGGCCCAGACAGCAGCAACAGCAGCGGCCCCGCAGCGGAGCTCCTCTCACACAGAAGCGTGAACGAACAGTTTTTCCGATTCGGATCTTTTCAGTGAATCGGTTGAATTGGTTCACGGACTGAGCGAATCGGACTGAATTGGGTCCGAGTAGTTCTCGTGAAATGGCATTTGGAACCAAGGATTTGACTGACAGACCGAAAGTTAATAGCAGAAATGTTACAGAAAACGTATTAAAAAACGTTTACTTGATTGTATGGTAATTTTATCAACACAAAGTTGGTCTAAATAAATATTTTTTTTTAAACGTGGAAAACGTTTTTCCAACAGATATAAGCAATAGTAATTTTAGTAGTAATAAATTAGTAGCTGGTAATTTGTTTTAAAATTACTGAATTTTATACACTGAATAATTTGTGCAACAGACTTAAATGACAAACATGAAATAAATACTCTTTTTAGTACAACTCCAGAACACGTTTATTGGGACGCCACTCAGAGGCAATGTTGTGACGCAATTCTGAGCAAAGGGTTCGCAAAGTCGTTTTTCTGAACCGGTTCTATAAAATGAACTGTTCAAAAGAACCGATTCGCTGACATGAGGCGGGCCCCGCAGAGAAGCGCTTTTCTGTCTCACACCGCACACTGACCAATAAACATCCGCCGGAAATCACATCATTCTCACAATACAAAAAGTATTAACACAGGACAGCAATTTTAAAGTAATTAACATTTGTTGTGTTTTTGTAAATCTGAATGGCAATCAGGCTAATTAGATATGAAAACTTAAAATGAGTATAGCAGAAATCTCAGGCTCAGTGATTTAGGGGAATTGACTCTTTATATACCAGCACTGCCACACCTAGGCCTACCTGGAACCTTAATTACTGTATGACTCGTTAAATAATTCATATTATTTATAATAATACTGGTATATAATAACCCTCCAATACAGTCTATGTATTCAGATATTGAGACAATTTTTACAGATTAAATACATTTACAGATTATATAATTTATAATACTAATATTATAAGATAATTATAATAAGATAAAAGATGAGAGAAAGTAAGGCATAGGCACAGTCAATGAGCAGACTAATAGTTATTTGACAGTGGCTAGTGTGTTTTCAACATATTAACAAGGGTCAAAACTAGGCAATTTAAAGCATGTGTAATCATGAAGTGGTCAAGGAGCTGTCTCTGTTAGTGGACACACCTTGGACATCCTTTACAACACACAAAAAGTCACAACTGATGGCATTATCTTACCATGTACAGTGTTTTGAATAGTTTTGTACAGTTAAGCAAATGATTCTTAAAGGAACACGCTGACTTTTTGGGACTTTAGCTTGTTCACCGTATCCCCCAGAGTTAGATAGGTCCATACATACCCTTTTCATCTCCGTGCGTGCCGTAACTCTGTCTGACGCACCCACCGCTAGCCTAGCTTAGCACAAAGACTGGAGGTAAATGGCTCCAACTAGCATACTGCTCCCAATGAGTGACAAAATAACACCAACATTTTCCTATTTACACGTTGTGATTTGTATAGTCACAGCGTGTACAAATAACAAGGTCACATGAGACACAGCCATCTTCTAACCGTATACACATTGGGAACTATATTCTCAGAAGGCGAAGCACTGCTATTTCTGCGGAGTGATTTACTCCAACTCTGAGCGAACTCTCTGCTCCTCACCACGGGGCTTCTCAGGTGCTGCGAGCAAATCACTCCGCCCAAGTAGCAGTGCTTCGCCTTCTGAGAATATAGTTCCCAGTATGTATACGGTTAGAAGATGGCTGTGTCTCATGTGACCTTGTTATTTGTACACGCTGTGACTATACAAAATGTTGGCGTTATTTTGTCACTTATTGGGAGCAGTATGCTAGCTGGAGCCGTTTACCTCCAGTCTTTGTGCTAAGCTAGGCTAGCGGTGGGTGCGTCATACAGAGTTACGGCACGCACGGAGATGAAAAGGGTATGTATGGACTTATCTAACTCTGGGGGATACGGTGAACAAGCTAAAGTCCCAAAAAGTCGGCGTGTTCCTTTAAATCCAATTCTTTGTTTGTTTTTTTACATCTCTTTAGAGCAGTTTGTATTTGAATACAACCAGAAAAAAACACACCAAACACAGCCCAAAATTGCCTTTTAAGTGCTTTATTAAAATGTCAAACAAAAAGAACAGAAGTCTTAAGTATGTATATATTCCATACATTTATATATTGCAAAGGGATTGACAAGAAGCACAGTTCTTGAAGCACATACAAGCACAATAAGCTAAATAGAAAGAGAAGCATTTCATATAAAGAGTCAAAGCATTCAGTTTTATCTTGTCCTACAGTGGGAGAGAGAGGAATCTATTTCATATGGCTTTGAAACAATGTAGACATTCTTAGAACGGTTCCACACACACAATAGCATTTACAGAGGCATCAGCAGATGCCTTTAAAGGGACATAACCTCTGCATCAACGAGCGATTTCATTTGAAACTATACAGCTTTGTACAACATTAATGTGATGCTCCGGTCTCAGTGACTTAGTGACATGTAAACACAAACCAATGACGTTAGTGTTCCAGTCACAGGTATGATGATGACGTGACTGAATGTAGGGCACAGTTAGGTGGAAGTCTAACCTCAATGGCTTTCTTTACAGACCAGTCCTTTCACATCACACTGAATGTTTAGGCACAGGATAATGGACAGCAGAAGAGCTTTTGTTGATTTTCTCTGTCAAGCACAGTGGTAAAAGGAGCGTCCCGTGTGTTCGCATTCAGCTTCTGGATGCAAGTCGGGACCCTTAGTCTATGCTAAGTCCTAAGTGCTACCTCAGCTTTACAGTCAAAAGGCTGAGGACCATATTCAATTGGTCCAAAGGTGCGTCTATATGCAAGAACCTACAAAAGACTCGGTCTCTCCCTCACTATTAGGGCAAGTGCCATGGCAACAAAATTATTGGCTTCCAAAGCAACTGTAGAGCACAGAATGTACAAGTTTTCTTCAACAGAGGGTTTTGTCTGGCGATTTAACGTGGGATTTTGAAGGATATCCTGTGAGATTTTCAGGTTTGTTTGTTGTTCTTGGTGAATGCACAAGAATGGAAAATGTCCGTCAACAACCAAACCAAACGGAAAACTGAAATTCGGTATTTTGTAGAACCTGCAGCAATGCTTTCCAGCTGTGGTCTGATCCTGAGGTGCTCTTTATGTGCTAAACCGCCCCATGCTGCCCTCCAGGTCTTCCTGTTACTACACCCGCTGTTTCACCGCATCTCGTGGGACTGCACAGAAAACAAAACTGTGAGCCTGAAACTCACACGATGTAGAGGTAAAAGAGAATCAAGTTGGCCGTTCTTTGGTTTCCGGACACAACCGCACATCGGGATCAGACGCAAGCGGACGCAGTGCTCAAACTCGACGCGCTTTTGTAAGCTATGCAAAACTACAAAGCCTTTTTTGACATCATTATTTCCGCAAAATGCAATATCATGCTTAACGATGAGAACGAGGGCATTAGCAAACAGAACAAACAACACATTTCTTCGCAACACCCCGGCAAAACAGCATCTATCTCTTTAACAGTTTACCTGTATTCCAAACAATACAGACATTTGATTTGAATCTGCTCTTCTACATATATATATATATATTTATTCTTCTATGTATATTCAAAATAAATTCTGAATATTTTGACTCATTTATGTACATAAGTGCAAACAAGGTGAATAACACACATTCGTACACCAATGGGGTGACGTGAGTCACCAGGTCCCAGCACAGCTGGGGTGCAGTCTGGGCGGGCCAGAGGGGGACAGACACCGAAATCAGGGGCTCACGTTTATGACATCACAGGGCTGCGTTATTTATAAAAACCGGAACGCACCATTGCGAATGCATTGCCAGCCCTTTTTGATCAAATTCTAAGACAAGAAAGTCTTTTCCCCCAAATTGATCCATCAGATTGGTTCAAAAGCTCAGATGCTGTTTAAGTAAAGATCTGGTTCTTATCTAAAAGTGATCAGCAACCCCAATAGAAAAATAATAATCATTAAAACAGAAATAACATATGATGTCTCCAAAGGGCCTCTGGACATAAAGTATCTCACAAGTCTGTATATATATGTATTATATATATATATATATATTTTTTTTTTACAAAATAGTCAATCATATCTTTTTTCCAAGACAACTTAAGAACACATTCCCTTTCTGAATAAGTTAACGTTGTACATTATTTCACTTGAAGTGTGAAAAAATTCACAATTAAGATATACAAAGGTAGCCATGTTGTAGTTTTGTTGCCACAGCAACAAGAACTTACTATCATAGGTAACAATGAATCTATCATTGTAATACATACAAATGTGTATATTGATATATAGATATATAGATTAAGTATTTTTTAATCTTAAACCACTAACTGCACAAACTATGATGTAGATTATTTAGATTATTTTAATTTCATGCGATGACAGACTTTACGATGTAAGGTAAGGAACCAAGTAACGCTAATGATCAAACGCAAACTACCATTGACAGCGTTGTCAAAACACACCGTAACATGACTGAAGTCGTGAGGATATAGTTAAAACAGGTACCGTCATTAATGTCTGTCGATAAAAACTAGAATGATGACGATGATGAATTTGTAATACATACACATAGATTATTCTAGCTAACTACTTTATGCAGGTATGCACACTTCTTAAAAAGTGAGATCTTAAAATCCTAAAGCCCCTGATGAGGCACATTGTTTTTTCTTTATCAAGTATTTCGTTGATTCCAGCTGGATTGCAGTTGGAGAAGGCATAATTCTTTATATAAGAGAGAGAGAGAGAGAGAGAGAGAGAGAGAGAGAGAGAGAGAGAGAGAGAGAGAGAAAGAGAGAGAGAGAGAGAGACAGAGAAATAGAGAGAGAGAGAGAGAGAGAGACAGAGGGAGACAGAGAAATATATAGAGAGAGAGAGAGAGAGAGAGAGAGAGAGAGAGAGAGAGAGAGAGAGAGAGAGAGAGAGAGAGAGCATCTACACCTTGGCTGGGCAATGGAACTCAGTTACAAAACACAATCCAACACATCAATAAACAGTAGAGATCCTTCCTAAAGAAATCCACACGTATTTGCCCCAGTATTTCTTAAAACAATCTTAAAACACATGAACATTATACAGAGATGTTTACAATACAGATATTTCAGTTATAACACAGTATAGTATCATCTTGCTCTGAATTTGTGTTGTTTTAGACCACCATTGTATGCTATCATTTCAGTTGTGTTTGGCCTAGATAGTGTGTGCTGATCAGCAAAAAAGGTGCAATGATGGTTTTTAAGGACTGGTTATCACAAAAATAAAAGAAAAAAACGCTTTATGGCTCTCTCTTGGGATTATTCTGTTGAAACAACATGGCTGTCCCAAAGGAGACAACAGTTTAGAGAAGGGTCTTTGAGATAAGTGATGATAAACACTTTTTTTCTCAGTTTTCTGTCTTTTTGTACATCAACAGTGGATGGCATTGGGAGGCTTTCACTTCCTTGATATGTTGAGAAAGGTTGTAGTTTCGTTCGAGAGAAATGGTGATACAGGCATCCAAAACCTCTCGTGACATTCTCTCTGTCTTAAATGTCACATTCATTTATGCATGTAAAGGCCCGTGAGGGGCAGTAATGTCTTGTCAATGAAGCTTTGGCTGATGAGGGCCTTTACTTAAGTACCCAGTCTGAAAATAATTAATTTTCTTTTTTTCCTTTAATGGTAACATGTCTACACGAGAGCCGCAGCTTTCAGCTCACAGTCCAAACAAGAATAATATTCTGATGTCGCACGGTCATCTACGCCCTTGCATTTTAGAGTCTGCCGACTTTTGAAAGTAAGGACACAGTCAGTGATTTAAACCTGTTCACACTCTAAACATGAACACAACAAACACAAACACAAATAGTCTTAAATAGTCAAAATTCAACCAGATGTCTCTCCCGAAGTCAAAATGGGCAAAGAAAACTCCAGTACGACCCTAATGGATTGCAGGCCTCTGTGTATCGTCTGTCTGACACAGTTTTCATGTTCCATCCATGGACAATCTATCAATAATATATTACAGCAATAATCTAATAGAGCTCTTGGTTGGCAAGGACTGGAAGTCTGTTAGTACGGCGTCCACTGATGCAGCAATAAAAACAGCTGCTGAAAACCACCCTACTGTCAGTTTCCCAACTGTAGGACTCGCCTAATGAACGGTAGCAATAACTGAGATGTTTCAAAACAAAGCACAAGATAATAGCTTGCTCAAGTGGGTTTACATTTTCTGCTCGGGTGGGCACATTTGCGATATTGCAATTTAAATCCATCTGGCTCGTGACCTTGGCGTGACAAGGCCCGATTGCGCAGTCTGAGTTCTCCGGTGATTGGCACAGGGTGACCTGTCTGAGAGTCATTGGCACAAAAGCAGTGCACTTGACATGTCTGTGCAGGGGGGCGCACATGGTGCTGAATACAGCAAACCAGTGGGAGAGACGCAGAATAATCAAATCAGGTACCAGTCTGTAACTTCTAGACATGCTTTTGCATATCTCCTTCTTGTGATTTGAAATGAGCGTAAACAGCTAAACATTGCAGTTAGAACTGATTATGTGAGATTCATTTTGGCAACTAACGACCATTGAAAACAGATCTTATAGTGCTCTGGGATGCACCAAACATGGCTGAACAAAAAGAGAGACGAACAGACTGTCACACAGCAGGTGGGACAGAGCATAGATTTTGGCAGAGACAGTCCAGCCATCAGAAGGAGGTTGTCTTCAAAAGATAGACATGGTAATAGGGTGAATCTCATGAAAATATGTCAAATTTCACACCAAAATCAGAACAATGCAAATTAGATTTTGCATAAAGATGAAGCCTCATTTTAGGATTGCTTAGCGACGTCATTCTTATGACAATTAAACCACATTTCCGTAATTTTGAGTTTTTTGCAATTATTTATTTGTAACTAGCAAATTATTATTTTTTACTGTAAATAGCATTAAACAAATACAACTGTGATGTATAAATACAGTTTATTTATATATAGTTATTTATTGTGTATTACAGTGATTTTTTTTTTTTTGCATTATGGTAATGGCGATAGGAGGCAATGTGCTTAATTGTCTTTTTTTTTGTCATTCAATTGTCTTATTTCCTCTGCTTTTTGGGTGATATGGACATGTTTCATTAAGATACAGCCTAATAACCATAGAAATGTGATATGTAATTATAATCTAAAAAGCAAATAAATGTGACTATTTTTTACAGTATTTGAACATCCAGGACATCAGACGATAGTTTTGCAAGAAACAAGTCCAGCTGGAATTAAAAAAAAAAGTCCAGTTAAAATCTTCTCAATGAGACGTGTTATACATCCAGAAGGCCTGCAATCAGACCTTACATTTCAGTGTGCAGCACACTGTGAAACAAGAAGTGCTCATATTTAGTCTGCTTAAGGCAGTTCTATTTTTAAAACGGAGGTACTAGTATGTGAACCAATCTTGTGTTTGACCGTCTCGACGTGGAGCTTGAAATGCGAGGTGAGATACTTCAGGCATGAATATTAACACTTATCTCAGTAGACCAGTTTTAGCCTGTTAGACAGTGGTTAAATAAATAATACTCTTTCATGAGACCAAGAAAAACCATGTCACTCACAACAACACACATCTCTAAGTTGACGGAAGAACGACACATTGATTCTGAAAGGCTACACAGGTATACTTTCTTAGTCTATGATAAAATGCAAGTCAGTTGTAGTACAGAAGACATCCACACACTTGTAACTCAAAGGCACGAACAACGACATTTTGAAAACCTCTCAACGAAAAACCTAAATAAGTATCATGAACAGATTATCTTACAAAAGAATCATTTTCAAATAATCTTTTTTTTTTCTACATTTCGAAATGTAAACATGAAATAAAACGTGCCACGTTCATTAATTATAATTAAATGTGAAAGAAATTACCACCACCACAACTATGTAAAATATCATTAGCAGGTGTTGCTCTCACACACTCTGTAGTCACATTCAACGACGGAGAAACATTCTGTCTGCTGATGATCTGTATCGGCTCCATCTCTTACCATACATCGGCTCTCAAATCTAGTGTTCACCTCCAGAGAATTCATTTTCTCAGCTAATTGGTTTGCATGTATTCGTATGGCTGTGAGTTACGAGAGCGTTCCGTCTCCTGATTCAGCATCTGCACGCTCCTTAAGTCTCCTTGCTTTGAGATGGCATGCTTCCTTGTACAGTTGTAGGTCCAAATTTAAGTATTGCCTGTTTCAATATCAACAAACCTCTGTTGACGTCAAATGAAGTGGGCATCTCTGATATGAGGATGAATGTATTGCCCGTTAAGGACTTACTGATTAGGCACACGTTTGTTGCATTCATTTTTCTGTTGTGTTTGGGCACACGTTGCATGAGTGATGGGCCTGATTAGGTTGTAGGATTGCGGGAGAGGCTTACTGGATTCAGCGTCATAGGTGCGGCCACCATGAGTTTAGGAACGGGGTAGAAATGGGCCTCCATGGGAACACACTGGAGGTCCATGGGGTCGGTGCTCAGTACCTCGGCGGCGTCTACTGGAAGACAGGTACAAATACAGCCCACAGATAAGGTAGTGCACCTCTTACAGTTAAAAAAGCAATATGCAAAGAGAATATAGTCAATTCTTATCTTATCTACTCGAACGTCAAACCCGCAGTTCATTCCGAAAATGAGAAAAAGAATTACAAGAGAATGAATAAATATCGGGCCATATCATCACACAATGCATCAGTTATCTTGAGACCTGCAATTCCACATTTGTAATTTTGCAAGACATATTTCAGCATAAAAGCAAGCGAAGCAGGAAATGAGCGCTGACACCTCAGGTCTGCGCAGAATATACCCGTACTTTAAAATTGCTTTTAGATTATAAACTAGAGCTAAAAAAAACACTGAACATCTCGGCAGCTTACATAACGCTAAAACAATCCACACTTTAGCTATTTAGGAAATAAAGAGGCAAGCAAAAACAAAAGGTTGGTCGTGTCAAGCTCGTGGCTCATCTATGATTCTGCAGGACACATGAACTAAACAGACTAAATGGTGAACTGTCTGTTTCCTCACATTACGTACTTTGAAGCTAACTGTAAGATTAAGACAATGAAGGAGGAAGGACAAACAAAAATTCAGAGAACTGTCATCTGAAAACAGACACCCACATCCAATTTACAGAAAAACGAGGACAAGTATACCATCTCACTCTAGTGTGAGCCACAGAAACAACTTGCTCCGGTGCAAAAGTATCAAAACATGGTGAAGGGGGTGGAAAAGACAATGAACTTTTGAGCTTTGACATTTAAAGTAACAGTATCAAAAATGATACTTCTGTCATCATTTACTCACCCTCATGTTGTTTCAAACATGTACGATTTTTTCTTTCTTTGGTGGAGCGCAAAAAGGAGAATTTTGTGTAGAATCGTTGCACAAGTTCCATACAACAATAGTTCATATTGACTAAATCTGTTCATTTCCAAAAATGACTGAACACCACACGATCACCAAAACAAGAACATAAAATAAGTCCATACCACTTGAATTGAACTTGAACAGATCAGTCTTTGATGATCAGATCAAATAGTTCACTGAAAAGAACTGGCTCAATAGAAAAAATTATTAATTCAAGAATTATTCAAGTAATTTAGGAATCAAATCAAACAGTTGGATAGCAGAACCGATATCTTATCATATAAACTATCATATAACTTCACAAGACTTGAATACAATCGTACAGGCTACTTTTATGGTGCTTTTTTGTTGTATTTTCCTTTACATGTTCACTATGAACTGTCTTTGTATGGAAAGAGCTGGCAAATAATTCACCATTAATGTCTAATATTATGTTCCATGGAAAAAATGGCAGCATTCAGGTTTGGAATGACACGAAGGTGAGTAATTAAGGAGAGAATTTTCATTTTTGGTGAACTATCTCTTTAAATGCAGTTGTTTGCTCTAACACACAGTGAAGACACAGACACAGACAGACAGAGATGTGAACACACACAGACATGGTTGAACTGGGACATTGTGCTAAAGAGGTAAAGAGGCTCCTCACTGGTCCACAGAAAACTCAACGACTCAAGGTCATTATGTTCTACCATTTTGGATCAGAAAACATGAATTACCACTGTCTTTACTCAGATCTCAGACATTCCATTTTGATTTTAAAGTGTTTATATATATATATATATATATATATATATATATATATATATATATAAACACTTTAAAATCAATATGTAATGTATATATATGTATAAATATAATCAAGCATTATGGTCTATGGACCAGTTGGATGCCTTACAGCTGTAAAAAGGAGAGGCCAAAATGAAGGGGCAAACCTGGTTGGAGGTGGCTGATTCAGCAAAAGGAACATTGGTGACTGGGGTCGTAGCCGACGAAACAGTGGAAGTGGTGGCACCGTGCATCATGGGAACTTTTTTCAGGCGAGTCAGACAAGAAACAAGGGAAAGGGGAAGGTGGAGGGGAGGAGGAATGTTATGAGTACCATGACATAATATGCCAGAGGAACAGGCTGAGTCATGGCAACTACGTCTTTATGTACTGCAAAGATGATGTATTCACTCAAGAACAAACATGCAAAAGAACTTAAAAACACTTTCATTACGTTTTAGCTTAGAGAGTTTTATCCGATCACAATTACTTTTAGATAAAACTATTGAGAAACCTCTAATGGGGAAAATAAAAACATGGCCGTAATCAAAATCACACACATTTGGAACAGACAGGATCGTCTGACTGTCATATTTTGATGGGGGCCGGAGAATGGATAAATATACAGTAGGGGAAAAAAGCAGGGAATGTAAATATGCTATTCATTCCCGTCCAAATATTGCCGTAAAATAATATGACACTTTATTTCTTTGGTTTTATTTGAGTTAACCTGATATTAAGACATTCTAAAACACCCGTAAATATGAAGTAAGAATTTAGGACTATCTAATAAAACCAGCTATTAGTAATAAAGATAAAGAGATAAAGGTCATATCATATGAAAAACTGCAAATTAACACAGCATGATATGTACACAGCAAGTGCATTACAGATGTCAAATAATGAAAATAAAAGAAATAGAGAAAATGCTATGTCTCTAAAAATAGAGACATGCGCACAGGCACACACTGGCACACTCACTGGTTCAACGCAGATCTAGTGTTTTGACAGGACTGGTGAAGTTGTTTCCCAGCTAAAGGACTGTAAGGACAAATTTAACTTGGCCAGGTAAAAAAAAAGTTCATTGTACATCTACGGGGATGGAGACGTGTGTACAACTGTGTTTCTGTTAGATTCTGTTCGGGAATATTTAAACCGATAGTGGTCAGAAATGGGAGGGGTGATTTCTACCTTTCTAAACAGGTAAATGGTAAGGTTGTGAGTGTGTGTTAGTGAGGGGAGGGGACCTAGACTCTACCCTCACCAGTATGTCCAGGCCCTGACAGGTAACGACTTTGGGGGGGCCTGCAGTTGGTCCAGTCCCGCCTCTCCCAGCGGCCATCTGTCATTAGGCCTTGGGGTTTGAATAGGCCTATAATAGATTTAAGGAGGTGAGGGAGAGGAGAGGATGAGGAGGAAAGGGCACAAAGAAAAAGGAACCAGTCTTAATGAGTCGCGTTGAAGGCTTAGGCCTTGCTTATTTGTGCCCGCACTGTGCCGTCAGCTGCACACAAAATCACACACACACATGCAAGAACAAATGCACATGTCATACATTGAGCCAAAATAATGAGCAAACAATAACAAGCAGTGGAAGCACACAGGTTGGGTGTAAACACAGTGACAGACAGGACAGGGCTAGGCCTATGGTTTGAGGCCTCATGAGGAAAATGACAGTGTAAAGAGCATATGCTAAGCTGTCCTCGTCTTTTTTAGTATAGACCATTAGATACGTCTCATATTGATGTGTTTAGGTGTTTCTTCGACTATGAGCACTTTTTTTTGTGTCTTTTTCTCCTGAAAGTCATGAGCATTTCCACCATGTCCCAAACAATGTACTGTGTTTAATAGAATTCTTTGGTGGAAATTAAGGTGATGGAAATAACATTTTATTTTTGAAATAAAATGGCAAACTGTATAACATGACACGCTTATTTCTAAACTAAAAATACCACACAATGAAAATATTGTTCACAAGTGATATTTTATTAGCAGCAGTAAAAGACAGTCATAATGTGTAAAAATGTATATATCATTTATTTGAATAATCAGTTATTTTCAATTATTGACAATTAAATTTGAAATTATTATTATTTTTTAATGACTATTCATATTTAATTATGAACACTCTTTTTTATTCTCCTCAAAGTCGGTTTCCATCCCATCCTATATGATGTATTGTTTATTAGCATTCTTTGGTGGAAATGGAACTTTAAACAATTCTTTCAATAGAATGGCTTTAAAAAAAACAGCAGCAAGACTGTAAATGCCACACAATAAAAATATTCTGTTCACAAGTGATATTTACCTTGATTTTTTTAACGGCAGCTGTAAATATCGCAATCTTATGGTGTAAATATTCATATAAATGATTGATTTTAATTAATGATTTAAAATGTACAATTAAAATGGAAATGGTTTATGATTATTACTTTAAAAAAAAAAAAAAAAAATCATGTCCCCTGGGACATAAAAGTGCCCACAGCTGGAAAAAACCCTATGATACACTGCTGGGCTTTTGGAGTTGGATGACCTTCCTGTCTGCCACAGATCTGAGATGTTGATGTAAGGTAAATGTTGATCCAAATAGACTGGGAAGTGACCTACCAATGCCTCCAGATGGAGCCATGCAGAACACGGAGCCTGCAACACCATGCACAAAGAGCCCAGGAGAAGAGAGACCGAGGAGGATGGAGGGGTGGAAGAGATGGGGAGAAGGGGGAGTTAAAGCAGCGTGAGTACAAGACAAAACCACTTTAGAGTTAGTGACACACAGCGAAAGAGCGATGACCGTCATTATGGACAACATGGTGGCGAGATGGAGACATGGACACAAAGCAGGGGGAAACCAGAAGGAAATGAATCACGCTGGCAAAAAAAAAAGGTCCTCATCAGGAGGTGGATGTTAACCTGGATGCCAATCCATTGTTGTGTCTCGTCATCTCAGTAGCCCAGTGCTAACAAGTTCAGCTTGACTGTTGTTTAATATTAAAATCAACATGCTTAAAACGTGTTGTATATTGGAGTTAAATAGAATATTAATCAGGATCAAATCTAGAATGGGGCTTCATTTCATCCATAAGGATTTGATTCAATCAAAGTGTATTAGGCTATGATACATATGAAAATAAAAGTCATTTTCAGGTAGATAAACCTATTGCATGCTTTAAAACAACATGCATTGGATAACCTACCATGAAACATTTATTAAGTTAAAGTTAAAAGGGCCCATTTTGATTCCATGTAGTCTACAAAGACCTCATGAAATGGTATCATCAGTAATACCCCCTTGTGACGTGGGAATAGTTGTCAGAAGCTTAATGAAAGTGTCGCTGAAGTCATGTGATTGCGGTGTATTTTGTTCATAACCTACATTTACATTTTTACCTACGGCGATTGCATTTAGGCTTAAAATTCATAAAAGTTTGTGTTCATTTTTGAAAATTATCATGATGAACGAAATATGTAAGAAGCAAACTTAAAAAAAAGGCTTTTTTTTTCTGTAATAATCCAAAAGCCAGAGGAAAAAATCATGCTGAGTTTTTATCGAGGGAACCAGGGTGATGCTAACTTCTGGGTAGGCCTTTAAAAATACGTCATCGCTGCAGCGCTTTATAGACTCGGATTAAAAGCCACACAATTCCAATTTTGATATTACTGGGTCATTAAAACTCTCTGCTGGGTACCAAACCTACTGTAACTATCCTCTCAGAGCCTTTTTATAAGGCCGAAGGGTTGCTGCTACAGTCATTTAGGCAAAATACAATCTAGTTTCTCTTACCGAATGTGAGAACAGCAAATATTGTGCACTGCAGAATCAGAACAAGAGTGGCTAATGCTCGGGTGCATGAGGAGACAATGCCGGGCTGTATGCATCATGGGACTAATGACATTGGCATAGGGAGGACTACTATAAAGAGAGCAAGTGGGCTTACAGAGAGAGAGTTGGCAAGCAGAAAATGTGCTCAAGTCCTCGTCTAGCCGGGCACTTTGTCTTTAAAGTGCTGTATGTATGCAAGCCAAACTATTACAGGAATACAGTGATATTAGAGCGCAGTCATTTGTCTGCGTAGGCTCACCTGTGGGAATGAACGCTGGCTGCTGCAGCTGCATGCTGGCCAAAGCCTGCTGGTAGTGGAACATGCTGGGGTTGAAGACGGCAGCCGCGCCGTTGGTCTTCTCCAGGGTCGGTCTCTTTGGTAGCTGTTGCATGGCTCCTGGTGGCAGAGCCTGAAGTGATCAGGATGACAAAGAAGAAAGAGGAGAAAAACAAAAAGAAAGAAAAAGAAAGATAGTGGGCGGAGGGAGAGGTCAGTGACAGCCATGATATTGAGCCACAGAAAAATTTCTACTGTGTGTGTTCATGTCTATGCATGACAGTGATATCTGACATATTGTGGATATGTCATTCTAAGTGTTGCAGATCATGCGTAATAAATATAATAGAGAAATATTATCAAACCTTTGATGGGGATGTATTTGATTACTTCTTTTAGGATGCAACAGAAAATGTTTGTTATTATTGCATTATATTTTATCATGCATATATGCTACTGTTTATAAGTTTGGGGTCAGTAAGATTTTTTTTTTTTTTTAAATAAATTAATAATGAACTTTCTTTTCATTAATAAATCGTAAAAAAAAAATAAAATAAAAAAATCACGTTTTCCTCAAAAACATTTAGTAGTATATTAAGCATTTCAACATTGGTAATAATAAGAAATGTTATTTGAGCACCAAATCATCATATTAGAATGATTTCTGAAGGATCATGTGACACTGAAGACTGGAGTAATAATGCTGAAAATTCAGCCTTGCCATCACAGGAATAAATTACATTTTAAAAGACATTAAAATAGAAAACAGTAAATTGTTATATAAGTATATTAGGTATTTAGGTATATAGGTATTTTCTCTAAGAAATTATGTTACTAGGATTATTTAATAGTATTTTTAAATAATTGAATTGTTTAAAGATGTATTTTTAATAATTAAAAAAATTAAGATCTGAATCTAAAGGATTACTATTTAGACATTTTCTCAGCTTGTTTGCGATAGCTTGTGTACTCATCAACTCTTATTCTATCAAAATAAATAAAACTGACCAAATTTGACTATAATTGTGTTGACTGTAGTTTTGACACAAACTGAAGATTTTCTTATTCATGTTATGCTGTGGCTCCATCTCTGGGAAATGTCTGGGTCTGCTTCTCTATTTCTCTATAAGGGGTGTCAGCAGCATGAGGAAGAGTGATATCAGAAACAGAAACTGAAGCGAAGCGTCCTTATCTGCCTCTGATAATTAAACTGAGAATGCTCAGCCCAGATGAAGGCATAATGAGGAGAATGTACGGCTGTCTTCCACTGTGTAATTCTGTCTGAAGACTGATATGCAAGGTGATAAGAGCAAGGTCAACAGGAAAGAGGATATCTGTGATTCACTAACGGAGGGATGATGGGGGAGCAGTCCGACCTCATGATTTACATGTGAACTCAATCCCAAGTAACTCAATAATAATGTGCTGTACTGTATAGCACTCAACAGTCAGGTTCACAAAGTAAAAATATCAATTCAAATCTCTATAGTGATTCTGATTTCCAACACTAATATACAAACCTTTCAAGAAAGACTACCAATCTAAGGTTATTATGATGATGGTGTATGTTTCTAAAGAAGAAGAATGAAACATCACTGAACTTACTTAAGCTGGACTGTGACGATATTTTCTTCTGGAAACAAACTTTGTTGCATTATTTTCCTGTAATCTCTATAAAGCTGATTTGAAACGATCTGTATTGTAAAAAGCGCTATATAAATAAATGACTTGACTTAAAGAAGGCATAAGCCAGTGATTTAAACTTCACAGAAAACAATCGCTTAACTGTCGAATTAATTACAGATGAAGTATTGCACTACCTACAATACTGTGCGAGATCCGCCAATCAGAAGACGTTGTTTGAATGGAAATTAGCTGTAATCTCTGCTACATTTTTTTTAATTTGCTTGCAGCTAGGTACTATTTTTACATAGTTATGTAAGCTAAAGATAACTGCTACCTACCTTATAAGTCATTACGGGAAGTTGTAGTGTAAGAGCATAAAACATGTTTTCCAATATGAATATATATTAAAAAGTTCATCAATCACTCACCCTCAGGTCATTCCAAATCTAAATTACTTTCTTTCTTCTGTGGAACATAAAATGGATACTGTAGGATACATTTTTTGCCCATACAATGGATGTCAGTGGTCAACAAAGCTGTTTTGTAACCAACATTCTGTTCCAAAGAAGAGAGGGTGAGTAAATAATGACAGATTATTGTTTTTTTTTTATTTGGAGTAAACTGTCCCCTTCAAAGAACAAATATTCCCCAGTGCATTATGGGATGAGTAGTTAATTCATTCCCTCATAAAAGACTAGAGACTAGAATATATGTTATGGCATATATAACCACTAAAAGTCTGATATTAAAATTCTGTCTAAATAAATAACTAAATAAAGCATTAAAAACAAAAACCAATCATTATAAATGCTGCAATTTGAATTTGCATATAATTTACAGATTATAATGTACAGTGTGAAAAAATTATATTTATTTTATGATTTGCTTAAGATGTTTTTTTAAAGATTAACTTTAATTGTTAGACAATGGAAATATCTAATATTGACCAATACATAAAACGACTATTATCAGACAACAGCCAATATGGTACTGACATATTTTGCATCCATATAAAAGATGTGAAATACATTCTTGTGTCTCTCGTTTTTTCAAATGTGAATCCAATTTTGTGATTCTTCTTTGAGCTAGTAGGTTTGGTTCAGAGTTTCAATTTTCTGAAGTGCCTGTGGAGAACATGAATGAGAAATATACTAGAACCCAGACTAATAAAAAAAAAAGAAAAGAAAAGATCTCTGCATATTTATTCAGTTTCATTTCACTTCTAACTGAGTAGTTTACAGAGGTTGTGGCTGGTTTCTTACAGTATTGACACGTTCATATGCATTTGAGCTATATGCAATATGAGCAATTAGAAATGAACAAATTAGCAAAGAAAAGACACAAAAATGGGTGAAAGATCAAAGTACCAGGTTGAAAGTTGGCTGTAGGCTGCGCTTCAGAGGACGCACTGGGGGCTGGGTATGCGAGCAGTGACCACATGACGATGGCAAACCAATCAACGACAGTGGACATAAACACAAGACAAGAGAATGAGCCGTGAAGGAACAGATGCAGCAGAGGTTAGAGAGAGAGAGAGAGAGAGAGAGAGAGAGAGAGCTGGGTAATAAGCTTGTAGGACAACAAAGAGAGCTGTGAGGATGTAAAGACAATCAAGCAGTGTTCAAAAAGAATGACAGCATGAACTGAGAAGGAGTCAAATAAAGCCAACATGTGATAAAGCCTAAGGCAAACCAGGTGACTGCAAGAAGCAGGGGAGGATATCTGGATAAGGTTCCCACATCTGTGCACTGTAAATAAACCTGCAAAAATGTTACACGATAAGACTAGGGAGGACTGGGATAAAGATGACACATTATTAAAGGGAAATTGGCTGCAGTACGCTCTCGGGTGAGAGGCTGCTAACTAGTGGAGTTTCTGTGGGAATGAATTGCTTGTTTTCTCCTTTCTTATCATTTTTCTCTCCTGCACCTGCACTGCAGACACTGTTTGCAAGCGATCACGGAGCCCTGGTCTTCATACATCACACAAGAGACAAAGAGCTCACCTACAGACACACACACACACACACACACACACCCACCCTCCTGTGGGGGATCTGAATTATTTAATACACTCCTGAAACTCACATTGAAGGTGTGTGGAAAGTGAGTTATAAATACACACACCTTCATCTGACACTAGTAGAGCTTATTGAAAATGGCATACTGGCTGAAACTATGGTTGCTGGTCACTTAACTCCAGGTTACGCCAGCGAGACTGTCCCTGTAATATGTGTAGTGAAAGTTGCCTTGGATGAGACTGTCCTTGTAATATGTGTAGTGAAAGTTGCCTTGGATAAAACCGGATGCTAAAATGGCTATTTGCTTACAAGAATTGCCCAGTACAAGACATTTCAGTCCAGTTATGACATGAGATGTGATAAATTACTAACCTTGTATTAAAATAATTCACTGAAACCTCCTTTTCCACCAAAACGGTGCTGAACGATGACGAAACTTGCTAAAATACTACATAAAATGCCTACAAATAAACAGTGCATTTTGGTCTTTGTATGTGATACTTACGAGTTTGAAAACAAACAAAACATATATGATATAATATCATTGAATAATGATTGGTAATCATGAATGTTAATAATAATGAATACGTTATTCATTTTTTAAAATAAAGTGGTTTGAGTTTTGATTCATTTTGATTTATGCCATAACAAGCTGCTTATGATTAAATGGTCAGAATTTATTTAAATATGTAGCAAATTCAATAAATAACAATGACTTTGCATTTATGATATAACACAATTTTATTCGATTAGATTCATTTATCCCCCAAGCGCGAAAATTCAGAGTTTATTTACAAATTATTTGAAAATTGATGCTTTATTTTATTCATTTTAAAATAAATTTCAAAATTCAGATGGATAGATAAAATAAAGCACTTTCCACACAATGATTCTAGATATATTTATCAAGGTCTTCACTTGCTAAACTAGTTTCAGTGAACAGTGCATTAAATTATGTTTAGCCCAATTATCAATATGACTACTACTTTATATTGTTGCCTTATTGTCTTTACTGATGGCATTTTTACACAGAACATCACCTTCTGTACAGTATAAATGATGTGTGATTGTCGTAATTATGAGAATTAGTGTGTGTGATTGTCATTGTAATGGGATCGTCTCAGTAACTCACCATGGCAGCAGCATTCTGGCTGGCTTGGTGCTGCGCCGCCTTTATCCGGGCCTGTAAGTGAGCCGGAGGGTGAAAGTACTTGCATTTGTCACGGGTGCAGCGGCCCTTGATGTAATCCATGCAAACAATGACCGAGTTCTCACTGCCGTCCACCATGGCGGCTTCCATTGGGTGGGCGTAGCGGCAGTCGTTCTCCCCACGCGTGCAGTTTCCCCGCTGGAATTCTCGACACACCTGGGAGCAGGACAGCAGAGATTTACCATCACCCATTAGTTATGCTGAAAATTAACCTTAGTGACAGTAATCTTAATGTGAGTGGCCTTTGTCCAACTCTGTGTTGTGAGTGGTTGCCAGGGTGTTGCTATAGAGTGCATTAGAGCCCACACACTTTTATTAGTAACATTGGATCCTAAAGTATTTTTTTCATTAATTTTTCCCACAGGAATTTAAAAAAAAGGTCTTTGTTAAACAGAACCAACTCAACCAGCTATGAGGTGCATCACAATATAACAAATGGTGTACTTAACGGCTTAAGTGAGGGAAAGAACTACAAGAAAAAAATACAGAACTACAATCCCATAAAGCATTGCAAATATCATTCATATATATATATATATATATATATATATATATATAACTATTCATTTAAAGTTGTTGATTATATCTATAGACAATTTTACGTTTACTGCAAACCATGCATATATATTGTTTTATTGCCAAACAGTTAACTAAAAGTGTGATGGCTTTGGAAAAGTGACAGAACGCAATTTGAGATATATTTCATGTCTGTAGCAGTGTGGAATGAGTTACATGCCAAATATGTATGTTTAGCAACAGTTATAGTGATATTATTAGAGATCACTAACTGTTCAACACCTCAAGTTTGTCTGTGCGAACATGTTTCTGCGTTGAATTTCCGTTGCCCATGGCCATGCCGGTGGGGCTCCCCGGGACCAGCACGGGGGCGCTGGGCAGAAGCTCGGGCATGAGACTGATGCCCGGGCTCATGTGGCTCAGGTATGGGCTGAAAGCCATGCTCGGACTGTTGGCCAAGGAAGGCGTAACTGGGAAAGAGGTCTGGATAGGAGACAACAAGGGATAATAAACCAATGTTTTCAAGCCGACAGAAATGATCGTGACGTTATTGGTTATGAAAATCTGATCTCACGATAGGCTGCAGCTGAGCTCCAGGCAACATGAACTGCATCTGCTGGGCCAGCATGGCGGCTGCGGTCTTCTGCTGGATCAGGTTGTTCCTGCCGTTTATCTCCAGCTGGGTCTTGAGATGAGGCGGAGGATGCAGGTACTTACAGTTATCACGTGTACAGCGTCCCTTAGAGGGGTTGAAGAGGGAGACACAGAGAGAGAGACAGAGAGATGAATTGCACTGAATCTCAGCTACTAAAAGATCCAAGACTTCGTGCAGTGTGACAGGAAGATAAGGACTCCATGATTGAAAGGATAAATTAAACAGGAATCCCTAGACATTTGACAGTACCGATGCCAACTTTCCACTACAATAGAAACATCCAAAACCCAATAAAATGAAAAGAAAATAGCATAATCTCAGGAGTGCTGGAAGGTCTGAATATCAAACGATCAGACGAAACAGCAAAATGACAGCATTGGGACACGGACGGAAAAAAAATTCACTACTTCCAAATGAATTGACAGTGACAGCCTTCCCTTTCTGCCCGTCTGTGCGGCTGACAGATTATATAGCCCTTGTGGCTGTTGTACACACTCATACTACATATGGATTGGATGCATAGCATGATGCTTATCACCCAGCTGTCTGAGCAACATGTTGATGGGCGAGCAGCAGACACGGTTAAATACACACACCAAACGTTCATGAACGGGGTCGATTAGCTGCGAGACAAACTCAATGAACCCATGGAGCAATGCCATTTGTTCTGCACTGCGTACGGTACTGTAATAACCCAGTAGGGAAAGATGTCGTTCCATCAGTCCGACAGTTAAACACTCTGGCTGATGTTCTATGGATAAACCTTCTCTATTTCCCTTAACATAAATTTCTTTTCTTAAATGTTCTACCCTTTTCAGGTTATGGAGCTCTTGGGGATGGAGAAATAGAGCAGAGACCTATGGTACAAAACTGAGAATTGTATGCTATACCTAGCCTATAACAATTAGGAAATGGTAAAAATGGTAGACTAATAGAGCTGTTAAACTTAAAACTTAAAGGGACAGTTTCTCCTAAAAATGACAATACTGTCATCATTTACTCACCCTCATGTCATTCCAAACATATAAACTTTGGTTAATACTTTCAATGGAGGGATAAAAACCTCCAAAAGGTTTCATCAAAAATATCTTAAATTGTGTTTTTAAGATTTTTTTGATGAAACCTTTTGGAGGTTTTTATCCCTCCATTGAAAGTTCAGGTAACCAAAACTTTGAATATCCAAAAAGGTCATACAGACATAATGAATCCATATGATTCGAGTGGTTTAAACCAAGTCTTTGGAAGAGATAAGTTTGCTCTATATGAAGAACAGATTCAATTTAGGTTTTTATTCACATATAAACACACATACATTAAACAAGTCACATATGATAAACAAAGAGGCTTAAACAAGCTTTGACGTTTACCATATGTGATATCTTAATTTGTGTTTCGAAGATAAACCAAATTCTTATGGGTTAGGAGCGTCATGAGAGTAAGACATTTTTGGGCGAACTACCCCTTTTAATGTTAATCTAGGGAAGAGGTTAAGTAAAAAATACTGCTGAAATTGGCTGAAAAGGAAAGTTGTTTCAGAGGTGGAGCGACATTCAATTTGATGAAATATTACAAACACAAATGTTTCTGATTCTTTCTTAAAGTGATAGTTCATCCAAAAGTGAAAATTCTGTCATAATTTATTATTATTACCTTATGTTGCTCATAATGATTTTCTTTCTTCTGCAGAAAACCAAAGACCTGATATAAAAGAATGTGTGTCACTCTTTTACACACAATGAAAGTGAATGGTGACCATGGTATCAACAATATTTAGACTTAGGCCTAACTTAAGCTTTCATATGGGTTCAAAAGACTTTGAATAATAAGTTATGCAGACTACTTATATGGCCATTCATTTCTGGAGCTTGACAGACCAAGTCTTTCACTGTAAATGCATGGAAAAGAGCAGATTGGACTGTCAAACATCTATTTTTGGTTACGAAAGAAAGAAACCCAACCATGCCCACTTGGCTTGTTTGGTGAATAAATTATGGAAAAATGTCAAATTCATTTAACATAGAAATAAATTCCGTATTAAAGAAAGCAAATATTCTATGAAAAAAAAAAAAAAATGATTCTAATGTCATGCAGACATTTTATTCTAAAGGAAGATTTGTACTCCTCCAGCGCAAATCTTCAGTGCTTAAAAAAACTAACAAAAAACATGGTTTGGTGCACTTTCTTCCTTCCTTTAATGCATTCAGATCTGTGAGGGAGGAAGAGTTTAAACACATCTTAATGCTTCATGTTGCTCTTTACAAACATCATCTGCAAGAATGCCTGAAGAGTTACAACTATCTTCGTCAGCAGGCATGCAAAGGCAACAGTGATTTGATTTGCTGTTAAAACTTTTCATTCTTTGGTTAGATAAGAGACTCTATTTTTACTCAAGTCATCACAGCCTTTAATGGGTTGTTGGGCTCACAAATCGAATTGAGCTGCGTAGCATGCAACACGTGGTTCCAACAGGATGGAATCGGAATGGAATTCTGATGCAACCCTTATGGAATCCAAATGAAATTTGGGGAAACAATGAATACAAATGGTATCTGTGCAAGGCTAACTGTTCAGACGGAATGTCACACTGTCACTCCATATGAATGAGATGTATAACTGTCCACCACCAACAGCAATTTAAACACTTGTCTGTGTCTTCAGTAGCCTCTGGGTGGCTTTTAACAGTGATGAAGTCCTAACAAAATTTGAAGTGAGTGAGTGTGGGGGTGTCTCTTTGTGGCCAGTGTGATCTGGTGCACTTAATGGAGATGAGAGTGGGTGTCTGGAGTGTCAGCGTGCAGGCCAGGGACAGTGTAATCTATGTGTGCTGTCGAGGAGTTGGAGATGTTCCACCATCCAACTGCTGCATCATTCAATGCAACTCCCACACAGGCAGCTCCATATGACACCTAGTCGCACGTAGTCAGATGGCATAAAGTCATGTCCACATCGCTGCCTGTTCTGGTCAAGAGCTGTGCCCTTGGCTCACTTGTAAATGAAGCGAGTTCAATATAATTAGAATTGGAGCGTTTCTCTATAAATAGATGACATTCACTGCAAACCCTGCGATAGTGTGTTAAAGTACATCACAACAAGCAATGTTCATCCATCGGTCTCCCTGCATCATCCCACCTGAGAATCCCATCAGAGCCCGCTGGAAGAGTAAGCATATACACCACCTAAGAATTGGTATTTGGTATTCTTTAACTTCAATACACAAACATTGTTATTAAATTAAGTAAATAATTATTTAATCAACCTAAACTCATAATAAACACAGTATAATGTATTAAAATATAGTGAGCTGAAATACATTTATACATTACTGTTGAACTTTGGGGCCAGTAAGATTTTAAATGTTTTTGGAAGAAGTCTCTTATGCTCATAAGGCTGCATTTATTTGATCAAAAATACAGTAAAAACAGTAATTTGAAATGTTTTCATTCTAATATGCTGATTTGCTGCAAGAAACATTTCTTATTATTCTTCTCAACGTTGAAAACAGTTCATATTTTTGCAGAGGTGGACAAAGTACACAACTTCCTTATTTGAGTGAAAGTACAGATACTACTGGTCAAATATTAATCCATTAAAAGTAAAAGTTGTAAAGACCAATTTTTACTTAAGTAAAAGTACAGAAGTACTCGTTTTTAAAAAGTACTTAAGTATCAAAAGTAAAAAGTAAATGTCAATGCATTGTTTTATTATTGTTGCATTGTTGTATGTAATACTTACAGTACCTTATGCCTCTGAATCAATGCCTGCCTACCTGACCTCATATCAATATCAAATTTACAGTGAGGAAAATAAGTATTTGAACACCCTGCTATTTTGCAAGTTCTCCCACTTAGAAATCATGGAGGGGTCTGAAATTGTCATCGTAGGTGCATGTCCACTGTGAGAGACATAATCTAAAAAAAAAAAAAATCCAGAAATCACAATGTATGATTTTTTAACTATTTATTTGTATGATACAGCTGCAAATAAGTATTTGAACACCTGAGAAAATCGATGTTAATATTTGGTACAGTAGCCTTTGTTTGCAATTACAGAGGTCAAACGTTTCCTGTAGTTTTTCACCAGGTATGTACACACTGCAGGAGGGATTTTGGCCCACTCCTCCACACAGATCTTCTCTAGATCAGTCAGGTTTCTGGGCTGTCGCTGAGAAACACAGAGTTTGAGCTCCCTCCAAAGATTCTCTATTGGGTTTAGGTCTGGAGACTGGCTAGGCCACGCCAGAACCTTGATATGCTTCTTACAGAGCCACTCCTTGGTTATCCTGGCTGTGTGCTTCGGGTCATTGTCATGTTGGAAGACCCAGCCTCGACCCATCTTCAATGCTCTAACTGAGGGAAGGAGGTTGTTCCCCAAAATCCCCGGTCATCCTCTCCTTAATACAGTGCAGACGCCCTGTCCCATGTGCAGAAAAACACCCCCAAAGCATGATGCTACCACCCCCATGCTTCACAGTAGGGATGGTGTTCTTGGGATGGTACTCATCATTCTTCTTCCTCCAAACACGTTTAGTGGAATTATGACCAAAAAGTTCTATTTTGGTCTCATCTGACCACATGACTTTCTCCCATGACTCCTCTGGATCATCCAAATGGTCATTGGCAAACTTAAGACGGGCCTTGACATGTGCTGGTTTAAGCAGGGGAACCTTCCGTGCCATGCATGATTTCAAACCATGACGTCTTAGTGTATTACCAACAGTAACCTTGGAAACGGTGGTCCCAGCTCTTTTCAGGTCATTGACCAGCTCCTCCCGTGTAGTTCTGGGTTGATTTCTCACCTTTCTTAGGATCATTGAGACCCCACGAGGTGAGATCTTGCATGGAGCCCCAGTACGAGGGAGATTGACAGTCATGTTTAGCTTCTTCCATTTTCGAATGATTCCTCCAACAGTGGACCTTTTTTCACCAAGCTGCTTGGCAATTTCCCCGTAGCCTTGTGGAGGTGTACAATTTTGTCTCTAGTGTCTTTGGACAGCTCTTTGGTCTTGGCCATGTTAATAGTTGGATTCTTACTGATTGTATGGGGTGGACAGGTGTCTTTATGCAGCTAACGACCTCAAACAGGTGCATCTAATTTAGGATAATAAATGGAGTGGAGGTGGACATTTTAAAGGCAGACTAACAGGTCTTTGAGGGTCAGAATTCTAGCTGATAGACAGGTGTTCAAATACTTATTTGCAGCTGTATCATACAAATAAATAGTTAAAAAATCATATATTGTGATTTCTGGATTTTTTTTTTTTGATTATGTCTCTCACAGTGGACATGCACCTACGATGACAATTTCAGACCCCTCCATGATTTCCAAGTGGGAGAACTTGCAAAATAGCAGGGTGTTCAAATACTTATTTTCCTCACTGTATTTCTAGAACACAGTTCCAGTAGTGGGATTGAATGTGAGATTGAATAAGTGCAAACAATAACGTCCACAATGGTTTCGGACACCCAAATGGCTGTTCCCTCCAATGGTGCCCTATTTAAAGTTTTTTGAGTAGTAAAGACTTGAGTAAAAGAGTATCTGATTTTAACAGTACTTAAGTATTTTACTAGTACTGAATGTAGATAGGCTCAAAAATACAGTAGTTTGCAACACCTAAGAGACATGCCCATGAAAAACAGGAAACAGTTGATTTATGACGAGAGCAATCAAAATAAAACTGAACACCTCAAAATTGCAATAAATCAAGGTCGACACAACAGCCTCTTAAACGTCTAAAACACTCAAGTCTCAGTTGAGCTCAAGTGCTCAAAAAGAACAGAAGTAAACCAATATCCTTTTTCAATATAACGGATAAATAAAATAATGTTGAGTAAATTTAAATAGTAAAAGCCTACTTGCACTGGACGTGCTGGTTACTTTCGGCCTCATCATCACCGGCTGCAGCCATGCCCTCATTTCATATATGAAACACCTGCGATTCAGCAACTACCTGCTAATGCACTCGCATTCACATAAAGTAGCCTTGTTGACAATTTTAGGTGGGTATGGGCAAAACGCACGAGATATAGTACCTTCAATGCCCTGTAGATGGCGATATCACTTCTTTTGTAGCAGAAATAAACTGCTGCAGAAAAAGTTAGGTGCCATCATAGACAGTATATAAACTGGACACAGCGACCCCATAGTGTTCAACAAAGAAAAGTGAAGCAAATTAGAAGCTCTCACTTCCTGATGGCTGAGCGTACTGCACAGACTCAAACTGAGCTTGACGACGTAGATGTGACGTGAGCAACCTGTCTGTCTTCTAGTAGCTGTGCCAAGAGAATTCTGAATCATTCCTTTCCGAAACTTGCAGAGATGGAGAGCGTGAGTAGGAGGTGTCCATGAGCTAGGACCAGGAGAAACTTTTGCTAAGTATTCTGATTAATTATTTTGTCATTTTGCCTCCACGTCCCCCCGATTGCCCGCGAGCTTCTCCTCCTGTCCATACGGTAATTTCTCTACTGTGCGACAGAGAGTCGTGTGGTTATGACGCAATCGTTAGCCTATTTTTACAAAAACGGCTTCTATGGGGCCATAACGTAAGATACAAGGTAATGGAGCCTTTTATACATTGGCATGTTTCTTTAGAAATAAATAATGGACAAATGGAGTCTTTAAACACCTCACATGTAAAGTTATTCGCTGTCAAAGTGATGCCAAAATGAATGGGAGTCAATGGAATGCTAACAGCAGGTGGGGGTCTGCTAATCAATGGCAGCGCCCGGGGAAGCTTCAAATTTTTACGAAACATTGGCCCCCTGGGTGCCATGCAAAATGTAACGAGTAATTGCATAACTCATCACAAATATATTGGAGTAAAGAGAACATGAAAAGCAGAGAGTAAAAGTTGCTAATAGCTTTGATACTCAGTCAAACTACAAAGTAGCCAAAAAGGTACTCAAGTACAGGAACTAATTACATTTACTCAAATACTTTACACCATTGCTTTTGTGTGCAACATGCATCAGTCAGTCTATGAACGATCTGGTTTAGTGGTTAATGGGACGGTCGGAGGTCGTGCCGTCTGAGCCTGATAAGATACCAAACACCACCCGCTTCAATTCCTCTCCATAAAACCATCATAGGCAAGAAGCTCACATGCAAGGATGTACACAGTCACAGATTTGTGTAACATTCTTAATTGCGTGCCCTGACACTTGTACGTCGCTTTCACACACTGACATTGAGAGCAATTGCATCAGCGGCGTGTGTTGTGGGAGTGTGTGCGGGTAATGAGCAGACCGTCTCAAAGGAGCAGACAGGTGATCCTGCCAAAGCACACGAGAACCAGCCTCACAGCCAAGCTTTAACATTCTGGAAGACAATGAGAACATGCCGCTCATTTCAATAGTACACAGTGATAAAGACAACACAGGTTGTCACCACAGAGAGATGCAGCAAATGTGCAGAGGGCTCTGACAAGTGTCCCCATGAGAAGAAACATTGCAGAGATGAAAAGCTGTAAGTCATGTCATGTAGGATGGACTAGGTCAGGGATCTCCTCTGCGTCGTCATGGTAACACACCCGGCAACCGAGAGTAAGTTTTGCCTCATGCTGTCTCCTAACTACTGATTGGCCAGTGAGGAAGAAAGGGAGAGGGAGGAAGAAAAAGAGAGACTGTACAAACGGAGAAAGCAGACTGCATATTTGATTATACCACAATAAACCTAAATTAAAATCTGAGCGCTGAACCTTTTAATGATGGCGATTTTCCTTGTTAAAAAAGCATTTTTTAAAAGAGATTATATTCCACAACAATCTTAGACAATATATGTTGTGCCAAAGACATCATAATTTCATTTTTTCAATACAATTTACCCTCCTTATTAGTAAATGAGCTGTTTTTGCTACTGTACCTTTAAAGGTGAACTCAGTACTTCTTCATGTTGCGATGGACAATATGGCAGTTGTCTAGGACTTGTGGTGTAAAGCCTAGCAAGAGTAACCTCTAAGTGAGTAGTATTTAACTTGTCATGTGATTTCAACATGGTGGCCCCCATAAAGTGACCCACTCCATGCATGCTTTTATTAGTCTATCAGCATGACTGGTGTCAGTCTCATATGAGTGTACATCATGTAAACATTTTTCAAAAGAGCTATTCATTTATAAAACTTTTGTTAATGAGTGCAACTTTATGATTTTAATATATAAGTTACCTCTGTACCACTTGTCCTATATAGGGTAGAGGGGATGCTGGAGTCTATAGCACCATTTAAAATGAGGATGATCATTAGAAATTGTAAGAGCTGTTGATGTAAATGACTGTTGTGTGTGTCATTCTAATAGGGATGAGCACCTCAATACTACAGTATCCATACGCAAAAGCTAATTATTTGGCATCAATACCTAAAAAAAACTAAAAGTTGATATTTAGATGATATCAATACAAAATGTGAGTTTCTTCATTACTTTCAAATGTTTTAAGTATTTTTTTGTTTGTGCCAAAAAAAACCTGATATATTTAGCAGGCCTGTGTCACATGACTGTGAGTTTACAGCTATGCAGCTATGCACGCACACACACACACACTTACTTCCACATTAAACTGAGAGAGATGGAGAGAATGGCAGAAAGGAAATCTAGTTTGGTGTGCGGCTACTATTCACCTGTTGATAAATTTACAGAAAGATGCAATGATATATGATATGACATGGTATTTATAGTTTATTTTATTAATATTTGGTATAGTTAATTACTTTACTATTATTTAATAATAATAATTATTCCAAAATTTCTGTCAAATACGAGATAATTTTTGCACCTATTATTAATTTTAAGTTTTTATTCTTGCATTGTCTATTCTAGTTGTTATTATTATTGTGCTATTTATTGACGAAGCTGCTTAGACATACACTCTAGTTTCTAAGGTTTTATTGGTTAATGTTTTTATCTTGTGTTTTGACCGGGACCTTAGTACTTAGTTTCGTTCCTTCATGTGCAAATGTGTATGGAATGACAATAAAAGACCTTTGAACTGTTCATGCATCTGTCAATTTTGATTTTACGGTTTGTTTTTTCAGACTAGTGGAAAGAAAACATCCAAAACACACTTTTAAATTTATCTTTTATAGCACTTTATCTATTTGCGTCTGTAGGTTTCAATTACAGTACATCTGTTTTCTCAAAATTATTTTTGAGTCAGAAATCTACACTTACACACACCAAACTTTACATTTGTATTCCCATTTATATTCTGAAGGTTTTTACTGAGGGGTTTGTTCATATATAATTTGCCTGATTTTATTTAACTTTTTTTTTCTGGCTGTTGACAGTATTTTCTGATGTATGAAGTGATAAAAATAGATCCAAAATCAAAATTCATATTTAAACATAACATTTTGGAAAACCTGCAATCTTTGCAATTCTTAATGTAATCAATCAGCTGGGGAAGTATGGTGATATATAGGCTAGTAGTTAATTTTTTACCCTATTTACCTGGGGTGTCTTGCCTTAAAATATATTCAAATAGATATAATTATTTATATTTCACAGTATCACTGTACACACTGCATTTTTAAATCAATATTGCAGCCTTGGTGAGCATTAGGAACTTTAAAAAACTGCCTTCACACATTGATTGGTACTTTAATATTCACATAATACTAAGTACATCAACTCTTTTATTGCAAAGGAGCAAGGAAAATCTCTCTCGTGTTTTCCAAATGTCCCCATTAAATGTACTTCCTGGAACAGTGTCTCTCAGTGGCCATTTAGTTGTCCTATTTTCTAAAAATAACTTTTCAACTCATGTTCATGTGAATAAGACGCAGTCAATGACAGTACCTGCTGATTTGGTTTTTCGGACAGAAGCCTGTGCCAGCATCAATAACTCAATCACATTTACATGGACTAGCTGACTGCCTAATTCATGCATCCCTGATACGTTTTCAAGCAAAACAAACCAGATTAATGGCCAACAAACAGCAAAAAGCAAGACATTGTGCATCAGGGTCTAGTGGAAGGAAGAACAGAACAGCAGCCATTAGCTGATGTCGATAAATTAGAAGAGATGTGGAGGTGTGGAGGGGTGCAGAGGGGAGAGAGAGGCCTGGGGGGATGAGATTGAGCCTGGAGATAAATGCTGGAATTATTTTAACATAAAAAAATGCAATGATTGTGATTGAAGGGGGCTGCACGCAAAACCTGAGATCTTGCACAATTAATTACAAGATAATTACAAACTTTTTTGAACTGCAAAACACTTCAGCAACTACGTAGCAATGCCCTGGCAACCACCCACAACACTAGTGTCCGGCATACTAGTACTATGGGTGGATGCCAGTTGTTCAGCATGTTTTTTTAGCATGTTGCTATGCTGTTGTTCTGGGTGGTTGCTGATGATTTGTTCTTTTTTTATTTTTTTCAATCAATTTTGATTTAAAATTGATTGGTCGGACCACCTAGAAAAGTATGACGCACCTAATGACATTAGCATGAGCATGTGAGCATGTTTCTCTGCCAGTTTTTTTTTAGCAGAGAGGTTCTGCATGCAAAGGCTTGTCTTGTCTCAAGGTTTTTTGTACAAAGAAGTGACATTTCAATAGATTCAAGAAGCATTATTAAACAGTGTAACATACAGTGCACTGATTACAAACGGTACCATACAGTACAAAACGGAAAAAAGTGAAGCGGTCATAGCAGTGCTTCATCATATATAAAACACGGTTAGTGATTGTTTTATAATATAAATTATTTATCCATACACCTCTTTTTTTTTTTTTTACATGCGCCCTTATAATATTTCATCAAAAACATTAACTTTCCTTCCCCTTACAACAACATCTCTTCTCTGATGACGTGCGCACCAGCGTGAGGGCGGGGCAATAAGCTGTCACTCACACGACAATGATCCAATCAATTTCCGACAAACAAAATCAAGTCCCGCCCTACATTATTCATATTCAAGAAGCAGTTTCACTCGGATATACAGTATGTCACAATAATAGAGAAGAAAAGACAATCGCAATTTCCGTTTCATGTCGACTTTATGTGCACCTCTTAGCACTTCAACAGGCACCATTTAAACTCTTCACACACACGCACACACACACACACACACACACACACACACAAGAACATCACGAGGAATAAACCGCAAACAGTTTCTCTCATTTATTTCCTCTAGCTTTTATCTCTCTCAGTCATAACAGCAATCTAACCTCGAGTTTTTCTGATAGTGACGGCTGGCTACTTTTACTGTTCTGATAAAAACAATCCAACAATTGGATGAGTAATTAATCTACACAGGCCACTGGCACACAGTGCTAACAACTGTAACACAGTTCATAGGGATTACTGTATCCAGTCGGCTGGCGCTGTTGCTAGGCCACATGTAGCTTTCTCTCTCACTCCTCCTCATCCAGAGCTCCCCCACACATGCTGCCCACAGCCAAAAAAATGGCCAAATAATACATTCTAGCTCAATAAAAGAGGAGACAGCTGCTGCACTCAGACAGAGAGGGCCTTGTCAAGCTCTTTCACTGCACATAAACACATAAGCAGAGACATAAACACACAAACACATTTGTTGTGCTCATAGCTCAATGCTCAGAGTCCTGATTGACCCGCAGGTCCAGAGAGTTGCTTCCTGAGATGAACATGGACAATCAGAAGATAAAAGGTATAACATTTGTGACCCTGGATCACAAAACCAGTCACAAGTCGCACGGGTATATTTGTGGCAAAAGCCAACAATACATTGTATGGGTCAAAATTATTGATTTTTATTTTATGCCAAAAATCATTACGATATTAAGTAAAGATAATGTTCCATGAAGATATTTTGTAAATGTCCTACCGTAAATATATAAAACATTTATTTTTGTGAGTGAATACAGCACAATCGCGAACATAAATGGACAACTTCAAAGGCGATTTTCTCAATGTTTAGATTTTTTTGCACCCTCATATTCCAGATTTTCAATAGTTGTATCTCGGCCAAATATTGTCCTATCCTAACAAACCATACATCCATTTGAAAGCTTATTTATTCAAAAACTGACCCATGTGACTGGTTTTATGGTCCAGGTTCACATTTGAGCTTATAAATCAAGAAATCACCTAAAGCTGAAAACAATAAATGTAAACTGTTTATGGAAATACAAATTTTAAAGGGACAGTTCACCCAAAGATTCTGTCAGCATTTACTCACTGATGTTCAAAATCTATATTAGTATATTCACAAAAGGAGAAATTATTTAATGTGCTGGTTGTTATCTTTCATGCAGTTACAATGAATGGGGACTGAGGATTGCACACTCAAAAGCTCCAAGAATGCATCATAAAAGTAATTATTATGACTATATTTCAGGTTGTCTAATGGCATATAACAGCTTTGTGAAAGAAACAAAATAAATATCACTAAAAATCTTTACATCCACTAATGATGAATCATGAATGAATGAATCATTCTTTTTTATGAATCAGTTGATCTGACTCACATCCATCTGAATTATATATTTATGAATCTCTGATCTAGTTTCTGAGTTCCTACTCACTGACTTCATGGTCCAGTCAAATTATCAGCAAATAATAACTTAAACTACTGTGATGACAAAGCTGAATTCAGCATTATTACTCCAGTCTTCAGTGTCACATGATCCTGTAGAAATCATTCTAATATGCTGATTAATTATTAATATTGAGAACAGTTATGAGTTAATGATGGTGGAATTGATGGAACTGTTCAGTTCAAGGAAAAGCATTATTTAAGAACAAAAAGTAACAAAAATCACCATGGATTATTTTGGAGATAATACAACAGTATTAGCATGTTTTTTGGATATACCATGGTATTCCTAGTACTTTTTTTATTTTTTTTTGATGACATATTGAAATAAGAATGTCACATATCTTTTTAATCATTACTAACCAATCCCAGACCAGAGGTTGCAGTGTTTTAGGATGACACAAACATACACTCAAAGACTGATTTCATCAGCTGGAGAGAGACCACTACTCAGCAAAAGATCCTAGAGGTGTTGACAACATGACCAAATATTGTTTGTGAGTGATCTAATCTGCACTAAAACTTCAAATAATGCTCCTTATAGTTAATATATCACAGTGCAATAATAATGTGTGCATGTGTATTTACCTTGAGTGAGTCGAAACAGGCGATGACGCGGCCGTTCTCCACGTGGCATGTGCGAGAGGGGTGAGCAAACTTGCATTCGGCGTCCGAGCGTGAGCAGGTTCCTCGCTGGAACTCTCTACACACCTCCAGCGTCAGCCACTTGGTGTCGCGGCCCATGGTCACATTGACGGCCATGGCGGTCCCTCGGCGAGTGGCGGGTGAGCGGAGGGCTTGGGTGGGGCAGCCAGGCGTGATAAAGCACAAAGGCTGCAAAAAAATGAGCACAGTGGCGAGGAGATCCTCAGACTACCAGTCTAGAGATGAAAAACAAACTCTCTTATTGACAGGTAGGGGGCATAGTCTAGTGATTAACCAAAGGGTAAGTATGACGAGAATATGAGATTAGTTGAAAGTCAGGTAGGGAGAGCGACGGATCGAGAGAGCTGAGGTGGGGTAGGTCACTGTGACATGCTGCGGTGCATCTTCGGCTGTCTTCCAGGAAAACGAGGCATTAAAAGTAGAGTAGAGCGGCACTTTCTATTTGTCTGCAGTGGTCGTCCCACTGTCTAGACTCACCCTCGCCTCGGGAGTGTTGGGTTTAAAATAGCTTTCTTGCATTGATGTAAAACGGACTCTCTCTAATTTTAGGCTTCCGAAACCCCCTGCCCTGTTGCCATAGCCGGAGCAGTCCCTAAAGATGCTCGCATGTCTGGGTCACAAGGGATGGAGAGACTGCAGAAGTGAAGGGAGAAACACTTTGCGAACCCAAAAGGGAAACTAATCGACTGGTGTCCTTGTATTATAAGGTGAAATGGCGAGTAGGCGAAGTTGGAATCGAGGAACAGGCAAATGGGTTGATTGACTGTCAGGGTGAAATATAGCCCATGCCAAGGCCAAGCGCACACCGCTCAAGTCAGCGGGGAAAAGAGCGTTCCGAAGCAGAGACCAGCCAGGATGGGAGTGCAGACACAGGAGGGCTTCCGCAGCATCCAGATGAGGCACTTTATGGTGATGCAAGTCTTCTTTTACTTGAATCGCTTTCTCATCCCTCCTGCTTTCCCTGCATTCCTTTCATCGCACTGTGACTTGTCCTCGCGCACTTCTAAGAGTCCTCTTGCAGCAGGAGAACCTACCTTTGCAAAAAGACACAAAAAGCAAAGGCAACAAACTCAGTTAAAACAGATTGTCCTGTTCAAAACTGCAAAAACACTTCGCAAAAGGAATATTTCGCAAGAAACAAACAATAAATGTACAAAATAACAAAAGAAAATGCCTGAAGCCGCAGCTGTTTATGTTGCAAACCTGTAACTGGGGAATACAGAGGTGAGCAACAAACAGAGAGAGGCTGAAAGCGCATGGCAGAAAGCGCGAGTGAGAGAGTGCACGAGAGGTAGAGGAGGAGTGCAGACGGGAGGCAGCCAGCAATGCAAAGGCTGTGTCTTGATTAAGAGATGGAGGGAGGGAGGGAAGAGGGAGGAGGCAAAGAAAGGGACAGAGACAGAGAAAGCACATGGGAGACAGCAACGTCACTTTATGTCTGTGTGGCAGATCGAAGTCACAGAAAGTTAGCGGAAAACGAACCGGCGCTCGTTGCGGAGGCCATAAACTATGCGGCGAATGCCACTCTCAGCATTCAGGATCTGAACGCTGCTTTTGTGAGAGAAAAAGGAAGTAGAGCAGCTGAGAGGAAGGGCAAATCCCCATAGCTGCAGCTGCTGAGCAGTGAACACTGCAAACAGCCAATCCGCAGCTGCGATGCAACCAGGCAAGGTGAATCGACCAATCAGGAGGAGCCTAATATATTGATCGTTAGTCTCCCCACCCTCTTTGTCATTGCATTGCTCCTTGGCTGAATCCGAAGGAGAGTGGCTCTCTTGCTTCCCTGGAGCATTAATGGGAAGGTTTTAAAGTACAGGCAATCGCTGCGGCGCCTCATCGGAGTCACAGGTGGGAGGAAGAAGGGAAAAGAAAGGAGAAGCGAATGGGTCGTTATCGCATTCATTCAATGCGCGTGGCGATGTGGGAAGGTGCAAGGGTGGAGAAGTGAAATACCGGGGGCGGTGCAACACTGGGACGTGAGTGGGTGTCTTGGGTGGGTCTGACAGCTGATATGTGGTCCCTTGAGAGAGAGAAAGAGACAGTACAGTGAAGAATAATCAATGCCGTGATGACCAAGCACACTCGAAACCGATGCGGGAGGGAGGGATGGCTAAACAAATAAAAGGACGGGAAAATGAAAACAAATAATGCAGAGGTGAACGAGCAGACAGTGAAGGGATTAGAGGAGAGGTTAAGGGAGATACTATCTGTCTGTCCCTGTGTCTCACAGCGACAGACACAGACGGAGGAGGAGGGGGGGGGGGATCACGCAGACAGACGGTCCAGAAGGAGAGCAATGCGGTGAGCGGATGAGGGAGATCGGGAGAGAAAACGAGGGAGAGGATAGAAATTGAATTAATGACACCCACCTCCAGATACAAGAACAAAGGCACTAAATACAGCGCAATGTAACACCAGGCAAAGCAGAAAGTAGGTTTTACAGCAGGCTGAAGTGAGCACACCCTCCCCCAATATCAGCCCTACAGTAAGATCGATGAAGACGCCCCTCCGGGGAACGCAGACCTGCATTGAGCTGTTTGTCAGCACTGAAGTTAGCACATCTCTGTCTCAGAGCAGCATGGCACCTCAGCCACACCTGCTTCCTGCATGCACAGTGAAAGGCCAATTATCTCATTTATATGTAAGCAGGTGAACGGAGAGGTGATCCGTGAAGAGAACATGTGGCTGTGACGTCAGCCGCTGTGTCTGATTCCCTCCACAGACGCCGCTGCTACCTTAATATGTAGTACAAGCGTTGCCCTCCCAACGATTGCTAATCCCCCTCGCAATGATAATCATCGTTATTTCCCAAATTGGATGATTTTTATCTTCGCGGCTTGCAAAGCTAACGATCACACATCCCCCGAAACAATGCGACCTGTTATAAATAGATGTCTCGAACTGATTATACAACGTGATGAAGTAAATTATTAATGCAAAGTAGACCGACAAAACGCAATCTGACTGGTTGGTGTAGGTCTGGCCTAGTTATTACAACCTGTATTTACTGTAAAGACATAAAAGCAGATAACACTAAAAGAAAGGCATATTGTTTCATCTAGGACGACTGAATGAAAAGTGAAAAAGCAAGACAAAAGTTTTGGGAAAGCAAGGTTACTTATAAAGTTAAACTAGGTAAAGATCAGTAAACATATTCTATTGAAAAAGTAGTTATTTACAAACAATTTATGAATTGTTCACAAGATCAATAACATGCATTTAGAAAATAGATATCAATTCTTGATGCTCATTTCAATAAAACAAATAGGTGATTTTACAGTATTTACAGTTAAAATTTTTATATCAGCTAGTACCAATATTTTTTTTTTTATAAATTATTCATCTCTATCGAAGGCCGATAACCGATTCTGTACTGATATACCATGCATCCCCAATGATACCAGGGACTGTAATCAGTTAATGTATTGTTTCATAAACCATCTGAACAGTGCAAAAAGGAATCAGAATATGAACTGCCTCAACGTGCTCAGGCTGAGCATGCAATACAATGTGACATTAAAAACAGCAATGCAGCGTTTTTAATGCACATTGGAAAAACTAGCTTGTTAAATTGAAAAACTACACTATTGTGAAAAGAGCTAGTAACACACTACTGAAAAACATACAGGCTAGATTAGATGCATCTAAACTTGCATTGAACCTGCAAAGAGTAATGGTAGAAAAAGTCTTAAAACCTTAAAAATTAGAAGAAAAAAAATTCTAATTGCACAGACAAGACGACAAATAACCAAGTGCTCGATTCTAATAACGTCAGCTATATGTAGTACAATTGTTATTCAGGCTAGTGTAAGTGCTGGCTGTGTAGTCGGTTTACTTTGATGTTCTCTACAGCAGAAAGACGGCTGGGCGGAGGATATACAGCACAGTATACGTGTGTGTGTGTTTCTGGCGCAGATCTACAAAGGAGGCTGTAAATATCAGAAGTGTGGAGGTGGCGATTGTATTGTTTCTACAAGATCACCGAGCTGTATACACATCGCACTTGTAGCAGTGTCCTTCAGGCACCGCATGTGGCCATGTACACAAGAATCAAGTAATAACTGGAATGTATAGCAGAAGACTGGGCGTTTGAGAAACAGATCTTTCATCAAAATCAATATAGGCATAGCGTGCTGTTTGAAACCGTCAACAAAACCACCTACTGTCTGTCTGTGAGAAATAACATTATTCCTGCTAAACGCTATATGCTTTAAGTCGGCATGAAATGAAAATTCACCGTATTTATTTTGTAAATCCATGGTTTTAAGTCCATCCAAAAAAGGTACAAAAGCCGTCACTAGGACGATACCCTTTCAAATGGTACACCTTTGTACCTAAAGAGCTCATATTAGTACCTTAAAGGTACATATTGGTACCAAAAGTTTTTTTTTCTTTTTCAACTGTGAGTGTTGATGAATGCTGGACTTCTTCATCATTTAGTCTGCTTAAAGACGCCCCTCCACAATCCAATCAACAACCGATGGATAGAACCAAGTCCTTGCCCTACATTTTTTTCTTATTCTCTAATAAATTTCACTCGGATGTCCGTCCCAATACGGAAGAAAAGATCTGTCGTTACATCCGTTTCATTGCAAATTTAAAGGAATTGTTCATCCAGAATTAAAATTCTGTCAATTTATTTAACCCTCATAACCTTCATTTTGTTCCAACCCTGTGTGACTTTTTTTCGCCTGTGGAACATACAAGAATGTTTAACTGTTTTTGCCTATCTAATGAAAGTCAATGGGGTCCAAAACAATCAGATCATATTAACTTTCATTTTACGGACCAAAAAACTAAATTTCTCAAAATATCTGCTTTTTGTATACCACAGAAAAGAAAAAAAAAAACATGCAGGTTTGGAACGACATGAAAATAATTTACTCACCCTCGTTTTAGGGTAAACTTCATTACTATGCTTTAAAAAACAGAAAACCAGTCACCAGAATTCGTTGTCTATTTGAGACACACTTGCTGAATGAGCTAATCTTATAGATCTTGGAATTATCGATTATACAGATCAATATGACAACAGCTGCCCTAGGTAAAATAATTACAGGGATCACTAGAGTAAACATTGTGAAGTGTTCATTTGAGGTCTATTTTAACCATTTTCAAAAAAGCCTTTCACTGTAACTCGTCATGTACGAGGAATTATAATTAAATTGAGGTAAAAAAACAGACTACAATGTGGAAAAATAAACTGCCGACCAATATATTTTAATAGCCAACACAAATCTCATGGCTTGATGAAGCAACATTCTGCAGACGTGTCTTTTTTTCAGGTCCCAACGGAGTGCAACATTTTGCTTATGTAAATAAACCAAAGGCCACGGGGCCTTTTGAACATTTTATTTTTCATGGAAGCTCAGTCTTTGGGACATGACTAATGCGTGAATAGGGAAAATGGAGCAATGCGGCTGCATAATCATAACTAAAGCTGACCTTGAAATGCTGGGAAGGTGATGATGGGCAAACAGGCGCAGCATTCAAATGATAAGCATTTTCAATACGGGTTTGCCATCACTGACACTCTGACAGTCGACAGTGGCACAGAGTTCCCAAATAAGCTCAGAAAAGCAAGTGAACGAACTACATCGGAATGATATGCAGAACCAACGCATGATTGAATCTGGTTCTCTGCCTCTGCCGTACTCGTCCTCAGAGACAGCAGTGGGAGTGCGAGGGTCAGTTGGCAGAGGTCAAGGCAGGAAAGAGAGGAGTCTGCTGTTCCAACGCACTGCAGCGCTCAGCAGCACTGGAGCGCCACAACATAACCTTCATACCACAGAGCTGACGCATACAAGGCCAGCCCAGCATGACCAGCACATACTGCAGCTCCACCAGCACAGCACATGCTCCCCACATGCATTCAGCTTGCTGCAGCTTGTACTGCAGCATTTCTCACGCTGAAGTGAGAGTTCAGTAGCTCAAAGTTAACCTTTGTAGTGCTTCTTAGTGACAGTAATCATTTACATCATTTACTCACAATCATGTTGTCGCAAACTTGTACGACTTACTTTCTTCTGTGGAAGATAAAAGAAGATATTTTAAAAGTAATATCTTTCGTCCATACAATGGAAGTCAATGGTGACCAAAACTGTTTGGTTACCAACATTCTTCAAAATATCTTCTTTTCTGTTGCGCAGAAGAAAGAAAATCAAAGAATTTTGGAACAACATGAGGCTCGAGTAAATGAAGACAGACCTTTCATCTTTGGGTGAACTATGCCTTTAAAAGTCTCTTCTGCACTGCTTAAGTTGCGGAGGTGAAATCACAGAGAAATGAAACTGAACCCACGTGTATTCTCAGAAAGAGAGTCATGCTTTGGGGAATTTGAGATTTGAACAAGGTTTGCTGTTTTAATATGATTTCAAATAGCTGTTTATTCATTATTTACTGTTTATGTAGTTCATCCAAAAATGGAAATTATGGTATTAATTTCTCACCTTCATGTTGTTCAATCCTGATTTTCCAAGCTTCTAAAAACACCATAAAGTATCATAAAAGAGGTCCATACGGCTTTGTGTGAGGAACAGAACAAAATTTCAGTCATCGTTCACTGGAAATATTGACATTCATAGGTCTTCTTGGTGTGTTCATGAGAGAGCTAGGGACGTCTGATTCATGAGCAAATTATTATTTTAAGTCAGATCTTTTCAACAAATTGGGTGATTTGGTTTACGAAAACGGACAAGTTCACAAAACCATTCTCGAGACTCAATGATCTGGTTGCAATGTTTCAAGGTCCACTGGAGAGGAAGAATATCAGAAAATAACAAATTTCACTCTGTCACTCAAAGCTATCATATGGCTTTATTGAATTTTAGAGCGCAAGTCATATGGACTACTTACATTATACTTTCATTGTGCTTTTTTTTTGGTCATTTTGGAGCTTAAAGGTCCCGTTCTTCGTGATCCCATGTTTCAAACTTTAGTTAGTGTGTAATGTTGTTGTTAGAGTATAAATAATATCTGTAAAATTATAAAGCTCAAAGTTCAATGCCAAGCGAGATATTTTATTTAACAGAAGTCGCCTACATCAAATGGCCCGTTTGGACTACATCCCTCTACTTCCTTCTTTAATGACGTCACTAGAACCGTTTTTTGACTAACCTCCGCCCACAGAAATGCTCCCTCAACTCTACCAAAATTCGTTTATGTACTTGCGCACTTCTTATAACGGTGATTTTCTGAAGTAAAACCGACGCTTCATCTTTTGTGTGATGTACAATAAACTTTATTAAACTCATCAGTATATGTTTGATCATCATTCGGACCTGGTCCGAAACAGCAGACTTGTAGGCTATTAATAAATAATGGATACATACAAGCAGATGACAAATACGTTATAATAACCGTAATTAAACTACTAAACTATACCTTTTCCATCTCTATACAGCACTCTGACTCTGTAGGCATTATTGTCCGACTCGAAATGAACACCATTACTGAGAGTTTCTGATATTATCATCATTCCGTGAGATGAAATTGTCCTGAGAGACTGAGCACGAGCTCATGAAGCTCCGCCCCCTGTGCCGTCCAGCAGCAGTTTATTTTCATTTAAAGGGCACACACTAAAACAGCGCGTTTTTCTGAGCCCCAAAAAATGACAATTTAAACATGCTGTAAATGATCTGTTGGGTATTTTGAGCTGAAACTTCACATACACACTCTGGGGACATCAGAGACTTATTTTACATCTTGTGAAAAGGGGCATAATACGGGACCTTTAATGGCGTCATGAGGGTGAGTAAATGATAGCAGAATTCTATTTTTTTTGTGGACTGTTCCTTTAAGAAGAGTTTTAATGAGTAGAAATGGCTGCATACTTTTCTTAAAAGGATAGTTCACCCAAAAATGATTTGTTCATGAATCAGACTGATCCGGGTTTTCAAGACTGAATTATCTGGTCACAGTGGTTTTTAGTCCACTGGAGTAAATGAAAATCATCATCAAAGATATCATATAGCTTAACTGAATTATAGTGCTCGATTCCTATGGACAACTTTCATGAAATTGTCACTTTTGAAATTGACAGCCTTCAAATTCACTTTTTGTGTTCCTTCCTTTGAAGGGTTAGTTCCGCTTGCACTCGTCTATATAATGCCAGTGAATAGCGACCAGCATCAAGCTTTTTTTTTAAAGACGCAAAAAGATCATGTGACGTATATTCCAAGTGTTCCAAGTAATTTATGACTACATTTTCATTTTAGGGTGAAATATCCCTTTAAGAAGAGTTTCAATCAGTATAAGATTGCTGCACACTTCTTTAAATGATTGAATCGTATGAATAGACACACTGTCCTGGCCATTACAGGGAACAAACTGTCTGAATGACATTTAAAGGACAAGGCTGATCAGTGCAGAGAATCTGATGCAGAAGTATGACCCAAATGTAACCGATATTAAGCCATGTGCGTACTTCCCTTAATTGAAAGGAAGCAATGCAAAAATACACATAGTTCTCTGTTCCTCAGAGCCAGAACTGCAGCATTCACTAAAAAAAAAACCCACAGAAATGGACAGTTCTGACAGCTAAGGTGGAGACATGCTCTAACATGGTGGAGAGAAGTCTTGAGAATCAAGAGCTTGTGAGACGGGACTGGCAGAGGAGAAAAGCCCCCAGCCACAGGGAAAAATAATTAGGTTAAGTATATATAATCCTTTCAGCCTATTACAGCCCCACTGCCTCCATTCATAAAAACATGCAGCTGCCTGAGCTCGCTCAAAAACTCACAGCAAGGACAGAGACACGTACAGTGCTCTGGAGAGCACAAACAAACTCTAAAATCATAGACTTAAAGCAACATGACACATTACAACAGGCTGAGCCTCTTCCCCTCTGCCCAGCTCAGTGTAATGTTGCAACAACAAACTGGAGAAACGAAACGACTATGAGGAGCAAGTGCAGGATCAAATACATCATTTTATGCAATTATAAACATCACAAGATGTTCAAAAGCAGGTCAGCTATTTTAAATGAAGCACAGACTTGCCAAAGCCTCATTTGCGTTCGTGCAAATGCACCCAAATTATATTTAATAGTGCATTGCTCTTTACAGAATAGTGGTTAAAAGCTCATTTGTGAGTAACACAATTTGAGCATGTCATAACCTACTTGCGAAAAAGAGGGCAGTGGCCATATTTATAGAACGCAATAGTCTAGTTCTTATAGATTCAGTAGACAGAGAACCGATATTTACAGCAAGCTAGCTAAATACGACAGCTCAATCAATATTATAGCCGCTCAATGTTTGATCATTTGTTGCTTTATCAGCGCAGCACCACGTTTTATTGCCATTTCAAAGCATATGGCATAAACTACCATGTTTGCTCCAGCAAAGCGGGAGAGGGGAAATGAGGACATGTGTACAGTAACCTTACTCTCTGTTCTTATCATTAATTTTATAGGGTGAATGAAAGCGAGAGCAAAGTCCACGGCGTCAGTGGCAAACGTGCCTGAACCTGTGGTGCAGTTTCAGCACATGCGGCAATATGCGGATATGAGGTGCTAACATGGACTGTGTTTGAAAGATTGAGAACGTGTGCACGTGGGACCATCGAGTAGGGGTGGGCGATATGGCAAAAATATCATATCATGATTGTTTTTCAGGAAGATCATGTATTTTATTTTATAGATTTTATCACAATTATTTTACATATTGGTTTTATTATAAGTCACTGAGCAGCACAGCAAATCTAATTTGCCTATTTAAAAAAAAAAAAAAAATCATTACATACAAATCTTTATTTCTTTATTTTATCTTTGTTATTAAAAAGAAGAACAAAGAAGCAAATTACAAATACAATAATATACAAAAGAAATAAACAGTGCTTTACATTTTTCAGCTGTAGTATTTAACAGTAGCATTCAAGTAAGAAATTGAATAGACAAATGTAAAAAATAAAACACTACATAGACTTCACTGTACAAATGATACATTGATTCTTATTAAAGCAACTGAAGTTATTCAGTGAAGAGCAGTAAGAGATTTTCTCTGTCTTTTTTTGATTAACATTAAAGCTACACTGTTTAATTTTTAAGTTGATTCTTAGCAAAAAACACTTTGTTCTTTCAAAATGATATGTGCTCATTAATGTGTAATTACTTCTACCAACTAATCAAGTATTCTCGTAAGCGTAGAATCTGCCATTTAGAATACATACGAGCGAGTCGTTCAAATGGCGGCAGCCATGTTGTGCCTCCATCTTGAAAATACATTAGACAAAGAGGGACATACCTGGAAATTCAAGCTTCGCCTTTCGCATTTTGACACTCAGCGGCACCGTGACGAATGCGAGGGGGAGATTACTCGCGACTGCCGGCAGATTTGAAATAATACGGCCACCGTAGGAGTTAAAACGCCCTCAGAATGGGAGGGGCTAGAAAGCAATATTCAGTTGGTAGTCATAAACAATTTCACCGCTAGATGGGAGAAAATCCTACACAGTGTAGCTTTAATGATAAATGGAGGCAAGTATATAAGGCTACGTTTACGCGGAAACGATCTGAAGAGAAAACGCAAAAGTGATCACTTTTTATTCTGCGTTTAGACGAGCGTTATCGGGGGAAAATCTGCGTGCATATGGTGACGCAAAAGTGTGTGAAATTCAATGTAGTATGCACTCCAGGTGGCTAGGTGGCAATGTGAAGCACTGATCGGTGCCTTCACTGTCTAGCAAACTTTTGCGTTTTTACCGTTTAGACGGAAACGCGACGGTGGAGCGTTTTTAAGATTTCCACTCTGGAGGGTGGTTTCACTAATTTGCGTTTTTTAAGCCCCGAAAACGCCGTCGCCGTCTAAACGAAAGGCACATCTGATCAAATATTTTTACGTTTTCACCCGCGAGCGTTCTCGTGTAAACAGGGCCTAAGACTGCTGTCACTTTAAGACCCCATGCGTGGATCTAATATACAGACACACAACTGTTTATGTTCACTTAAAGGGATAGTTCACCCAAAAATGGAAATTCTGTCATTAATTACTCACCCTCATGTATTTCCAAACCAGTATGACTTTTGTTCATTTTCAGAACACAAATGAAGTTCTTTTTGATGAAATCTGAGAGAAATCTACGCTAGACTACGCAAAGTCTAAATTCAATCTGTTCATCATATAAAGGGATCATGTCTCTTCACAAAATCTCTTTATGAACATTTTGAAGCATCAAAATGGTAGTTGCATAGACTGTCAATGGAGGGACAGAAAGCTCAAAAAGATCTTCATTTGTGTTCCGAAGATTCCAAAGAGGTAACCACTGTGTTGCTAATCATGTGATGTGAATGTACGTCGCTTGCGTTGTACAGTGTGTTGGCACAAGGGTGCCTCGCCAGAACTGCAACTGACAGAATGTGCACTGTAACACGATACTACGATATTTCTTCAAAAGCATCGTGGAGACATTTTAATCGTTCACAATCTAAAATCATGACATTGCACAGACACACACACGTACCATCAGGGGGCTTCCTAATATTTTATTCCCTATGTTCCCTATGAGGTAAAAACCATAAGGAGGATTACTGGCATCTCACCTGATTTAACCCCACACCTCTGAGAAGGATTTAGCTCTCGTTTTCTCTCGTCTATGGCTATCTGACCAGTTGTGACCAGTGGGAACTAATGGAGCTTGTCGTCAGACAGCGTTCTGTCTCTGTGTACGCCGTATGTGGGTCTAGTTCTAATTTAAATCAGGAAGTGCAGGATAAACAGACCCCTCAGGGAGAAGGAGGGCACGTGCTATGTATTAACCTGGTATTACCACAAAAATATTTTACTTGTCAGCCATGTGAAGACCTTTAAATCGCAGACATAACTAAAGGGCAGCAATGCCACTGAAGTCTGACAGACACCAGCCCTCTAAAGCAGGACTCCTCTGACCTGACCTTTGACAGTGCACATCACAAGGTGCGAAATCAAACAGAATGTCAACTGCCACTCACACGACTGAAGGTGCTCTCGCACCTTGACTGTTTGGTGTAACTCACCCACTTCACTTTAAAGCAACTGTATTGTCATGCATATATTCTTCACACAAAATCTGTGGCCTATAACCAAATTAAATCAAAAAGGAAGCCAAGATAGATTTTAACATTTTTAATATGAAGCAAGTCCTAAGTGCAATGCAACAACTGGCAGTTTCAGGGACACGATTGTCCAGACCTCCACAGCCCTGCTGTTTTCATTTCTGTACAGGTCAATAAAACACTCAATTTTCAATGTCCGATTGTAATCCATGGAATATGTCATCGCTATACTTCTTAATGTACAAATGTCTCGTCCTGAAAAATCTTCTTGAAATTAGATATAATGAACTAACAATTATTTTTTTTTTAGCATTCTTTTTTTCCAAGTTCATGTTAATTCATATGCAAATTCATATTAGTTTACAATACATTAATCTTAATCAGTACAACTTAATGTTAAAAATAAATTAGTGTAGGTAAAACATTAACATTAATAATGTAAAATTGCTAAATTTTTATGTTAACTACTGCATTGGCTAACGTCAACATTTACAACCTACCTTTATAAAGTGTTAAACATCTATCTAGGTGCTAACACATATTGTAGATATTGTAGAAATGTCCATGATTTTTAACATCTAATTAATTTCCTGAGGGACTATGGGAACCCTGTATACTAAACCATTACCATAAACAGGCTTGACAGTGCAAAATAAAGGTCATCAGACTCAACAATATGTTGTAGAAGGAATGCTTAGCTATACACTCAAGCCTGGACAACAAAATAAACTAAAGCATTTGGCTTTTGCCAGTTGTCTGTGCTGGCAAATGTCCGATGATGTTAAGGGTAAGCGGGACAAAGGACATTTAACTTCAACCACACCAAGATACAAAACCACCCTCACAAATGTTCCAGTCCCACCTTTTACATGTTCCAGGAAATCAAGGACAAATTCAGCTCAAACCGTGGGTGAACACCTTATGGTTGGGACTACATCCAGCTCTGGCCATGAAAAATTGAAATGTCAGCATGACAGAATTACTTGTTTGAGATGCCAGACACAAATACAGCATCAGAAAAGACACACAGCCCACTGCACCTGACTATTACAGGGGCTCATAACATGTGAGCAGAGTTTGAGCTCCATCCAACCAGTTTACAAACTAGGTGCTGTTCAGGGCACCACAGCACTGATGGAAAGCTCAACAGCTGTCAGCAAGTGTATGATCAATGCTCGACACCGAACTGCATTACGGACGTTTTATTACAAGTGACAGCTTGTGCGGTAAGGTCAAATTATAGACTTGACTACTAAGAATATGGAGAAAGTCAAATTCTAGTTTTATGCGTCACGGTGCGAAGAGGCCATGTGCGCAAAAGCAAGGTTAGAGATGGAGACCCATAAACGAGCCAGCGTCAGTCGTGACAGCGAGCAATACATTACACCCATCGCATTTGCAATAACATGTGTGCGGCAAGACTGGATAAAGAATGTGAAATATTGGTCTTTATGAAAGCAGATGACTCACCTGTGCAGACGGCGCGCGACTAGAGCTCGGGTGACATCAAATGCAGCGCAAAGCGAAATAAAGATTTGTCAATAACTACGTCACGATCACTGGCTGATGTGAGGCGCGCGCTTTGGTTGCAAAAGTTCCCGCGTTTAACCGAGAGCTTTCGATCGCGCAGTTTGCAGCTGAAAGCCTCGTAAAATGACCAGCGGCTGCGGGGTGTTTCGAGTTGAACGACGAAGCTAGCGATGGGGAAGCGTGAAGCGAACTTGCTAGCTGCTGCTAGGCAGAAGACGAGACGAGGGAGGGCAGAAGGGAGGAGTAGAATGAAAGTGTGCACGGCACTACGTGCATTCCCATGTATTGCCTCCATTTTAGGGGGATTCCCATTCGACCTCAGTGCAAACTGCGCCTCATGGATATGAGGACACCTATAATGAGAAATATTTCACGCAAAGCCTTAAGGAAAAGTGGATTTAAATGCATTTGATGTCGTACAGTACAGCTGCTTTATTAAGACAAGAATGCAACTGTTACTTTGCTTGTGAGTAAAGGGTGTTTAAAGGTGCACTCAACATTTTTTTAAACTAACAAACTTTACATAAAGAAATTAATAGTACTTAAATGAAATATTATAAAAAAAATCTGTATACTCGCATGAAATAGTCCCCGAAATAGTCTTCTAGAAAAGACCGATTTATTGTACATAGAGCGGGTCGCCCCCTCGTGGACGCAGCCATGATGACATCACATGACCTGACGTATCATACAATTAACCAATTACTAATAATGCATGTTATTTTATATAATGGGCAACAAATACATTCATGGGCCTGGGTCAGTAGAATATGGAAAAATGGTATGGCTACGCATGTGCATGATCCAAACAAAACGAGAGTAACTAAAAATATAAGGGGCAATACTCACAGAAGAGTGAATTAGTGAATTGCAGCAGCCAGCACAAACCAACAGCGACAAGCAAAAACTAATTGTGGGATTTAAACAGCAGAAGTTAGTAAGCTTTATAGGCTAATTACAGTCAAAATGTGTATTGTGATATAGGACACCTTATGTACAACAGATCGAATGTGTTTATACATGTAAGCTTCCATTCAGAAGCAATTGGTGTTACTTTGGCTCCATCTGCTGTGAAGGGAAAAAAAGGCAAAAATGAAGACTCGCCCTTCCAGATCAAGTGCAACTAGATGCAAGCAATATGGATTATTATAAAAAAAAATATTTATTTGTACTCACAAATATTATTAATTTTCCAGCAGAGCAATCTGAGTTCCTCAGTACAACCTATGGTGTGGTATAAAGATGAAGTAATTCACAATGTTTTTTTTTATTATTATTTTCAAGTAGCAAAATACCATGAGCCAACCCATATCATGTGATCCTATTAGCAAACATATAAATAAAAGGAATGAGAAAGAAATACATTTCATATAAAACATCTTAAATAAAAAAAGAACCCAAAAGACAATTGCTGGACATCTTCAACAAAAGGCAACATATGTGCATGGGATTGTGACTGTTGAGGACACTTGAAAAAAAAAAAAAAAGGCAATATTTTTAAATCTTGCATTACAGGTATGTAAATAAAAATGGGCTGCCACCAGCTTCTTCCTCAGAACAGCAAGACCAGAAAATGTTTCATTCCATTCTTTGGCTTTAACGATAAGTACTTACGCTATGTATTCCATAGTGATTTTCAGTACATTAATTGCAGAGATGATCTACCTGCAACCTTGAGTCATAATGCCCTCTCTTCAAGGGCAGAGTGGGGATGGGACTCTGGATTTTAGCATCTTTTCAGTTCACAAGTCACAAGAGAGGTCAGGCAGCAAGACAATAATTTAAACTATGATACTTGACAAAGAATGAACTGGTGCTATGAACCAATATACATGGGAATTATGATGTGCATTCCACAAAATTCATGTGTCACAAAAAAAGCAACCCGCAATTAACAACCCGTACGTGCTAATATTTAGCAGTGATTTGGGCTAAAAGGATTATAGTACCCCATAGTAATAAAATGGAATCACCATTTTCTAATTCATTATTGAGTTCAACCCCCTTCCCAAATAGCTGTTGGCTACCGCCACTGCTCCACATTTTCTAAATAGTCCAACATGGTTTCACTGTCATCCTCCTCTAACCAGTTGTCCTCTACCTGTCCTTCTGTCTCACTCTCCAGCTTTTGTCCAGCATCCACTTCTTTTTCTTCTGAGAGAGCGGGATATTGTTCTGTCATTGATGGCTCCTTGGTGGGTTTAAAAACAGCTTTTCCAGTCACCCCCCACCAAGGCTTCACCTTAGCACGTAGCTTGCGTCTCTCCTGCAGGCGTCGCTGACGGGCCTCCCTGCGCTCCTGCTGTCTGGCATACTGAAATCGCTGCAGGAAAAGGTCCCGCGCATACTCATACAGCTCCACGTCCCACTGGTTCAGCTCTCGAATCCTTCGCTGGGTCTCTGGTTCCACCTCTACGCTCGCAGCGCGGGTGCCATTGAGCTGTGTGAATGGCGCGATGAAGGCCAGGCGGAATGTTTGCTCGAAGAGGTACTGAGTCTTGCGTTGATATTCTGTCAGACCAAAAAAGGCCATGTTTCGCAAGTTGCGTTTGGCACTTTCCAGTAGCATGACCCAGCGCTGGCTCTCACTCATGATGGAGAGGTTATAGCAGCCCACCAGGCTGAGGTCGGCCAGCATACGGGTCTGTCTGTTGTTGGCCAGGTTGTAAGGACACGCCATGAATTCCTCCAACGAGCAGCCCGACCAGTCGTCACCAGTGTAACAGCTGGGCAGCTCGGTCAGGGTGGGTAAACGGCCATCACAGATGTGTTTAGAGGCCTTCCATGTGGCACCGCGCTGAACGTGCCTCCATTCGCTCAGGTACCGCCACACTGGATCCCTCAGGATCGTGATGTAGTAGTAGTTCCTACTACATGAGACAGGAAAGAGAAGAATTTATCAAAAAAGTGGCTAAATGAGTTTAAACTAAAGCAATCACACTGCTGACTATAAAAAAAAAGAAACAAAATGAAATGTAATATTGCATATGAATCATTAAGTGGAGTAAAGCTGTCATATTTTGTGCATGTTCACAGTAACAGAATTATTCATGGCGTAGTTTCTGTTGGAGTGTGTCAGGGGAGCGATCTTGATGGAAAACGGAATGAATTATTGCTGGTTGACTGTAATTATGGGCATTTTAGCATAATGAGCAAATAAGAAGAATCATCTTTCAGCTCACATCCTGAACAGTTTCCATACGAATATCAATTAAGACTGTCTGGACAAATCCATTCAACACCAGCACAGAGAAAGTCTCTGGTGAGCCTCAACTTTTTCATTACTTGCAAGCCAACAATGAGCCCATGGGATAATGATTTGATCTAATTGTGTCCATTTGAAAAACAGGCCTTTCATGCATTTATATCTATATACATCAGTCAATATTGTTGTATATTTTATGCGCCGAAACTTTGGAACAGCCTGTTTTTTATTAGAATTGCCCCTATACTACACAATTTTATAGTAAAACATATCTTTTTGTAGAAACATTTGTTCTGCTCTGAAAACAGTTTTTCTGCTAAACATTTTTGTGGAAACCGTGATGCATTTTTCAATATTCTTTGGGAATAGAAATTTTGTTACAACATTAAGTGTCTTTACTAACACTTTTGATCAACTGAATTCGTCCTTGCCTAATAAAAGTAGTAATTTCTTCTTTCTTTTTTTAAAAACAACTTTTTAACAGTAGTGTAGAACAGTACCAACCTACTACGCTTATGGCACTCAAAGCTTATATATCAAAAGCAATGCCTCCCAGTGCAAACATTATCAAACACTGCTTATCCCATGCTACGGGGAGTTTGTTTAAAGGACAAGCCTGAGAGAATGGCAGATGTTCTGGTGCCAGCAGGCTGTCTGCCCTCCAGGGTGTCTGAAAGGGTGAATGATTATGATGATGGGTCCCCTGTTGCAGGAATGCGCTGAATGAAAGCACTCTAGGGTTGAGCCTGACCTGTTGGAGGCCTTTTGTCTCCACATAATTGACTTGCTGAGAGGCTTCAGCACTGAACTGAACGAGAACAATATGAGGGGAAGGAGTGGAGAAGCACACCGTGACACCATACAACACAGAATACCATAACAAAAGAAATAAGTTTGTTTGTGAAGACGCGTTCCAGTCCATTATAGACACTAAAATCAGTTTATTACACTGATAAAACCCAATTAAACACTCACCTGGGAATCCCACGCCTCTCCTGAGCCTCACGGTTGCTCATGTAAGAAGGCACGCAGTTAGTGAGCTCCGTCCAGTCCGCGTGCAGACCGCAGGTCCAGCCGGTGGAGAAGCGAGAGAACAGCCAGGTGTCCCGTTTGCCTGGCCGGTAGCAAGTACACTTCTTCTGGCCCGCATGGCACTCGCACGGCCTCTCCAGCTGGATGTTGCGGACCAGGTGACGCCCGAACGTGGTCCCCCCGGTTTTCTGAATGTGGAGGAACACTATAACATCGTCCCCCTTGATATTGAAATCTACAGCGCGTTTAAGGTCTTTGGTGGTGAAATTAAAGCGAGGCACAAAGCGAACCAAAGCACCGTCTTCTGAGCTGTACGGATCTCCCGCACCGGCTCCGTTCATGCGATCCCCGGGCGCGCGACTCCCTAGTCTCGAGGACAATGATGCCAGGTGTAGCAACTGGCAGTCGGACGTAGGACATATGTATTGTAATACAATAACGCCGAAACACAGGACCATCAGCAGTGCGATAAGGAGTCGGCTGTAGTAGGATTTTTCATCCATCTTCTCGCTGGAAAAGTGAAAGCATTACTCAGTTGTGCGGTTCCCCACCGCGTCTCGTCGGCCGGGATGAATGTAGAACAAAACCTGTGACTCGAGCCTCAGCACATCCAAACATGAACACGCCCAGCGCTTTTTGTGAATGTTTGTCTGCTAGTATCGAACGTAATTAATGTTTACATGTTTTCACGAGGCTTTCCCGTCCGTAGTTACATCGTATCGCTTTGAGATCTACAGATAACTTCTGCTGTTTACCTCTACCACAATTTCGTACTCGCTCTTCCCCGTTCCCTCTGCACCCGCATTTCTCTCTTCACAATAAAAGTCCTCGTGAGGACAATTATTTTGGGGAAGAAAAAAAACACAAATAATAATTTACAAATTCTATTTTCTCCTTTCCAATACAAGTGGTTGTCTAGACAGTTAATATTATATATATATATATATATATATATATATATATATATATATATATATATATATATATATACTAATTATTAATATATTACTTTATAAGCAGATACTTCCCAAAGATTTGTTATAAACAAACCACCACAAGTTAACATTACTTATTTATACGGTATATATATATAAATATTTTGAATACTGAAATTAAGATAAAATAAGATTAAATAACTTACTTTACAAGAGCGAGGGGGCATAGTTTTTTTTTTCTGAGGTGAAAAACCTTTCTTTTAACTCAACAAACAAGCACTTCTCTTTTCCAATACAAATGGTTGTCTAGACAGTTAATTAGCTAAAATGTCTCCTCTGATAAACAAACAATTTGTTTTATATTTCACATTTATTATCGTTGTAAACTATCAACAACAACAAAACACAACATTAAATACCTAAATAAATAATGTTAAATTGTGGTTGTTTGTTTATAACAAATCTTTGGGAAGTAGCTGCTTATAATAATAATAAATAAAAAAAATGTAAAAAATTAAATATATATATATATATATAGCAGGGGAAATAAGTATTGAACACTTCATCATTTTTCTCAGTAAATATATTTCCAAAGGTGCTATTGACATGGGTTGTTACCAACATCTGGGGCCTGTTTCAGAAAGGAGGTTAAGTGAAAACTCTGAGTATGTTAACCCTGAAATGAGGGAAACTCTGAGTTTTCTGTTTCAGAATGGGAGGTATGTCAAACCTGAGAAAGCAGAGTAAAGTCAAGCCTGTTTCAGAAAGAGAGGTAACTTTTTCTCAGAGTCAGTTACCATGGTAACTTACTCTGTGAACCTAACCGGGTCAGGAGCAGGTTTTCTTCAGTAAACCCAGAGTTTCTATCAGTCTCCTCCCCTTTTTTTAAAGAGGAAGTGGTGTTTAAACACCTCATTCATTATTTCAGTACATTTTTATTAATAAAATTAATCTTTTATTAATAAATAAAATATTGCTTTTTTTTTTTTAAATAAGATGAAGTCTATATAACTCCTTAACGGGCAACTGAAAACACAGTAGTAGATTAGAGTTACATAATGTAGTTCTAAGCAAATTCTACAGAATTAAACTGTGGCATTTACTGAAAATCACTGAACTGTTCATCTGTGCAACAGAAGTTGATGGACCGTCCTCCTGCTGTTCTTCCACACTCTGGGGGCGGGGGTAGAGATAAGAATACCCGTTTATACTTAGATTTAAACTTAGATTCTATAGGCTACTCCACATAAAAATGTGAAAAAATGTGAATGTGTAGATTGTTTGATGTGTAGACACATAATATTAACATTACCTCTGTGGCAGCAGAAACTCTTTATCCCCATGTGATGAGCATTTGGTTGAGTACACTTTATAACACTATTTGTCATAATTTCTGGTGTATTGAGTAGGCGACTTACAACTGCCTGGGGTTCTGTTGGGACAGGAGGCTCCAAAAGACAGATATTACCATCAGAATCTACTGGGACCAACAAAAATCCTAACCCAAAGTAAAATAAATGGAAATATCAAAAATAGCCTATATAAAAAATAACACATATGTAAACCTCTTACATTTTATGAAGGCCCTTGGATCTTTGGGACTGGCTCTGAAGTCTGTCCAGGAATTCCCTCAGCCAAAAATGCTGCTGCACTGCTAGACACTGGATGCTGTAGTTATTTAATATGTCAAATGTTTGTTAAGTCAGGTAGCCTACACCCATGATATGCTCAAGCCTTACTTGACTGAATTATGTGTTTATATTTAAATTTCAGCTGCTGCCATGTTCTTTTAATGCCTGCAGGATTGCACTTACATGAAAATTAAAATTAGGTTGAATAACATACTGTTCTTCCAGTTTCACCTCTGATATTATAACAGTTGGGCAAGTTACTTGTATTAAATCAAATCAAATCAAATCAAGTATATTTGTATAGCGCTTTTCACAATACAGATTGTATCAAAGCAGCTTCACAGTATTAAAATAAAATAATACAACAAAGTTTGTTTCTAGTGGAATTTATTGATTGATAGAATAAAATTAAATATCCCCAAAATATCCCCAACTGAGCAAGCCAAAGGCAACAGTGGCAAGGAACCGAAAAAACTCCATCAAGCGGCCTAATGGTGTCCTAAAACTCCATCAGGTGACCTAATGGAGAAGAAAAAAAACCTTGGGAGAACCCAGGCTCAGTCGGAGCCAGTTCTCCTCTGGCATTTATGAACTAGAGGCCGGATTGTAGTTTGAAACTGTGAGATTAACAATATTATATGAATGCCTGGCTGAAAAGATGCGTCTTTAATCTAGTTTTAAACTGGGAGAGTGAGTCCGAGCAACGAACAGTATCAGGAAGGCTATTCCAGAGTTTTGGAGCCAAATGTGAAAATGCTCTCCCTCCTTTGGTTGATCTGGATATCCTAGGTATGACCAAAAGCCTTGAATTTATTGATCTTAAAGAGCGCGATGGATTATAGGGTGATAGAAGATCCGCTAAATAGACTGGAGCTAAGCCGTTTAGGGCTTTATAAGTCAGTAGCAATACCTTGTAATTAATACGGAACTTTATAGGTAGCCAATGCAGTGATGATAAAATCGGTGTTATATGATCATATTTTCTTGATCTAGTAAGAAATCTAGCGGCTGCATTTTGGACTAACTGTAGCTTGTTTATTGAGGATGCAGGACAACCGGCTAATAAAGCATTACAGTAATCTAGTCTCGAGGTCATGAATGCATGAACTAACTTTTCTGCATCAGAAACTGATAGCATATTACGTAGCTTAGCAATGTTTCTAAGGTGGAAAAAGGCTGTTTTTGTAACATACGAAATATGATTTTCAAAAGACAGGTTACAATCGAGTATAACACCCAGGTCTTTTACTGTAGAGGATAAAGTAACAGGACATCCTACGATGTCACATTTGTATTGTGAGAGGTTCTGTGGGCGTTTTTTAAACCGATGATTAGTACCTCTGTCTTGTCTGGATTTAATAATAGAAAATTACGCGTCATCCAATCTTTTATATCTTTAACACACTCTGTCAATTTGGATAATTTAGCGTTTTCATCCGGCCGTGATGAAATATATATTTGAGTGTCATCAGCATAACAATGGAAACTAATTCCATGTTTCCTTATAATATTTCCAAGTGGCAGCATATATATTGAGAATAACAGAGGGCCCAACACAGATCCCTGCGGCACTCCATAGTTTACTGGAGTTATGATCGATTTTTCTCCATTTAAATAGACAAAATGGTAGCGGTCTGATAAGTATGATCTAAACCAGCTTAATGCTTGTCCTTGAACACCAGTATAATTTTGTAGTCGATCTAAGAGTATTGTATGATCTATAGTATCGAACGCAGCACTAAGATCAAGTAAAACTAGTATTGAGATGCTGCCTTGGTCAGAAGCTAAGAGTAAATCATTTGTGATTTTAACGAGCGCAGTTTCAGTGCTATGATGCGGCCTGAATCCTGACTGAAACTTTTCGTAGATATCATTTTCTTGCAAGAAAGAGCCCAGTTGAGTGGACACAACTTTTTCTAGTATTTTAGACATAAAAGGTAGATTTGAAATGGGTCTATAATTTGCTAGATTATGCGGGTCTAATTGTGGTTTCTTAATGAGAGGTTTTACTTATTACTAACTACAAATGACATCTTCAACAGTGTAATTAGATTAATGTAATAATGACTATCTTTAGAAATTATTGGTCTACTTATTACTAATTACTAAATCCCATGTCAACCTTAAACACTTGAACAATACAAGGAGAGACAAGAAACAGCACTTTTAATGCTTTCAAATAAACAATATACAATTGCATGAATTATTCTTGAATTGACCAAAGTGTGTAGAGGGAGAAGGTTACATTAAAAATATAACTTTTAAAAATGTATGTTAAATAGCCTATACAGAATTGTTCTGTAGTCTAATACAATTACATCAGATTTAACTTTAAATTACAGAAGAATTAAGAGTAATCCCTTTAATTAAATTACAGTATTTAGATTACTTGGTAATTAATTACACCCATCACTGTATAACAGTAATTAAAATGTGAAGAAATATGAAGACCTCTTTTTGTCTGACGCTGTTGCCATGGTGACTCATAATATCTGTGCTCCATTGATAATGGCTTTTTATAGTTGTGGTGAATGCGCTTAACTCAGAGTCAGTCAACTCAGAGTTGATTGAACTAACTAATTTCAGCTGTTCTGAAACCAAAAACTCAGAGTTTCCCATCTCAGGGTAAGTCAACTCAGAGTTCAAGTTTTAACTCAGAGTTGGTTGAACCTCCTTATTGAAACAGGCCCCTGGTGAAAATTTCAAGTAAGCCATACATACAAAGAAACAAACAAAAATAAGTTCAGAAATTAAGTTATGTGTAATAATGTGAAATGACACAGGGAAAAAGTATTGAACACATGAAGAAAGGGAGGTGCAAAAAGGCAAAAACTTACAGTAATTAAAAAGCAATCCAGCCCCCTGTCAGTGGAAATTAATAACAGCTGGTTCAGTCCCAAATGATGGCCTACAAAAAGGTCTCATTGCCAAGGTGTCACACAAGACACATCTCATGATGGGTAAAAGCAAAGAGCTGTCTCAAGACCTTCGCAACCTAATTGTTGCAAAACATAATGATGGCATTGGTTATAGGCGCCATTCTAAGCTTCTGAATGGTCCAGTGAGCACTTTTGGGGCCATAATACGGAAGTGGAAAGACAATTTCACCATAAATTTGCCTCGACCAGTGCTCCTCGCAAGATTTCTGATAGAGGAGTGAAAAGATTAATCAGAAGAGTTGTCCAAGAGCCAACACCAAGTTGTATGGTGTTTTTAGGGTAATGTGCACTGCCATTTCTCCTCCAACAGTTCAATTTTGCTCTCATGTGACCACACTATATTCTCCCAGTATTTCACTGGCTTTTCCAAATGTTGTGCAGCAAACTTTAAATGAGCTTCAACATGCTTTTTTTCAGTAATGGAGTCTTGCGTGGTGAGCGTGCATACAGGCCATGGCGGTGGAGTGCATTACTTACTGTTTTCTTTGAGACAACAGTACCTGCTATCTGCAGGTCTTTTTGAAGCTCTCCACAAGTGATCCTTGGCTCTTGGACAACTCTTCTCATTATTCTTTTCACTCCTCTATCAGAAATCTTGCGAGGAGCACTGGTCGAGGCAAATTTATGGTGAAATTATTGTCTTTCCACTTCCGTATTATGGCCCCAAAAGTGCTCACTGGACCATTCAGAAGCTTAGAATGGCGCCTATAACCAATGCCATCATTATGTTTTGCAACAATTATGTTGCGAAGGTCTTGAGACAGCTCTTTGCTTTTACCCATCATGAGATGTGTCTTGTGTGACACTTTGGCAATGAGACCTTTTTGTAGGCCATCATTTGGGACTGAACCAGCTGTTATTAATTTCCACTGACAGGGGGCTGGATTGCTTTTTAATTACTGTAAGTTTTCAGCAGTTGTCTTGGCTTTCCATGCCTTTTTGCGCCTCCCTTTCTTCATGTGTTCAATACTTTTTCCCTGTGTCATTTCACATTATTACACATAACTTAATTTCTGAACTTATTTTTACTTGGGTTGTTACCAACATCTGGTGAAAATTTCATGTCAATAGCACCTTTGGAAATATATTTACTGAAAAAAATGAAGACATGTTCAATACTTATTTCCCCCGCTATATATATATATATATATATATATATATATGTGTGTGTGTGTGTGTGTGTGTGTGTGTGTATATATATATTTACACACACACACACACACATATGTTTACTAATTATTAATATATTACTTTATAAGCAGCTACTTCCCAAAGATTTGTTATAAACAAACCACCACTTGTTAACATTACTTATTTATACTATATATATATATATATATATATATATATATATATATATATATATATATATATATATATATATATATATATATATATATATATATATATATATATATATATATATATATATATATATATATATATATATATATATATATATATATATACAGTGAGGAAAATAAGTATTTGAACACCCTGCTATTTTGCAAGTTCTCCCACTTAGAAATCATGGAGGGGTCTGAAATTGTCATCGTAGGTGCATGTCCACTGTGAGAGACATAATCTAAAAAAAAAATCCAGAAATCACAATGTATGATTTTTGAACTATTTATTTGTATGATACAGCTGCAAATAAGTATTTGAACACCTGAGAAAATCAATGTTAATATTTGGTACAGTAGCCTTTGTTTGCAATTACAGAGGTCAAACGTTTCCTGTAGTTTTTCACCAGGTTTGCACACACTGCAGGAGGGATTTTGGCCCACTCCTCCACACAGATCTTCTCTAGATCAGTCAGGTTTCTGGGCTGTCGCTGAGAAACACGGAGTTTGAGCTCCCTCCAAAGATTCTCTATTGGGTTTAGGTCTGGAGACTGGCTAGGCCACGCCAGAACCTTGATATGCTTCTTACAGAGCCACTCCTTGGTTATCCTGGCTGTGTGCTTCGGGTCATTGTCATGTTGGAAGACCCAGCCTCGACCCATCTTCAATGCTCTAACTGAGGGAAGGAGGTTGTTCCCCAAAATCTCGCAATACATGGCCCGGTCATCCTCTCCTTAATACAGTGCAGTCGCCCTGTCCCATGTGCAGAAAAACACCCCCAAAGCATGATGCTACCACCCCCATGCTTCACAGTAGGGATGGTGTTCTTGGGATGGTACTCATCATTCTTCTTCCTCCAAACACGTTTAGTGGAATTATGACCAAAAAGTTCTATTTTGGTCTCATCTGACCACATGACTTTCTCCCATGACTCCTCTGGATCATCCAAATGGTCATTGGCAAACTTAAGACGGGCCTTGACATGTGCTGGTTTAAGCAGGGGAACCTTCCGTGCCATGCATGATTTCAAACCATGATGTCTTAGTGTATTACCAACAGTAACCTTGGAAACGGTGGTCCCAGCTCTTTTCAGGTCATTGACCAGCTCCTCCCGTGTAGTTCTGGGCTGATTTCTCACCTTTCTTAGGATCATTGAGACCCCACGAGGTGAGATCTTGCATGGAGCCCCAGTCCGAGGGAGATTGACAGTCATATTTAGCTTCTTCCATTTTCTAATGATTGCTCCAACAGTGGACCTTTTTCACCAAGCTGCTTGGCAATTTCCCCGTAGCCCTTTCCAGCCTTGTGGAGGTGTACAATTTTGTCTCTAGTGTCTTTGGACAGCTCTTTGGTCTTGGCCATGTTAGTAGTTGGATTCTTACTGATTGTATGGGGTGGACAGGTGTCTTTATGCAGCTAACGACCTCAAACAGGTGCATCTAATTTAGGATAATAAATGGAGTGGAGGTGGACATTTTAAAGGCAGACTAACAGGTCTTTGAGAGTCAGAATTCTAGCTGATAGACAGGTGTTCAAATACTTATTTGCAGCTGTATCATACAAATAAATAGTTAAAAAATCATATATTGTGATTTCAGGATTTTTTTTTTTAGATTATGTCTCTCACAGTGGACATGCACCTACGATGACAATTTCAGACCCCTCCATGATTTCCAAGTGGGAGAACTTGCAAAATAGCAGGGTGTTCAAATACTTATTTTCCTCACTGTATATATATATATATAATGCATCATAATAAAGATTATAAATGTAAGGTTATTCATGACCCATACTGGATAAGGTTTCCTTCCAATAGAATAGAACATAAACACGATCGAGACTATAAATCTATCTAATCAAATAACATTTGAAAAGGATCTTATGAATCTTTGCTAACGTTGATTTGATTTGAGAATTTGAGTCTCTGAAGGTGTAGCTTTCTTCATATGGTCTTTATCACATTTATTTTCTGTACTATTGCAAGAAAACCTCAAGGGATGGTTCTTTTTTATTTTGATATGTTAATGCAGAAAGGGACATTAATAGCCTTATATTCATATCTTGTCTTAACAGTTTAATGTAATAACACACAGGAAGACCAAAGGACGATTTAACACTTCAGCTTAATTAATGGTTTTGATTAATCAATGTTCATGATTGGTTTAAGTCATCCTTTGTTTTCATTAATGGGTCCCTCAAAGACATTTTCAAAGCAATCATGCAATTCAGTAGTGGTAATACTGGCAAGAGCAGAAATGACACACGACACATTTAAATATCTGCAGTCTTTATTTCAACAAGACTAAGAAATGTTTAATATAACTTTTCTCTTACATTTTTAGCATCTATCTCTTTGTTTTGCCCATATTAAGCACATACTCTGAATGGGTAAAATCTGATGAACATCTCTCAGAGACCACTAAAACGACTGCTCATTATTTACAATTTTTCCTTTTCTTTCTTCAGTCTCTCCGACTCCTCATCACAGATGACTCCATTGATATACAGGGCCGCAAGTCCTGCAATCTGTCCACCTGAAGTTCAGCATTCAAACTAAAGATGACATTGCAGAGGTTCATTCAAGAGTCCATGTCATCTTCGCGCTGACTCGGAGTAGCTCGACATACTAAGCATTCCTTTCCTGGTCTTTACATCAGAGCCATCTTAACATGTGACAGTGGGAAGCTTTAGGTCATAAGGAAGGATAGAAAGCACATATTGCTTCCTATTCGTGGCAGCACATCAGCCTAGAAAAAAAATACATATCCAATCTGAGGTGCATCGCATTACTGCTGTGGAGATATTTACTCGTTTCAGGCTCCTGAAACCCTGACAAGATTCTGTTCATGTCCGAGGACTGGCCATTCATCCATACGCACTGAATGAATCTCCAAACGAATGAATAAAAACAAACGTAAAAGTTGAAAAGCAAATATGCATGCTGCAGATATGATTAAAAGCATCATTTAAAACTCTCTTGCTGTGAGGTATCTGAATGCCAATTAAAAGTGCATGTGACATCAGGAATGATCAAGGACCGATGGCCAGCCCTGTCCTTGCATCAGCTTGTACAATTTTCACAATCCCCTTACATAAAACTATGACAAAACAAATGCTTACGGTAGCTCGGTTTACAAAATCTAAATATCATGTATTATGAAATTTGAAGCCAATATAAAACCATTAAAGTGTGAAATCATTAGAATGCATTCATCTACAGACATAAATATTTTGAATACTGAAATTAAGATACCTAGAAAAGCGATGCTTGCGAATGCCTTTCAAAGAGACACGTGGTTAAATAACTTACTGTACAAGAGCGAGGGGGGATAGTTTTTTTTCTGAGGTGAAAATCCTTTCTTTTAACCCAACAAACAAGCACTTGTCAGACATCTGAATGCGAACTCGAAAAAAAAAAAAAAAAACCTGTCAACTGGTGTTGGATCGTACCACACACGCACACAGTCTATTGCTCTATATGAGGAATGGTTTTAAAACACTGTACCGTACTTCTATGGATATAAATCGGGAATGGGAAAAAGCTGGACATTTTGTGTTACAAACAGAAAAGAACCAAGAGAGGCCACCCAACCTCTCAAATCAGCACCGACTGTCTGTGTAGTGAAATCTGCAGTACCTATATTAGAGAGTTTATACCTTACAATACACTTCTAGCCTCCACATAAAATTCATCCACAGCTCAGTCTTAAGCCATCTTCAGCATACACCCGTCTCCAGCTGGTCCTGGTGGTAAGTTCAGAACTAGACATCCAGTAAAAAGCTATTTTACTCAGGCCACAAAGTCTGCATCATGCAGGAAACGCATCTCTGCATGATCATCGTTGATGGAACCATCAAGGCCTATTCATCAGTGGATCAACTTTCACAGAGACCTTACCTAACCAAAGCTCCTTCATCACACACTGTTAAGTTATTACTGAAGACTACATTCTCAAGTTATATATTATACCACTGAAAGTATTTGGGATGATGAGGTGGGGGCTGTGAAAGTTGTTTGGAAACAAGTTATTTTTCAGAATAACTGCCTTGTGTCTGGGATCCTGAAGTGTTGATTTCATTCATAAGGCAGCATTTTATATATTATAAATAAGCCCTAATAAGGGCTTGTTTATAAACTATTTAAGGCATCATTAAGTATTTATCAACCTCAATAACATTCAGGGAACATACATGATCTGCATCTAACCGAAGCCTCCATGCACATCAACACACACGCTCAAAATGGATTAAAAGTCAGTCTAATGAGTACTTCATACAGATTTGCTTAAATCATACATGTGTTATATGGGTTGATTAATTGTTTAGCTTTAGAGAAAGCCCTTGGATGATATATACAGCCAATCGTACACACCATCCAACCCAATCACACACTCAGTCTGATCTACTTTCAAACAAACACGGCACTTATTTAAACCATAACCGGGTTGACGATTCTGGACTCTAGAGACATGGAGGAATAAAACCCAGCTGACGTGAAATGCTGAGTGGAAACGTATGAAGTCCGTTCTTATAAACACACACACACACAAAAATACACTGAAGGGAAGTTATTTGAATATTAATAACTTGAGTGTCTTCCCCTGATGGCAGGTAGACGGAGATCCTGAAAGCAGTGTCTTTAATGTCCTATGGCAGTTTTCTGCTCTCTTGTTCAAATTCGTACAAACACGCATCCTCTTCCTCTCTCAGCCGGTCTTATCTCGTGTGAAGGGTGAGTAGGGCGAGCAGGAGCGCTGCCACTGCCAGTGCCAGACTGCAGGGTGCCAACCGTGTACCACTAGAGGGCTGGTTTCCAGCCAGAGGCTTGATGATGATGCGAGGTTTATCGGGCGCTGGGGTGGAGAAGTAGATGTCGTTGTCAGGTTCACAAGAGGGCGAGTCGCAGCTACTTCCGCTTTCCTCTCCGCTGCCGGCATCCTCTGAAGAGCCAGGAAAGACAGATAAACGTTAAAAACAAGGCTTGGATGATGGCATCCTGCATTATATCTTCGTACTGAATTTCGAATAAATTTAACCACAGCCGTTGTTGCTCAAATGAAGTGTGCAGAAGCAGATGCCTCGTACCATTGACAAATGAGATGTCAGTGCCAGTGTAAGCAGCTTTAAGCCAGCTGGTCATTTCCTTCAGCACTGCTATTTGCCGCCGAATCACCATGTCTGGTTTGGTGATGTCAACTTCCACATCAGGATTAGACACCTGATTGGCTAAGCCGTTGCCCATGACGACAGATTCGTACCTGCACGTGAGGAAAAGGAGGAAAAGTTGAGTGGGCTGTCAAATGTTGCAGTTTGAGTGTGGAAAGGAATGAAGTAATGTTACTGTATCTGGTTCAATGACCATTAAGAGTGTCTTTACACTGTAAAAAGTGTTCAATTGACTTAACTTAAAAAAAAGTGAGGAAACCCGTGCCTTAAAATTATTAAGTAAATAAACTTCATGCGTAATTGCGTGATTCCACATAACTTAATTTTTTCAATTACACATGAAGTTTATTTTCTAAATAATTCTAAGGCAATGGGTTTCCTCACTTTTTTTTTTAAGTCAATTGATCTTTACAGTATAAAAAAAAAAGTGTTTAAACCAGATGCACCAAGGTCTTAGAAATGCTCTCTTTATATTCATGTTAGTTTCATATGGTTTTATAAAAACTTGGTCACACTTTATATTAGGTGTCTGTAACTACCACTTGGATAAAAAATTGTTGGGTACAATGTATTATTGTGTTCATATAGTATTGCAAAACACGTTTGCTGCTATTGAGGTGGGGCCGGGTTTGGTGGTATGGGTGGGTTTCAGGGTGAGTTAAGGTGTAAAGGAAGGGTCAACAGTCTAATTATAGAAATTAATTGCAGCTGTAATTACATGCAGGTATTGTCAAATGTACAAGTAGAATGTAAAAACATTAATGTACACACTAACCTTACTTACTCGTTAGTGCCTAGTAGTCACATTTAAGACATTTAAGTAGCTTTTATAAACGTGCCTTAGAAAAAAACATCACTGGTGTGAATCTTGAGACAAAACAATGGATTTCAAACAATGGATTTCAAACATGCATTTTAGACTGGGACTAGCTTAAGCCTTGTCTGTGAAACCGACAAAATATAAAGTGGGACTAAAATCTTTTTTTTTTTTTTTTTGTTCTTTTTTTTTTTTTACCATATTCAATAAATGTTTCAATTTAATTATTTTAAAAAATAAAGAGTGAAAAGTAATACCATATTTTTCTTACACCACAAGTGTTCACATTTTATTTTCAAAAATGTTTTTATATAGATCTTCCATGGCAATTTATTTTATTATAGAAATTAAATTATTATTTAACCCTTGCATTTTAAAGTGTTTTTTAAATTCATAGATCCAGACAAAAAAAATGAGCACCATCTCATTGACCCACCTGCTTTTGGCTGTACCATTCCAGCATTCATCACCGGTGGAAATCCGGTCTCCAACACACACCGTGTCCGGCAGGGTGGACCAGAACTTCTTGGCGTGCTTCAGTTTCTTCTTGACATCCGTCAACTAGGAAACAAACCGTTTGTTACAAATGTTCCATTCTGATCTGGAAGAATCAATCAACATGTTTTTAAAGAAAGCGTCTGGAATGGATATGTGGTAATAAGGGAAACTCTTATCCTCACCAGTCGGTCCAGGCTGGTGCCAGCGGCAGTGGTGGGTCTGGCCTCAGGGCTGTAGGGTCGGAAACGGCCAGGGAAGCCCGGGTCTTTAGAAGAGCGTCGAGTGCGGAAAGCCATGTTGGGTTTGGGCTGCCCACAACCCTGAAACACCTGAAACATAACATAAATATATAAATCATATTATATATTATATTATATTATATTATATTATATTATATTATATTATATTATATTATATTATATTTTATTTATTTATTTATTTATTTCTTTGTGTGTGTGTGTGTGTGTGTGTGTATATATATATATATATATATGAAGAGTTCAGATGCAAAAGCCTCTAAGTGCCATCTGAAATGTTCTTCTAGAATGATCATTTTTATCAAGCTCATATATTTAAGTTCAGTAATTTCAGTTAAATGGCATTGAAAATTACCTATTAATTGTCATTTAAGTGAAATTACTGAACATAAATATACAAGCTTGATAAAAATGATCATTCTAGAAGAAAATTTCAGATGGCGCTTAGAGGCTTTTGCATCTGAACTATTCATATATATATGAATAGTTCATATATATATACTATTCATATATATATATATATATATATATATATATATATATATAAACAAGCATTTGTGATTTACATGTCATTTTGAAAATAAATAAAAAACCACACCTTCTGTGAGACCTGCATGCTGTTCTCCTGCATGTTCATGATGGCGTCGGAAATCTTGACATCTATGGGGTCCATGACAGACTCAAAGTTAAAAGGTCCCTCTAGCCTCTCAGCGAGACCCAACATGGAATCTAAAATGGAAAATAAATACATTAATGAGAGGAACACCCACAAAACAATCTATTTCAATACAACATTTTCAAAAACCAATGCACAAACAATTACTCTGCAAGTTATTTCCACCACTAGAGGGCAGCATACAGTCATCGGTCCAGGCTAAGCTCATGAACAGCTTGTAAAACAAACAGAGGCCTGAAAAAGGCGCCCCAATTAAGGTTCCCCCAAAAGCTGACAGGCAAAGTGAGCAAAGCCAGTCCCATAGTCCCGCAAGCCAGGAACAGTTTGCGAGAGCGCATGAGAATGGGACCTGGGACCACACGGCCTTCAGAGCCACAAGAGGCACAAAACACTTCATGAAACACATGCAAGGAAAAAAAAACAGAGCAGCTCCCCAGCTTTCACTCCTAATTCAAGTCAATTTCAATCCTGGTTTCAAGCTGAGGCTTCACGTAAATTGTATTGGCCTAAGAGCAAGTGAACAAGAGGAAACCATTTCAATGTGACCTGTTCATTTTTAATCTGTGCTTATTATACTCATGTGCTTAGTTTGGAAAACTGGTTCCATTACATCTAGTAATGGTTCAGTAATCAATCAATTACTTGAGTCATTTAAAACTCTCTTACCCAGGAAGTTATTCCACTCTGTGTCCAGATCAGCCTGATTGGCCAGGCAGCCTCGCATGACGTTGAGACAGTAGTTCTTGCAGGGCTTCAGTGCCACCTGGCCGGTACAGTACGGGCAGTATAACATCTTCATAGCTGCACGCACGCAGTTCGGAGAGGCGCTTACCTGAGAGAGAGGATGAACAAGAAGATTGTTATTGAGCAGAGTCAGCAAAACAGACACCGGAGGAAAAGGCTAATGAGTCTGTAACCGAATTCATATGCCTGATGTTGCTGATAAAACACTGACCAGAGAGCATTAGTCAGGGTTCCCACACCTTGGTTGACTTCAAAGTCAAGGACCTTTCAAGGACTTTCCAGGTCCAATACCCTCAAATTCAAGGACTTAATGAGGGGACACATTTGTTGTGTCCAACAACAAACGATGAGGTACCATCGTAGTTTCATGCACACGAGAACTTCATGGCAACTTACAACACAAAGTACCTCATGCGGGAAACACTTAACATAACTCGGGGTTTTTCCTGGCTCAAAACGAGGCGGATGTGGTAAAATCCTAATAATGTATTTTAATAATAAGACAATTAAATTTGTATTTTTTGTAGATCATCATATAGCCTAATGTGTTTCCCACATTGTTTTTGTGGGTAGAGCTTGGTACCTCTAGGGGGGTACGGGGGCATGCCCCCCCGTAAGAAAATTTTGTACATTTTAAAGATAACTTTGAGTCACCCGAATCCACTGTTAAAAATAAATAATCCACCTGCAAACCGCCCATATTCTTTGATTTAGATATCTGCATCTGATCATCACATTACAATTATTCAAATTCTCAGTGTTAAGCATATGGTATGGTAACATATCACACTGAAGTAGGCTGATTTAAAATTAACATTTATTTAAAATAAAAGTTTTTTTTGGCAAAATTACATAATTCCTTAATAGCTTTGATTGATTGTTTCAATCTTTCATTACATTACTGTTTGAATACACTCATTTTTTGTACTTTTTATAAAGGGCATTTTTCCCCCTAATTGTATTAAATGTATGCTCCATCATTTCAAATTCTGAAATTTGATCAATATATTCAATTAAAATAATAAGACACTAGGCTGTTACCAATCAAATTAAATAATTTACATTGAAAAATTATAACTGAATTAAATTAGATTATTTTAAATATTTTTGAATATACAAATAAGGAATGTTGAAAAGAATGATACTTTTATGAAACTAAACCGCCAGTACATTTTTCAATGTAAATTATTTAATTTGATTGGTAACAGCCTAGTGTCTTATTATTTTAATTGAATATATTGATCAAATTTCAGAATTTGAAATGATGGAGCATACATTTAATACAATTAGGGGAAAAAATGCCCAACATCGTCACTATGTTGTTCTTCGTGTAAAGAAGCTACAGCTAAAGTCAGTGAATAAAACACTGACACAATGATGAACAGGTAACAATAATATTCGCAATAACATATCGTTTTACTGAATAATTACGTAAACGAATCGGTTGAGTCAAAGATTCAATTACCCATTCATAAACTGCCTCATTCTGAATAACTCAGCCGTTTGAACGAATCGTTTGAATGAATGACTCAATGACTCGCTCATTAAGACGGTCGCCTTCCGCCTCCTACTGGCGGTTTAGTTTCATAAAAGTAAGCTGCGAATTGCGAATTGCACCCAACAGAAGTTACGGTGGCCGACAGGAAGTGATGTCATCATCTGAGACAGCAGAGAAGAGCCAGTTAAGCAATGAGGTTTCTTTACAAAGATAAATTAAGTAAAACGATATGTTATTGCGAATATTATTGTTACCTGTTCATCATTGTGTCAGTGTTTTATTCACTGACTTTAGCTGTAGCTTCTTTACACGAAGAACAACATAGTGACGATGTTGGGCATTTTTTCCCCTAATTGTATTAAATGTATGCTCCATCATTTCAAATTCTGAAATTTGATCAATATATTCAATTAAAATAATAAGACACTAGGCTGTTACCAATCAAATTAAATAATTTACATTGAAAAATTATAACTGTATTAAATTAGATTATTTTAAATATTTTTGAATATACAAATAAGGAATGTTGAAAAGAATGATACTTTTATGAAACTAAACCACCAGTAGGAGGCGGAAGGCGACCGTCTTAATGAGCGAGTCATTGAGTCATTCATTCAAACGATTCATTCAAATGGCTGAGTTATTCAGAATGAGGCAGTTTATGAATGGGTAATTGAATCTTTGACTCAACCGATTCGTTCAAAACGCTGAATCATTCAGTAATGCAACAAATGTTGCTGTGAGATGCGCGATGGTTCTGCTGTGATGTTTGGAACTATTTTCGCTGCTGAAACAGAACAAAAACAGTCATTGTGTCTAAAATGTAAGTGACTTAATTTTAACTATTTGTTTATTGAACTTATGAAATCAGTCTCGGTTTCAATCTTGATGGCATTCAGGCAAACAGGTCTCTGGTCGCGTGTAGCCTAGGCTATATATTGTTTCTTAACTATAATATGTTATAAATACAGCGCAACATTGTTACCGTCAGTACATTAGGTAGGCCTATATTATTATCAACTATAGACTATCAATCACCACTTACTTTAAATGAAATAAAAAAGAATCATCCTCACGTTTTCGCTGATTCCCTAGTTATTTTTTATTGTCGAGAGCCGGAGGCAGCACAAAACTTGACGGAGACGGCCGCCTCATAATTCTCTATGCAGGAAAAACCCTAACGTAACGCGTAAATGCGCTTAACTAGTGTAAATCAAGCAAGCTAGTATGCAAAGGCCATGAAGTGTTGGCGAAATAACACATTAGGGGACTGGAGTGAATATGGAATTATTTCCAGAAAACTTATTGCACAAAATAAATTCAAGCACTTTCAAGCACCTATGTATGTTTATTTTCAAAAACTTTCCAGGGCCTTGAAAACATTTTTTCAGATTCACAAACTTTCAAGGATTTCAAGGACCCGTGGGAACCCTGATTAGTGACCCCTAGATCTAAGACCCCTAGAACTTGTGTTTGCTCAATTTGTCATTGGTTCAATTGCTTCTGCTAGCTCACTACACACACAGAGAAGCCTTGGCCTCTGATCTTTTAATGCTAGGAGATAAGCCCTGATGGGTCCATCCAGGTGCCCACCTTCACATGCTGATAAACCCTACAGAAAATCTGTACTTTCGAACTCTGTTGTCCCTGAGCTTAAAAAACAAAAGTCAATGCTAGGGCTGGGTATTAATTAAGATTCAGTTTCAATTTAAATCTGATTTGCAAACTCTTGATTTGATTTGATTCTGATACAGTTAGATTTTATTCTAATTCACTGGGGTGTCAGTTTTTAATACATAATTTTTCTTAAATAAATAATAAATAAAAAAATTATAATGCTGTAACTTAAACAGGCCAGTTTTTGACAGATTCAAACTGATTTAAATAGATATTTTTTAATTTTCCTTAATTTTATTTTTTCATAAGCAGGGTTATCATCAACTAATACTAAAAGTAAAATAAAACCATAAAAAAATAAAGCGGAAATAAAATCATTAGATGATTATTACACCGTGTCCTAACCAGACGCGATTCGATAAGATTCCAGAGACAAATAATTTGTCTGTCCACACTAGACGCGACTGCGAGATGCGTCAAAATCAATCAAAACCCACAGCCAATCAGAACAGCGTGCGGAGTCTCACGGCAAGTGCACAGCAGCAGAGAGTAATCTTGACGGCAATCGCAAGAAAATGGATAAGTAGGCTACATAAACAAATTCACAAATATTACACCATTTAAACATTAGTAAAAATACATAGGCTACTGAGTTACTAAAACAATCTTTGTCAAAGAATACACTTGTTTGTTCACAGTTTGAACGTTCTTGTTTCCATTTGTTTAATTTCAAGATCTGAGGTGAATTATCCATTGTTGCATTTACAGCTAACGTTACAAAGCTGAGAGCACTAAATGATATTCAGAGTCACATTACACGCTTTTAACATTAAATAAAGCACATAAACAGTACCTTAGATTATCATTGCCACACTTTGTGTTTGTTGTTCCAGTGCGACGTCGCAGAATAATAGAAACCGTTTCTAAAATAGAATCGTCACGTGTCGCCGTCGCGGCTGGTTATGGAACGCCAAAAGGGTAAAAAAAAAAAAAAAGGCGTAAAAAGCGCCGTTTTTTACGCTGCCAAAAAGCGAAACGCCGTAAAAAGCGCCATGGAATTGTGTGAACAAGGGTGTATTTTTCGTCGGTCCGGAGGCGGTGAAAAAAACTACACTCTATATGCTCATGCAACGCCGCTTTTTACGGGGCACAGTGTCCTCAGTGACGCGTATCATAACACATCACAAGACGCGTAGTGTTAAATGATAATGATCTCCACCCTGTCTTTTCCAAAGCCAATAAATTTGAACTGGTATCACCCAAGCGTGCCGCACAAGCCCTAAATAGTGAAGCCAAAACGTCTCGATCGCCCCCCCGGTGACTGGTCCTAGTATAGGTCATAAGCCCCGCCTCCCCATGTTATTCAATGGGATGTGAGACCAACTAAACAATTAAATTACACTTCAAATATCTTTTTTCCAAAGGTGGTTTCTTTCATTTGCTGTTCAAGTGTCTGTTTCAAAAATAAGTTGGTTTTTAGTTAGTTACGTGATGTGGTGGTGTAACGTCATGATTGACAGGTTCTCTGAGCGAAGTAGTCACCGAAGTTTTCGGGATCTTCTGAGGACTGAGGAGATTGTATTTACTTTATTTTAACAAGCCTCTTGTCGTACTGCAATAAATTTTTAAAAAAGTGTGCAGAATGCACTCTCCCTGAGTGCATTCTGCGAGAGTGAGGGCGGAGCGTTGATTTCGCGGCTTTACTTCCTGCTCACTACTGCGCAGGTCTGGTCCCGAGATCGCTACTGCGCAGACTAAAGTTCCAATATGTCAGCGCTATATCGGGACACTGGTGGCTTCAGTTCTCATCAATGGAAGAGAGCAAAGGGGCGTCGTCCATCTTTTTTTACAGTCTATGGTATCACCCAATCAGTAAAGAACAAGAACAGACCACATTAATCCAACCCAGCACAAGGATGAGCTTCCATGCCTCAGCTCACTGAATGTATACTGAATGTTGCTGAAACTGAGAGAGATGGTTTAGCTCACTGCTAACGTTACCGCCTTGTAAGGCAAGTCTTTATGCATATTTTATTTATCATTATAATAGGCCCACTTTAATCTTTTATTGCTCTATGTTCTTTTACCGCACATTCTCAGTGTTTTTTCATCTGATTATTTGTAAAGCACTTTGAATTGCCACTTTATGCATTGTGCTTTATAAATAACCTTGCCTTGCCGCTACTCCTCTAAAATTAAGATACAATTTAGGCTATATAAAACGAAATTCACTTTAAAGAAAGGCTTTCTACAAAACAAAACATAATGAAGTGGTCAAAATCATGTCTGACCCACACCATGTCTCCCGATATATTGCGCATCTTACTCATGATGTTCACTTTTCATAATCAACATAGATGGAAAAAAAGAACATTATAATATTTTAACAAATATGAAACTAAATGCACTTATTTAATGGCTACAACATGTAGGCTAGGCCTGCAGACTCTCTATTTGTACAAATTGCTGCACATTCATTTAATTCTGAATTTTGCACACATTAGTTGAAAGGCATTTGTTTGTGCATAAAACTACATATCTGCTGCATTTATCAAGTTCACAGATAATTGTGCGTGCATTTATTAATCATCATTATGATACTAAAATAATAATAAAGTAGGCTATAGGCTAGCCTACTATGTACAAAAAATCAGATGAGCCCAGAATATGAACGCAGCGAGTTTAATTGACCATTTTAGGAACGCTTAATGCGGCTTAATGCAGATTAGAATGTCCTCTTATAATGTCGAAATAACGACTTATGTCGAAAAAACGAGATATTAGCTATGTTGAAATAACGACTTATGTCAGAAATAACAGATATTATGTCGAAATAACGACTTATTAGGTAGAAATAATGAGATATTAGCTATGTTGAAATAACGACTTAGGCCTAATATCTCGAAACAAAAAGTAGTCAAAACACATCTAACAGAACACAGCCTAAGTTGTTTATTTTTTACAACATTGTGTTCTTATTTTGTTTAATTAACGAAATGTCAATCTTCATCTTTATAACAGAAGATACAATACAATACAAAAATCTTCAAGATACAGCCTACAATCTTCATATGTATAACGGATTGTCACCTTATAAACAGTCCTTATTGTGGTGGAATAAGCAATGCTATATAGAAATATATGGTTACCGGTAGTATCTTAATTTAAACTTTATTTAACTTTAACTTATGCTAACTCAACTAATTTAATGTAAAGAGCTGGATACTAATTACCAATTAAATAATGTCAAATATTAAATGTAGGCTATTGATTAGAGTTGCCATAGACTAAAGATTTTTCTAGACTAGTAGTCAGTGTAGGTTGCCAGCAAACATATCTCCATACATCTCTCTGTCATACGGACAGGATTACATAATCAGATGGTACCGTAGTATTTGCTTTTGATTGGATTTTTTTCGTTGGTTTTCGGGTTTTTTTCTGTGAGGCTTGTCTATACACTGTTTTTCAGTTCATTTTTGAGACGCGCTCCAATTCACAGAGATCATGAAAGCGCGCCCTGTTCGTTTTATTTTATTTTACAAAAGCACAACGTTTTCTTGTTGTTGTGAGTTTACACAAATAAAAGTAGTTGCGACTGATGTAGTATTCTTTTCTGTATGACCAGAAATGATGGAGTATTTTAAGTTGTTTCCACTGTTGACAGGAGAATGCGAGTGATGGCACCGGCGCCTCCATGTCATGCAGTGCGCGCTCCACACTCCGCACAAACACTTGGATATGCGCTTAATAATCGCAAACATTTATCTAGGTTAACGTTAGAGCGAGCTGCCATGCCAGACGGTGCCATGCCAGTCCTCTTCATGTTTAACAAATCAAATTCTGTTGCATTTTATTGCGCCAGTTTGAAAAGGGCGGCTGAAACACTTAGCCTATACAGATAAACGCCCAAAACTTGTGTTTTTCTTTAAATAAATTCATTTAGGCTTTCAAATAAATATTGTTTGTGGGCTGATTAATGCCACAATAATTTGTTTATTTTATTGGCTACTTAGGCTATATTTTTCATTTTTGTTTTGCATTGAATACCATTTAAAGGATTTGCTGTGCACCGCAATGCCATCCTCCCATAGAAAGAGACGTTAAGAGCCACCTATATTTTCTTTATAATAAAGGGTTTCTATGCGGAAAACGCTTAACGCATAATTAAATGCATTGCGTTCATATTCTGGGCTCATCTGCTTTTCTGTAGGATAGTATGGTTTATTAATAAGGTGTGTACAGCATTTGATCTTTATCACTGAAGTAGCCTATTAAGCTTTTTCTTTATTATAAGGGTTTTCTATGGGAGGAAAACGCTTAGCCTAATGTGCAATTAAACGCAATGTTCGTATTCTGGGCTCATCTGCTATTAATAAGGAGTGTACAGAATTTGATCTTTTAACATGAATGTCCATTGGGGGCTGCTATTTCTTCAGCTTTTTGAATGTAGAAGTGTGATAAAGACATGATTGGCTATCAATTTTATGTGGATAAAGGCATATTTTGTACATGACTACACATGTCCTTATAAGGCCAAGAAAATATGTAGTTTTAACGACATAAGATCTCGTTATTATGACATAATTGAGTGGGAAAAATAATATGTATGTGGCAGCAATGCGTCACCGTACTAAACAGACTGTACAAAAAGATAAAAACCTTTCTCAAATAGCAGGTGGCTGCAAACCCGCGACCCACAGAGACATGCCTTACAAGGCGGTAACGTTAGCAGTGAGCTAAACCATCTCTCTCAGTTTCAGCAACATTCAGTATACATTCAGTGAGCTGAGGCATGGAAGCTCATCCTTGTGCTGGGTTGGATTAATGTGGTCTGTTCTTGTTCTTTACTGATTGGGTGATACCAGTTCAAATTTATTGGCTTTGGAAAAGACAGGGTGGAGATCATTATCATTTAACACTACGCGTCTTGTGACGCATTATGATACGCGTCATTGGGGACACTGTGCCCCGTAAAAAGCGCCGTTACATGAGCATGTAGAGCGTTGTTTTTTTCGCCGCCTCTGGACCGACGAAAAATACGCCGTTGTTTACACAATTCCACGGCGCTTTTTACGCCGTTTCGCTTTTTGGCAGCGTAAAAAGCGGCGTCCTGGCCGTTCAAACGGCGCTATTTACGCCGTTTTTTTTTTACAAAACGAGGTAGGAAAGTGGCGCATTGTGACCCTTTTGGCGTTCCATAGCTGGTTAGGACAAAAACACTGATTAACATGGAAAATATACCTTTTATCACGCCGCGCGTGTAGTTAGGACACTGTGTTAGATGAAAAAACTTTTTGAAACTTTTTTCAGTTTGATGCCAAGGCAACATCTTCCTTTAGTTCAAGTTAGTACTAGAATTACTACCTGGAAATAAATAAATTGAAATTAAACATTCAACCTAACTCATTGCTCTGCATGTTTTAATTCGCTAAAATAACTGATTCAGTCATTTCTTTATGAATCAAACCAACTGGTCATGTTGTATGTTTTTAATTCACTACAAGAACTGCACATAAGAGTCACTTGTTTATAAATCAGACCACAAACTCTGGTGAAATATCACTTTTGCTGTGGTGCCAAAGATTTATTAACAGCAGCATAGATTCATTAGCGGGGGAAACTCCCCCCCCCCCAAAAAACGCATGCTTCTCACCGTGGAGACTTTGCCCACCACCTCGGGCATGAGCGCCAGGCCGCGGGTGAACGTGCGGACTGCGATGAAGGAACGGGTCAACTGCAGGCGGAGCTTGCGTGGAACATCACCGAAGGGTTTGAGCTGCTCCATGTGTCTGCTGACGCACTCCATGTACGAGTCGCTGAACTCATACTGCACATTGACCAGTCGGAACATGCGCTCCAGAAGCTCCGTCCAGAAGTCCGCAAGCATGTCGTCCAGGTTGACAGCGCTGCTCCCGTGGCTGTAGTAGCGGCGTAGATCACGGAAGAATTGCTCGAAGAGCTCGGCGTTCTTCACGTACATCAAGCCGTAGGTCCGCACAAACATGTCGTTGAGAGATTTCTCTGCATTGTCCAACAGCTCTCTGAAGAACTCTGAGAAAAAAAGAACAATATCAAGAGTTGGTTAAATGGTTAAATGGTAAATGGTAAATGGTAAATGCGGAAAACTTGATGAAGTTTGTGCAAGTGTATCCCTTATGTGATCCTTGCTGCGGTGAATGTTCTGATGAGATTTGTGGGAGAAGAAAATTAGAGGCCACTTAAGTGTACTTTCATTTTACTATAAACTCTTGACAATACATTTGGCAGTACACTAGAAGTGATGGACCTATATGAAATATCAACTAATAGTATTTCATATAAACTTAAACAATGATATCTTCATGTAATTGTAAACCACAACAATCTAAAAAAATTACACTAAATTCACACAAGAATATTCCTATAAAATACATTATTTCTGTTATAAGTGTATAATAATCTTTTTTTAAAGCACACTAAAGTGTACTTCACAGGAGTTACTGACAATCATGTTGTTCCAAACTTGTATGCTGTTATTTTGTTCCAAGAAACAGTTTTTCCTTTTTTCAAGAATCATCACATCAGTTTTTTTAAATCACCACAGACTGTCAAACTCCAAAAAGGACAAATAAAAGCACTAAAAATGAAAAAGAAGAAATCGCTTTATGGGAGGAAAAGATTTAGTCATTTTTCACTGTTAATCTCCACTGCAACTCAAATAAAATATGGTCCACGTTTGACATCATGATTTTTGGTTATCAGATGCTCAAAAACCAATAACGATTGATGAAGTCCAACCTGTCAGTTACACTGTAAAAAGTGATCAGCTGACTTAACTTGTGAGGAAACCTGTTGCATAAAACTAAGTAAATAAACTTTATGCGAAAATGATTTTTATTTTTAAATTAAGTTGTTAAGTTCACATAACTTAATTTTTTCAATCACGCATTAAGTTTATTACTTAATAATTAAGGCAACGGGATTCCTCACTTTTTTAAGTTAAGTCAACTTTTTACAGTGTAATCACAAGTTAATGTACTGTATGTCTTCAGAAGACTTGGAATACAGGCAATGTCATCCAGACAACATTTACAGTGCTTTCATGGTGCTTTTCTTGGGCATTTTTAAAACTTGACAGATGTGGCCACTATAAACTGTCAGAAAACATCTCAATAAAGATTCATTAAGAATTCCATTTGGAACAACAAGCCAGGGAGTAAATGATGGCAATTTTCATTTTTGAGATACCTACTGCTTTGACATTCATTAGTTGTACATTAAGTACACTTTTGAAAATGAGTATTTTTGGCAAGCCCTCATCTTTAAAGTACTCTTGCATAAGAATTAGGATCCAAAATCAGAAATGAGATCTCTTCATCTCATCTTTAAAAGAATGTGCACTTACTGGCCCTTAACATGAATATAACACACGTAACATAGTGTGCAAGCAGAAATACTTCACTTTAGAAAAAGCACACAGACTGTCAACTTTAACACGTATAAAATGAATTGTTATTAACTTTGGAACTTCAGCTGGCAATATGTCCATGACTATATGTCCATATGTCAAGAGACAGCGATTTAGTGCTCCGCAGAGCCCTCGGCCTAACTCGCTCTCTCACTGACTGGAAAACCTACCAGATCTGCCAGGGAGGCCAGAAAAGTGTACGCTTATTATCTAAACAGATTAATGCATATTCCATTTGACCCAATGCAAGGTTTTCACTCCAGGAAAATAACTTTTGTGTTTAAAGAGAAAGAGCTGAGAGCGCAGAAAGGATGAAGGGCAGCTCGTGGTTCCAATAGGTAACGTCTCGCCCATCAAGCCGGCTGAGGCTGACCGCTATCAATGGCATTTTCCTGTTGTCACATTCCATTCGCTTTTCTTTCTCTCCGCACCGCTCCCGCTCCTTCCTTCAGAAGGCTTTTCAATAGGATTACTGAATAATGCCGACCCCCCTCCCCGAAAACGGACCTGTACCCCCCTGAAACCCCTCACTCTCACTGACTCTCTCCTGCTTTCAGTTCATCAGTGGCTTCTGAAGGCTCTCTTCATTGGAGACGGGGAACAATGCCCTACTTCATCCTGTGGAATGTCAGGCCCCCCCTTCCCTCACAGCCTCCCCAAATAATCCAGCCCCTCTCTCCCATGAAACTCTCTCTCTCTCTCCCGGCCGGCAAACCCTACTTTCTTAATCTGAACAAAATGAGAATTCCAAAGAAATGCTTCACCTCTCTTCCCGCGCTCACACACGCTCGCCCCGCAAAGCGCGCCATTTGTTTTTTTGCCTTTGTATCACCTTTCTCCTCTCGCTAAAAGCCTGCCGGCCCACAACACAGATGCCCAGTGTATAATGAGCGAGACTTTGAAGTGTTAAGTGGCCATGAATCTGAAAGCGTCATATGGTGTTCTCGTAAAACCGTCTTTCACAACCCATGGGCTTCATCGACACAAACAAGACACCTCGGGTTTATAAACAAACAAAACGTACTGTGCTGCTGTCAATTCCACTTCGAGCTAACACAAAGTCAGCTGAATGATAAGAGGTGTGTGTTCATGTGAGAGACGGACAGGGGAATGCGAGTGTATTCAAGGGCTTTTCTAAATGCCCCCATCCTGCTGTGTAACCACGGATACCGGAAACACCGCAGCCCTCGCATTTAGCTCCCCTCCCACGAGTGGCCCTCGGCCCCTGGCCCCACACAGGGAGAGAGATAGAAGGCACCCAGCTCCACGCTCCATTGACAGAGATTAAACCTTAAGGGCCACCACACCCGCCTTCCTCCAGATCCAAAGGAATGCCAGAGCTGTCACAAGTTTAAAGTCGGGGGGTGGGGGGGCCGAGGAGGGAAACGGACGAGAAAGAGGTGAGGATGAGAATATTTTCCAGGTCTGCATGTCATTGTGCCATTGCCAAAGAAAAAATGTACATTAGCCACTTGTCAAAAAAACACTTCATGGAAACACGTTAAATCACCGTCAAGTGGAATTAATTTCTGTAGTTCTTGGATGATTTTTGTGCATATGCATCAAAGCACAACTAGAGACTAGAGAGAGTAATTATACACCAACTAAATGCAATAAACTTAAGTGTTTGCTAAACCGCATATGGGTCAATGGTATGAATGGCAATTTTTTTAAATCAGAATCTCAAAAACACATTAAAATGCAATGCAAAGATCACAGGAAAATTTGCAGTGAAGCAGTTTTGTTAAAATATTAGTATTCCAAACATTTTTGTCAGCTAAAGTCATGTGGTGTAACCAACTTGCAGAAAAAAAGGGAATATCATCATACACTATTTAAGGTCAGCATGTCTTAAAATAGCAGATAATTTGACCTTTTTATGAGAAGGCAAGGTCAGTTTAGGTTGTAAAATATCAAGAAAAAAAGTCACGTATTAAGAGGTATATAGATGTTATCACTTTTTATGTGGTTACACCATGAAAAAACTTTCATACCATTTTTTAAGAAAAGAAAAAACATTCTAAAAAACATATGAGCTAACATAAATAGAAAGAGTACATTTCTGAAAACAGCATTTAAAAAAAATTATAATAATTGTAAAAGAGATTTTCTTTATCGTCACTGACCCATTAACAGTTGTTTATAAAGCAAAGTAAGTCACTCAACATCCACCTTCACCCACGCCTCTTCCTCTTTACATCCTTCCCAGCATAACTGCTGAGATTTTGGGACCCAGTGTTGTAAGCGTTACAGTTGGAGGGGCGTTACTCAGGCATCCTACTTCGTCATTAAAAGAGACTTTATGATACATGGGAGTCTGCCAACAAGCGGGCTGTGGACCTCCCTTCTGATTTTTCCATTCAAAAGACCCTTCTGCATTGGTGTAGAAATGTGAGTGAAAGGTTACGGGAGGGTGCTTGCTGGGAGAACTACAGAACCATGTTACACTATCTATGAGGAGGAATGGAAAAGGGGTGTTTAGACTCACACTTCAACAAATGCCTCAAAAAGGTCCCAAAACTCTTGAGTGCTCAAACATGTTCCTCGGACATCCAGATGAGGGGAAATTCCAGACTTATTCACTGTCCCACCCTCCACACTAGCTTACTCCTCTACTCATCCCCCTTTGATAACTCTTCTTTATCCCAGGCAGTAATTGTTCCCCATTTGTGCTAATTAGTTGCTCAGCTTCTTTCTTTCCCTGTGGGATTTCAAACCCCCCTGCAGAGGTGTAGAGGATGAGAATTTGGTAGGGGGTTAATCCTGAATCTTGCAGTGGAGTTGCAGCTCTGCCAGACAGGGTCACCTAGACCCAGACCGGACACACTGGGAGGAACACACACACCAAGCTCTCTAGAGGGAGAACTATTTCTGGTAGGGGACTTAATTGCCCGTGACTCCATCCTCGAGGCTTCCCGTGGTTACCCCCCTCCAACCCACCCAAACTCACTTAAGATTGTGCGCGCTTAAATTCATTTCATCTTAATGACATCTAACCACTGTGTTGATAGCGAACATGTTCTACAGTATTTCCTGCTGAACAAGTTGTGTGTAATCATTTAATCTTCATTATCATCTCCAACTACTATAAATACATTCACCTCTGCATCCTGTAGGCCTGTCCAGCACAGAGGAACCGTCTGTTTGTGCGTAAACAAAAGCAAAATGAAAATCTTCCGTGGCGAAAACCTCTTAGAAACTCTCAAAGAGACTCAAGCATCTCATTTACACCTTAGACATTTCCATAGTGAAGAAAATACTTATGTTTCAATGAAAGAACACATTGAGAGTGTCTTTGTTTGCAAGCATAAAAGCTACTGGTATTTTAAGGCCGTTTAGCTCATTAAGTCACATGCCAGGGTCTAGTGCACATTTAACGCAGACTGGCGATTCAGAGCGTATTCCCACGGTAAAAGTTCAAAAGACCTGAGAACCTGGAGATGGAGGAGAAATGAAAGGCATAACAGACTTATGGCAGAGAAAAAAAAGGGGGAGAACGGGGACAAAAGGCAGCAGAGAAAAAGAGCAGAGGAGGCGGGCGGGATCTGGCCACCGCCGCATTCCGACACGTCACATTCCTGCTCACATCTGGCTGCAATACACACGATCCCTGTTACCATTCACTCCCTGAAGTCTCACTTTCTTTTTACATTCACACAAACAGCCAATCTTGAGAGCCGACCAGGTCACCTTTCACTTCCATCAATGTTCCCTGCAACCATCACCTCAGATTCTGTTCCCTTCCTCCGCAAGAGGGATGTTAAAAGATGTTACTTCACCACCAAGATGCTATAATGAATGTAAATATTAATAAATGCCTAATGAACCAGTCTAATATGCCTAATAATCTTGTCTATTATTATTATTATTATTATTATTAAACATTAACAAGAACAAAATAAAAACAACTTTTACATAGCAAAAATAAATATGCTATTTGCACTAATAATAATAATTTTTGATATAACAAAAACAATTATTTTTATTAATAACATTATTGATATTAAACATTATTAAAAAGAAAAAGAAAAGAAAACACTGCATTTTATATATTTTAAATACAAGTAAAAAGCAGTTTCTTTTTTGTTAAGATTGTTTAATTAAAATCAATTAATTATTATTAATTAATTAATTAATAACTAATTATTATTGATAGAACTACGATAATTATTATTTTATTATATTAATTAAACATTATTAACAAACACTTTTTCACAAAGAATAATGTAGATATTGCTATTGACTGTTGAAATTGTACTATTGTGACAACACTAGTGTATATACAAACACTCAAATTATCATCAGATGTTGTTACATATTCAATAGTATGCTTCAAACAACCATGAACATCATAACACACCCCAAGCTCTCGCAGAACTTGCCAGAAAACCGTCTGTGTTGAGTCCATTAAAAACCGCTCGGCTGCTCTGCCAGAGTAACAGAGCTTTGGTAAAGCTGGATGGCCACATGTGAGTTAACATGGGTCTCATTTACAAATAGCTGTGGCTCAGAGCGGATGGGTGACGAATCATGTGTGACTGGAGGGAGATGTGCCATCAGCACTTCATTTATCCGTCTTTGACTGTCCAGTCATTGACCATCAATCCAAACACCATCTCGCCATTTCATCTCAGAGGCTACGGCCCGTTATAGTCCTGGCTCATTTAATTCTCTTTCAGCAACCCAAAGGGATGTTTTTCCTTCAAATTTACCCTTGATGAACTCAAGCTGGGCTGATCCGGATGCATGTGACCAGGTTTGTCTCACTTTTCCCCATTTGACACACTTTTTATGACATTACGGCATGAAGAGAAGGGAAGACATAAAACATGCATTATAAAGCAGGCGAGCGCGTGTGTGTGATAGCCGGCAGAGCGTCTGCGGGGTTTTCCCCTCCTGAATGAGTCAGCAGTGTCGATGCATGTTCCCATGCACCCCTCTGCCCTGCACTAGAGAAACCTGATCCCTCTCTCTCAGCCTGATATTCACTGCCACATGCATTGCAGAGAGGAAGCCAGGCCTCTACATGTGTGTGTGGTCTGTCTGCAAGGCTGAGAGTGTGTGTGTGTGTGTGTGTGGCAGATGACTGTGGGATGTTGAGGGACAGGTGGAGAGATGGACATATAGACTGTGTGTCTGGCAGCCGGGGGTGTCTGTCAAACTAACCGTAGCAGTGTATGGAAGGGGATCAACAACTGATGAACCAACAATATTGCGGAACTCGTTTTAAATGACAAACAAAACATTCTGATTGGTTAGATTGGTAAGAGCTGTACTGACGGTCAAAGTGACTGTGTCTCTGGGTGAAGGTGTTTTGTAGATTGGAGCTGAGCTGATGAACGGGGGCTTTCAGGTCCGTGCGGCTCTGCTGACTTAACTTCTCCTCCATCTCCAGAGTACAGCAGGAGAAACCTTGAGGACAAACCTTCAGATGGTCCCCTGAAATCACAGACAGAGAGAGAAGGAATGTAAAGTTCTGCCATGACAAAAAGGCAACCAGAGGGACAAGAACATGAGCTGGAAAAAGACATGGTGGAAATAAAATAAAGAAAGAAAAAATGTATTAAAGTGTATTTAAGTGTTAACAGTTTAACAAACTATTGTTTTTATGTTTACCTTTATAAATTAAATTATAAAAGTATAAAATATAATTAAAATAATTATAACAGCAATTATTATTATTGTTGCTATTGTGATTAATTAAAAAAAGTTATGACTTTTTTATTCTTTGAGATCTGAATAACTGCAATGCCGTGTAATTTTTAAATGAAAAAAAATAGAGGCATTTTCAGTAGTGGTCTCAGACTTTTGGAACCTACTGTATAATGCAATATAATGCTTTAACAACATAAACGCTGTTTTACAATGCCAATAAAAACTAGACGCAAGTCCTTTCATTTACCTTGGCAACCCAAAATCTGAAAACCTAATTTCTGATACAAATCAAACAAAGAACAGAACTGAAGGCAATGTGCATACAGTATAAAGTGAGCTGACAAGCCACAGGCATCCTAGATGAAAAGCAAAAACTGAATATTCAAGACCCTGTGGACACAAGTTTCAGTAGTTCTGAGGGAACCCGGGCTTTCTTCGTGATTCACCCCATCAGAAAACAAGTCTGCACTGCGGTCGACAAGTGAACGGCGCAGATGGACAGCGAGCGGCTGGATTAAACAAGGCATCACATTAACATGGGGAGTGTGACCAGGGCGGACTGTGAAGTCGCAGCTGCAATAATGTTTTGTTTTTCTTTCTTTTTTTTAATGTGGTTGCTGGAATTCAGGAGAACACAAGGGTCCTTTCAGTGGACTGGACTCCGACCGGCGGTTTGGCTACCCCTGCTGCTGTTCAGCAGGACTGGCCACTCTGGACTGCATACTGCACACCGATGAGAGACCCCTGCTCTCCATTCCTTAATATGCATATACATTCATCTCCATGAATTTCATTTTTATTCAGCGAAATTCATACGATTTTGAAGGCCATCATGTTCCTGTGGGGGATTAGATTAGACTTTGCCCAAAAAGTAGGGGAAAATCAACTAAATTTCTAAAAGAAGACATAAACATAAAAAGTTATAATGACTGCTACACCTCTATGATAGACAAACTTGCTGCATGTTGCTCAGTGTCTGTGACGGGCGCAGTGAATTCTGTCGTCATGTGCACAATATCTGTGGCACGACTCATATCGTAACATCTGCTGAACACATCGGCGTGGGTGAAAAGCGAGTAGCTGTTGAGAGCTTACAAATAATCACCATCTCGCAAAATATCCAAGAGGAATTGTCACTGACCACTGCCAGGGCTTGTTTTACACGGGGAGCAGGAAGGAGTGAAACTGTGTTTGCAGTGGCACTTAATATGCATGCCAATGGCTTGCTTTTTAACAAATAGGCCTATCTGTGTTTATGATAAAACAGGTATTGACTGGAGTGTCATTACTGTACCACCTTATTCCATCAATCCTGCATTAAAGCAGATTTGAAAAAATATCAACAAAAATGATGGCTTCATACATACAAGGAGTCTCAAACAATTAGTCTATAAAGCTGAGAAAGAGCAGCACCTTCTTCACCCCGCCGCAGCCCCAGACCAGCTGTACCCCTCAACTCCACTGGGACCCCGTCCAAATCACTCACTCACTTTCACACACTTGGCATCAGGTACATACAAGACCTGTACATCATATCTCAGCCCAACAGACAGCTCTTTGTATACGGGCATTTGGAGAGAGAGAACCTAACCTGAAAAAGCAAAGCAAATATTCTAGTAAAAACATCGAAAATGGAACCAAATTTAAAGGTCTTGCAAATTACTGAACAGGGAAAACAATTCTGAACCTTTGACCATTTCAATACAGCCCATTAACTAATCAAAATAAATCAACGAAGGGAAAAGGTTGATTTTAGCAACGATTTTTTAAGCAACAACGATTTCAGGTTTAATGTGTTACTTGCAATTTTATACATACTATAAAACATAACATTTCTGTAATTTCGAAGCACCAAAAGACATATTGGCCAGCTCAAACAAACAATTTAGAAAGTGCCACAGTGTTTGCACGCTTTATTTAATAGGTTTATAATCAATACGTCTATCTTTTAAGAGGCCAAGTCAATATGCTTGCAAAAGCTAATCTGGCCAGAAATCCATCACACACGCATAAGGGAGGCTTCTGTGATTTCATGTTGCTTTAATGCAAGGCCAAATTTTTTGACAGAAATAAGATCAATTTCCATGCACATGTGATCCTGTGGAGTACACCACCTGACTATAAATCTGAAAGAGGGATTTGTTATTGCTGTCTCCAATAAGTCACTTCCTGTTGCTGTTCTGAAGGCCCAAGAACATTCTGTTTTGCTGACGGATGAGGGAATGGAAATTGCCCTGTGGACAAAACCCAGATTAGTCCTGACAACCCCCATTCCCCTCTCTCCTTCTTACTAGGCCACGATGGGCCTTCGGCCCCAGACAGACTTCAGCCTCCATAACCCCACGCTGCTAGCCAGCAGGCTTAACCACCAGGGTTAAAGGTTAACAGCCACTCCTCTGAGAGAAGCCATGCACTGTGACCCTGCTAGGGGTTTGACCAGCAGACCCACCACCCACACATATTACACGCACACACACACTCAATCACAGGCCGGACCCACTGAGTCAGAAGTCATAAATTCTCCGGGGGATTATTTCAGGCCGCCCGCCACTATAAATCGCTCTGGCCACCACATCAACATGCCATTGCCAAAAGAAACAGAATAATGGGCTTCCCTTGTCTGCCTAATAAGACATATGCGGAAACTTCCACATGCCAGCATGAGTGTCATCAACTATCGCTTCTACGTACAACCATCATTTCAGGTGGATATGAGCCATGGAGAATCATCATTCAGCTTCTTATTTGAAGAATAAACTCGCATCTCTTCAAAAGCCATTTCATAGCTCCACTTTTCCTCGATAGAACAGATTGAAAGACATTCAATCTATTCTAGAGAAACAAACAAAACAAAAAAAACAATGTGTAAATGCAGCTATACACATTGTTAATGTTTGCCATTCAAAATATAACTGACAGCAATGATGCGTGTATGAATATTTGCATGATTAACTGCAAATGCATTTATTTGCATACTGAATTGTCTTTGACAAATGGCCTTACAAAAGACACCATTATTTATTTTCCATGAATTAAAACAAGGCTGAAGGATGAAAGTACACTATTTAAAGAGCTGTCATATTTAACTGACACAACAAAGGAAAATCATGGTGGGTTTGGAGAAAACCCTGGAAATTGTGTTGTGAAAATTATACGTGCCATAGGAACAGAAGTGGATATCGATCCCTCATAGCTTTGTTTTTGGCAAAAAAGATGCCTACTCCAGTTATTTTAGTATTATTTATATACCATACTAAGTTTTAGTGATTATGTTGTGTGCTTTTGTCATTTATTGTAATTTTTATTGCATGTGTAATTTTTATTGCATTGAATTTTTAATAATTGTTGTACTTCAACTTAAACATATTTCAGTTTAGTTGACAAGGCAACATTTATTTTCTAAATTTATGTTTTTCATCTAATCTAATATTTGATTTTATTTGATTAAATTACCAAATACGATTGTTAATATTTTTAGTTCAATATCAACACTGGCCTACCCTCACTAAGGTGAACTATCAAGAAAGTGATGTCATGTTCACTCTCAGTGATAGGAGACATTCAAAATGGATGTGACAACATGATTCACACACTACTGTGAGAGTTTACTACAAAGCAATACGGCCATCATCCCAACACCAGAGCCATCTTTACACTAACACAAGCTGCAATTACCACAGAAGGAAGGGAACTACTATTTTTCCCTGTTGTGAAATGGGGTTTAAGACGGCCCGACCCAACTAAATCAAGTGTGTTGTTTTGGCTAGTTTTCAGGAGCGATAACCACAACTTGCAGATAAAACATCAAACCTTGAGGGGAAATGCTCCAAATGAGTATTGCTTGAAATCTTTGTGGAATGAGTACACTCCCCCCCTTTGGCATAAGACGCTTGTACATTGCTATTACCTTTGAGATGAGAGTGGTTTATTGAGATAAAAGGCAGGGCGAAATTAAGCGCAGACATTTCAGACCGATAAAAGCTGAATATTTGATTTCTAAATCATAGCCTTCCTATTGTATGGTTGTCTCCTCCAAAATGTGCCTTGCATGTTCAGACGTGTCCCTGCCAAAGCACTCTCCTGCCTTCACACCATCTGCATGAAGACAGATCTCAGCCCTCTTCTCTCTGTGTGGCCTGAGGCTATCTTTGGACTGTCCATCCTTCATTTAAAGACTCATGAATACAGGGTGGACGAAGGAGAGCTCTCACAATGACTCCTGACAATCGCCCCCTTCTCTTAATTCTGTCTGATAGCCTGAATGGAGATGGGCCTTGATAACAACAAGACAACATCATGCAACACCTCTGAAGCATTTATAAAACACACAAAACTTGGAGTTAGAGTGCTTTACAAGAATAACGAGATCCAGGAAATATTATATATTTATATTTATATTTTTAAAGGCACTCTTGGTAATCACTATACGGCTGTGGGATATTGAATATTCACGAAATATCTGCAAAGATTTTGCTGTCAATATAGAATTAAAGCAACATTGTGGACATCATGATGACTTAAGGCCTGGGTATACTTTATTTTCTGTGTTCCGCTCCGTAAATTCAAACGGACCATTACAATGTATTGTTTCAATATTCAGACTCAACAACTTGTTAGCATCAAACAATATTTTACAGAAGTACCTGAGAGGCATTTTTCATATTGAAGTAAATACTGACGCCTATAGCTAAATCATTTTCAATTAAAATTTTAAATCATATAATTTAAATACAAAAAAAAATCTAAGCCATGTTTTCCAGTATTTTACTAAACAAAATTAGATATTTTGAATTTACTTTGTTGAAATGATGATTCCTTTGAGAATAAAACAAAAATACATAAATATAAAGCGTAAACCAGATCATTTTTATATTGCCCAGACTTAGTCACCTTTAGTACTAAATCTTTATTTAATTCAAGCCTAAAAGTCTAAATACTTTGGTTCACTCAACGAGTATGAGAGACCACAACTGGCGTCTTGTTCATAAGGAAACAGCTGGTGCTCTCTATTAATAGAGTTGTACAGAAGGTAAAGATACAACTCCTCAGGTTTTCATTGTGCGGTTCCCACCGCAATGGGAGCGCATTCAAACTGGAAAACTGTAACAGGAACCCATTATTAGAGAGCAACTGCTCATATGGTGGTAATAAAGAAGGGAATTACTTTCTCTTTTTCTCCAAATCCAATCCAGCATCTCTCAAACACTGCCATGACAAGTTTACAACACTATTGCCAGCACAATGATGCCTTTCAGAGACTTGCAATAAATGTAGGACGGCTAAATGGAAATGACAGCAGAGCTGGCCGGTGCATACGATCACTAAACAAAATGGTGGATGATGTCAAGGGGGTCATTTAATGGCACTTGGAGTGAAGCACTGAGAAAAACAGGCCTTGGTAAGGAGGCACTTAACGCTTACATGTAGGCCATATTGTCCTGTAATGTCATCAGATTTAATGAGACAAGCTTTTACTTGCTCACTGTCAGTCTATATGACTTTCCCTTCTTAACATATTCTACACTTCTGCAGTATTTTATTTTTTGCATTTTAGAGCACTTATGTTAGTCAGGGTTTCTTGTTTTAGGGCATACATATTTTAGTTTTTTAAATACCAATTACGCTTTCACTAACCCTTTAAATTACACATGAAGTTTTTGCTATTGTACCTTTAAAGCTGAAGTGTGTAATTATTTTTAGATGTTAAAAACCTAAATGTAACCAAATGCTTCAACTATAAGTAAGCTATTCATGAGCCGATTCACTGGAAAAGATTCCCTCAAACACTGTGGCATGATTAAAAAAACATTGCTACGCTTGTTGGCGTTTTAAGACCAAGCTAAGCCAATGTTGTGCATTTGGCGCAGGGCTATGTTTGCTGATCAATGAAAGACTGTTCAGGAAACTGGAAAATGGTAAATTCCAAAGTGTAAATGACATCTGTTATGATTAGCTAACCTCGATAAATTGGAGCAAGGGCTCCTAAAACTTTTTTTCAGTCAAACCCCTTACACATTAAATGTTTACTTAAAGTACCCTCTTAGATTTTTAGATAATATTTGAAACATTTGACACAATCCCATGTTCACGGCTCTCTGATGTTGATGATAATGATACTTATTATTAGCCCGTAATAATGATTCACTCTGGAACATGCAGCGCCTCAGACTATACAGTTATTTAGTTACATTTCAGCATTAGATTTAAAATAATAATAATAATAATAATAATAATAATAATAATAATAATAATAATAATAATCGCACCAAGCTATACAATAGCTGCATGTCCAATTTATTTGTTTTAAATTTACATTCGATATAATTTAGATTTTCATCAATTCACAAAGCCCGTTCTGTTCCCTCATGAACCCCCATTTGGCAAACTCTGAAATGGAGCATTGGATAAACAATGCATAAATGTGAGCGGCCATATGTTAATACACTGATAGTTCTGACATCATAAACATGACCCACTTTTTCCACTTAGTTTCCATAAATGAGCTTGAAGAACCTTAGAGTTTGTCTACATAAGAGATCAAACTCTCATTTCAAAAGAGCAAAGATCATCTATTTTCCAAAAACATGCCAATGCGCTCATGCGCGTTCTGTTGATGCTGTTAACACGCTAACAGCCTTGATCACAGAGGTAAAGTGAAGGGGGGCGATTCAAAAAGCTCTGAGACTGTGCTCAAGGACACATTCCTCAGGTCTAACACTATAAAAACATCAGCAAAAAAACTCTTCACAGGTCTGTTGACCTACAATTAGAGTGATGTTTTTCCAATCCATCCCCCCTTTCCATTCCTGATATATCCTCCTCCTGCTCTACGGAGAGCACCTACTATTCCCTGATTCTCTGAGGCCACAGATCCTGAGCTGAGCATTTTCCATAGTAGGTTGTTTACTTGCTCCATCTGGTTGATCCATCCGCAGAGGTCACGTATCACACCGTGTCTGGAATGAGCGCTGCTAATCCCTTTCGCCATTTAATCTGAAGATATGAGCGATATCCTCTGAGAGACACATCTCTCTGCAGCCCTGTGGGGCAGGTGTCATATTAATGAGGAAACTGAGTTAACAAGCAGGATATCCCAAGCCAACTGGCCCAACTGACGCCCGTGCAGGGCAGGAAACCCTCTTACAATACTGTATAGTCCAGCCAAGGGCTCATTCAGAAAACTATGGCCCTTGTGCCCAGTAAAGCCAAAATAAAGGAAGAAACACACAGTGTGTTTAGACAAAACATGACAACTGTGACAACTGCTAGATCACTGCTTGCCCAAAATATTCCATTTAAATTCATAATAGGACAACAGGTTTAGTCTAGAAAGACTTTTCCTCACCTTGAAATGGTTAATGGTTAATGATTTTACAGAGGTAATGGAGCAGACATGATTGTGGGGAAAAAACAAAATGGTCAACAAATGGTTAATGTGTTGTTAAATGCAAAACATGTCCATGCATTTTTTAGGTTCACATTTATGCATGTTTAAATGCATATTTTAAGTACTGTGATTATTCACTTTTCACCATTCTACCTTCCTTCCTTTCGAAATATATTTTTAAAGTCAGCATGAAATGAAAATTCAATTAGGCCTATTCTAAATGACCAATCCATGGATGCGTTTCATGTTTTCCTCGTAATTTTGGATTCCAGTAATGCATGCCAGACTTTTGTCATCAGTTTTTTTATTTTTTTATAATTGTTTAATTCAGACATGCTGACCTACCAAAAGTATTTCATGTCAGCTACCCTTGTTTCAGTAACATCTTAGAGCAAGAGTTACAGTCAGCGCTACATACATCTGGTTGTACTCTGAACCCACATAAATCACAACCAAAAAAGATTTAGACCCACAGAAATGCTTAAATCCAATTCTTGCTGAGCTCTTTATTCAAATCATATAAAATAAGCACTAAAGGTTCGCTTTGAAATGGTTCAGATATTAGGAATTTCAGCTGAGGAGATTTAGAGTTGAAGAGACTTGGCAGTCTGCCACAAGGCCAAGAAAAGCATGTGTGCGAAATGATGCTTCCTTAAATTAATCAGGGATTAAAATTTCTCACACAGCTGTCAAAACACCGAACCACCAACATTTTCAATTCAGATGCCATGCAGGTTAATGAAGAGGAAATAAATGTGCAAAAAAACAAAGCAATATGGTTGTTTTCATCAAAAATCAAGGTCCCGATCGTATACTACCAAGCTGTAACACTCGACTCTTAATAACAGGCTTATGAGTCTAGACGTTTGTGTGATCATTAACCAGGGTAAGAGCACAGCAGTTAAACCATCTCCTGCTCTTCTGTGGTACACTGAGGCACAAAGCAACATGTAAAACAAAGAACAGATGTAAAGTATGATGCTGGGCAGGGAGCCTTAATACCACGTAAATCCTCAAACTCTGAATCAGTGCGGTGAGACACACATATGTTAGATTGATGCCTGTGTGTGTGTGTACACACTTGAGCGATCACCCACAAGCTCTCATCCTTTTGTACCAGTCAATTTCTGATTGCTAAACCAGAGCAGGGCCTCTGGCCAATTAAAACTCCCCACTGGTAAGCATTCCAAAAGGCTGCCATCCATGAACATTTACCCAGAAGTCCTTGGGGAGATTCCACAACATCGCTCCAGTCTCTCACTCCATGTCTGTCTCCCTCTCCCGCCCCAGTGTGCCGTCTCTGGCTTTGTCTCCGCTCACAAAGGCTCCCTGCCTACACCACTTCCCAGGTCACCTCATTGTGAATCATTTAACTTGGACTGCCTCTTTCACAGACACATTAAAAGTCAGGACACTGCATGTTTGGAGTTTAACAGAGGAATCGACGAATCTCTGCCGTTCATTACTTTCATGAGAGCTGGAGTGTGAAGCTTCTCAATCAAACTACATGGAAGTCAGTTAATGACAGAGCAGGGTCGGATCTCATGGGCGAAAGTTGACATGCACGGCATGGCGGCGAATATCAAGTAGTGCTTCATTATCAATCCTAACAATAGATAATATTATCCGTAATTATACACTCTCAAAAAGGATGTTAATTCCTAACACATTTTTTGTTATGACTATTACAATACGTTGTGTCATTTTGCGTGTCATTTTTTAATTCAAACTTTTTTATCCAGCTAACTTTTCAGGAACTTTTCACTCAAGCAACGTTAATGGTTAATGTTTAAATGACTAGGCTATATTTTGATTTACATTTTTTGATTTTTGACTTTTTAAATGTTGACTTTTTTTATGTAAAAGTAGTGGGATTAATAAATTCTATATAAGCTACATGTGAGTTTGTTGTGTTTTTATTGCATACAAGTTTTGTTCAATATTAGGCACTATTGAACTATAACACATGTAAGTGTGTAAAAAAAAAAAGTCTCAACATTTTCTGTGTTAAGAGGAAGAACACATTGGTTGAGTTAAAAGCAACACAAAATGTGTTGTCCTTAACTACAGACAAAGATGTGTTAAGAAAACAACAGTTTGTTTTGAACATCATTTTTTAAGTGTGTATGTGCATCAAATGACATCCAACAGACAATCTTTCAGACTTTCTTATCCTAAAATAATTTAACAAACACTATGAACCATTGGCATAAAAAAAATTAAACATGCCCATATTCTTTAAAAAAAAGAAAGAAACAAGTGTACCATTGATTAAAAAAATAAAATAAAAAAAGTCTTATAGGCTCAGAGTACTTTTTTTGCATTTAAAAATAGATAAACCAACTAGAAATGTGAGCTTTCCTGACCATTGACTACAATTTATTGGCTTAAAAAACAAACAACATTTCACAAATTCACATTTATTTATAAGCCAATACCAAAATGCACCTTTTGGTTCATTTTTATTTATGAACAGGCAAAATAGTGTATACAAAAAGGTACATACAGACTTAAAATATTAGCCGTCATATCGTGTATGCACCATAATTTAGTACTGGTACAATTTTCTATGTCGGTGCATATCTGAGGGAAATATCAGAGAACATTATCAGAGATTCATCCTTACAGAGCGGAGTAAGGGACGTGGTGAAGAATTGAACACAGCGGCTCCATAAAATGGAGCAAAGTTCAGTTGGAAGCAATTACACCCCCCCAACCAATACCTCAAGCCAGAGATACAATAAAAGACAAATTACAATGAGCCGGCATGTAAGCAGCGACATTGACAGCCTGGAATGCACCGTTTATTTACCCATGAGGAAAAAGAGGGCAAAAGGTACAACCCGGAAGAGACGACGAGGAGGAGGGGGTTGAGAAAGAGGAGAAAATAACACATGAAAGCGGATGACACAGCTCACTCTGATGCTACAATGAAGGAATCCTAAAAAATGAACATCTGTGCGCATGTTTGCATGAAGACACACACAGATGGATGACGGTGGAGAGGTTAGCAGGGGGTGGGAAGATACAACGCGAGAAACTGCAGGCCTGGCTGAGCAGTGACAATGCATACATCACCTAAAATAATCAGTCAAACGGTAACAAACATTCTAGGGGAACCGCAGAAAACGTACTTTTCCCCTCAAACATCAACAACCCCAAACCAAAGCTCTGCTGTAACGCAAAGTAACAAAGTTATGCTAAGAGAGGTAAACACATAATGATGCAAAATGTAAAATGATGCCTACTGCCCCTCCCAAACACATCTTTCCTTGTAATTCTTCAATACAAATTGGAATAAATGAAAGTTGATGCTTCAGATGTAACAAAACAAAAACTAAGCAATAGCGTGCTTTCACTGAAAGATGCGAATATACATTTACATTTATGCATTTGGCAGATGCTTTTATCCAAAGCAACTTACATTGCATTTCAAGGTACACATTTACATTCTTATCAGTTCTTGCTTTCCCTGGGAATCAAACCCATGACCTAAGCGTTGCAAGTACCAACGCGCTACTGTTTGAGCTACAGCATATACAACAAACAAACCTATTAATAAGTCACTGCTTATACAAACCTACTTACTTTCAACATTCAAACCAAAAGTATGCCTTGAGCGCACGTTCAGAACCAACTACTGTACAGAACTGAGCTCTTTAACTTCAAACAGCCATAGAAGATCCACACAAACAACCTGAGGTTCAAAAAGGGGGTATTTCTAGGTCAAAGCATGTCTTGTTTGGAAATTTGCAAGCCCACCATAAGCCACATACGACCGAAGCCACAAACACACTCACTGTACAGCTCTTCAAGTCTAGATCCCCTTTGTTTTTACACTCATATTCTTCCTGACTCTCAAAATCCTTTTTTTTTTTTAAACAAAACATCTCCTTAACCTTCAGCATATGAAAGGTTTTAGCGCAGGAGCGCTATATTTTATCCCCCTTGATAAAGCAAACCAGCGGAAGCCCGAGCCATTCTTTGACACTGTTTATAACCCGACATCTAAGGGTGGCTGAAATCCACCAGATGCCGAAACTGACGGACAATCATCGAGGTAAAGTGTAAGCCGTGTGTTAGAAAGAGAGAAAGAGAGAAGAGGGGATGGGGAAAGAGAAAGAGAGGGGCCCACGGGCAGGATGAGGTCAGGCCAAAGATCATATTTCCAAGTCCTCAAATCTACAACACTGCAACAATGATTCTGATATACCTGTTGGGCTTAGGAAACTGGATAGCCGTGAAGTTGGTGGGCTGAGCGGCAGTAATAAGTGATTGTGGCGGAGTAAACCTACACCGGGATAAACTTACGATGCTTTTGACTGACATCTCACCCATCTAGGATAATATATATGGAAAGGTATGTAAATAAATCAACCAATAAGAGGATCTTCTGCGCTCAAAGACTGAAAGGAGATCAAATGTGGCCATTTTGGGTTTCAGGTCGGTTCTCCATTTTGTTTTTCAGAGAAATCATTGCTACGACTTTGCCCCACCTCAAATACATTCATCCAGGGTCTGCATGAGTGACTTGTGGCAAACCGAACAATCATACTAAACTAAAAAAAAAAAAAAAAAAAAAAAAAGTCACTTAAATGTCGGAGCCAGAGGTGGGACCGGAGCCGAGACATTTGGTTTTGATGACCGTTTTAAGAGTTCCCATCACTTCGTCAGTTAAATTGACGGAGGTCTGTGAGGGAGCTCTTCAACCGCCTCCACCCGTCTGCACGAACACACACCACCTCAATCCTCCATTCTCTCCAAAGGCTTTTTTACATGTGTATGAGGTGCAGAATTAGGCAATCGAATGGGTCGTATATAAGCGGGCTGAAACGAGTCCTGGTCTGAGGCTCATCAGGGGGAGTCTTGATGTTGGCCGTGGGAGTAATTAGCAGGGATTACAGGAAATCTGGAACATTCCCAGAGCTGAGGGCTTCTACCCAAAACCCAGATGAGCCCCTGGCCTACATCTCTCAGCTCTCAAAACAGCCTTAAATGATTGTTAGAGGCAGGAGAAAAACCACAGACATAATATAGTCATGATTATCATTATTGCTTTACATTAAGGTTGTTTTTATACAATCATATCACGTTAAGTAACACTTTACAATGAGGTTTAATTTATTAACATTAAGGTCCACTGTTAGTTATACTTTTACAGCATTTATTAATCATAATTTGTTATTTCTACATTTTCTAATACATTTTTCACATTAAGTTGCATAAATTCACATTAGTTAATGAATTATGAATGAACATGAAATGCCCATAAAATAATAAATGCTGTAAAAATTGTTCATGGATATAGTTCACAACACAATGCATTAACTAGTGTTAATGATTTGAACTTTGTTCTAAAGTGTTATCGACTTAGATAGTATTTATTTGTATGTGCTTTCATATTGTTTTTGTCTCGAGACATTTGGGGTGAGTAAGTTTTTGTGTAGTATAGAGGTGTAATATTCTCACCAGGGTTGTTTTTTTTGTGTGTGTTTTTTTTTAATGCAGTAAAACAGTAATATTAAGAAATATTACTACAATTGAAAACAACTTTTCTATTTGAATATATTAAAAATGTGTTTTATTCCTGTGATGGAAAAGCTATATTTTCAGCATCATTACGCCAGTCTTCAGTGTCACATGACGCATTTTAATATGCTGATTTGATGCTCAAGAAACACTTCTTATCGATGTTGAAAACGGTTGTGCTGTTTTCATCATATTTTGATGGTCACTCACCATTAAGTCGTTGAACCTTTACATACCATACATTTACATGTATCCATATCATTTGGTTGATTTTATGCAGCTTTTTGAGGTGTAAAAAAAATTATGATGTGAAGAATCTTGGGAGAAGATCTCTGAGCACTGCTCAAAGCTGGAGGACCAACACCAACCTGACTGAAACCAGCTCAAAAAACAAAAACAAAAAAAGACACCACCTCTCAAATAACGCACACAGGGAGCTTTCGCAGAGGAATGAGGGCAAGGGAATGTCCCAGTGGAGAACTGTATCCAAAGTTCCAGACTCTAGTCAGTCTTGAATACTCCACCACATAGCGGCCATGCTAATGCCTGATGGCAAAGCAACGGGAGGAAGGGTTTGAGCAAACAGCAGCCATCGCTGTAGCAGTCTGTTTTGGTATTAAAATCATCTGGAAAGCTTCCCACACACAGAGCAGAAAGGGAGGTGAAAAGAGTGGGGCAAATGAAAAGAACGAGGGGATAACACTTGGATAAGAGAGAGAGAGGGAAAAAAGTAGCTGCTTCGGCACAGACACTTCCTACAAAGCTGTTCCTATCCAGCGGGATGCAAGGGAACAGGAACAGACCCACCGGCCAAGTTTGGGGGCCCAGGGAGTGTCGATTTAACAGCATGCAAATGGGAAGTGTTAACAAGGAACTTCAGTGCCAGCCTGTATCTGCCTTCAAGTGTGGAAAGCCACAAACACAGGGCCCAATATTACACAGCGCCCATCCGACATCACTCTGAACCGTGCCAGATTTACTCAGGGAAAACCACAATCTACACAAACAATTGTCACAAGAGACACATGTCTTGGGTCGAGGAAGTTTGGGGTTTTTTTCTCATGTCTGTGCACATCTGCCTCATTCAGAGCGCACGGATGATTCAGGGTGAGTCAGAGCTCATGAATCCAACCCCGGGCAACGTTTCGGAGCGTTCTTCGCATTCCCTGCGAGCGGGTCGCTCGCTCTCGTGACATGTAATGTTGCCTCTCACTGCCACCGTTTTCTCTCTGTCAAAACTCCTTCCTCTTTCATTCAATAGTCAGTCAAATCTCTGTTGAAGATCCTCCAGCTGAGTCTTTGTTGCTGCTCCTGGCTCTGAGGTCCCAGTGAGGTGGTCTTGGTGGTCCCATGTGGAATGTGCTAAGGAGGGGGCAGAATCTGGCTAAAAGGGGTGCCCCATTGATCCCACACACTACACTTACCCCCCACCAGGTCCTCATTTTTTGGGGGGTGCAGGGGGCTTAGAGAGGAAGCCAAGTAAGAGCTAAAAAAAAAAAAAGAGACTTTCTCCACACATCTTCATTTTGGTAAACATAAATCATGAAAATTTTTAACAGAACATGGATTTAACCCAGAATCAAGACCCAAGTACCACATCTACATCAGGGATCAGCTTGTACAGCCTGATCTGAATTAGCCACCAATTCACCAAAACGTAAAATAGTTATGAATTACCATAAGAGCATGTTGGCCAGGTTGCACTGCAGTACCACTTCTCCTCCTACCTGCTCATGACCAAACATTGCTTGGTTCACATTCACATTCACAAGACTAGGGTTGGGAATCGTAAGACATTTTCCGGTTCCGGTTCCGATTCCGGTTCCTCCAAACGATTCCGGTTCCGGTTCCGGTTCCCATTCAATACAAATTATTAAAACAACTAATAAAAAATAGTAGTAAGGGGAAAATGCACAATCCTTTTTGTGTTTATTTCTTATACTTGTCAAATGAGTTTAACAGACTGGTAATGTCAACAAATGCAACATATTATTTAGCAATTTTTTCAAAAATAATACATTTTTCTGAAGGAAAATAAATATTTCTGCATTCTCTAGGATAATTTGGGACCTCTCCTATAGCTTATTGAATCTCCAGCAGTGGAGAATACCCTCTCAGAAGGGGTAGAATATATTTGAACACACATGTAATATCCAGACAGGTGAAACATAATATTTCGATTTGAATGATTGATTCATAAAGACTTATCTTCATTACTGGATGAATCAGCGCTCTAGCAGTTAAATAAACAGAACTGCACGCGTCTTGCGGAAGAACATTGTAGCCAGAGCTACTTCTCTCTGTTTATTTCTATGAAGCGGGTGAGTCACTCTGTGCTACTCCGCAGCGGTGCCGGTGTAAAGTAGTCCGAGTATAAACGCTTATTACAGGCTTATCGTAGTGATTCAGGATAAGACAAAAACACGGTTTGAAAAAAGGCATTCATGATGTACTCGCTCATTATATACATTTAGTAAATTCTGAAGCGAATTTTCGTTATTTGAAGCGACTTTCAAAAGGTGATTTACTCTGTTTTGGTTGCTACCGTAGACATCAGTGTTTATTCTCGAACTCTAAACTTTTATTTCAGTACTTCTGTGATCATTTGAATATTTGTAACACCGAAATACCGATACTGTGTTGTTGAAAAGATTGTGAAAGTAAAGCTGTTTCATATTGACAACTGCTCTCTAAGCAACAGCGCAAACAGATTTGAATGTTCCAGTGTGAAGATCGCGTGGGTGTTTGAATCGAGATCGTCTCTCTCTCTCTCTCTCTCTCTCAAAACGTATACGAGTAGCGCGAGTGCTTTCATTACTATTTTAATATTCATGAGGTGAGTGTGAGACGTCGCTGAAGGATAAGCTCCCAGCACTTCGCCCACAAATCGGCCCAGAACCGTTTTTGGAACCGAAACTTAGGAATTTCGCACGGTTCCGGTATTTTTCAAAAAACACTACCGGTTCTGAATAAGAACCGGTTTTCGGTTCCCAACCCTACACAAGACCACTTCCTTCTGATAGCCAAACTCAATTTCAGGCCGTTTTCAACTGGGCTCAGGTCACTGAGAGCACAGCGCACAGATCAGCTCTGTTCCAGTCTCTCCCACAGCAGGAAAAACACTGCTTTGCAAACCCATCTACAGACAATTCAATATTTCACAAAGGATAGTTGACATTTAAACATCAAAAACAGTGTTTTTCTGTGTGACGAGGGGGAAAAAAACTATTTTAAAACTATTTTTTAATTCTTATAGAATTTTTTTACAAGCACTTTTAATGATCTCATATAAAAATTAGTACATTTAAAATGAATTTGTAACTAAAGGACTATTTAAGCAAACAAAAACTATATAAAAAAAGTCCACTACTGTTAAAAAGTTTTGTTCAGTAATATTTTGAAATAATACTTTTACTCAGCAAAGATACATTAAATTGATCCAAAGTGACAGTAAAGATTTATCATGTTTCAAAAGATTTTTAATGCATCACATGTAATGCATCAACAAAAAAAAAAATTAAGCAGCACAACTGTTGTCAACATTGAGAATAATAAAAAATATTCTAGAGCAGCAAATCAGAATATTAGACGGATTTCTGAAGGAATCTCATGCGACTTTTCAGTAATGATGCTGAAAATTTCAGCTTTGCGTCACAGGGTGTAACCCTGTTACAAAAATTTGTTATTAAAATTTAAGTTAATGTGCATAATCACTGTAAAATTAATAATTCACAAAATATTGAAGTGTTTTTATTTAATACACACACGGCTGCCAACAGCGACAACTAATGTGATTTGTTCTTTAATTATCGCACTTGCAAGATTTTCCTCTGATTAGCTGGAGCAGTGTGTGTGTCTCTCTCTCTGTGTGTGTGTGTGTGTGTGTGTGTGGTGGGGCGCTCTGATCTGACACAGTGGCAGACAGAGGTCTCATTAACTTGGCATAAATGAACTTTCTTTCTGGCATGATCAACTTCTTGTGACACTCAACCCATCTGACTGTCAGTTGAGGAAAAATTAAGTTGTTTGCCTTTTACCCAACTAAACAGCTGAATTCAAGTCTACCTTTTATCCTGTAATGCACTGACTGCATAGAGATGAACTCCCATGCTTTAATATGTAACGTTCAAATGAGGTGGGATAACACCTGCTGTTCTGCATTTTTAGAGGATGCAAGACTACAACAAATGAGCTCATATCTATTCTCTATATCTAAGCGCCAACTCTTTGGGGGGAAATGTGCAGTGCATAATGGATTTAGACATTGTACAAAACACAACAGCTGAGAGTTCTGCAATCCCATCAGCAGCTGATCAGGAATTTTGCAGCCGATACTAACTACCGATTTCTTGTCATCATATTTGGCCAATTCAGATCCCGATCATTGAAGCTCTATATAAGTGATATGAAAGCTCTCTATTGGCAGTCACCCCTTACACCCTGATGGCATTTTTAATGATTTTGAGTGTTTTCAAGTGGCATACATAAAAATAATGGCTTACTTTTAGTAACTCTACAAAAAAAGTAGAGTTTTTTTTTTTTTTTGATCTCTGCGCAATCAATCCAATACAAGCATGCTCCAGCTGTAAAACAATGTCCGATTGGTCTCAACACATCATCCCTACCCACCATACCCGAGATCAAGTTTCCATTGGTTGAACTTTCAAATGATGATCGGATCCCGCAAGTCCTATAGCTTTAGCCACATCACTCCATGAGGATTTTCTCAAGATCTACGCATCATGTTATGTTGTGAGTGGGCTCGTTTGAATCAAGACAACCTGCTCTAAATAAAGATGTGATTTACTATGGTTCCCTAATGTTTCACGAAGTTATAAATCAGAGCGTGGCGCAAAAGTCTCATCTCTATATACATGCATGTCGACGGCAACTTTTCACGATTTTACCTCATCAAATTGTGATTGGTTCGTGAGATCGGCCAAATTTAGTGACTACCGATCAAATCATAGAATGTGATTATCGGCCAATCCCGCTTTGCGTCCGATCGATCGGAGCATCCCTAGTAGCTGAAAACATTATAAAATTTTTAAAACTTTTAAAAGTATTTAATAAACAAACACACAAGGGAAAGGAAAAAGGGTAGAACTTCTTGCAAAAAGCTATCTATTTCGTGATGCATCTAAGCTACAGGCCAAAGATTAAGTGTGTCCAATTCAGATCTGATCTGTACAATATCAAGAGGCCAGTGAAGTCATCGCCTCTCAGAGTCTCATAATGGACTGGAGTAATTAAGAGTAGGATGAATCTTTCAGGAGAAAGGGGAGGAAACATGTCTGATCTTTGCAATTGTCCATACCTGAGGCATGACATAAGAGCAAACTGCCAACTATAAAGCAAAGCAGATTTCTCCCGAGCAGGGAAAAGCATTCTGCTGGATCTCTATGAGGAGCTGTTGACAAGGCGAGATCCCAATCTGGTCAGTATTAACCACCCCTCCTGCAAATCTTTTGAAGATGGGCCGCCTGCCACTGGGCGGGAGGCAATTGACACACGTGTTTTACGACATCTAGGCCAATCAAACTATCACAAGCAGTGAGGCTTTTTATAAGAAGGCCAGGCAGTGCTTTCGGTTTAGCTGAGGATTGGAGGACACTGGCGGTTTAGTCCTCAGCAGGGATCTATGTACTTCAGGACTTAAAGAACTATGAAGCTGTGCAATAATCCACAGTCCTCTCAAACTGAAAGGATCTAGAGAGGCACTCTGACCATGAAGAAAGATCTCACCTCTGCTTAACCAAAAGCTCCCCGCTCTCAAAATCTCCTTACAAAAACCATGCTTATCAAGCAGCGAAACACACAAAAACTTTGCAACACCAATTCCACACCACAACCTTCACCTGGGTACAGCTTATTTGAGTTTGTAGCATAAAGTGCTAAATGTAGGTCTCCGCGAACTTATTTGCTAGGTGTCCTAAACACGATATGACTCACTCATTAAAACCATAAAATTTCTGCTATACTTACACTTCTACCTTGCCTTTAAAGACACAATTAGTTTTTAAAATATTTATGCTTCAAGGGTTGTGAAGTATTTAGGTAATTCATCATCATAAGACAAATAGCAAGAGGTTAAGAGGCAAAACTTAAAGTGGTAGTTCAGCCAAACAAGAATATAAATATATAGAGTTTTAAGGTTCTAATGAACTTCTGACTAACATTTAAAAGACACAAATAGGAAGGAAATCGTGCATTACCACCATATTTGTAAAAACAACAAAAAACAAAACAAATTATTTCCTGAATTTTGTTTCACTTCCATATTGTGAGCCCTTATGTTTAAAGGCATTTTGCATAAGTAGCAAGTGAAAATTTCTCATCCTTTCAGTGCAAATCAAAAGCAGCTCCAGGAAATCTTGCCGTGTTGGACGCAGTGCCTGCAAAAGCCATAACATTTTCAACTTCTGATTTACAACTCCAGCTAAAGCAAAACGGCATTCCAAAGAACAGTGAAACGACCAGTCTTTCTCGACTAGTGTGAGTGACATGAAAAACTATTCTGTTTATGAATAATAATACCCTTACTAATGACTTGCTGGAACGCAGAATAATCATCATGCATGGAGTGTAATTTTGACCATTTGCCTGATTAGTGCTACGTTTAGGACTGGCTCAAACCATGAAGATGGAATTGTGCTTCAGGACTACAGAAGAATAAAGAAGACCTGTTTTGACTACAAGGTGAAGAGGGCCAGCTCTGAAAGCCAGAACCAGGGGGCCACTGCCAGTTCAATTAGGTTCTCCTGTGGACCATTTTCTCCCTAGCAACAGGAGACATTGTTAAGCCAAAGCAGGGCTTTTTGTGCTTCCTTTTTTTTCCTTTCTAAAAACCTCCACCCCTCAGCGAAAGCAGACCATGTCACTTTCTCTGTATCAATTATCTCAGTCTCTTATTGACAAAGGCATGCTAACTGAGGTCAGTCTTGCACAGGGTCCCGACGCATTTTGTGCGCCATTGTGAGAGGCACACACGCATGGCACCCAAACCTACCCTCTAAATGAGCCATTATAATTCATTCTTTACAGCAATCGCAACAAAACTGGTGATTTGACACAATAAAACATGACAAATGCAGACATGTTGGGGAACACTCAACGTTTGCATTACAATGACATCCCAGGGAAGACAATGGACCTGTTGGGCTGGTGTAAAGTACAGGGAAAATTAAGGCTCAATTGTTCCCCTTCACCTAGCTGCAGTCATGCATTCACTTGGTTCAATCGGTAAAAATCGAGATTATAGGATTACATTAGATAATACACATTACACAAAAGCTCATTCAGGTCCTTAAATTTGACTGATTTTAAAATGCTTTTAGCAGTGCATCAATTAAATGACTAACGATATGCAACAATGCGGGGAAAAAATGTGATAGAATTTTAAGATTTTTTTTTCTCTCTCTTTTAAGCGTACTATTTTTCATTGAGGATGTCCAAATTAGAATTTGAAATTTCCAGGAAGTTCAAGTAAACTTTTATATCATATTTTGGCTGCATTTGTAAATTCATAAAAACTTTAGAAACAGTAAAACAGGCACATAATATCGTAGAACTGGCATATCGTTTGCAGGCCCCTGAATCTAATCAAACTGTAATCGTACTGCGGCAGGTTTTGAGGTATTTGCAAAGATTGCATTGCTGGCTAATAGAATCAATGTGATGAAATGTCCAATTTACACCCCTAGAGAGGAGTGAGAAGCTGTCACTCTTGTCCACACGTGGATCAAAGCCTGAATTGCTTAATGACACTCAAAGCGCCCTTTGGCTTCTTTTGGGCCTATTTTTACTGTCTGAGAAGAAATATACAAACTAATTGTTTTTTTTTGTTTGTTTGTTTTTGCCTGAAGCACAAGTTAATAACTACTTATACTGTAAAAAGTTGTAAACTGCTGTATAAAGGGAATATCATAGGCCTACTCCCAATCAGCATGAAAAACAACAGCACTCTTGCTTTTGTGATATTGCCTTAAACTTTATAATACATAATTGCAGTGTCACGCCAATTTCAGATTTCAGATGAATGTAACCTAGAGAGTTTCATTCATGTCTGTGCATTGATTTATGATTAGATTCAATGTCCTAAATGGAGAGTGGCCTACAGGTAGAGGTCTCCTTGGACGAAGCATTCGGACTGGCCTCCAAGTCAGGAAAACTTTCTCTTTTATTTAACGGGAAACAAGTCAGTAAATAAACCCAAAAGGTGTCCCGGGGCTACTTTCTCCCACTCATTCAAACCTTGAAGAGGAGCTAAAAACTGCAACTTGTTACACCCCCTTGCCCCAATTCCCGCTCCAGATAAAATCAGCGCATTTACATGAGCATTAGCGCGTCTGAATGACAATCACTGTCCGATGACTGACTCTCGCTTACAATGACAAAGTACACCACTTTGAAACAAAGACAGCAGCTGGGGGTGCAGAGGGGAGGAACGACGGAACACTTGTAACTATAGAAATGTAATCACGAGCTGCATCCCGTTTAAAAGATGCAGTAACTGCCTACTTACAATCCGAAGTGCGGTAACGTACATGTAAGCTGGAGAAAGCGACTTAAAGGGACAGTTCACCCTAAATAAAAAATTCGGGCATGTACTCAAAACTCGTGTTTTTTTCAAAACATTTTGGCTTTTTACTTACGTGGAACACAAAATATTATGTTAGGTAGAATGACAGTCCCACCATTAACTTTGATTACATCCCTTTTTCATACAATGCAAGTGAATGGGGACTGGGGCTGTCATTCTGCTTAACATCATTCATGTAGTAGAAATGAAATATGGAACAAAATGAGGACGTGTAGACAGTATTCATTTATTTATTTTGGTGAACTATCCCATAGCCTACTGTACGTCATGTACTATGTTAGTCACCATAATGACACCTAATGAAATGTAAGGCCGATACGATGAGTAGAACAATGGGCCTATTAGAAAATAGAGTTTAAAAAAACTACAGAAAATCATTGTGGACAGAAAAACTTGGGCCGTTTTGTAAACTTTATACACTTTCTTAGAAAATACAAAATAGACATTTGCAGCCTACCTTGTCGAACTGTTATGTCCTTCACTTTATTTGTCCGATTGTGTATTTACACAACTTGCTTTAGTAGCTACATAAAGCATAATCAAATCTTTCTTGAAACAACTGTCACAAACTATTTTAGGTAAATAAAATCAGTGTAACTCACCATGCACTCCTTTGTTGGGAACATCGTTGACGTTGAAACCTTTCGAGCTGTAGGCAGTTCTGACTTCATTGCAGTTCTTTAACTTTTGCTCAGCCTGAGCCGACGCCAAAACCACAACCGACATACATACAGTAAAAACAACGAACATCTTCATCGCTGACTGCTTGAGCAATGTAGCCGCGACACCAAAAAGTAATAGACAACAAAAAAAAGAAAAAGTTCAGTCACGAAATCTTTTTGATTCGCGCTTCTGATTTCCTCATGGGGATGCGGCGTCCCTGTGGAACTTCTTTTAGCCGCTCGGATCTCGCGAACTGGATTTTCTTGAGCAATAAAAACCGGGCCTCTAAAAAGTACAACGAGCGAAACAATCCCGCAGTGTGTAACGAATAAAAGTAGCCTAACAACAAAAAGCAAAGTAGTCAGGAGTTTGTAGTCAGGAGTCAGAACCTTTTTTTTTTTTTTTTTTTTTTAGAAAAACAAAAGCAAATCTGCTCAATGTCCAGCGCTATGCACGCGCACACATGTTCAATGAAGTAAAGGCAAGGTACTTCTTAACCAATTTCTTCTCTTGAAAAGGATCTGCAAGGCAGTTTGCTCTGTCGAAGAAGAAGCGAGAAAATTGAGATAAAAAGTTTTAGGAAAGTTTTCCCCCTCTCGCGCTGGTGTGCAGTCGGGACGCAGAGTGGGAATCGAGGAGTTGCTTGTGCGCGCGGCGAGATCTCAGCACAGAGTCAGGAGGACTGCGCGAGCACGAAGCTGAGTTCCGGACAAAGAGAGCTGGCCACGCGAAACACACGGGGTGGAGCATGGCGCGCGCAGGAGGTTACATTGACTTAGAATATTAGTCTGCCAGCACTCATGTACATAATTGTTCAAACCATTCCTGTACTGAGTAGATATATTGTTGACATTTTACAGGAGTTTTTTCCACTTATTTGATGCTTAAGCAAGCTATCTCAGGTGTACAGATAGATAGATAGATAGATAGATAGATAGATAGATAGATAGATAGATAGATAGATAGATAGTCTTTTTGTATTATCAATCAGCTCACAAGAAAGGCATTAAACATAGGTGAGAACGTATAACTCCTGATATGTCTGCATGTCATGAAATGTTACACAGGTTGTGGTGTGACCAGCAGCTCAAGGACAGCTTGGAAGAATGAGAGAGAGAGGCTGAAAGAAACATAGAGAGAGACACTCGGTGGAATCATTCTATAATGAGCAACCTCATGGAAACATCTCACTCAGATTATGACAGTCCTCAGGGACAGCAGCCCGTCTTTCCAACAATGACACAGACCATAATTAGAGCGGTTTTGAACTGTGCATAATGTGGTTGTTGTGAAACTCCTGAGACTTGAGCTTTTTTTGGAAAGGAAGGACCACATATATTTTGCTGCATATGCAGCAATTACATTTTTGCCTAAACTAGGGCATACAATAATCTGTTTTAGGCAAAAATGTAATTTGTGATCATAATTATTCCTTTATGGATTATTTTATAGATGAGAAAGTCATATGATCCAGATTGTTCTATCATTGCTACAGTAAGTATCTAAGCAATGATGCCTGATGTTCTCTGAAATGGTTTTCATGTGGCCTTTATATGCAGTGATTTATTTTTCCTTAATTTCATTCACATTGAAAATAGTTTTCCATTCATTCTTAACCTTGAAGTGCACCAGCAGAGAGGGCACACTTTGACATGTCTGGATGTGCTGGAGCATGTGTATGTTTCATGTGTTGTTGTGGCTGTGTGTGTGTGTGTGTGTGTGTGTGTGTGTGTGTGTGTGTGTGTGTGTGTGTGTGTGTGTGTGTGTGTGTGTGTGTGTGTGTGTATGTGTGTGTGTGTTTATGCATGGTCTAGGGGGGAGCTCTAGCAAACTGACATTCCAACTATTGTGTCCCCACATTCCTCAGCCGACCCCATTCATGCTGTGTGACCAAAGCTGGGAAAGCCAGTGGCCAATGAGATCCTGCGGAGAGGTTCTGGGGTCCGTTGATTGTGGATATGAGAGAGTGGACCGGTGTTATAGCTACTCAATAGAAAACAAAGGTGAGCACTCTCTTTCCCAGAATACTTAGTAACGGACAAATCCACAGCTCTGCGATGCTACTGCACAAAAAGATGTGCGGTTAAGATCATACAAATCTGTTTCAAATTTCTGCCAGTTCATCAGTTCCTGACTGATTACACTTAGAGCTCTTGATATTAAACATTTTGCATAAAATAATTTTGTAAAAAATTAAAGTAGCCTACATTATTCAAATAAAGTTAAATCAGTGTTTAACATTCTAAATAAACCAGAACACTGTATAACACTGTATAAATAATAATTAACTTTAGGTACTTAAATTTGTACTTAAAGTAGCCTATTAAATTTGTGTATAAATGATGAAAAAAAGTATAGATTTTAATTTAATTTATGTAATGAAGTTACTAAATTCTAATGTTAATAATTGTTAAAATAATTATCAATAATTATATAGAATTAATAATTATTTCCATTTTAATGAATAATTATTACTTTATTAAATTTTTCTGGAAAAAATATAGGCTATACATTTTAATTGATTTAGTTTACCAAATGTAACAAATTCACTATATCCTATATTTGTAAAATTATTTACTTTTAAATTATTACTACATTATATATCTGCATTACATTAAGAAAAATATATATATATATATTTTACCAAACATTGTCTATAAGTTGTATATTGATTATTTATTTATTTTTTGCTGGCATACAAATGGAAATAACCATATTTCTATTTAGTACAGTATAGATTAAATAACTAATGCAAATAATTACTTATTAGTTAGATTGTTATGGCCAACAAAAATTATAGATTAAGTACATTTCCATTTTACAAACCTAAATTGATTGCAGACAATGAAATTTTGATGAATTTTCAAAGAAATGTCTAGCTTGTTTTAATTAACGAAATTGAATAAACACCAAAAAAATATTTTTTTTGAGTGCATTATCATAGTGGCCCATTAGTATGAAGATGGTTTTCACCCGCAGAATCACAAAAACGTCAATAAACTAGTAACAATTTCTGTAGAACACAATTAGCCTGACTAACTGTGCCACCCTAAACAAAGAAGACCAGTTGGTCCTAAAAATGGGGGATCCCTGTATAGCCACTTTATTACCCTAAGAAAACATTCAACCTGCGCATTTCAATGGGCCTGTTTGCCCATTCTCACTCGTCCATTAACATTCAGAGAGTAACCAACAGCCCCGCTCAGCCCCTCTGCTGCTCTCTCGCCTGATAACCGGCCTCTCTTCACTGCTTTAGGGGAGAAAAGACCAGAGGGACACAACAGGATCTGAATCCACGAAAAACTGAAAAATCGCCCTCGCAGTCAGATTAGGTTAGTAACGAGATAAAGTCTGTTAAAAACACCGGGGGTTTGTTTGTGTGTGTGTGTGTGTGTGTGGGTGGGGAGGGGTGACAGAATATAAACACAGACTAAATAAGGTTTAATTTGCAACTGTAAGTGTGAGGCACCACAGGTGTGTCTGACAGCTTGGGTCAGCTGAGAGGAGATCATCAAGACAAAATGGAGATGAGTGGAGTTGATAATATGCTATTCATTTGCATTCACTTTATGCAGGAAAACATGCATTTTTAGATACTACTGAAAGACTGAATATCGAAAAGACACTCCTCAACTGGTTGGAATGAGAATTGCATATAGATATGAACATACAGTACAATACACACTACATTCACTAGTGTGAAACTTAAAAAAAGCTCCATAAAAACTGTAGTTTTTCACAAACAAACTATAAAAACAACATCACAACTGCAACTTTAAATTTTTTATTTGATTATCATTTACATGGAAATTTTTAAACGATAACACATGTACTTTATTGTCACAAATAAACAGTATTTGTACTCTGAACGTTCATTTTTGACATTTGAAAAGCTGTATTGACAATCAAACATTCTGTACACTGGGTTTCCCAGAAGAGCATGTAGAGGCAGGACAGTTTCTCCACTAATATAAGGTCTGAGTAACTGTACCCTGGAGTGAATCAAGGGCTCCATTTTACCCCCCTCCCCCTGTCGCTCTGGTTATTGAACGACTCAAGCCAAGCTCAAGTACTCAAATGTGCCAAATGGCCCCTGAATGCACCCCCACTGTGCAATCAGTACCAGTATAAACAGTACTGCAGAATTCAGAGTTTAATTACGGCACTCGACACATTCCATTACTGGCAAAAGCACATCCTTCATTTAATACATACTGTAATGACAACAAGCTATTTGTTTCAATTAAACTGAGATTTTTGTATATCAAACCCTCGGCCATAGTTTGCTTTTAAAGTTTGTATGCTTTTTTCTTTCAAACTGAATGTATGATGCCTTCTTGCAGCCTAGTTTTTATTACTTTTACAATTTTACATAAAGCATATCACTGTAAATATCCAGTGTCTTGCAAAAGACCCTTAACTGACTGTCTTTTCTGAATACATAAAATTGTGGTATTTTAATTTGTAAGAACTTAAACTCAAATTTGATTTATTTCTTATAATGTGAAATAAATAGAAAGCTCAAATAAACAGAAGTTCTAAGTTTACACAGATGCGAAACAATTGTTGCAACCAGGAAATGATTGCCTTACAATTGGCCTCTACCTGTGACTCATTAAAATAACCACCACATTTTCAGGATAAAACCCCACAGTTAAGTGATCATTATCTAGGCTGTGGATCTGAAGGACAGCTGTGAAAATGAAGACAAAAGAGCATTACTGAGAAATTTGAGCTAAAGTAAAACAAATGTTTGAATTAGGAAATGGGCAAAACGCATTATCCAAGTGTCTGGATGTCCCAGCGGGCACTGCTGGCACAATTATCAGTAGGTGAGGGCTAAATCAAACCATCCAGACATTGCCACAAAAAGATCGTCCCTCAAGACTCTGCGCACGAACAAGGAGACCTGTGAGGGAAGCTACAGAGAAGCCAGTGATAAGTGAAGGCGCACCAGTCAACCATATCAAGAGCTCTGCGTATCACTGGCCTGTTGAGGAGGGGGGCACAAAAGATCTCATTGCTCCTAAAGAATCACATAAAAACAGAACTGCAGCCTGGCAAGAAGCATAATATTGACCGAGTTGCAATGTGTGAAAAGATTTCATAGTCAAATGCGACCAGCGTTGTCAAGATTTGGCGAGACGTGTGTTGTAAAACACTGTATTCACCTTTAAAGAAAACACCATTCTCACTGTAAAGACTGGTAGTGCTGTGAAATCTGGTTGAAAAATACAGAAAAATATTACAAGAAAAAATGTTTTGCCTGTTACAAAACTAAACTTGAGGATAAAGTTTCAGCAGGACAGGAACTCATGGGTAATTCGCCACTAGTAATATTGGTTTTTAATAAAACTTTAGGCTGTCTATGCTGTAGAAAGGTGAAACGTTTTCTGAAATTGGTGCTACATTAATAGGGGAAACATAGAAAATGAACTGTGGCGTTTCCTTCTGCCAAAAACTTTTGGTGGCACCCTACTATTGATCCGAGTGGGAATACCAAAATGCGGAAGCTCGATCTGTAGTTTTAACAAAAAATGGATCTGTCTAAAGTCCGCCGGATGAGGCAAAATGGTGTGTCTTTCAGCAAACCTTTTTTAAGGGATTTGAAAATAATCATCTGCCTATTGGTATCGGCCAAAAGTGTAAATACTTCTCAAGGATGTCAAACTGGATTTGGATAGCACACAATAAATAAATACAATAAATAAATTACACTCTTCTTCACTCTTCAAATTATTTTGTTTAGGTGCTTTGAAATAATATAAAAAAAAGGAAAAAAATGAATGATTTGTAATCTAGTCAAATAAAAATTGGTAAGGTCTGAAAACATTGTGTATCCTTCCAATTTGGTGGAGTCTAACACAACGAGGCTGATTCTTTCAGTTTGTTTAAAACACTTCTTCACACTTAACAGAAGATGACATGCCTTTAAGCACTGCACAGAGATCAGTAATGAATTACGTCACAGGTTATGAAAGGAAAACAATGTCCATAGGTTTCCCATTCTGATTTAAAATGACAGCATTAGCCCTTTGTATGTGGAGATATCCAGAAACAGAAAACCTTACAAATGCACAGATCCATCAAGCCATCAACATGCCACATCTTTCCTTGAATGCAAATGCTACGGTGACCTGCGAAAGGATTGGAGGAAAGGAAACAACAGGAAGTGTCGAGGGTGTCCATTTAAGAGAACGCTTTAATCACACGATTATAATGCAAGGATAGAGGAAATGGAAGAAAAAGGAAGAGAGATAATGAGAGACTAAATCAAAGAGAGATTATAAAATACCACAATTTCTGAAAAGGGAAAGTCAGCATTCTAATAAAACAGTTTAAAAGCATTTTTTTGTAAATGAAGTACAGCTGTGTCGCGCTGTAAGGAGAGGGTTTCACAACGACATGCCGATGCCTTGATGTTCTCCACTCCAAGGGTCATTTACTGCACAGGAAATGAGTGGCCGAGGAGAAGCTCACTGCAGTGTGTATGAGAGACAGTCTGCGCCACTAGGGTTGTACGTTGTACGTGTTCTCAGACTCTGTCAGTCACGCTTCCTTCTCTTTAAGTGTGCCCATTCACTCACAAAAGCTGAGCCTCTTTGTCTTTTCAAAAGCGATTTAGCTCCTTTTCCTCCAGAAGGCTTTGGCCTTTGTGTAAAACTGCATGTGTATAGCAAAGGGGAGGCGATGCTCAATGTAAAACACATGGCTGTTGTGTGGCATATGAGCATGGAGGGAAAGAACATGATTCTTGTATGTGTATGTGTATGTAATGCTCTTCATGCAAGAATGACTTCATAGTCTGAGCGTGGTAGGGGATACTGAAATCCTCAGGTCCACACAAAATATATAAAAGAAGAGGTTCATATAGTAAGACTTGAGGCTGAGAAGAGGAAAAGTTCTCGTTCTTGGCCAAAAATCATGGAGCTTTATGTACACATGGCCATCAGTATCGTTTCTGATCAAACTTGTTTGAAGATGGATTCATCACTGAAGACCCAATGTTATGAGGATGATGATGGTAAAGATGAAGGTTGCACTAGGAACGTATGCCGCCCGTGCCGCTCCAGGTATGGAAGCTCCGCTGCGTCCGTCTTTAGCCAGTCTGGGAGTCAGGAGCAACTCGTGAAGCGTCAAGTCATCAATTGCCAAGTTATCTGCCAAATCTTAGAGAGAGAGAGAGAGAGAGAGAGAGAGAGAGAGAGAGAGAGAGAGAGAGAGAGAGAGAGAGAGAGAGAGAGAGAGAGAGAGAGAGAGAGAGAGAGAGAGATTATATGGATGGATATGCACAGCATAAAACTGTTTCAAAGCCTGATTGAGTGCTGTAATAATTACATCAATTAATATTTGTTAAATAAAGTTATTATATGGCTTCAAAAGTACCGTATAGAATGCATGGCTCTAATGAGTCAGTTCTTTTTACTGAATCAAACACATTTTGGACAATCAGTGTAGTCTGATTGCTGAACGAATGACTACTGTGTCTGTATTATTTTAAGTTATGCAAACAAATACAGTGCGACTAGTTCCCGAACAAATGACTCGAGTTGGGTCAAACACATTACGAACAATCAGTGTAGTCCGATGCCTGAACAAATGACTCAAAGAGTCTGTTATTTTAAGTAAAGCAAACACATGCAGCACAACCAAATGTAGCATGTAGTGTAGACAATTAATGACTCATTAATTAATCATGACTGAATCAAACACATTCTGAACAATCAGTGTAGTTTAAATTCCTGAATGAATGACTCTAATGAGTCTGTTCTTTTGAGAGAATCAAACCAATGCAGCACAACTAAATGTAGTCCGATTCCTGAACGAATGACAATTTGATTAGGTTCTTTTTACTGAATCAAACACATTCTGAACAATCAGTGTAGTTCAATTTCTGAATTAATTACTCTGATGAGTCAGTTATTTTGAGTGAATCAAACCAATGCAGCACAACCTGACACAACCCGAACGAATGACAAGAAGTCAGTTCTTTTTTAGAGAATCAAACACATCAGACTATAACTATCATAACGATCATTACGTTCTTTACAATTCACTTTCCTACTGTTTTCTGTGTGTGTTTTCTGTGAGTTTTCACAACTGCAATGTGTCACTAAAATATTCAGTAGTTATTTTTGAGACATGTATGATAGAATGTATGTGAATCTGCTCTTTTTTTTTAAGGTGTTTGTACCCCGTGATTAAAATTTGAACCTTTCCAGTCATCTTGGCGACGTATGTGTGCTTACTTAGTCTGGAAAAATAGCTACTTCCATCCTCTAATAACCAGTCATTAGTTTTGTTATGTCGTCATCTTACTGGAGTGAGGAATATGGCAGCATTCCATTTTAAAACCATTTAACAATCGTTTTCTTCAGTAAAAGAAAAAGATCTTTTCATTTATCTCAGCATCTACAGATGAGGTGTATTGTCTGGGAAATCAGCCATGAGGGAGACAGAACTATGAGGTGAAAATTATGAAAAGGAAAGAGGATATCAAGTATGGAGAAGCACGCCAGCTATTTGTCCCCTGTGAAGTGTCTCTCTACGCTGAGGAGAATCTTATTCGTTCAACACACACACACACACACACACACACACACACACACACACACACACACACACACACACACACACACACAAGCTGTGGCAGATCTATACACACATGCTCCCCTGCCTTATGTAGCACATACCTCAAATTCCTGCTCTCCATAACTAAACCATATAGGCAATATACACTGAAATAATTGAATATCTAGGATTTAAACCTGGAAATAAACAGTGTTTTAGAATTTTAGAAAAACAATGCGACCTCGGCATCCATTTTCAGGCCTTCCTACTTCAATCACTCCAGCAATGGAAAGCTTTTCTAACATTAACGTGGGCCCTAAAGCTATTTTCTGATCACAACCCTTCTTTCTCCAGTCAGTGATATTCCTAGACCTTTTCTCTTTTGTAATGTCTCTCAGCCATCTCTCTTTCTACAGTCAAATCTTCCTCTTGCTCACTCTCTCCCCTCTCCCATCATGAGTGGACACGCCCCCTACTGCTGACTGGCTACAAGTGTGTTGTGATGCTCAGTCTGATCCACTTTCAACAGTGCTTACTGCACCTTTGATATACTTCTTTCAAATATATATGCTTAAGTTATATATATTGTAATAGAATTGCCAATAGTCTGAAGTCTTTTGAGCTCATTTAATTATCTGAACACCAAGATGAGAGACGCATTTTCACCCCACTATATACAGATGCAAACACACAATAACTGAACATAACAAATGCAGTCTGTGTTTGTCATGTAGTGCTTAAACTCAACATTGGTGGAAGGCTGCGAGCATTTTAAAGAACTATAGAAATCAGTTTACACAACATAGTGGGCATATGGACACCTGTTTGTATGCTAATATTCTCTGCAATACATTGACTGGAAACTAAGATGTATTCAGTCACATCTACTAAGATCAAATGCCATATTTAATACCCTCCTCACCAGCGTCTTCAAGTTGCTTCCTTCGTTTGTGGGGAATTTAACCCCACAGGGAGGAAGTCCACCATTTGGGCCAGCGGCTGCATAGTGGTGGGATCAACAGGAAGGCATACAGCTTAATTAATTCTAGGCCCTGAACTCAGCATGCCAGCCAGTGAGAACCAGGCCGAGAGCAGGAAAAAAGATGGAGGCCGTCTCTCAGGGGGTCCTCTGGATGCCCGGGGGCCCATTTCAGCACAGTCGACTTTAAAACAGAGGAAGGAGGCAAATAAATAAAGCCTCGGCGCTGAAACCTCCTTGAGATTTCTGTGCAATTACGACAGAGCTTGAACGCGAGCCAGAAAACAATTAACTTTTTCTTTCCCTCCGTCCACTGACAAGCCAGCGGTTAGACATTCCACGGACCCTGAAAGGCTGATTTTTCATTGTGACAGCGGCACACTGTACTACTAGTCCAATTAAAGCAGAGGTGTAATTCAATACAGCTTTTATATACACTACACCCTAAATCAGACGAGGTGTCGTGTGCATAGGAATGAAAGTGAATAATGTGTGTGTGTGTGTGTTATTGTTTGCTGTGCGAGTACGGAGAGGTGTGAGTCACTGAGTAAAACCCCAAATGTTCATAAAAATAATAGGAGTGGGGGTCTGGCTGCAGCAGCCAAAAGAAACGACACAGAGTGCAAACTGTGTATAACCCAACTCCACAATGTGACCAATAATATCCAGTTATAATGAGCCGTGAACACTTGCGAATAATAATGTGAGTGACGGGATCCACAGAATGGTTGATGGTCCGGTTGACATTTGTTTTGGATCTGATATCCACACAATGGCAATTAGTTGGATGGATATGTGAAGGCTGGCATGCTAAATATAGAAAACAGAAAATCCTACAGACAACGAATGAGCATGAGATAGTCTAACCAATAGCACAAAGGCTTGCAAAGGCTATCAATTTTCAGCAGTATCAGTCTCCAGGGCTCTCCTCCACCACGCATGCAGAGCTCTGACTGGCTTTATCACAGAGTTACGAGCTCCAGTTACGACACGGGTCAGAGGTCAACAGTCAGCCATTGATTGCTAATGGTGGGCTTGGACCAGCTCAATCCCCGCAGCGCACTACATCACAGGCACAGCAAACAGGAACACAGAAACAAGTTTTAAATGTTTATTACAGCACTCCATAGTAAGAATAAGACATTAGCTGACTGCTTTAGAGGACTAGTTTGTTTCAAGACCTGGTTTAAGAAGATTTATAAGCTCTTGGTGTTTAAAGAGAGGCGATGAGGGTGTTTAAGTGCTTTGCTCTCCTTAACTCAAGAGGACAATCTTTGTTCTTCCAAACAATAAACAAACCTACGCCAACCCAAGCGTGAGGATAATTCTTATTAGGGTGCATCCTACTACTACTGCAGCTCATACTTGGAGATAGAGATTTCAACAACTTAACCTTATGTTTTAGAGACCTTTTGACATTAATAGGTTTTTGTGGATTTTAGTTTATGTCTAAGAGCATTGAAGCCATCTACACTACCACTCAAAATATGGTAAAAATGTAATATTGTGAAATATTATTACAATTTAAAACAACTTTTTTTAAATTAATGTTTTATAAAATGTAATTTATTCCTTGTGATGGCAAAGCTGAATTTTCAGCATCATTACTCCAGTATTCGGTGTCACATGATCCTTCAGAAATCATTCTAACATGCTGATTTGATTGTCAAGAAACATTTATTATCATTATCTATGTTGAAAACAGTTGTGCTGCTTAATATTTTGTTGGAACCGTGATATACTTTTGGAGTTTTATTCTTTGATGAATAGAAAGATCAAAAGCACTAAGGTTAATATTAGTTAACTACTTTAGTTAACATGAACTAAGAATGAGCAATATGTCTATAGCATTTATTAATCTTAGGGAATGTTAATTTCAACATTTACTAATACATTATTTAAGTCAAATGTTGTATTTGTTAACATTAGTTAAAGGGATAGTTCACCCAAAAATGAAAATTCTGTCATCATTTACTCACCTTTATGTTGTTCCAAACCTGTTTAAATGTCTTTGTTCTGCTCTACACAAAGGAAGATATTTGGGAGAATGTTTGTAACTAAACAGATCTTGGGCCCCATTGTCCATAGTAGGAAAAAAATACTCAATAGTCAATTGGGCCTGACTGACATCTGTTTGGTCTGAAAATCTGATAAGAACAAAGACATTTAAACAGGTTTGGGACAACTTGAGGGTGAGTAAATGATGTGTTCACCATTTTTGGGTGAACTATCCCTGTGAACTAACATGAACAATCAATGAACAGCTGTTACGTAATTATTTTAATTTTATTATGTCATTTTATGATGATTAAATGGGAGGGGAAAAACACATTTACGGAAGGACCCGAGTCTTACATTTGGGGGTGGGCTCTTTTAACTTGGGCCAGTAAGAAACCACCTTGTAACTAATCAAATTACCTTAGCAACACCCTAGCAACTAAGTTCCCTAGCAACTAATATCCTGGGAACCATCCACAACACAATAGCATCATTACTTTGGTGAACACGGTCACATTTTCTTCATAAGAAAAGTAATACATAACTAGATTTTAAACTAGAGCTCATTTGGCACTAAAGTGTACACATATACTAAGCTCAGAGGTATGGTTCTGATGAATTAAAAAGAGAAATACTCACAAAAAGAAAATATGCCTCTCTCATCAGTCTGGCCTACATAGTTAACAATGTATACAGTCTCCATGCAGAACATTCATCAAAATCTAATAGCTCTTTAGAGAGATTCAAAAAGTTTTGAAATGCAGTTCATCACAGAGCACAGGATCTCTGCCAACTCCCAGACAGACCTCCACTCCACCTGGACATACAGTTGCTGTGTTTATTCTGGAGCTCCCATCCGCCTTACAGGTGTTCACCAGGACTAGATAAGTACATGGAATGTCAGTCTCCAAACACAGGTGCTGCTTATGAAAGTGGCCAATACTGCTTTACATTGCTGCTACATTTGTGAAGCCGGGGTTATGAAAACACACAGAACGACAAAAATGTTATAGAGCATTCCTTCAGCATAAATGTCTTTTAGATATCAGACAAGACGCAGCCATCTGATCATTATTCTTCCCAGATATCTTTTTATTTTAATAGCAGTTTAAGTATCATATATAAAGCCACTTTATTATAAATCACAAAATATCATTAGACTGTGCTACTGACTTGGCTTTTATGAGCGATTATGGTGATTTAGATGCACTGCCTGGAACCAATAAAGCACATTTTGTGCTGTGCAGGTGTCAAATGAGACATTTTCATTTCCAAATGTTTCATATCAATATCCTTTCCTGACAGACATTAAGATACAAAGCATACAGACTTTTATTGCCAGACCCAAAATATTGCTCTAGGGTTACACTCAATGAGCATACAAATGATTTTATTGCAAAAATCAAATTTTTACAATACTCCGCCATTCAAAGGTTTGGGTCAGTATGTTTTTTTTTTAAAGACATTAACCCTTTTATTCAACAAGTTATTTATAATGTTACAAAATATTTCTATTTTAAATAAATTCTGTTCTTTTGATCTTTCTATTCATCAAATAATCCTGAAGATAATAATAACAATAATAATCAAATAACATTGATAATAATGAGAAATGTTTCTTGAGCTGCAAATCAGCATATTAGAATGATTTCTTAAGGATCATGTGACACTGAAGACTGGAGTAATGATGCTGAAAATTCAGCTTTGCCATTTCAGGAATAAATTACATTATCACTGTATTTTGATCAAATAAATGCAGCCTTGGTGAGCAAAAGAGACTTCTTTCAAAAATATTTTAAAAACATACCGACTCCAAACTTTTAAATGGTGTATGTCATAAATAAAACCTGATATTTCAGTACCTCCTACACCTCTCAACAAACGTAAGACCCTCTGTGAACACACTCTATGCTCACATATGCAGCTCAGTCAGTGTCTCTGGCCGAAGCTGCTGCTGGTTCTGGTGAGGACAGAGGGAGGAATGTGAGCATATGTCTCCACACCCATCACTCTGACCACAGGCCCACTCCAGCAGGCAGCCAGCAGCTCGCCAAGAAAAACTAGCCAGCCATGAGGAGGCCAAGACACAGTTACAGAACACTGAGACGCAGCTAAAGCACATCCAGACAGAGACGCCGCTACTGCACACTGAGCAACAGCAATGCTGTGATATGTTGTTTACAGCGGGAATGATTCTTTTGTACCTGCTTCAGTTGTAGAAAAAACACTGAGACATTTGTGTAAACTACCATTCAAAGATTGAAGTCAGTAAGATATCATTTTTTTTTTTTTGAAAGACATTAACATATGCTTTTATTCATGAAAGATGCACTATATTAATCAAAAGTGACAGGGAAGACATTTATAATGTTTCAAAAGATTTATATTTCAAACAAATTCTGTTTGAATTTTCTATTAATCATGAAAAAATGGTTTCCACAAAATATTCATTGATAATAATTGTTTCTTGAGCATCAGATCAGAATATTATAATGATTTCTGAAGGATCATGTGACACTGAAGACTGGAGTAATGATGCTGAAAATGTAGCTTTGCATCACAGGAATAAATTACATTTCAAAATATATTAATATAGAAAACAGTTATACTTTAAATTGTAATATTATTTCACAGCATTACTGTTTTTACTGTATTTATTATCAAATAAATGCAGCCATAGTGGGCATAAGAGACTTTTAAAATAAACTTAAAAAGGTGAACAGGTGGAAAACAGGGTAACACTTTAGTTTAAGGTCCAATTCTCACTATTAAGTAGTTGCCTAGCATGCATATTACTAGGATATTGGCTGTTTATTAATGCCTTATTCTGCATGACCATATTCTATATCCCTTAATCCCTAATACAAAGGTAAAGAAATTCATACAGTTTTGAAACAACTTGAGGGTGCACATAATGACAGAATTTTCATTTTTCATTTTTTAACTTAAAGGAAAAGTTCACTTAAAACTTTAAATTCTGTCATCATGGACACACCCTCAAGTTGTTTCAAAACTGTATGAATTTCTTTCTTCTGCTGAACACAGAAGAAGATACTTTGAAGAATGTCGGTAACCAGACAGTTGATGGACCCCACTGACTTCCATAGTAGGAAAATAAATACTATGGAAGTCAATGGGGTACATCAACTGTCTGGTTACCGACATTCTTCAAAATATCTTCTTCTGTGTTGTTAACTATTTCTTTAACAACTACCTTAATAACTAATAATAAGCAGTAATAAGGAGTTTATTGAGGCAAAAGTTGCATTTAATTGTTAGTTAATAGTGAGAATTGGATCTAAAGTGTGACCGAAAACAGTTTGTGGGAGGTAAAGCAGAGAAAGAGGGAAAACTCTTTCTTTCGCAAGAACAGTCTAACACAGTATAAGATTGTTCGTTTGAAGATAACTGATTCTTTTCCTCTGTGAACCGTCCTAACCCTATGTCAGCATTCCCCATCAAAGCCCTTCAATGGGCGGCATTGTGGGGCAAATTCAAGTCAACACATATTAATTAGCACAACCCAGTGTGAGCGAGGCCACTGGTGTCAGCTATATGGCTCCTCTCACTAAATCTGCTCATAATTAGATTTACTCAAATATATTTTTAGCCTCTAAAATTCAGATTAGACACAGGAAGAAATGGTCACAAAAAGGGATAAAATAGATTCAGAGACAGATCTTACCACAGTGGGAATTTAATTTCCTCTGGTATGGTGAAGGCCTAATTGCTGTCTCACCAAAAATCACCATGTCACTACCAGAAATCACCATGTAAAGGTCATTTCAATGAGCTGAGCTGATGGCACACATGAACTCACTGACCATGACCATGAACGCTTATAAATGCTCCAGCTGCTGTTAGTGCCAGAGAGGCTGCGAACATGCTGACTGAGATTAAAAATGGACCAGCAGAACCTGAAACCTCACAAACAAGGGAATGAGGACTAACAGTGACTAAGACAGCAAGTCCGTACTAAAAATTTAACATGGCAACTATATTTTCTGTCAGATACAAGGAATTAATATGGGATACTCTATATAGTCATTCTGTTATTTAGTTTTGTTTATAGTAATGGCTAATACCAAGAAAAGCATGTGGTGCGTGTGCGTGCAAAACATGGCATCATGATGCTGCTGTGTTGTGGGTGGTTTTCAGAGCGTAGATATGTGGTTGCTAGGGCATTTGCTCTCTTCAACAAGCCAGGACAGGTTCATGCCTGTACCACAAGTGTTTTTGAGTGTTTTGTAATTCTTTTATTGAAAGTGTTTTTACATTTTGTATTACCTGTTGGTTTGGAAATGTCACAGTGGAACAAAAGAGCTGAGTATTGCGAGTAAAATACTTGGTATCCCTCTAAGAGGTCTAGAACAAATTTATGAAACCAGATGCCTTAGTAAAGCTATGAAAATCATATGAGACAATAGGCATCCTCTGTTTAATAAATTTGACAGATTACCATAGCGGGAAAAAATCCTTCCTGCCACAATCAGTAAAATCCTTAAATGAAAGGTAGTGTTGGTGTTTACTGGGCAGGTCTCAGTGATGATTGTTTTTTTGTTTTTTTAAAGGTGTTTTTCGTGTTTTTATATTTATGTATATTGTTGGTTCTTTGTGTGTACGCATGTTGAAACACAAGCAACAAAACTGTTCCCATGGGGATAATAAAGTCATCAATAAATCAATCAATCAATCAATCAAGTATGAGGGCAACAGCCACTGTCCACGTTTTTAGTCTTGGAAAAGTATTTTTCCCATTCTTTTTTTTCCATAAGGATTAACCCTTAAACGCATATCTCGGGTCTTTAGTGACCTGCGACGTCATTCACTACCCCCCTCCTCATTCATTTTTAAAGTTAGACATGAATCTTCTTAGTAATCCTCAATCAATTCATTATAAACATATAAAAAATAAAATAAATAAAAAATTATAAAAGAATGCCATTTTCCCCATTAAAAATTGTATAGGGTCGCTAACGACCCGAGGTGTGTAACAGTGTAAGCAGGGTTTGAAATTAACTTTTTTACTCACCGGCCAATTTGGCTATTACATTTTTAAGTTACCGCCCATTCAGAACTTCTACTAGCCAAAAAAAGAAATGAACCAGATTAACTACGTCACAGCATATATAATAAAATTTGGATTTCATACATTTTCTTATTCAAACAAAATCCTGTCATCCAGCCATCTCCTCCCTTCATCTTTCATCCTCATCCTTTTCACCAAAAATTTGTTTTAGGTGGAAAGATCAATACAGTACAAAGAACATGGATGTTGAATAACAATGTCTTTTCTGTTAACCAAATGCTTTTTAACCTTCACTATTGCTTTAATGCAAATGAACAAGCGCGCCGTTATTTGTTGCGTAGTGACGGGCATGTTCCAGTAAGCATATGCGCAGATTCTGTGCAATACGCGTATTTAATATATCATGATGACTCACGAGTTGAGTATTTATGCTAAATCTGCGCAGATTTGACCTACACGAACTTCCCCAGCAAAGTGAGTAAACATAATAAAACGCCAAATTGGCTAGTGATATGACAGCGTTACCCGCCACAGTTGATTTTTACCCGCATTTGTCAGGTGTTAATTTCAAACCCTGAGTGTATTTTTTTTTTGCACAACAATAACGATGACTGAATAAGTGCAATTCACATTTATTCCACAAGGTGTCAATGTCTGATACACAATGAGGAAGTGATGTTTCACTCATAGATACCGCAGGCAGAAAACAAAAGAATAGGAAGTATCATCAGCAAAACTTGAAATGGCTCAGAGATTTACTGCAGATTTACAGCTGAACGCAATCAATTAGTGTCACTGTCACTTGATGGTGGATCTGGTGAAGAAGCTGTCAGTGATCAAAATATTGATTTTGAAGATGTTTAAAATGATAGTTTTGAGAATATGTTTGAGATGGCGAATATGAGCCAGATGCTGAATGTACTGGGAAATGAGCTCTGACGAGGACAGTGATGACAGTACAGAACATCTGCTCAAACTGAACCCTTCCAAGCTACAAAAGGTAAGAAAATATGCTTAATTTTATTTTTCTGTAATTGTTACTCTAATATCAGGAGAGTTTTATATTATCGTGACAGGTACAGATCCATCCATGTTAGATATATAAAACTATTGATTTATGGACATTTATTTTTGCCAAATTATTTACAAATAATTTTTATTTGATTTACATCATTCGCAATACTGAATGCAAAATTGCTGCTAAGCTCTTTTGGCGTGGTTCGTTTCTACAGTAAGGGCGACTTGTTTTGAAGGATACTTTATACCTTATTATTAAACATTTACTCTTCAGAGTAGTGTGAATGGGATTTTTACTTCCAGAACCTGACTGTTACACTATATAGCGATGCTTGTCGCTAACTAGAAACTAGGTTCACTATGGTGATATTTTTCGCACTGAACAGAAACGACTGTCACTAATTAAATCCCTGTTAACCTCAAATGCAACCTCACAGCTCTTTCTGTGCCTCCTGGCTTACGGATGAACCACAGTAGGTGAGAACACAGTTTGTGTTTCTAGTCTTTGGGGCGACGGACAGACATGACGCAGAAAGATGTCTGGAATCAATTCTGGACATCCTGCTAATGTAAATAAAACCTTCACACAAACAAACACTTTCTTTTGGAAACTCTCAGACACAGAAACGAATTGGAAGGAGAAAAAAGGTGTTCTCTGTGTGAAATATGAGCTTAATTGGTTTATTAACTTTTGTCATAACATAACTGTCGAGCTTCCTTTACTATCCTTTTCCTTAACATGTGTGACAGCACTTTTGTTAGTGTTTGAAACCAGCCTACCGTATACAACAATGTTTGGTGAGACGCCATAAACTCCCAGCCACCATGTTAAGCCTTCCACAATGGGAATGACTGTAGATGTAATCCATCTAGCTCCTGTGCATATTGAGTCAGGCACTGTTTACACAAATGCTGGTTAGGTATCATTATTTCTCTGTGTATGTGGTTATCTGTTAAGTGCATATGGTTGAGTGTGTGTGTGTGGGGAGGGATTGTTGTTTATATACAGAGGAAGAAATAAGGATCCCTTGTAGAAGGAGCCAGATCCATTGGGCTGTTTCTCATGGCAAACTTCCTCTCTCTGTGATCAGGATTATTTGCAGATGCGATGGTGCCATTGCTTCTTTCTCAAAGAGGGGGGAAAACCCACCATCTGCTCTCTTCCCGTTAACTGATCTCACTTTTCTCATCTCATCTCGTTTTACAAACAACCTTGGATGAGCCCTAATCTAACTCTTCAGTGGTGAGATTTTGCCATTTTCAGTTGTTTAGTGAGAAATCTTAACATCCTTGAATCTATTTTGCTCACTCCAGTGCCCATTCATTCTCCTGGTACCTTCTTCATAATTTGTCCTACTGTGTTCTACAGATGAAATGGGCCATATGGGTTGGGAATGTCCTAAGGGTGAGTAAATGATGACAGATTTTTTTCATTTTTGGGTGTACTATCCCTTTAAGAGTTGGGCGCTCAAATAATAAAGACATAAACAATTTCTAAAGATATTATTGCAAAATTGCAATTAACATCAAAGAGAGAAAGAAAATAGAAGCAGGAAGTGGCACACCAATACACCAGATGATCCTTAAACTTCATTGGGATGTTAGAAAATGCTAGGAAACATATATTATCCTTAAAAAAACAAAGAAAACTATCACCTGTTTAAAAGTTTGGGGTCAGCAAGAACGCATTAAATTGATAGAAAATGACAAAAAAAAAATATTTATAATAAATGAAAGACATTTTGTTCGTTACAAAATATTTCTATTTCAAATAAATGCTGTTTTGAACTGTTCAGAGTCCTGGAAAAATGCATCACGGTTTCCATGAAAATATAAAGCAGCACAACTGTTTTCAACATTGATAATAATAAGAAATGTTTCTTGAGCAGCAAATCAACATATTAGAATGATTGCTGAATGATCATGTGACACTGAAGACTGGAGTAATGATGCGGAAAATTCAGCTTATTAATTACATAAATATAAAACAGTTATTTTCTATAGTGATAATATTTCATAATATTACTGTTTGTTTGTTTATTTGTTTGTTTTTTCCAGTTTTTTATCAAATAAATGCAGACTTGATGAGCATAAGAGACTTCTTTCAAAAACTTTTCAACGGTCGTGTAAATAAATGCTTTTTCACTCCATTCAATTAAATTACTCAGCATAATCTCTACAGAACAGGGCTGAACAAAGACTTCAAACAAATGATTTCAGTAAATTAATAGCAAATTTCATGCGACCATATTTTATTACTAAGACGTAAATTTAAGAAACATTCTCAGTCTTATTGTCTGGGTTTTGGTCTTTCAGGGTTGACATTCACCATTTATTAAGGGAAGCTAAAGATAACTGAGAAATGACTTTACTCTTGCTCATTTCCTGAACATTTTGCCCTATTCATTTCCAGGTGTGTTTCAGGTTGATTTCCACATTACACTGAGCCGACATCTGTGTTGTCTATCGCTCCAAGCACCCGGGCCACTGCAGCCAAACATCTGCAGTCAGAACACCACTGAATATGCCCTTACATACACAAACATGGACATGCATTCTCATACCTGCACACAAACTCCCATACAACAAGACACACACACACACACATTCACACTGTTCACTTATCTAAATGAGGACGTACCATAGACATATAATGTTCTTACATAAAGCTAAACATAAATATTGCAGACTAACTCAAACCCACAACCCCCCCCCCGCCCCCAAAAAAAGAAAGAATGAAAAAGATATAGAAATTGATAATGTTATAATTTAGTCAAGTAAAATAACAATTTAATAATTTAAATTAAATATAATTACTGTTTGTTAATGCAACAGCTAACTTAAAAATAACAGCAATACTTTACAATAAGGTCCCATTAGTTAATGTTAGTTAATACAATAATTTATTGCAGTATTTATTCATCTTCATAAACGTTAGTTAAAAACACAACTGTTCATTGTTAGTTTAATACAAATAGATAAAACTTTTGATTTTAATAATCTGTTTGTAAATTGTCAGGGTTCTCTCACTTCGCTGTAGTTCGGTTTCAGTGTCAGGGTTCGGACATTCATGTTAACTAATGTGGTTAACTAATGTAAACAAAATTGGAATCTTATTGTTAAGTCTTACCCAAATAATATTTAACATTGCTGTGTAACATTGATGCATATGTTGTTTCATAAAGTTGTATACTCACTGTAAAGTGCTACCAAAAAACTTTAGTTTATTTATGAATCTTTTTTTCACCAACTATGTTCTCAAATGTCCCCAAAGGGAGGTTTTTGTCATATTTAGCTTCTGGGGACAGATTTCTCCTCAAAAGCAGAGCTAATTAAACCCACCCACCCTCTCACACTCATATAAATGTATACTTCCTCAAATAAAAAAACACACACAGACACACACTAGGCAGGCCGGCCTCATATGCAGCTTGTTTACGGCTGTGGCACAGAGCGGCTGCAGAAAGCCTGTGCTGTAATGTTCCGTAATAGAAAACGTGTGCTTTGCTCCTCACCTATCAGGTGCTAGAGGTCAGAGGTGACACATGGAGCCTGTTAGCATTCCAGCCTCAAGATCAGAAGAAGGATGAAACTATTTATGCTGCAAGAGTAGCGTATGCTCCGTGTGCTTGTGTTTGAATGCTCGTGCCTGTCGTTTTCGTCTCACAAATTCACACCATCCATCACAAAATTTCCTCTCCATCCCTCTTACTCTCTCCATATCTTAAGTAAATCTGCAGCAGACCTGAGACTCGGGCCCTGCCCAGGCTCTCACCGCGAGCTGCATGTTTCACATTACAGGCATATTTCCACATTGTATTTTGCTAACCCTCGCCTGCTGATAAAGGGCCAAAGAGCTTCAAAGAAAAAATGCTCCTCAGCACTTACAGTGACCAAACGTCTGCTGAGCACTGGAAAATAACAAGAGCTCTTTTGACAGGACCCATGCTGTGCGGCAGAGTGGTCAAGGCTGCGGAGCCCGGCGCACTTCGACCGGCCCTCTCGAAAATCCCCCGACTCCAGGAGTTTGGCCTTTTGGTGATAGCTACATTCATCAACTCCTCCTGGGTTCCTCCTTGATAAAATGAGAAGGGAACCAAGGAGCGCAGAGAGGGTGGGAAATGTAAGCAAAGCACTTGCAACAGATGGGCTGAATGAGACACTTTGTTTTAAACTGCATGGAAACACAAAATGGGGTGATCGTTCAGGGTCTCGATGAAGAAAAAGATGAGAAAGTGTGATAGAATGGGGCGGAAGCTCATAAAGAATGAAAGGCAGTGATGACAGCTGGGCACGAGGTTTATGGTTTGGCTTAGTGCAGACGTGCTGTCCCAGCTAAAAGCGATGAGACTGAGAGAGCAGGTCTATGTCTGGTTTATCTTTCACACACTCACCACCACACACAACAGTTTTCAGTTCCACTCATCTAATACAATTTTGTAAATTAAAAATGAAATCCCTTCCTCTTATTTGAATGTCCAAGCACCCTTTCAAGAATACTGGGTAACACTTTATTTTACAGTGTCCTTGTTACATATGTTACATGTACTTACCATAGTAATAACAGTAAATTATGCATAATTACATGCAACTAACCCTCAACTAAATCCCAGTCCTACCCTGACCCTATAGTAAGTACATGTAGTTACTTAATATTACTCAGTACTTAAATATATATTTACAGTGTAACAATGACACCTTAAAATAAAGTGTAACCGAATACTGCTATTTCTTTGAACATTAACACTTTACAATAAGGTTACATTTTTTTAAAGCATTTGAATACTTATGAATAATAATGTATTAATAATTCTATATAATAACAATAATGTACAATAATTTTACGTAATATTAGTTATAAATTGTATTTAGAATAGTATAATTATTACATACATTTTTAATGAATCATTAATTTTAATAATTCACTTTATTTATTTATTTATTTATTTATTTATTTTAATAATTGTTGGACCTAGGCTAATGTTAATTTATAAATATACTGTTTATATGTTGTTCATTGTTAATCTATGCTCGTTCATAGTACATTCATGTACATTTATACAGCTTAAAATTGTTAAAAATGTACTAATATGTAAGTAGAAATGAACTAACACTGTTTATTGTTAGTTTATGATACAAAATGATACAAACTGCAGGACCTCATGTTAAAAAAAAATGTAACCATGGGAGGTTTCACTTTATATCACTTTGATTGTTTGTGTTCAGTCTCTGTGTTGTTCTGTGACAACGCTTGACCCTGCTTTTGCCTTTTTTTTTACTATTTATGTTGGCAGTGAAAAAATAAACATAATAACTGGCCAGTTATTCCTTATTAATGTCTTGTTTACAGAACTGTTGCATTACATATACTGTGTATATCACACTTGAAACCAGAGTGTTAATTTTGTTAACAAAAACTGCGCCGAAAAATGTTCGACAAGCTTTTTTCACATGAGTAAGAGAAGACGATGATGAGACGACAATAAGGTAATTTAACAATAACTGTGACTATATTAACATCCAATATCGTTGACGAAAAAAGACGAGACTAAATGTAAGTTTAAAAATAAAAGCTTTACCAAAACATCTCTTTATTTTTTTTGGGGGAAAAAAGAGGAGACATAATGCAGACTTGGGATGCCACAATTCTCAGTATAATATTGAACTGTTCGACATCCACGGAGCAATACGCGCTTGTGAATTGCGTTTTTTCCCCCCGGCTTTGCGTTTAAATAATTAAATAAGTGCATTTGATCTCTCTCTGAACTAGCTCTGTTTAACCATTATGCAGCATGACGAAAATGTGTTGACTAAAACTAGACTAAAATAGCCAGACCTGGTTTCACAGACAGGGTTTAGATTAAGCCAGAATTAGGCCTTAGTTGAATTAGGACATTTAAGTAGCTTTCATAAACGTGCATTAGAAAAAAGCATTACTGTGCATTACAATGGCACTGACGTATTTTAAGATATATCAGTGCAAGTTGCTCTCATTTAAAACAGCTCATACATGCATTTTAGTCTGGGACTAGCTTAAGCCTTGTCTGTGAAACCTGGGGTTAGTTGGCTAAACAAAAACGGGACAAGGTTGACTAAATATGATAAAAACTAGTACAAAGTACATTTGACACAGGACTAAGTAATATTATCAATATTTGACATCAATATTTCAGTTTAAACAACTAAAATAACACAAACTCTTTCCCATAAAGCATCATTTAATATATGACAACAGCACGTTTGATTAGCGCTGGACTGCTCTGTTGGCCACATTATCTTGTCTAAACGGGGCGGCTGACATTAAAGTGAGTGTGGTGAGGCAGATGACAGGACCTCAGCGCTGGCTGTGTGTTTCTCGGGGTGTGTGCATATGACACACACAGCCCATGTCCTGGAATAGCTCTGCTGGCCTGGAATGCATGGGTCGGTATGGGGGTTGGGGGCAGTCCTGGGGGGTGAAGAGGCCTGGAATCTGTACCCCAGATGACGATTTATCAATCAATCCGGATCACTCAGAACATCCTCAAAATTACTGGCCGGCTGACAGCTTTGATTTACGGGGGGTCTGGGCCCAAGCTGCGGCCTGTCTGCACCTAGTTGTTGTTCTACCCATCACGTTCCCCAGACCCCTGCACAGCGCCGAAGCCGTGTCTCTTCCACAGAGCTTTGAGAAACCAGATCTACGTCGTCCATCTCAGCGCACCAGGCACAGACAGGACTTCCATTAGTGAACCTGCCTAACCTTTGGCATTCTGACTTCCTGACCCCTCCCTAAACGACCAAAATGGGATGAAAAGACAGCAGGGCTGAAGCATGTTTTACTGGGTCATCAGCTTTCTGCCTATCTGCTGTTATCTATGTACCTGTTTCATCAGAGGCCTAAAGGTCTATACTAAAACCAACAGACATATTTATACAACACTTGAGCAAGTATATTGGTCAAATATTGCACAAAAAACATGAAACTATAGGCAAAACAAAATGTACAATTATGAACAAGCTAGAAAAACGGATACTTTTGTAAATGCATTAACAACAGCAGAGAAGCAATTTAGCTGAACTTATTTTTTTAAATAATCGGCCTTTCTATATCTTGCTGTCTCCTCTGACATTTAAACACGAAATGTTGTGATGCATGTCCACATTTTTATGAAAAAATGCAGCAAGAATCTCCCCCCCCCCATGTTTACAGTGGAAAGCAAAGCATTGGAATGCAAAAACACATTCTGTGTGAATGTGATTTACATTTTTTTGGCAAATATTTGCTTGTAAAATCCAGTAAATTAAACAGGAATCCACACGAATGGGAAGTACGAAAGATTTACCCACACAGATTTTCCAACAGGTTCACAAAGACCAACAGGAGGCTGCTTGGTTTGAAAGTGATACATTGCTACACTACTGACAAGAGACAATGGACCTTAACACTTGGAACAAACATAGGCCTAAAAAAACTGTATTAGCTTTAGCCATATAGCCAAGTGATATATAAACTTATGCCAAAACACCAGAAAGATTGCTTGAAAGCACAGCCTTTGACATCTCTTGTAAATGTCCTAACCTGCATGATTGATTGTATGGTTGCAGTTTATTATTATAAATATTATAAATGCTAAACATTTAGCATTGTTTTACCCCGCTGTCCACGACACTATCAGAACAATCCTGTAATCCATTCTTAGGTCACAAACCACTGCCCTAACACACACACACACAAACAGCAAATGAGAGAGGACTGGAGAAAGGAGAGGGATATAAAATTCCAGACAGGAAAGATATATGGCCAACTGTTCATCCCAGCGCCCCAAAATGCATTCTCTTCATTCTTAATGATTAAAGCAGTAAATCGTCTTCGAGAGGGAGGGAGGACGTGCACACAAACACCACCAGCTCACAGTTCATAGAGCATTCAAACTCAGCGCTCGATGCTGGACGTTTTATCACCGGTTCGCTTCCTCTGTGTGAATCTGAGTGCTGATATGTGTTATCCTGACCTTCCACATGTGCTTTATATGTGGGATTCTCAGTCAAGCCCTGGGCCCCTGACGGCGCTACCCAGAGCGCCCAAATCTCTGCCACAACAACACGACCAGGACGACAACTCCCTCTGTTGTGTTTGCTCAGCTGGTCCGGCTTTGTCAGTCAGTATCAAACTCCTTGTTCTTGCCCCTCTGCTGTTATTCTTTGCCTCTGTTTAGTTTCTTTGCACTAACATGGTTTGTTGGTTCTTTTGTGCTTTGTTTTGCATCAAAGGGAACATCTCCCATGTACCCTGTTTGTTCCCTTGGACAATGATAGGGTCACGGGGTCACTGATAACAGACAGCTACCTGTAACCTGTGAAGTTGAGGCAACCAGGGCATGACAACAAGGACTGGCTGATGGTCCAGTGCCAGCGTAAAGGATGATGGATGATGGACGGAACTGTCAAGGTCCCAATCGGGCACATACTGAATTGTCACAAAAGTTTATCATTAGCATGTGTTTTTAAGTCTTGCCAATTTAAACATTCAACTGTCTGAGACAGTTTTGTGTGTACACACACCGAAAATGCTTGCACAGGAAGCCGCCTCTCAGACAGCGTGCAAATACCAAACTGAGTTCTCTTTCGTGTCTTCTTGTGCTTGAACGGACCAATACACACAGAAATATGCCAAAATGCCTGTCTTGGAGAGTATTCTAGTAAACAACATAGTCGGTTATGTCTTAGGTCAACTTAAACAGTTGAGAATAAGAATACTGAATCTGTGCTTTATGTCTTAAAGCAGGGGTGGTCCTGGATGGCCCCTGTCCTGCAGAGTTTAGCTCCTAACTTGCCTCAACACACCTGCCTGGAAGTTTCTAGTATGTCTAGTAAGACCTTGATTAGCTGGTTCAGGTGTGTTTAATTGGGGTTGGAGCTAAATTTTGCAGGACAGTGGCCCTCCAAGAGAAGGATTGGACACCCCTGTCTTAAAGTGACAGCAGCCTAATAAACCTGTTGCTGTCTGTGTTTTTAATGTTTATTAAACAACAAATCACACTGCTCTTGACTGAATGACTTTTGTAACTTTAATAAGGATTAATCTATATTTAAATTATACAGTGAAGATTATGTGTTATTTTACATTTGATGGTAAGCTAGTAGTTTTAGCTGTGGTATCGAGAATTGTGAAATTGCACTAGTATCTAAAATGTTGGTGTCACAACCTTATTTATTAGAATTCATGATCAAATGAGTCAAAAACAATGAAAACAATAACTTTTTTATTTAATTTTTTTAGGGAGAGGCCAGGGAAAAGTTTGGCAGGGCAAGTAAAAAAATGTAACCATTACCCCAACCGGGCCAGTAGAAATAATCCTTAGTGTTGAGCCCTGTCAACTTTCACAAATATATTAGCCAATATAATTTACAGTAGCACAGCATAAAAACACATGGAATTGAGTCTGAGTGAGTGCTATATCACTGACCTGCAAAGATGCGTAGGCGTTTGCGTCTCGGGGGTGGCCCGAGTCCTGAAACACCAGTACACTCATCTTCATCATCGCAGTCCCCGCTTTCTAGACCCTCCTCGTCCTCGTCTGCCTGGCCTTGTCCGGCTGGGTCTCTTCTCGCATTGCTCCCTCCTGGTCGAGCCCTCCATCGCTTCTCAGGCAACGTCACCATCCGTAAAAGCTACAGATAAAAAGACCATTAGCATTGAGAATGGTGGAAAAACGGAATAAAACATTACACCTTGATGACTACATAAGTATGCTGAACATATTATGCTATTAACCGAATCAGAGAACCTTCAACATGAAAATAGGTGAAATTATTGCAATATTAACTTAAAATATCAAAAGGTACTTCAAGTAAATAGCTTGGGTTAAAGAGAAAAAAGTTTGGGAATCCGTGCTCTAGAACATGTATCATATATCAGTATGAGATTAGGTTTATGGATTTGTGCTCAAATTACAATAACACTGTAGTTGAAATCTGCCAAACAAAGTCATGTCCAAATACAGTATTTCATTTCAGCACACTAAGTAAAATGGCCGACATCTGGAGAGAAACTAGTTATTTACTGGATAGAGTTGGAGTAAAATCTTAGAGATTACTATAGAAGACAAAAGAACAATAGCAGAACAATGGACCAAAAAATTAAGTTTAGATTTTTTGTGGTAGGTGACAATTCTGAGCATAGCGTGTCCTAAGGTGTCACTTCAACAACAACTATTTCAAACAGCATTTTGTGATTCATTTTATAATTATTATGCAAAATAATCAATCTGATATGACTTTACATTATTTGAAAAACTACAAGGAATATTTATATTATTAAAAATTCTTTGTCACTCTGCAGGACTATTTAATAAAGTGAAAAGTTGCTTATAAATGCAAAAAAAACAAAAACAAAATCAGATTCAGATCAGTTATGGAACCTAAATTACACACTTTCACTATTATTTTTATCCTAAAATATTGATGTTGAAAAGTCTGCATCAATCACCATCTTCTTTTGATTTTATTAAACAGGTCATCTGTTTAATATCATAAATTGCTTCATAGTATATAGTTATAAATGGTATGTGCAAAACTTCACATTGAGAATTGATTTTGAGCTTGATAAGGTTAAATATATAAAGTTAATGAAATCAAGCCATTTATTTCCAAAAAACTTTTTCTTGTCTTTCTTTTTAAATGTACTGCAATCAAGTAGAGTCAGGCATAAAAAGATAAATGTTAAAAGAGTTGATTCTTGCATCGACCGCTGTTTTGTTTTGCCAAACTATAATTGCTGAAAATTCCATCGTCCCCCTCCGTCTTCTGCTTTTCCTTTAATCTTTCTACTCTGTCTCCCTCTTTTATTGATTTCCTTCCGATGTGCGGACACAAGCATGTGCTTGTTGTTGTTGCTTTTTTTTCATTGCTGTTGTTGTTTTTGTCTACAGTAGAAAATTGAGATCAGATGGGTCTGGCTATGTATGGTTTCCCTCCGAAACAAATCAGAGGGCAACAGCTTCTGACCAGCACACAGATCTCTCTCTCTCTCAGAATAAAAATGGATAATTATTATATTATATCCCTCAGAAGATAAACAGGCCTTACTAAACAAACAAACCTCTCCATCTGTAATTTAAAGTCAGCACATTCTCAGGAGGTCAGCAGGGAAAGTCATACACCATGTTCCACCAGAAATCCACACAGGCCTCCATTCAGGCCCGAACACGGGAGGCACAGACCGCCTCTGTTTGAACAAGTCCGCAGGGTCGGTTATAGCACTGACAGAGAAACTGATTCATTTATGCAGTTTGCCCACTGGCAATGACACCAAAAAGCATAAAGCGGACAAGAGACGCCTGGTAACGGTGTGAAAATGGATAGCGCCACCTAGTGAAACCGCACTCCCATCAACGACTTCTGCTGTTCATAAAATTGAAAGAACAACAAACGCGCCTGTTTTCCCTGAGCAGCATTACAGCGAGGAATGGGCCTTTAATGCACTCTTGTTTCAACAGCATGTTTTTGGAGAGCTGCATGAGTTTAAGCCCTAAGCACATTTACTGAGGGCTCTGAATTCCTTCCTGAAGACCGTTGCCCAGTAACGACGTGAGACGGGCCGTCCCCACAAACCATTGAAACTCTGAAAGCAAACAGTCGTAAAGAGGAAAGAGAGAGAGAGGAGAGAGAGAGAGAGAGAGAGAGAGAGAGAGAGAGAGAGAGAGAGAGAGAGAGAGAGAGAGAGAGAGAGAGAGAGAGAGAGGAGAGAGAGAAACGCGGTCAAGGGTATTTTAAAACAAACTCTAAAAAAGGTAGAAGGAGAAAAGAAAAGAGAAAAGCTTACGGACAACTGTTTGGCACTGGGTATATGGAGAGAAGGCCAAATGAATGGAGCACAGCCACTTGTCCCTCTCACACACACACACACACACACATGTGCAGTGGCCAGCTGAGGTAGCACAGGATGCTTTGGTTTGGCTGGTTAGAGTACATTTCTAGACCGTGCCATTGTCACAGTGAAGGAAAATGGGGGAACTTATTCAATGCAGCATGCATTTAATTTGCCTACCATGTTAACAGGTTACAAAAAAATAAAAATTCACATTGTACACACTGCTGCGTAACAGAAGAGTAGGTGCAACCATCGTTGCGAGTCTATTTTTGTCACACATGGCGTGCTGAACTTAGCAGAAAACAATGAAAATGCACTGTAAAACTATTTAACAACTCAGTGTTTTGTAATATATGCTTTTATGATGCAATATAAAATAGTGGAGTGAATTACTCACCCATATTTTTAAAAAAGACATCTGTCGCACAGTGACAGATGCACAAACAGTCTATTCAGTCAGACAATTTAAGCAGTATGTAGTATATGTTCTGAGCAATTGGCTCGTTCCATGGTAAATGTGGCTCCTCTTAGATTTATTAAGATCAAGTTTGTGATAATCGCAGGTTCAGCTGGGGTCTGACAGGTGGGGGGAAACAACAGTGAGCGTCAGGCGATGGTCTACCTTTCAAAAGTTTGGGTTTGGTAAGATTAAAAAAAAAACTGTAATATTGTGAAATATATTGTGAATAATATTCCTCTGAAGTCAAAGCTGAATTTCTTCACACATGATCCTTCAGAAATCAGTTTTATTTATGCATCTTTGCTAATTTCTACTAATTTTTTTATTTCAAAATAATCTAACATCTATTTAAAATATGTTTTTAATAAGTGTAGAATACACAGAAATTAGTGAGTTAATGAAGTCTAAAATACCAACCAAATGAGAACAGCACCAGTTGTAAACACTGCATAACCTACATATTGCTCCCTCCTGAGGAGTCCCCCTCCTCATTCATTTCTTAAAGTTAGACATCAAGCTTTTTAGTATTCCTCAATCAATTAATTATAAACAATATAACAAGATTTTTTTTATATATATATATAAAAGAATGCATGTTTTCCCATTAATTTTTTGTAAAAATTGTATAGGGTCGCAAACGACCCGAGGTGTGTAACAGTGTAAGTATATTTTCTGCACAACAATTATTGAATCTTTGATGACTGAATAAGTGCAATTCACATTTATTCCACAAGGTGTCAATGTCTGATACACAATGATGAAGTGACGTTTCACTCATAGTTACCGCAGGCAGAAAACAAAAGAATAGGAAGTATCATCAGCAAAACTTGAAATGGCTCAGAGATTTACAGCAGAGCAAGTACTGAACGCAATCAAATATTATTGTCACTGTCACTTGATGGTGGATCTGGTGAAGAAGCTGTCGGCGATCAAAATGTTGATTTTGAAGATGTTGAAAATGATAGTTTTGAGAATATGTTTGAGATGGCGAATATGAGCCAGATACTGAATGTACTGGGAAATGAGCTCTGACGAGAACAGTGACGATGGTATAAAACATCTGCTCAAACTGAACCTTCCAAGCTACAAAAGGTAAGAAAATATGCTTAATTTTATTCTTCTGTAATTGTTAATTTAATATCAGGAGAGTTTTATATTATCGTGACAGGTAGAGATCCATCCATGTTAGATATAGATCCGGGTCGCTAAAGACCGGAATATGTAATAATGATTGGCATTTAAGGGTTAAGTTTATACTTGTTGCTGAATAAAAGTATGTGCCTTGTTAAACAAGCATGGTTAAAATGCAAAGGGAACAAACGTGAAAGAGCAATTCCAAAAGTTCCCGCATTCCCACTAATAACTCCCACTGGCCAACTCCTCATAACCATTTTACAATTTATTGCAGTTATTAAAAGAATTACTATAGTAACGCAGATATCACTTTATTTTCTGTGTGAAGACACAATGCGAGCCTGAAGCTGCAGTGAATACTGGAGAGCCTTTAAGAAGCAGAGGACACAACTAAAACAAAATATGCTTGATAAATCAAGAACAAGCCTCATATTTGAGGACTCCCCTCCTCCTCTTTCTCTCTGCGGTTCAGAGGCTTTGGGAACATGGAGCTCATGGAATGCAGTGAAGCTCAATGCAAAAAATGCAATTAGTGTCTGTTCAGCCATGCGATCTCTCCTTTTCCTAACTGCACAGAATGCAAAGGAAAACTCCACTCACAAACTCATACAAAAGGCATATGGCAAAGTGCTCAGGGCAGAGCAGTCGCGAGAGAGACGCAGTGACCACAGACCTGTTGCTGAGCCCTGCACCAGGCCTGAACTCTGCTCAGGGTCAGCGCTCAGAGCAATATTGTAATGCCACATGGCAGTTTACTGTTTAATCAAGCAGACAAGCAATGGAGCGTATAAGAGGAGAAAACTCACAGATGGGTTTCTGGAAATTATAAGACCATGACTAAACAATGATTAGCCCAGTGCAGATCTCATGCAGAAAACCTGCTGGCACGATGATATGGTCTTGTGGGTGAGTGTTGCATTGGGTTTGCTAAGGTGTTTGTAGTGTTGTTTTAGCGTGTTGCCATGCGGTTGCTGTGTTTACTTCCTGACCCAAGACAATGATTCATAGAAGTCTCTGTGATAGTTTGGTCCCTAAGTATGGCTCAGTATCCCTCCTTCAATGTAAGTTTATGGGATTTATAAATATTATTAGACCACCACATGAAAATCTTACTCTCTTCCGAAAATATAAAGGCGGCTATATATTTTTATGTACATGGTGTTTAAAGGTTTGGGGTCAATAAAATAAAATAAACCTTTTATTCAGCAAGTATTTTTATATTTTGTTACAAAAGATTTATTTTTCAAACATATAAATTATGTTCTTATGAACTTTCAAAAAGTTCTGGAAAAAACGTAGCAAATCAGCATATCAGAATGATTTCTGAAGGATCATGAGACACTGAAGCTTGGAGTAATGATGCTGAAAATTCAGCTTTGCCATCACAGGAACACACAGAGGTGGACAAAGTACACAACTTCCTTACTTGAGTGAAAGTACAGATACTACAAATATTGTAGTCAAATATTCTATAATAATTATATAATATAATATTATATATATTATATTATATTATATAAATATTAAATAATATCCGTTACAAGTAAAAGTTGTAAAGACCGTACTCATTTTTAAAAGTACTTAAGTATCAAAAGTAAAAAGTAAATGTCAATGCATTGTTTTATCATGGTTGCATTGTTGAATGTAATACAGTACTTTATGCCTCTGAATCAATGCCTGCCTACCTACCCTCATATCAATATCAAATTTGTTTCTAGAACACAGTTCTAGTAGTGGGATTAAATGTGAGATTGAATAAGTGCACTCAATAACGTCCACAATCATTTTGGACACCCAAATGGCTGTTCCCTCAAATAGTGCCCTATTTAAAGTTTTTTGGCTTTTAGTATGAATATGTTAGCCTTACTGTTATCTATAAGCTAGTGTGCTCCAAAACAATGACAAAATTTGCATTTAGAAGACCAAACCCAACGCTGAAAATGAAAATCAACTTGATGACAGAATCCAAGGTCAGATTGACGTTAATCTCCAACGTTGGACAGACGTTGTTTTGTGTATACGTTGTACAGTGAGGAAAATAAGTATTTGAACACCCTGCTATTTTGCAAGTTTTCCCACTTGGAAATCATGGAGGGGTCTGAAATTGTCATCGTAGGTGCATGTCCACTGTGAGAGACATAATCTAAAAAAAAAATATCCAGAAATCACAATATATGATTTTTTAACTATTTATTTGTATGATACAGCTGCAAATAAGTATTTGAACACCTGTATCAGCTAGAATTCTGACCCTCAAAGACCTGTTAGTCTGCCTTTAAAATGTCCACCTCCACTCCATTTATTATCCTAAATTAGATGCACCTGTTTGAGGTCGTTAGCTGCATAAAGACACCTGTCCACCCCATACAATCAGTAAGAATCCAACTACTAACATGGCCAAGACCAAAGAGCTGTCCAAAGACACTAGAGACAAAATTGTACACCTCCACAAGGCTGGAAAGGGCTACGGGGAAATTGTCAAGCAGCTTGGTAAAAAAAGGTCCACTGTTGGAGCAATCATTAGAAAATGGAAGAAGCTAAACATGACTGTCAATCTCCCTCGGACTGGGGCTCCATGCAAGATCTCACCTCGTGGGGTCTCAATGATCCTAAGAAAGGTGAGAAATCAGCCCAGAACTACACGGGAGGAGCTGGTCAATGACCTGAAAAGAGCTGGGACCACCGTTTCCAAGGTTACTGTTGGTAATACACTAAGACGTCATGGTTTGAAATCATGCATGGCACGGAAGGTTCCCCTGCTTAAACCAGCACATGTCAAGGCCCGTCTTAAGTTTGCCAATGACCATTTGGATGATCCAGAGGAGTCATGGGAGAAAGTCATGTGGTCAGATGAGACCAAAATAGAACTTTTTGGTCATAATTGACCCTTCGCTAAGCCCCGCCCTCCTTAGTTACTGTTGCTACGCCTGTCAAGCTTTTGCACCTGGCACGTCTATTACAGTATGTATGCACTGGTTTCAGACATTCCTAAGGAGATAATTAGTCATTTTTGGCGAACAGGTGAAAATATGAGAGAGCAAGACTGCAGTATGCATTCGAGGGCTATATCCACGACATAATATGCAAACGATTAGAGAATAATTTCATCAAAATTGAAGCTAAAGTCTATAACGTTAGGTTCCAGCGCAAGCAGCAGCCGCCTCGTACGCTGACCATTCAAATGGGAAACACACAAATTTGAGAAACAGCTTTGTGCATGCACAGCAGGGTAAGTGAAATGTGAAAATATTCTAATATTTATAAATCAAACAGCTTATCCATATGTATTGTGGAATAAACACAAGACATTAGCCTGACCATTGCAATGATAACATTCTCCCGCTTATATTTGTAGTGCGCCAGGCTAACGTTACTGCTCACACGTCGTGGGTCACATTAGTGACTACTGTTATGAACTGATTAAGTTTGCATACCAACCTTTTTCTTGGAGATCTCCGGCAAGCCCCCTGATGTCCCCTCCTTTTACTAACTAACTTTTACTTTTACTAGAACTAACAACGGGAGAGTCGCGATCGGATTGGGGTAACGTTACTGGTTTGGCCGTCGATTAACAAAATGCTGAAATATATTTTTAAGTAACGTTAAATTATGTCAGTGAGTCTCCGTCTTGCCTTTAATCACACTGCTTGATCCACGAGCTGGACAATAACTTTATTCTAGAGCTGCTATAAAGCCAAAACACTTTACTTTTAATTTCCTATTATCAATGTAAAGCTGCTTTGGAACAATCTACATTGTTAAAAGCGCTATATAAATGAAGATGACACCCGGCATTTCGCCCTTTGGGTTTTAGGTTTCGGGAAGGGAACAAAATCCACCACCCCGTCCAAACTTTTAGGATACCGGGTATCAGATTTGCACAATCCATACGCACAACGCTTCGGCATGTTTCCCTCTCGCTCGAAAGCTTGCCAGACCTCCCGCACCTAGTTACGTAGTTGGGCGTGGCTTAGCGAAGGGTCAATTCCACTAAACGTGTTTGGAGGAAGAAGAATGATGAGTACCATCCCAAGAACACCATCCCTACTGTGAAGCATGGGGGTGGTAGCATCATGCTTTGGGGGTGTTTTTCTGCACATGGGACAGGGCGACTGCACTGTATTAAGGAGAGGATGACCGGGGCCATGTATTGCGAGATTTTGGGGAACAACCTCCTTCCCTCAGTTAGAGCATTGAAGATGGGTCGAGGCTGGGTCTTCCAACATGACAATGACCCGAAGCACACAGCCAGGATAACCAAGGAGTGGCTCTGTAAGAAGCATATCAAGGTTCTGGCGTGGCCTAGCCAGTCTCCAGACCTAAACCCAATAGAGAATCTTTGGAGGGAGCTCAAACTCCGTGTTTCTCAGCGACAGCCCAGAAACCTGACTGATCTAGAGAAGATCTGTGTGGAGGAGTGGGCCAAAATCCCTCCTGCAGTGTGTGCAAACCTGGTGAAAAACTACAGGAAACGTTTGACCTCTGTAATTGCAAACAAAGGCTACTGTACCAAATATTAACATTGATTTTCTCAGGTGTTCAAATACTTATTTGCAGCTGTATCATACAAATAAATAGTTAAAAAATTATACATTGTGATTTCTGGATTTTTTTTTTTTTGATTATGTCTCTCACAGTGGACATGCACCTACGATGACAATTTCAGACCCCTCCATGATTTCTAAGTGGGAGGACTTGCAAAATAGCAGGGTGTTCAAATACTTATTTTCCTCACTGTAAATAACCCAACTTTCATTTCCAACCAAAATCCAATGTCTGTCCGACGTCGGATTCTGACGTCAACCCGACTTTCATTTCCAGCCAATATGCAACCCCTGACTGACTATTATCTACTCAAGGACCTTGACAGAAATGTAGTGGAGTAAAAAAGTACGATATTTGTCTTTCAAATGTAGTGAAGTTAAAGTAAAATGTTTCCAGAAAATATAATAAACACGTAAAGTACAGATACTCAAAAAGTGTACTTAAGTACAGTACTCAAGTAAATGTACTTTGTTACTGTCCACCTCTATACATTACATTTAAAAATGTATGAAAATAGAAAGCATATTTTAAGTGTGTGTAAAATGCTACATGGAAAATATTTCTAGGAAAGCTGACACTGTATCTTTAAAAACATTTTTAGAGTACTGTCAGATGTAGAAACCTGAAGAGAAACATAAAACTTGTCTTGTCAATAGAATAAACAATTGTGATTAATTGGATAACTTCTGTCAAGTTTTTATAAATCAGAATAAAACAAATTCTATAAATAATTATTTATTTTTATCTACATACCCCTGCAACCCCTTTAAAAACTCGGATTTGAGATACATGTATCTGTAGCATCAATATAAAGTGCAAGTTTAAACCTAAAGTTAGGGGTTTGTTTAAATCCTTAAAGGGTTAGTTCACCCAAAAATGAAAATTATGTCATTAATGACTCACCCTCATGTCGTTCCAAGCCCGTAAGACCTTCGTTCATCTTCGGAACACAGTTTAAGATATTTTAGATTTAGTCCGAGAGCTTTCTGTCCCTCCATTGAAAATGTATGTACGGTATACTGTCCATGTCCAGAAAGCTACAGACATCATCAAAGTAGTCCAAGTGACTACAGTGGCTCAATCTTAAGTTTATAAAGCGACGAGAATACTTTTTGTGCACAAAAAAAAACAAAAATAAGAACTTTATTCCACTTTTCATTTCCTTCTCTCTGGGCCTCGAGTTTTTTCACATAGTGTTTTAGCGCAGTGCGTCTGTGTTGTGCGTCACACGCATCACACACATGACCAGCGTCGGCCAATAGTGAGCCTATGTGGTGACGTGCAACACAGACGCGCTGCGCTAAAACACTACGTGAAAAAACTCGAGGCCCAGAGAGAAGGAAATGAAAAGTGGAATAAAGTCGTTATTTTTGTGTTTTTTTAGCACAAAAAGTATTCTCATCGCTTTATAAACTTAAGATTGAGCCACTGTAGTCACTTGGACTACTTTGATGATGTTTGTATTACCTTTTCTGGACATGGACAGTATACCATACATTTTCAATGGAGGGACAGAAAGCTCTCGGACTAAATCTAAAATATCTTAAACTGTGTTCCGAAGATGAACGAAGGTCTTACGGGCTTGGAACGACATGAGGGTGAGTCATTAATTTTTGTGTGAACTAACCCTTTAAAACTTACTTTGAGCAAATATTTATTCGTAAGCACCTTTAAATATTCCTTAACTCCATTCCTTATTTCTGATTTAAAACAGTGCTTGTAGCAAAATGAATTTCTCTTTTGATCTCTTCCCTCAGTCAGTGTCGCAATTCATCTCCAACACTGAAAAAAAAAAAAAAAAAAACCCACCTACTGTGGAGAAAACATGAGAGGACAAGACTTTTTTCCTCCGTCGCTCTTTCTGGTAACCACAACACACGCTGTGGGGCGGCAGTGAGCAGCTGAGGGTTGTGTACGGCCTGGGTATAAAGACCCCAGAGGGGACGGAGATAAACGCCTGTGGTTTGGCCCTCACACTGCAGCACCATATCCAGCGTGTCACCGCTCTGAAGTGTAACCCAAACAGGGTCGGTACAGGGACATGGCTTCCCTCTACGGCAGCCTACATGTTTGCTTGCTAGAGAGAAACCGAGGAAACCGGATGAAATGTAGCGAAGGATAGATTTTTTTCTATTCTACCTCTGATTAGCATCATACCGTGTATTGTGCCTGGCCTGCTCGACACGGAATACGAGCATGTCTGGACATGCGCCGTATCTTGTGGTCTGTTCATAATGTGTTCTGCATGCTGTCATACTATATATAGGCTACGCAACAGCTACACTTACATTACCGCTCAGAAGTTTGCGTTCAGTAAGATTTTTTAAAAGAACATAATACTTTTATTCAACAAGGATGCATTAAATTGATCAAAAGTGACAGTAAAGACACTTATAATGTTATGATATCAGTTTAAAATAAATGCAGTTCTTTTGAACTTTCTATTCATCAAAGATTCCTTCACAAAAATGTATCAGGGTTTCTAAAAATATTAAGCAGCACAACAGTTTTCAACCTTGCTAATAAGAAGAAATGCTTCTTGAGCAGCATATCAACATATTAAAATGATTTCTGAAGGAAGACTGAAGTAATGATGCTGAAAATTCAGCTTTGCCATCACAGGAATAAATTACATTTTAAAATATATTTAAATAGAAAAAATAAATAAATGCAGCCTTGGTGAGCGTAGGAGACTTAACTCAAAAACATTAAAAAATCTTACCAACCCAAAACTTAGTGTGCACCACTTCTGTGCTTGAAATACGAACACTCAAATGCTCGCAGCGGACATCGTTCTTCAGAAAAGAATCTGAATAATCGAATAAGCCTGGTGCTTAACCTCAGTGTAATTTCGTTTGAATTGTAATTTCCTGCATTCTCAACATGATTACATTATGACCTCTGCCCTACATAGAGCGCATTCAAATGAAAGCAACCAAAGGTCACGCACGCACAAACAGTCACAAATTCTCCGGAAAGAGGTTTTTATTTTATAGATAGGTTAGGACCTTACAACCACTTTAGTTGTTATGATTCATACTTGAAGAAAGAAGGGATTAAAAACAGTACATTTCCACTGTGTGAGTCATGGAAACTTCAATACAAACCCGCATGCGCACACAGATTTCATGCATTACTCAACATTTATTGAATTTGAGGTGATAAAGAGGGGGTTTTGTGGACATTTATTCCCTCTCTCTCTCTCTCACCTGTCTGAAGCAGAGGCAGTCACGCAAGACACGGTGCATCTGAGACAGATGAAAGAGACAGATTCATTTCCTAGAACTAATACCTGTTGGGACAGGAGCACAAAGAGCAGGCCTCCTCTAGTGGCCTTGGGTGTGGGCTTCTCCAAAGATGATTTATGAGTGTTTTACCACATTTGTCTGAATCAGTTCCTTTGCAATCTAAACAAGTCTCTGTGGTAGCTTCCCCAGTGCTGTAACAAAGCCATTGATCAAAGAAAGCAAGCAAATTACAGATTTGTGTGCCTTTGAACAATGATATCTCTTTCATTCGAAGAAAAAAAAGGCAAAGCTACACAATTTCAGACAACTGGGCTTTCTTGTTATGCTACAAATGTGCTTTTTATTGCTTCTATAACAAAAAAATGGATGGAAGAGCTGTGACGAATTAAATACACACACATGCTTTAACCTTTAGAAAGTTGCACTTTTCCGCACTAAATAATTTAAGTTTAAAAAAAAAGAGGAGAATTTCCCATCCTTTTATCTAGCAGTGTAAATGTTGGCATGTTTGCAGTAAATGCAGGCGATTGTTTGACAGAGCAGTTGGAGCTAAAAGAGTTTCTAAATCGAATTAGTGTCTGAGGACAGGCTTTGCTTGTCTTCTGCTCCAGGGCTTGACATGTTATCACCGATCGTTCCCAGAGTCATGTGGTCTGTGAATCTGATATCACCATCTGATTCCCAGCTCAGCATTCTCTCATGGAAACACCATGTGTGCTTTAAAGGAGTGGTTCTCAAGCAGAGAGCCGAGACCCACTAGGGGGCCACAGCAAACATCCAAGATGACTTAAAAAGATTTAAAACAAGACAAAACAAGCATTAAAATAAGCTAAAACAACTAAAAATCTATGTTTCTTATTTTAATTTACCCCCTCAATAACTTTTTTTCTTTAAAGAACCAGGTTTCCCATGGTCTTGAAAAATGGGATATATAGCCTAATATTAAAAGTGTGATGTACAAAGAATGTACATTACTCTACAATATTCTATAATGATTTGTAAAAATCCTTATTCAGTAAATCACAAACAACTGGGAATAAAATGGGGACCTTTAAATATGGTTGAGGACAATGGGGGGCCAAAGTCCAAAAAGGGAGTCAAAGGGAGATTTTTCATTTTAAAGGGATAATTCACCCACAAATAAAACTTCTGGCATCTTCATGTGGCTCCAAATCTGACTTTCTTTATTTAGTGTAATTCAAAAGAAAAAATTGTGCTGGCTGCTCTTTTCTATTACAATAAACAGGCGCGGAAGCTTTCAAGCTTTAAAAAAAGCTTCAAAAGCAGCTTAAAATGATCATAAAATTAGTCCACATAACTCACTATGCGCTAGAGTTTTCTAAGGCCGCACAATAGGTTTGTGTGACAATAAATCATTATTCAGTCGGCTAAATAATTCTAGGTAAAAAATTGTCAGATTGATAATTTTTGCCACTAACTGATTATAATATTGGTTTGATTATTTAGGGATAACTATGTGTTCATGTTTAATTTGAGACTATTTCAGTTATCTAACCAAGAGAAGTTGTGATTTTCTAATGTGATTTCTTATCTAATGTCTATACCTGAACACTATTATCCTCATATGTGTACATTATTGTTACAGACCTGTATAAAAGCCTCTTGTATATCGTGTAACTCCTCAAGCTCCCTTTTGTTTTTTAAAATGACTTTGACAACCCTGATAAACAACCTGACCAATTTTTCACATTTATGCAGACAGATGTAAAAGTATAATATGATCTATACAAGTAGCTTGAAAATATCTATCCATACAGTGTTGAAATGTGTGTGTGTTTTCGCAGTAACGTCCCAGGTCTTATCATAAGCACTGACACTGATCAGTACGCCACATGTGTGAGCATGCACCCCTTCCTCTTCAGTCTCTCGCATACATCGCAGAGACATCGATTTGAGTTGTGAGGCCCCCGTAACAAAAGGAAAGAGAGACAGAGGAGACCCTATGATGACCCTGCGCGGAGAGGAAACAGGAAGTGAGACCTCTGACCCGCCGAGAGGCTCCTGTTGTGTTTTCCGGCGAGGGTGCTGATGGAGCTCCGCGTTTCTCTGTGGTTCCTCTCTCGGCTCATGCTGGGAGATACGGACGAGTCATGAGAAACAGCACATAAAGCCAAATCTCACAGGGAGCCCAAGGGAGGTTTGAGTTACACTATAGCCTGAGAAACAACACGACCGTAACCCTTCCACCTGTAAGCTTCTCTCCCTCTCACACAATCACATCTCAAAGTATTCAATCTACAGCATTCTCAAGGCAACACAAATCATGTTTGTCAGGAACACTGACCCCCAGACGCGAGGCAAGGCTCCTGGTGAGGGGACAGAGCATATCAGGGGAGACCGGGGTTAAACAAGAACTAAGACCAAAATGTAAAACTAAGCTAAAATAAATAATTAAAGGCACACTATGCAGTTTCCGCTTTTCTCAAACAGCGACCCCTAGAGTCGCTGTGGAGTACTTGCATTTAACGTTACTGTCGTAAATACCACTCACGCCCTACTACGAGTTCATTTGTCATCGAAATTATTTCGGAGCTGTTATATTAAGGTACAAATCTTGCATTGTGTGCCTTTAAATGAAGAACTAAAATAAAACCTAACTGTTGTTAGTAACAACATCCATAAAATGTATTTTAAAATGTAATTTATTCCTGTGACACAAAGCTGAATTTTCAGCATCATTACTAAAGTCTTCAGTGTGTCACGTGATCCTTTAGAAATCATTCTAATAAGCTGCTCTTTTTTCAGGATTCTTTAATTAATAAAAAAGTTGAAAAGAACAGCATTTATTTGAAACAGAAATCTTTTGTAATATTATAAATGTCTTTACTGTCACTTCGATCATTTTAATGCATCCTTGCTAAATAAAAGTATTAATTTCTTCAACAAAAAAAAGTCTTACTGACCCCAAACTTTTGACCTGTAATTAACAAAACTATTAATAAAACATTAAACTGAAATTTAAAACAAATTTGAAAACAGTATAAAAACAAAAAGAAATCTGAAAATGCTAAACTATAATAGTCTTAAAGGTCCCGTTCTTCGTGATCCCATGTTTCAAACTTTAGTTAGTGTGTAATGTTGTTGTTAGAGTATAAATAATATCTGTATAATTATAAAGCTCAAAGTTCAATGCTAAGCGAGATTTTTTATTTAACAGAAGTCACCTACATCGAACGGCTCGTTTGGACTACATCCCTCTACTTCCTTCTTTAATGACGTCACTAGAACAGTTTTTTGACTAACCTCCGCCCACAGGAATACACAAAAAAGGGGGCGTGGTCTTGTTGCGCTCCCACGGAGAGCGTTTGTAGAGTGTGTTTGTCGCCATGTCGTCGAGACGCTGTTATTTTCATCCCGGAGTCCAATCACCTTTGTTTGGCACTGAGCGCATGCATCTCCACGTTATCAGAGCCCGTCTACATTCTCTGACGTTATGGTAAGAGGCGTGACCTTTCAGGGCAACGTGCGCTAAGCTGCTGTCGAATCACAACACAGGAACCGCTGGCACAATCAGAACTCGTTACGTATTTCTGAAAGAGGGACTTCATAGAATAAGGAAGTCATCAGCCCGTTCTTAGGACAGTGAAAACAGCGGTATACAGATAAGTAAATTGTGTGAAAAATACTGTGTTTTTTTACACGCGAAACATGAACACATGTTATTTTGCACACTGTAAACACAATCAAAGCTTCAAAAACACACGAAAAACGGGACCTTTAATAGTCTGTAAGCAGTCCAACAAGACAACTTCTGGCTCAAACTGTCTGTCTGCACAAAGAATGAGGTGATACAGGTGTTTGTGAACACGCCAGCCACCTTAATAGGCCCTACATGCAGTTTTGTTTATTTTGTTTCGCTATTAGAGTAAATACTGTAGTTCTGGTCTGTCAGTGTCTCAGGAAGTGCCCTCTGTAACATTTCCATGTCATAGGAAGTCAATCCAGCAGAACAGGATAACAAATATGTCCTGTTAATAAACAAGTTTGTCGTTGACCATGTAGGTGTAAGCCCATTTCTTTCAGCGCAGATGAGCTGGCTGTAGGGTTGTTGTTAGCTAGCTGTGTGGTAATTGTAGCCAGTGGGGTGGCTGAAGTGGGTGGGGGTAGATTGGTGGCAGTAGGGGGGCACCAAACTTCTGGCCTCCGGGATGAGGGGGCTTTGCTGAAAGGACCGCTGGGAGGAGGGACTGGGGGCTTCAGCCTCATTAGAAGCTGACTAATTGGAAGGAAAAGACCTCTCATGTGCTCTGTCTGACCTCCTAGACAGCAGGGGAGAGAGGAACAGATAGATGAAAAAGAGAGGGGGATGGAGGAGAAGGAGGGAATGTGAAAACCTACTATAGAGGGAACGCCAGAGGAGAGATGTAAGAAAGTGCCCAGAGGTTGCCAGTTTCATAGCTCAGGTGACTTCATGGGGTTTCATTTAACTATCAATTTGGTCTCAGATGTTTCTTGTAAAATTCCTTAGTGAAAATAAAAATAGACACAAATGAGACAATCAGAAACTTCTTTGAAACAAGCTTGTCAAGCTGCTCTTTTGAAAACGTAGTTTAACTTTAGCAAGCAATAAAAACTAGCAAACTACAGAGAAGCTACAAGGCAGCAAAATCCTTTTAAAAATACATCGAACTGATATGACTCTCAAATGAAATTTGAGTCTACTTTAAAGCTGCACTATATTTTTTAAGTGTTTACGCACTGCTTTTCTGCATGAATGAATTGGATAGTTTGAGGAATCCAACTTATTTTTCAACACAGATGTAAGGTTTTTTTTTTGAGAATGTGCGAGACTTCTGATTTATTAGCTGCTATAAGGAAATAACGAGAAGAATATATCATATTGCAGTAAACTGTAAAACTGTTTGACCTACAAACCAGCATGTTTATAATTAAGACACTACATAAAAATAATACGGTAAGAAATAATACCAGTTATTACTCAATATCAAGCAGCATAACGAGTTTTGTACTGGCAAAAATAACTGGAATCAAATAACACTGACACATTAAAATTACAACTCTTCCATTCCCACTCTTACCTGTAAAATAAGATGGATACCGATGGTTCCCTGTGATCACCATATTGGTACAGATCTGTCATTCTACCACAAGACCAACTGACAGTAAGAAGAAAGGCCTGCAAGGTATATATCTAAAAATATGTCACGGAAGCAAGCAAATAGCCTATCTGCTACATCAGAACTTTTTTCTCTGTTTACGGACATGATGTAACCATGCAAGGATGAATGGCATATTCCTGAAATTGATTGTTGTGGGTGTCCATTTGCTTTCCATTTATTTTCATTGCTGTCTAGGAGAAACAATTGAGATATTAAGGGCCCTCTTGCAAAGTTCTTATGTTTTTGGGATCTACTAGAATAGGTTGCATGCTTGAATGTTCAAAAAGCATTATTTTTCACATATATTACATTATTGCAGCACCTCTCTTTCCAGTCTGTCAGTAACGCTCTGTTTAGCTCCTGTCTAAAAGCACTATGCACTCTGATTCGTCGGCTGGACAGGACCAATGTGTTGTGATTGGTCAATCGGTTCGAGCATGTTTCAAAAATATCACAGCCTTTACCATAACAGCAAGTTTCGCCAGGCCTCAACCCTTTTTTATGCATGGGAATTATTTAAATAAGCAATATTGTGACGTGCCTTCCCGGAAGAAAACTGAAGACTACAATCGAGGCATTTCAGGGATTTCAGAAAAGTGTTTGCTGATATATATTGACTGCCTGTGGAGTGACTTTTGGCTTTGTAACTTTGCAGACCTTTTTCAAGCTCAAACAACACTGCACACTAAAAAGTATTAGGACCCACTGAAAGAGTTCTCGTTTGTAATTTTTCTTACCAATGAATGGCAGTCAGAAAGGGAATAGGAAAACTAAGGAGAAGAAAGTGTAAAAAGTAAAAAGTGGTGAAGTCTTTGAAAAATAGTAAAAGAGAAAAAGCTGGAGGAAAGAGACCACACAAGACAGATCAAGGTTGTCAGAACAAAAAGTCTGCATTAAAAAGGACTTATTTTCTAAAAGAAAGGATATCTCTATGGGAGTTTTTGGTGCGAGTGCCACAGCAGATCAAGCCATTGAGAACAGAGGCATGCAGAGGTGATCAGGAGCAGCGCTGGGATCAGGGTCAAGCCAAACCCCCATTCCACTCTGGATTTATGGAGGTCTTTCTAGACTGCTTTAATGTCAGGTGTCAGTTTATTTGAAAAACCCTCACAGTCGTGCACCTTCAAACGGACCAGCATCCACTGAAACACACATTAAGCAGCCATTTGAAGTGTGCACATGTGTGTGTGTGTGTGTGGATGTGTTTGTGAGCATTTGTCTAAATATGTGTTTGTGTGTACTAGACTCAAGCAACCATGGCAGGGTTTGTTTAATAATCTTTGAACTACCACACAGTTAAAGCTCATATACCATTTTTACCAGTAAATTTCATATTATAACAATAGTACAATACAGATAAATTTGCATATTGGATGAAGGTGGTCTCAGGGGGCTCATCACAGACAACAGCACCTGAATAACTACCATCATAATGGTACATCTTCAAAATGCCATGGTATTGTCATGGTACATTCAACCAGTAAGCAAGCTAAATGTGTCAGTGGCAAAAAAATAATAATAATTCAGGGTATTACCATGGTGAATGTACACTATAGTGAAAAGTTTGGGGTCAATAAATGTTTTTGAAAGAAGTATCTTATGCTCACCAAAGCTGCATTTATTTGATCACAATACAGTAAAACATTACTATTTTTAAATATTATATTTGAAATAAATATTTTTTTATTGTAATATGTTTTAAAATAAAATGTATTCCTGTGATCAAAGCTGAATTTTCAACATCATTACTCCAGTATTCAGTGTCACATGATCCTTCACAAATCATTCTAATTTACATTCATCTGCAACTGTTCCCTTTTCCAATTTGCTTCTGATGTGAAGAGGCATTTAGAGTGTGGTACTTTTTGGTACTTTTTATTGGAGTCGATGAGGTGTTGAATATAAAGGTCCTGGTGGAGTCAGCGGCAGTGGGACGGGAGGCTGCGTGCTGGAATGTGGAGCTCTGGTTTGTTTTGCTGTCTGCTCTCCTGCCTTACCTGCGGCCCACCCTAACACACTCTCACTCTCTCACTCTCTCTCTCTCTCTCTCTCTCTCTCTCTCTCTCTCTCTCTCTCTCTCTCTCTCTCTCTCTCTCTCTCTCTCTCTCTCTCTCTCTCTCTCTCTCTCTCTGCCTCTCTCTCTGCCTCTGGATCTAATTAGAGTGAAGGAGGGCTGCGGGACTGGAGTGTGTCACATACAACTCAACACAGTCAGGAAGGAGAGCAGGAAAGAAAGTGGGATTAACATGGGAGAAAAAGCATAAGAAATGTAGGGTGGAGTTCAAAGAGAGAGAGAGAAAGAAAGAAAGTGAGGGCATAAACCAGGGAAAAGAAATGCAAAGAAAAGTTTCAGCCAGGAAATGAGAGAAAAAGTGAGTGTGCGTGAAAGATATCTAGCCTAGAGTTGTTTCCCACAGCACATGAAAAAAGAAAAACAGAGCATCTAATTTTTCACAGAACATTCCACAAATCTAGGACAACATGAGAAGTGACATGTAATATATGCTCACCTCTCTGCCCTACACATGGCAGACACATCTCAGCGCTGGAGGGAACTTCTATAATCAAAGACCAATCAGATAATTGCAGTGTTTTACCACTATCCCCTGAGCTCCGCTGGGAAAAGGCTTTCTTGAACAGTAACTCAATACCCTGGAAAGTCCAGATGGTCCTGATGACGGCACCAGCGGAAAGACATATTTTCCTAAATATGAAAATCTAATTTGGCAATATGCGTAAATTAAACTATATGTGACGGCAGCGGTTGACAGAGAATTCGCCGATTTTCTTTCACTCTGTCGTTGGTACTCCAACATTATAGGCTTAATATATGACAGCACAGTACAAAATCTGGTAAAAGTGTATTGTAATAATGCACTGTAACATCCAAGTGCTTAAATTTCCTTATCGATCTCCATTATGTCACCAAAAAGTACATTATTTCAGTCAGATTGGGTTTCAAATAACTCATAATAGCATCATTATTATAGAAATATCTAAACAAATAGCAAACAATGATGTGCTTGGCCTTACACCACGTCCTTACAAGGGACAACATGCTTTTCTTTTTTTTTCTGTTGGTTGCTTGGTTCATTTTATGCTGACAAGAACCACACACTATGACATCACATCAGTACAAAATTCCAACCCACATAAATTAATAAACCTTAAACCTCAAAAATATTCTGATTGATTGCTTTAATTTTGGACTGAAGATTTACTTATGTCTGTCTCTGGAAGCTTTGTTTCACCACGTTTGTCCTTAAAACTTTAACGCAGGGGGATTTATCTCAGCAAGATTGTATACATTTCTTAAATAACATTTTTAATAAACTGTGGAGGAGGTTTGTAGTTTAACAGCTCCCCTCAAAGGAAGTAAACTGTCCACAAATGACGCACCATTCTTGTATAAACACAAAGAGACGCAGCAGACTTTACAGATCAGCATGAGTGAATGTTTGACAGTCATGGGAACAAACACAAACACACACGAAGACAGACTGGGTGTGTGCTATGATCTTCATCCCTGAACATCTCTGCATTTCCACAGCACAAATAGATGGTTGATAAACACCAGCATATTTTGTATGCTCAAGCACTATAATATACAGGGTTTGAAATTAACACCCAACTCGCAAAATGCATGAGAAAATCAACCATGGCAGGTAACAATTAGCAACTCACTAGTCAATTTGGCAGGTTATGATTAATTAATTAAGTGCCCCAACAATGTACGCTAGGCGAAAACTGTCAGATGTTTAAAATTCAAATATAGCTATCCATTTACTTTGTATTATGAAACATTTTATACCATTTTTACCAGTTTTATGTTAAAATCTATGTCTTAGTATTTTAAAAATAAGGTCTCTTGTAAATCATCATATTTGGGGGGCCTTGGAATAAAAAAAGAATGAAACACCTGAAGCTTCAGCGCTAACTCGCATACATTTAGGCCTGAGAGATCCGTCTCTGACTGAGTCATGTTTAGGCATGCAGATAAGAACACACAGACTCTTTGAGCACTTGCCCAGTTGGAATAGTTTGAGCACCAAGTCATTTTTTTTTTTCATTTATAGAGACGAGCTTACTCTAAACTTGGCTCAGAGCAGCCATTACATCAGCCGTATTAGGCGTGAGAAATTGGGGTCTGCAGAGCTGAGGGAGGGTAAAGTTTTGTCTTTTGGTGTTCAGTGCAGTCCCCAGTGTCTCTCTTTCAGAAGAGGCCCAAATCTAAGGCAACAAGCCATCTCTAGTGCCGCTAAACTAACACTCTTTGGGACACGGGCTTGTCACGCTATATGCCCCGGCAACAGAAATTTTTCAAACACTGTTAAGAGCTTCCAAAAACCTTATTGCTCTATAAAATCAAATGGGTCCACACCCAGAATGTTTTATAGAACTACAACTGCTGGAGAACACTTAGAAGCCCCCTTAGAAGCACATGCTAAAAGTAACAAGCCTCCCAGGCTAGAAGATGAGATGTTGGCTTTCTGAAACACTAGGAAAAGTCTGATAGGAGCGTTCTGTCTGTCCGCTCTGGGAAATAACTCAAACCCCTGGCTATTGGAAACAAATGAGAACACACATTAGCACAGTGCCAGATAACACCAGATGTAAACTATTATCACAGGGTTAAGTTAAACTGAACATTTGATTAAAACATGTTTGAGTTTCTGCTGATGTAAAGGACACACTACCCATCTCACTAAAGCCCCGTTCACATTGACAGCGGTTTAATCGAGGAAGGACAAGAGACAGATGTGTCATTGGTAGTCAGTAAATATTGTCACTCTATTATGACAAGGACTGAGTTTAATTGGAGAAAGAGTTTGTATTGACATAGCAGCAGAATGAACACGATTTTTCCGATTATTAACGCATTAACCAAAAATCATTGGTAGAAGCTGCTAAATTGCATGAAGTTAAACTTTTATCAACTTTATAGAGTCACCATAATTACAGTTAATTAACCAATAATTAAATAATGAGTCATTTATGATGGATTTAAACAGTCTCTGTCAGGGTGAAGTGGGCTTAATTTGGTTAGGTTTTGATTTCTATGTGTTGCTTATGTCGTTGGACGTTGTCGTGTCTTGTTCTCATTTAGGACATTGTGTACTTTCAAACGACTTAAGTGCAGTATTATTCTCATGTTGGTCAGAGAACGCCATTGTAAAGACATCACGTGTTCACACAGTCCAATAATCAATTCTGGGTTTCCTTTTCTCACACACACAAACATCTTGTTCTACATGACTACTTGTGAGGTCTAAAATGTCCATACAAATATAGTGAAACCTGTTCAACACTGACTAGTGAGCTGGTACTCGCTAGTTAAAAAGTCATATAAATCAGGCAATTCACGTTTATATTTAAATCTAGTGTTTTGCACAGGTTTCTGTGAGGGTTATGTTTAGGTGGTCGGGTCGGGTTAGGACATTAACCTGATATAAAAACAATGGAAGTAAAGTGAAACATGTGTGTGTGTGTCTCTACATTTGTTTATGTGTTTATAGGGGCAGCGGATGTGTTTATCTGTGGTTCACAGATGCCATAGAGGTCTTTTGAAATGAGCTTGCCATTTGCCTACCAGACATGAACAGCATTGACATCATACAGTCACCAGACCTACAGTATATCATATGCATCTGTGTGATTATACAATATCACAATACAAACGCTGTTATACTGAACATCAGCATGAGGTATTAACAGCCATGCTGACATTCAGATCAACCACAACATTTTGAGTGTGACATTATTGAATTATTTCTCTTTTCCCCTTTCTAACACACACAACAAGTCTATAGTACATCTTCATTTTGATCGTGTATATATTTGTCATGTACATAAATAATGTGACGTGTCTCTTGAAACAACAGCTGGACACTTCACAGGTGCAGTGCAGGAGGAAGAAACTGACAGAAGATGATCAGTATTTCATGGACAGAAAGAGGAGAAGAGAAGAGAAGAGAAGAGAAGAGAAGAGAAGAGAAGAGAAGAGAAGAGAAGAGAAGAGAAGAGAAGAGAAGAGAAGAGAAGAGAAGAGAAGAGAAGAGAAGAGAAGAGAAGAAAGTCTGTTTGTAGAGTAACAGAGAACGAGGGCCTGTCCCATGGAAGGCTTGACCTCACAGCCCGAGGGCAGACGAGACCCACAGCTCATCTGAGCCGCTCTGATGTCTCTGTGGTCTGTTTAAACAAGAGCGCTGCGCTAATCCGCTCAGATGGGGCCAGTGAGTATGAGGCCGCAGTGGGTTTCTCTCTACACACACACACACACACACACACACACACACACAAGTCACCTTTATTTATATAGCGCTTTTTACAATACAGATTGTATCAAAGCAGCTTCACAGTGATGAAAATAATACAACAAAGTTTGTTTCTAGAAGAAAATTGCATCATCGTCCACCTTAATTAAGGCAGATCAATAATATTGTTGAATATTAAATGTCCCCAACTAAGCAAGCCAAAAGCCAAGCCACACACACACACACACACACACACAGCCATGTTTATGTGATTTGTGAGGACATTCCATAGGCGTAATGGTTTTTATACTGTACAAACTGTATATTCTATCCCCCTACACTGCCCCTATCCCTAAACCTACCCATCACAGGAAACATTCTGCATTTTTACATAAAAAAAAAACACTGCTTAGTATGTTTTTAAAGCCATTTGAAAAATGAGGACACCCAAAATGTCCTCATATATCACCTATTTTCCCGAGTGTCCTCATTTGCAGGTGTGTTATCATAAAAATGTCCTCAGTTGTCATGAAAACAAACTCACACACACACACACACACACACACACACACACACACAGAACTATATGCAAAGCAATACACAGGACCTAATACACACTCTCTGTTTTGTTTTTTCATTTTAATTTAGTAGGGTTAGCTGAAAAACTGAACAAAAATAAAAAACAGACTATATAAAATACAAAACTAAATGGGAAAAAGCAGACTAAAAATAAAATAAGTAGAATAAAACAAAATAAATTAGTATTGACAAGTAGTTAATCAAGCAGAAGAAATAAATCAAAAATTAAAAGAGAACAAAATAGGAGAAAAAAATAAAATGAAATAAAATAAAATGAAATAATGGGGAAATTTTTTTAAATAAAAATCAACTGTCTTTAGAAAATTTGAAATTAAGAAAAAAACAAAGGAATAAATTACAAAGGTCTCATTAATGAGTTGTTAAAAACTATGAGTTATCATCTCTTGAGTTGAGTTGAGTTAATATAATAATCAAAAAACATAGGATAGCTCATCTCTTCTGTGTCCTGCTGACTCTTTAAACAAAAAACAAAAAAAATGCTTTCATTATTTTCACTAAATCCCTCCCTGTTCTTGTCTTTACAACTCTAGACTATTGCTAGCACTTTCTGTTTCAAAGTTTGTCTAAGTCTCTTTGGATAAAAGCATTTGCTAAATCAAAAAATGTGAGTTTAAAGGGAAAAAAGTAAAGGTGAAAAAAACTAAGTGTGCCGATAACACACACCTGGACTGAGCTTTACTAACTGTAGCCTAGAAATATTCACAAAGGGGCTGCATTGCAATACATTTTTATAGCCTAAAGTAGCCTAGTGGTCAGTGCACTAACATTCATTGTTTTTCAGCTTATTGCAACACGACTTCAAGTCCCGGCTTGTCCAACTTTCTTGATACTATACTTTCCTATCATAATAAAAGGCAAAAAAATATATTCTTTAAACTGATGCAAGTTAAGCTCCATCCACACACAAAATAGAATCAGCATTTTTTAAGCCATTACATCAACACTCATAATGGAAGTGGGGGAACGGATTCCGACAGCTGTTTTTTAGCCGTCGGATTCTGTTTCTGACACACTGAGGTTCTAATATTTATCAAATTGATGCTGTTTAAGCTCCATCCACACACAGAATAGAATAAGCATATTTTAAGCCGATACATCAACATCTCTCATCATTGGGGTGGGGGAACGGATTTCGACAGCTGAACTATTTGCCGTCGGATTCTGTTCCCCCTAGGTTTCTTACACAATAAGGTTCTAATATTTATCAAATTGCAGCAACTTACTGGATTCAATAGCCTAGTGGTCAGTGCACCAATGTTGTTTTTTTTAGCTTTGGGTGACCCGAGTTCAAGTCCCACTTCGTCAAACTTTCTTGATACTATACTTTCCTATCATAATAAAAGGCAAAAAATATATTCTTTAAACTGATGCAAGTTAACCTCCATCCACACACAAAATAGAATCTGCATTTTTTAAGTCATTACATCAACACCTCTCATAATGGAAGTGGGGGAACGGATTCCGACAGCTGTTTTTTAGCCGTCGGATTCTGTTCCCCCCATATTTCTGACACACTGAGGTTCTAATATTTATCAAATTGATGCTGTTTAAGCTCCATCCACACACAGAATAGAATAAGCATATTTTAAGCCGATACATCAACATCTCTCATCATTGGGGTGGGGGAACGGATTTCGACAGCTGAACTATTTGCCGTCGGATTCTGTTCCCCCTATGTTTCTTACACAATGAGGTTCTAATATTTATCACATTGCAGTAAATTAAACCCAGCCAAAAACATACATCCTCCAGGTACAGAGGAAGCGTCCTTTAGATCGCCCAGTGAGCTTCCTGTGGATGAGCCAGATGCTGTTCTCTCAGGATTACCAGAGTATACACACAGAAAACCTTAAAGGGTCCAATATCACTGTGGGATCTTGTTCACAATAGGGAACGAACTGTACATGAAATATAAGCAGACACACCCTTACACACACACACAGTCAAGGTGATATGACACGCAGCTGTTGTTTTTTAAAGGCAGGCAGGAAGAAAGAAAGTGAATGAAAGCCTCTGCTTTGTCTGCATTAACGTACAGATACCGGCAGCCCCTATCGCACATCCTGATAATCTACAAGACTGCGCTTCATAAAACAGCGTGCAGACGTGCATCTGTGTGTGTGATGACAGGCAGACTGTTGTGACGGAGTTAAAACCGAGGTGATGAGTTTACGCACAGCTGTATATCTCTGTGATGACTGATGGCATGGCAGTGTATGATTATTCACAGATGTGCACTGTAAAGTTCACATGTAAAAAAAAAAAGTTCATGTTTTCTGATAAACAGCAACTCACCTGATTGATGTGTTTGAGTTTGTCAATGATCTGACTGATGACAGGTTCAGGAGGTTTTTGTCTGGATTCTGAGCCGTGTGGATGGACTCTCTTCAGCCCTGGACCAGGAAACCTGCAAAATATATTATTCATACTTAAACTAAATTACAGGTTTTAAAGCACAGGACACGAAGAACATATAGTCCATTATATAGTTGAACATCCTTGTCAGGATGTATGCTAGTGTGGCTTTTATTGTGTTCACTTATTTGCCCAACAGCTAAAACAAAACTGGAGACCGCTGTGATCTTCCACAAGAATATGAACTCTAAAATTGGCCTCTACTGCCACCTAGAGGCAAACATGTGACCATTGTAATTCTTGCTCAAATTAAATCCCTAAGTATTAGACCTTTAAATTCTTCCCCCCTATTCAGCACATTGATTCAGTCATGCTGCATGAGGACACGGATTTCAAAGGCACTTTACAACAAAACAATCTCTTATTAGTAGATGCCAAGGACTTTGTGAATAAATTATGCCTTGTGTTGTCCGTTGTTCAAAATTACTCAAAGCTAAAAAACAAAAACAGAAGCATAAATATGAATGGTATCTACCAGTAAATTGAAATCTACATTCAGTCCATAGCCCCACCCATCAATAAAAAGTTCCTGTTATGTTGTAGCTGTTAACAGACACACACACACTTAAGCGAACAGTAAAACAGCACAACTAGGTCAGACATGTGCTGGCATCTGAATGTTTCTGAGCAACTGGAGCATATGTTGGGCATCATCAACTGCTAAAAATGTGTGTGTGTGTCTGCGCCCAAGTGTTTCCCCCAATCCCCCCGGGCCCATTGGACTCATGTTCCAGTTAATTACTCCCTATTAAAAGCTAATTAGTGTTGATGCACATGGGCACATTGGTGCAAGCACTGAGGCGACAGAGAGACAGTGAGTGACATATCCCATGCCTCGACACCAACCTCAACTCATCAGCAAAGTCCATACACCACAAAAATCAGTGTTTTTATTTACATTTTATAAAAATATCCACAAATTGTTGTGTGTGTGTGTGTGTGTGTTCTTGTATGTTTTATGAGGACAAAAATGTGTATAATGACATTAGTATTACACTGTAAACATGATTTATGAGGACACTTCCTGTGTCCTCGTAAACCAAATGGCTTAATAACATACTAAAGTGTTTTTTTAATTAAAAAAATTCTGAAAATTTCCTGTGATGAGTAGGTTTATAGGGGTAGGGTTAGTGTAGGCAGATGGAATATATAGTTTGTACAGTATAAAAACCATTACGCCTAGAGAGTCCTCACAAACCACATATTCAAGTATGTGTGTACCATGTGCTTTTAGACGAAAGAGCCAAAGATATGACCTCATGTTCCATTCTTAGGAATGACATAATCCTGAACAAGTCTATCCAATCATCTCTCACGGCACCCTATTTTACATGCACTGCTTATTCATTAAGCCAAATTACATTTCCATACTTATTTATTCTCCTTATTACTCACGATGGCAGCTCACCTCCCGCTTTTAATTATCACATTAATAATACAGACATGAGATCAGAAGACATGGGCAGCGTTTAATGGAAGATGAGATTAGCTGGAGCTTCACGCATGAGGCGCCCACTTGTGTGCTGACCAGGGTGCATCACCATCAGGTCAGATCTGTACTGTCTGCCTGAAAAACTTTCAGATTTGTTCTATTTAGGATGCACATGTTACAAAATTAATCAAACGTTATTGCAGAAATGCTAAAACGTAATGGGGTAGCTAAAGTGAGGATTGTTTCAGCACTAAAAAGCCTTCCCTTATGAATTTTAATTAGGTGTGTTGTAAATTAGAGAAAATAACTATAAAACATCAGAATCTGTTCTAATTGGCCAATCACATTTCAGCACTGAAATACACAATAAGAAACATTTTAATTTGAACATTTTAATTGAATGTCCAACAAGTCTTCCTTTTTTAATGGATTAAAATGTCCTTGTATATCGAGTCTTTGTTTTATGCAATTTGGAAGCGTGTGAATAAGGAGGGTTTAGTCTATTCTTGTGGATTTGATCTATAGCAGATTTTCATATTTTTATCTTGCAAGATGTTTGTGTTATAGGAAAGACTGAAAGCTTGACATGTTAATATGTAAGTGACACAACAGTATAGCTTCTATGTGCTTCTATAGTTGACATTTAACTTCACTAGAGATGCACTCTGAATGAATGATGCCATATGGACGATTATAAGTCATTTTTGTTGGAGACTTTAAATGCACTACAGAAATACACTGACATTCAAAAGGTTGGGCCAGTAAGATTTTAATATTGTTGACAGAAGTCTCTTAGGCTCATTAAAACTACAGTCAAAAACTGGAATATTGAAAAAAAAAAAAAAAATTATATATATATATATATATATATATATAATTTTTTTTTTCAATATTCCAGTTTTTGACTGTATATATATATATATATATATATATATATATATATATATATATATATCTCCTGTGATACCTGTGATAATGCTGATTTGCAGCTCAAGGAACTTTTCTCATTATGTTAAAAACAGTTGTGCTGCTTAATATTTTGTGGAAGCCGTGATAAAAGAAAATTGGATTTTTTGATGAATAGAAAGTTGTGGTATTTGTTTGTTTACTGTCAATATTTCTGAATAAAAGTATTCATTTCTTTTAAAAAAAAATCTTAATGATCCCATATTGTCTAAAGGTAGTACGCATTAAAAATACAAAAGTACATTAAAATAAAACACACCAAGTGCTTTGAAAACTTATACTTTGTGCATTTTTTGGACAAACATTCTGTAGAATCTTTAAAATGATTTCATAAAATGAAATGCTAGTATGTTTAATATTTTTTGCATTAATGTTAACTGCCATGTTCTATTGTATATGTAAAAATTATTCAAAGTAGACAGAAGTTTTCATGTGTTCTAATGTAAAATATACTTCATTTCATCAGCCACATTATGATTCCTAAAAAACAAAAACAACCCACGACAGGCATTATTGTACAGCAGGAGCACAGGCAACCCAACTGTTACTACAGGAAATGACTAAACACCCCGTGGATGTACAGTCTGGACCAGCTACTCATGCTGAACCTGCTCAGACTCATGGACCTACTGAGCACCCCTCAGAGATCCAACATGCCCCACTGCCCAAACCCGCTGGAGACCACGAGAATCAATCACGAGGATCTTCATGAGCTAACTGAGGAACAGCTGAAGGAGACGGGGGTTATTGAGCGTGAGGAAGAGAAGTGCTCTAGGACTCGGAGGAAGGTTTACAAAACACAATGAATATCCTCCATTCTTGACTTCTCACAGTTATAAATGAACAAGCTTGTCCGCCACCAACTCCCTTCAAACCGAAAGATGAAGAGGTTGAGGTGGTGTAGGCAACAACAGTGATGTGGCGTACCAGCTGGAATATCTCAATAAACTTATATAAATTATGACTTTAAAATAATATTATCAGCACAGTCAAAACATTAAAATAATATGCTTATGTTTTAGTCAATTTGTGTGGCTTACACTTATTGCAGAACATCTGTGCATATTTAAAGACAGTGGAAGAACACTGCTGTTTATTCTCACTCATACACAACAACTCTCTATCCTATTTACATCCCATTAAATGTCTCAGTCAAACAAGCGAATACCAAAATAAACTCCTTTTTAAATAATAGATTCTGTATTTATCAAACTACTTCAGATGTAGCTACTATGTAGAGTCTGTTTTTCACCACAGAATCGATTGTTTTTAGTTTAACAGTGAGTTATTGTAATGGTGATCATTTTAATAACATTACTGATGGTCCAAATGATATCTAGTATAATATTAGGAGTATGTTTCTGGTTTTGAGTCGATGAGGGGGTACTTGAGCCGAGCTGATGGGCCTGTGGGAGTACATAAAACCAAAACGGTTAGGAAACATCGGCTAAAATGAAGAAGGCAGATATTGAGAATGCTAAAATTGATTCTAGGCAGAAATCTGTGCCAGAGTTTTGGTGACTTGATCCTTGACATTGAGGGCTCCTCTGCACTGCCTCCAGCACAGGGGGAAATATCATTTCTAGCCAACACCAGGGATGCTACAGTAGATATGAACTTTACAATCAAATCATCTTTTGCAATAACACTTGTTTTAGTCCTGACATGAAATAACATTTCTGCACAGTTTCGACTGCTTAGATTTGTATGAAAGAATGAGCAGGGATGTTGTTGTAGCTGCTCGTTGTGTTTATTTGACTGTGGCATTAATGAATTTGCTTTATGCTTTGACATTTTTGAGTCGACTATTTAATATATCAGGGCCACATAAATGGTGACATTCTTTGGCACAATTAAGATGGCTTTCTTCCCAGTACAGAATGTGAGTGAGCGCTTCGTCTTCAATACATTGCATAAAATGGGTCTGAACACATTCCAGAATTAATTATATTTCACTAGAAGCCAAGGAATGACATTGAGATTCAGCAGACATTTCTGGCAAAGCATGGTTATTGTAGTTCTCTCTTCCCCTATCTATTTCTCTCATGGGTCCTAATTAACTCCTGAGGCTCTGAGAGCCACCTGACACAGCTGTCTGTCCCCTAAGGCCAACTGTTCACCACACTGTTGTGACCAAGCCATTTCATTCCCACTCATTCCTCAACTGAACTTACTGGAGAGCAAACAGCGCATAATGCTGTAATGTTGACACACATGTCCAACAGTGACCAGACGGATACAATGAACAGATAAAGCAAGAACGGATATCAACACTTAGGAGCTAACCTGTACATGTCTGAAAACTGAAAAATACTTGCAAAATACATCACTGTTTATGACATTGATAAATATTTGCATAGTTATCACTAAATCTATCTTGATTTTGTTTTAGCTCATTTTATATGATGCTATGGTGTCTTGGAAGTGTGTCTGAAACCAGTTTCCTTAGAAAGTACATTCATGCACAAAACATTAGTGTACATTAACTATATTGAGCAATGTTCCCTCCCTCTAATTTTTATTCTTGCTGAACAAAACCTTTTTATATTGGACAGAAATGTCAGCCATCTGAGCAAAAACATACCTTACACCAAATCTGTACAGGTTACACAATGCAGTTGTAACTTTTAACTTTAAATGTTTGAGATAATCCTTAAAAAATTGACACAATCCTTTAAAGTCCACTTAAAAGTCAACCCATTTTAGTTCTATAATGTGATGTATTTTAGAGTTAAGGAGACATTCTGTGAAAATGGACAGGAATCCACTGGACTGCAAAAAAGGGCTCATTTTAAACTAGAATGTAGCCAAACTATATGAGAGTTTGCTAAAACAATGCCTAAATAGCTATTAGGCAATTGGTTAACATTATCCAACAGACAATTAGCAAAAAAGTAAAGTCATTTCTGAGGAATTTATTACAATGTGATTAAAGATTAGGATGTCTTTGGAATAATGTGCACTGATGAATCGTTGTAAGATTAGTAATAAGACCAGGAATGAGCATTAAGAGAGTAAATAGGACCCATTTTGATATCATGTTGACTTTAATGATGACTTCACTTTTTGAGCTGATATTTCCAAGTCGTTAGGATGAGATACTGTAGCTCTATGACAATTTTTAAATTGGGTTCCAAAGGGCGTGCGGAAAGCCAGGCACAGGCAGGCACAGTGCGAATTAGCCACCAAACCACCCGACATCAGTTACCCCACAAAGACCACATCACAATTCACACCCTGTTGCCTGTCAGATGGAACTGGAGTCAGCCAAACTCATTAGATACACACACACACACACAATCATCTGCTCAGCTTCTAGCCACTTACACTGTCTACGCTTAATTCAGAAAGCTCTTTAGATTTCAGGATTTGTGACAAGCTCAGGGGCAATATGTCTCTTCGGGGCAATTTTGAGATTGTAGTAATACTAGAAAGCATTTAGGAGGCTGATTCTATTGTAATATATGCTACTTTTACCCACTTAGTATAAACTGTCAGAATAAAAACACTAATAGAGAGTGTGCGTGGGTCATAAAGAGATAAAAGCCTCTTCCATCCTGAAATAACTTATATTATAGGCTACAAAGAGTCTTAGATGCTGAGTGGTCAAGCATTCCAGCCATGCAAAAATACACAAAATAGTCCTTAAGCAAGACACCTGACACAAATCAAACAGGATAGTTGTATAATCCGATCAATAGGTTGTACTACTGGTACCTTGGTGCCAGTCTTTTAGCAGATGAAACACTGATGACAAAGTGGACAAACAGAAAATGAAACATGACCTGGCTTAAACCCAATTTAAGCCAGTACTTATGTTTGTTCCCTCATGAACTCATTTATTAGCATCAAATTAAATATGCTGGCTACCCTGGCAAGGGTCCATAGTAACCGCAAGGATGTGAAACAACAGAAACCATTGAGAACAACTATTAATCTTAGTTTACATGTCAGGGACTATATCTGCAAGTGGAATGATGCCACTTAATGAATTTGCTTACTTTTTAATGAACATTTATGTCCTAATTATATGCTAAAAGACACTATATTGTGAGACTAAAAAAAAAAAAAAAAAAAAAAAAACAGTATTAGGATGTGGCCATCAGTGCTGCCACAAATGATAAACTCACTTGTCTGTCATCTCCTGTCCGTTCCAGCAGAGGGAGCTGTTGAGTGCCGTCGGCTCTTTGCTGCACAAAGATTCTCCGAGACCACTGTAGAACTGACTGAAGCCCCTCAGACCAGAGATAAACTCCCTGCAGCAGACAGAGAGGAAATTGAGAAAGTATGAAAGCAGCAGAAAGAATAAGCCATGTGGACTCAAAGAAAATGAAAACTGAAATTAGATCTGCACAGAGAGGCAAGATTAAAAAGAACAGCACAAAGATACACGTATTCATGGGGAAAATGAGGGGCATGGAGCAAAATGAAAATGGGGATGGGGTCAAACGCAGTTTGAAACGTGATCTACTCCATTACATGTCGTTTACTGTCAGGCTAAGTTGATTTGAGACGCTTTGACTGATAATTGACATTATGCTGGAAAAGAAACAGCATATTGTTTTGGCTCATCTGTTCATCAGAGTGAGGGAGAGTGGAACAGCACAGGACAGAGGTGGCAGAAGGCGACTCAATGTCACTCACACGGCAGGAGACAAAGCCTGTGTTAATGAGCCTCTCTCTGTCACCATCAGCCTGAACACACACACACCTCAACTAACAGCACAAATACACACTCTGCATTTCACAATTCATATACATGTAGGCTACCTCCACACAAAATGAATCAGTCGACCACCTAGTCAGACATGTGCAAGCTCAGATTTTTTATTTCCATTGAAAAGTATATCTTTGATATATTTTGAATAAACTATGATATAAATATGGCCCTGTTTACACCAGGTATTAAAGGAGAACTCCGGTCAATTTTAACATTGAGCTAATTTTTTTGTAAATTTGGGGTGCTGTCAATACAGAGAACAACGACAAAAATCGGTGTTGCCTACACCGTGTTATCCTCTTTTTAAAATTTGCACCCTGTTGACTTCAATGGGGCAAGTTTTAAACCTGCTTTTAGCCTCTTAACATCCTTGATGTGTCATTACAAGTGCACAGCCAATGTGAGTGATTCCTTCAGAGTGAACACGGGTGAATCTGACTGCAGTAGATGTGAAAGATATGAATAAAAATGATGTTATTTCAGCCAGCGCACATACCTGTATTTACATCCTGTTTTCGGTCGAAGTCCAAAGTAGTCGATTGTCGAGTTGACACGCATAGGTTTAGTTACCTATGATCACGCGCGTGAACTCGACAATCGACTAGTGTGGACTTCGACCGAAAACAGGATGTAAATACAGGTATGTGCGCTGGTTGAAATAACATCATTTTTATTCATATCTTTCACATCCTCTGCAGTCAGATTCACCCGTGTTCACTATGAAGGAATCATCTAACATGGCTGGGCACTTGTAATGACACATCAAGGATGTTAAGAGGCTAAAAGCAGGTTTAAAACTTGCCTCATTGAAGTCAACAGGGTGCATATTTTAAAAAGAGGATAACACGGTGTAGGCAACACCGATTTTTGTCGTTGTTCTCTGTATTGACAGCACTCCAAATTTACAAAAAAATGAGCTCAATGTTAAAATTGACCGGAGTTCTCCTTTAAGATGCGTTTTGGTCGACGCAAAATACAGGTGTAAACGGGGTCTAAAACATTTTGAGCTTGTCCACTTTCGACCACTTCCAGTTGAAAACACATTAGACTGGATTGCTTTTATAGTGTAGACACTCATGTGGTCGAATGCGTTCGAACAGCCACAAAAGACCTCTCTGTAAACTGACTTAATGCGTAAACATTATGGGAAGCGCGCTAGCCAGGCGGGATTTAAACTTTGTCGGCTGACGACCCAAGTTTGGTTGGAAGACCAAAAACGTACCAAGCGCAATGTTCTCTCACCATTTCTGATTTCTAACAAGCACTCACAACGTTCAGCGCGGTTTCGCGGCTATCAGAGCAGAAACGAAAGTTGATGCTATATTCATCTCCGGGTGCATTCAAATGTAAATTGTACTAACTTATTTTGTCCATTAGATCGAAAGATCTGAAAAAGACCATAGATTTACCCGCCCATAGATAATAATAAGGAATGTTCCTTAAGCACCAAATCAGCATATGTGACCCTGGACCACAAAGCCAGTCACATGGGTCAATTTTTTAAAATCTGGAATCTGAGGGAACATCAAAAATCGAAACATTGAGAAAATCGAAACCCATTTATGTTCGCGATTGTGCTGTATTCACTCACAAAAATAAATGTTTATATATTTACGGTAGGAATTTTACAAAATATCTTCATGGAACATGATCTTTACTTTAATATCCTAATGATTTTTGGCATAAAAGAAAAATCGATAATTTTGACCCATACATTGTTGGTTATTGTCACAGATATACCCGTGCGACTTGTGACTGGTTTTGTGATCCAGGGTCACATATTAGAATGATTTCTGAAGGATCATGTGACACTGAAGACTGGAGTAATGATGCTGAAAATTCAGTTTTGCCATCACATATATTACTGTTTCTACTGTATCTTTAATCAAATAAATTAAGTCTTGGTAAATACGAACCTTCTTTCAAATACATCAAAAAACAACCTTTTAAACAGTAGTGTATGACAGACATACAGTGAGGAAAATAATTATTTGAACACCCTGCTATTTTGCAAGTTCTCCCACTTAGAAATCATGGAGGGGTCTGAAATTGTCATCGTAGGTGCATGTCCACTGTGAGAGACATAATCTAAAAAAAAAAAATCCAGAAATCACAATGTATGATTTTTTAACTATTTATTTGTATGATACAGCTGCAAATAAGTATTTGAACACCTGAGAAAATCAATGTTAATATTTGGTACAGTAGCCTTTGTTTGCAATTACAGAGGTCAAACGTTTCCTGTAGTTTTTCACCAGGTTTGCACACACTGCAGGAGGGATTTTGGCCCACTCCTCCACACAGATCTTCTCTAGATCAGTCAGGTTTCTGGGCTGTCGCTGAGAAACACGGAGTTTGAGCTCCCTCCAAAGATTCTCTATTGGGTTTAGGTCTGGAGACTGGCTAGGCCACGCCAGAACCTTGATATGCTTCTTACAGAGCCACTCCTTGGTTATCCTGGCTGTGTGCTTCGGGTCATTGTCATGTTGGAAGACCCAGCCTCGACCCATCTTCAATGCTCTAACTGAGGGAAGGAGGTTGTTCCCCAAAATCTCGCAATACATGGCCCTGGTCATCCTCTCCTTAATACAGTGCAGTCGCCCTGTCCCATGTGCAGAAAAACACCCCCAAAGCATGATGCTACCACCCCCATGCTTCACAGTAGGGATGGTGTTCTTGGGATGGTACTCATCATTCTTCTTCCTCCAAACACGTTTAGTGGAATTATGACCAAAAAGTTCTATTTTGGTCTCATCTGACCACATGACTTTCTCCCATGACTCCTCTGGATCATCCAAATGGTCATTGGCAAACTTAAGACGGGCCTTGACATGTGCTGGTTTAAGCAGGGGAACCTTCCGTGCCATGCATGATTTCAAACCATGACGTCTTAGTGTATTACCAACAGTAACCTTGGAAACGGTGGTCCCAGCTCTTTTCAGGTCATTGTCCAGCTCCTCCCGTGTAGTTCTGGGCTGATTTCTCACCTTTCCTAGGATCATTGAGACCCCACGAGGTGAGATCTTGCATGGAGCCCCAGTCCGAGGGAGATTGACAGTCATGTTTAGCTTCTTCCATTTTCTAATGATTGCTCCAACAGTGGACCTTTTTTCACCAAGCTGCCTGGCAATTTCCCCGTAGCCCTTTCCAGCCTTGTGGAGGTGTACAATTTTGTCTCTAGTGTCTTTGGACAGCTCTTTGGTCTTGGCCATGTTAGTAGTTGGATTCTTACTGATTGTATGGGTTGGACAGGTGTCTTTATGCAGCTAACGACCTCAAACAGGTGCATCTAATTTAGGATAATAAATGGAGTGGAGGTGGACATTTTAAAGGCAGACTAACAGGTCTTTGAGGGTCAGAATTTTAGCTGATAGACAGGTGTTCAAATACTTATTTGCAGCTGTATCATACAAATAAATAGTTAAAAAAATCATACATTGTGATTTCTGGATTTTTTTAGATTATGTCTCTCACAGTGGACATGCACCTACGATGACAATTTCAGACCCCTCCATGATTTCCAAGTGGGAGAACTTGCAAAATAGCAGGGTGTTCAAATACTTATTTTCCTCACTGTAGAATTTATTACATTATTACATATTATAATATTACATTTGATTTATTTATATATATACTTTGTATTAATGTAAATAAATGAATGTAGGCTACATATTAATATACATAAATTAAGGGACATTTTACTGAAACCATCTTAGAATCAAGTAATACACTAAAAGTAATACACTACTAAATTGTTAAAAAAGCTTTTTTGGTCATATCTTATCTTTAATAGGAAAAGAAGTGGAAGAAAAGTACAGAAGTAGAAAAAAGGTGCATGATGCTCAGCATCACTCAAATACTCAAAAATATGGAACAGACTGTTTGAGTGGGTTGGAAGACCCCTAAAAAGGTCAGTAAATCTACAGTATACAGAGAAAACCACGAAGGACAAGAGAGTCAGAGGAAGAGAGAGAGAGAGAGAGAGAGTGAGTGTTTCAGAGGCGCTGAAGTGGAGAATCTATTACAGCATCAGAAGATGTGAGCTGTATGAAGAGATGCATGAAAACGGCATTATGGTTGGCTGTAAATCCCATTCCTCACATTTTATTTTCACAGAATTGATTATTGTCAATTCTATAGCAGCAATGCTTTGCAGCCTTCTTGAGTGGAGTGTTTAGAGCACTTGAGAGATTCAAATAAAACAGAAATGTGTGTGTTTTCAGCAGCTGATTGTCATTTTTAGAGCTGACGGTTAAGAGTAGTCAGGTCATACTCATGTTTCAATACTGCTGAATAACAAGATCAGCCATTAGAATCAGTGAGGCAGTTAAGCTCCAAACGCATTAAGTACCATAAAAGTGCCGATTTATTTAAAGTATTCAAAATACCTTTATTTGAGAAACAGACTGAAATTTAAGTCATTATTTGTTTTCAGGTCAGCTTTAAGTCTTTTCCTCACACAGAGCTATCTAGGACCCTACGATTTCCGTGATGCAGAAAACGCAGTCAGAAAAACACAATTTACCGAATCTCTGGAAATCTGGCAAAAGAAAGCACAAAGGATTTGCACTACAACCCTCCAGAATTCTGTTTAATTTGAAGAAATTTCTTAAATTCAGCTAAGAGGTCACACTGGTTTTTTTTTTCGATCTTCTGTTGGTTCATTTGATACAAATTCGCAGGTCAAAGTTCACCAAACCTGAACTTTGGAATGCAACAATGCAAACTTCTTCGCATGAGCTTGCGTTTCCAGTCTCCAGCTCTCACAAGAATGGACCGCCCTGTTATCGAAAAAGAAAAAAAAGTAGGACAGGGACTTGGTTCTATTGATCAGTTTCTGACTGGATAGAGACAGATCTGAAGGCAAGCTTGAGGTCAAATGTAAAAAAGGGTTAAGTTGACAAAATTGGAGAAGTCCTGCATACGTCACTAGAGAGAAGTTTTCATTCACAATAAGATCAAAACATGCATTTAGAAAATAGATGACTTTACATTTTCATTTTGACTGTTACTGTATGAGAAACATGTTAACTGACTGCTGTTTCTTTAAATCACTTCATATACAAAATTCAAATATTGAATCATGACGTTACCTGCGGCGTCCAAAGAGGGTCTCATCGGGGTCAAAGTTCACCGGAGGGCGGTTGTGGGGCACCGGCGAGGCTGCCGCGTGTTCTCTCGACAGGGCCAGAGCACGAGACACCCGCGGGGGCGCGTGCGCACATATCCCGCTCACCTGTGAACAGGAGAAGATTGGCGGGATGAGTGTGATCACTCTTGGACACAGTCCTGGAAGACATCCAGCTGAGAAAGCAATTAATAAGACAAACTGTCCCTGCAAAACTTCTTCCCCATTCAGCTAATTGTCTGGCTGATGGTGCCGCATTTGCCTCCTGTTTGTTTGTTTGTGTTTGATGACAATAGAATTTACATAACAAAACGAGGCATTGTTGAGTCTGTCAGACACTCTGGCTGCGCTTTTTCAATAATCATAACCCTTTGCAGACATAACGAAAGTAAACAAGCCTCTCGTTCCCCTTCTCATGCGCGCTAAATGCTATTGTTTTTATACGGGACAACATAATAATAATAATACCCCGCTACCATGCTGGCTGTGTGAGATAATGGAGTCTTGCCATTCTTTCAGGTGCAATAAAAATGCAAATGCTTCTTAATGTTTAGCTTGTGGTTTAATGATTTGCCGCTGTTTAATTTCCCATGGGGGCTGGTCCAGGGCGTCATTTTGCCATGTAATGCTTGTGGCATATTGTGCCTGCTTGTTCATGAATGAATATGTGTGTGTCAAGGTAAACAGGCTCTGGAATTCTGATGGGATCCGGGAAAGGAGATCAATAGTACAAGGACATCTTCATGCGAACAGGGACGGCTGGGGGATTGGTCGCTGCGGCTAAACATAAGAAGATACACTTTTTAACATGTTCTGAAACATCAGTGTGTGGGGTGATCGGATTCACTCTACAGTCATTCATAAAATTTGCACACACCAACAAATACACCAACAAACTGCTGTAGAGATAAACGACATGATTATCAGCGTAGATCAATAGAAGCTCTTTCTAGCAAACAGCCCAGGGGAGGGTAAATAGATACTGTTGATGTGCATGTGAGTGTTTTAGTGTGTGAAAGAGATTAAGAGAAAGAACAAAAGACACAGAACTAGACAGCGACAAAAGAGGTACGGCGGAAGATCAGATCAGAGAGTCTTGATACAAATGCAATCCTGATGCAACATATTCCAGCACTGCAACACTTTCTACCGTTGGTTTTCTCTGTGGTTCCTCGAGTCACAGGATATCTGACTCAAACCCAAGCTATTTAAAATGAGCAGGTAGCTAAGTTACAAACTACTCTATATAAAAATAGCTAGGGTGAGTTGAAAGCTAGCCTGTTTATTAAAAAAAACTGATGAGCAATATTGTTTGTAATACATGTTTAAATACAAAAAAATATATATTCAGACCAACAACATTATTGGTTTAATGCAACAATTCAATAAACAAGTAGAGTAAAGGCTCATTCATACCAACGATGATATCTTTAATGATAATGATAGATATAGTTTTAAAAATCATTCTAAATGTAAAAGAATCGCAATGTAAACAGAGTCCACACCACAACTATAAAGATAACAGCAGAGAGAAACAATATTGTTGGAATCACTTTCTGAAACTGGTGTGAACGGGCCTTTATAGAAGTTAATAAGTAATTTACGTTTTAGACACAATACTGTTACTTTCTATATTTTTGTTCCGCCAGCCAAAATAATTCCACTATGGTGCGTCTTTCTTGTATGAATCAACTTTTTATTAAAAAATCGCTTGAATTAATAGTTGTTGTTTTTTTAAATACAGTCACTTGCTTCATTGCTGAATGAATCAGTGCTTTTGAACAAATCAGTTGAATAAATTTTTCACGAATTCACTTATAACAACTGTCACATGCTGCCATGCATCTACTGGCATAAGGATGTAAATGTCTTTTTGAACACCGATATAAGCTACAAACAAGCACATCGGTCATAATGGTAAATGATTCTAAATGACTCCACTAAAATCTATTTTTGGATGCAGCTCATCATATTAGTTTAATGCTTTAACTAGTTAGTGGTGCACATGTAGTCACCTCACCTGAATGTGTCACGATTCATGGATTCATTGACTCGCCCTCGCTATGGGAGTGCGTGTTGTATGAATGGGCGCGGCTCATCAGCACGGCTCGTTATCGCTGATGAGCTGATCAGCGCCAGCTGTTCTGAATGAGAATGTCCTATATATTGTTTGTCACCTCGTCTTGTCTTTGTCAGATGGTTGTGGAGGTTCACGGGCTCAGCTCACAGTCTTTTCCCCTCGCTCCAGTTCCTGTGTTCCTGTTCTGTGATTCATCCGCCTGTTCTGAGGATCGGACGCGAGTTCCTGTGTTCCTGTTCTGTGATTCATCTGCCTGTTCTGAGGATCGTTTGCGGATCGTCCGTTTGCTGTCTGCCCACTGAGTCCTGCGTTGCCGAGCCTGTTATTCTGCTATCTGTCTGCCATCTGAACCTGCACGACCGCTATACTTTTGTGTTAATAAACACCAGTATTCACTTGCTATTGAATCCTTGACTGTTCCTTTTGAGCCATGACAGAACCATCTGACCAGACCATGGATTCAGCGAGTGCAGCCAGTTTTGAGCAGATGTTTGCCGGTAACCACGCCCGCATGGATCGTCAGGATGAACAGATCAGTGCCTCGGGTCGGGCGATACAGGCTCTGGTAACGCAGGTGTCCGAGCTCACCTCTCAATTACAATGTCTGAGAGGTCCCACTGCGCCAGCACCGCCCCCGCCTGTTCCCCCGGAGAATCCCAACATCAACCGACCAGAGCCGCGCATCCCCACTCCCGAGAGGTATTCAGGAGAACCTAATATGTGTCGAACCTTTTTAACCAAATGTTCGATTTACTTCTCTCTTCAGCCTGTGACGTTTTCCTCCGAGGAGAGTAAAGTGGCACTAGTCATGACGCTGTTGTCTGGACGCGCGGCTCTGTGGGGAACAGCGGTGTGGCAAAATCAACACAGCTGCTGCTCCTCGTTCCAAGCACTCGAGCAGGAGATGAGGCGCGTGTTCGACCGCGGGGTCGTCGGACGTGAGGCGGCCCGCCAACTTGCAGATCTCCGTCAGAACAACAACTCTGTTTCCGACTATTCCATCCAGTTCCGGACGTTGGCCGCCGAGTGCAAATGGAACGAGGAGGCGCAGTGGGACATGTTCCTGCATGGGTTGGCTGACCGTGTTCAGAAGGAGATTTACACGCTGGATCTACCCAAGACTCTTGATGAACTGGTTGAACTGGCACTACGGGTCGATGCACGTCTACAACAGAGAGAGAATCGACCGTATCCGACCCCAGTGGTGGATTTCACGGAGTTTCCCGGTCCCAGAGGAGTGAACATGGTCAGCCCCTCGAACAATCCCGAACCCATGCAGGTAGGTCGAGCTCGGCTCTCCCGGGAGGAGAGAGAACACCGCCGTTCGAGAGGTCTGTGTCTCTACTGTGGAGAGGCCGGCCACTTCGTCTCCACCTGCCCTTTAAAAGGCCAAGCCCGGCGGTAGGACGGAGGCTACTGTCGGGCGGGATATCCATGACCAGACCCTCGAACGCCACCTTCCTCCCGGTGAGACTCCAGTGGGCAGACCGCTCCTTCAACGGCCAGGCGCTGGTGGATTCGGGTGCGGAGGGCAATCTTATGGACTTTTCTTTGCCGCGCAAGCTTCACATCCCCATCACGGCCCTGGAACACACCATCACGATCCACGCACTTAATGGACAGGAACTCCCGGGCATTACTCACGTCACTGCCTAAGGGCAAGTTATATTCGCTTTCTGCTCCAGAAAGGGAGGCTATGGAGAAATATATTTCTGATTCTCTAGCAACGGGGTTCATTCGCCCTTCCTCTTCTCCAGCGGGGGCGGGATTCTTTTTTGTGGGGAAGAAGGATGGTTCTCTGCGACCTTGTATTGATTACCGGGGGTTGAACAGCATCACGGTAAAGAATACTTATCCTTTGCCGTTGATGTCTTCAGCTTTCGAGAGGTTGCAGGGAGCATCAGTCTTCACAAAATTGGATTTACGTAATGCATATCATTTGGTTCGCATCAGGAAGGGGGATGAGTGGAAGACCGCGTTCAACACCCCCAGGGGGCACTTTGAATACTTGGTTATGCCGTTCGGCCTTTCCAACTCCCCAGCGGTCTTCCAGGCACTCGTCAATGACGTGTTGAGAGACATGGTAGATCAGTTCATATATGTTTACCTGGATGACATATTGATTTTTTTCTTTGTCTCTCCAGGAGCACGTTCAACACGTCAGACGAGTGCTCCAAAGGTTACTAGAGAATGGGCTTTTTGTCAAGGCGGAGAAATGCGATTTTCATGCACAGTCTGTTCCTTTCCTAGGGTACATCGTTTCGTCTGAGGGAATACGGATGGACCCTGAGAAGGTTAAGGCTGTAGTGGAGTGGCCAAGTCCAGATTCCCGTAAGGCCCTACAGAGGTTTCTGGGGTTCGCCAACTTCTACCGGCGTTTTATTCGCAACTTCAGCCAACTAGCCGCGCCTCTGACTGCCTTGACCTCCCCCAGAACGGCGTTCAGGTGGTCAGACACAGCTGAGGCTGTGTTTGCTAAACTGAAAGGCCGCTTCGTTTCAGCCCCCATCCTTATTGCCCCTGATCCATCACGTCAGTTCGTGGTGGAGGTCGATGCGTCAGAGGTGGGGGTAGGAGCAGTGCTGTCCCAGCGTTCTCCCACAGACGACAAGATGCATCCCTGCACGTTTTTGTACCCGTCGTTTATCGCCTGCTGAACGTAACTACGACATTGGTAACAGAGAGTTGTTGGCAGTAAAGTTAGCGTTGGAAGAATGGCGTCATTGGTTAGAAGGGTTGGGGGTACCTTTTATCGTCTGGACCAATCACAAGAACCTAGAATATATCAGAACCGCCAAAAGATTGAACTCCAGGCAGGCTCGGTGGGCACTTTTTTTCGGTCGTTTTGATTTTTCTCTCTCGTATCGCCCGGGTTCCAAAAACATCAAACCCGACTCTTTATCGCGTATTTTTGACCGTTCCGAACGCCCGTCTACTCCCGAGTGCATTTTACCAGAGACTCTATTCATCTCTACACTCACATGGGAGGTCGAGTCGAAGGTCAAGTCGGCCTTAGAAGGGGTAACGCCTCCGCCCGGTTGCCCACCGAATCGTTTGTTTGTGCCGGAGGGATTACGGTCCGACGTTATTCAGTGGGGTCATTGTTCCAACATGGCTTGCCATCCAGGAGTTAATCGCACTAGTTTTTTAGTCAAGCAACGATTCTGGTGGCCACTGATGGCTCGTGACATTCACAGTTTTGTTTTGGCTTGCTCGGTTTGTGCCACTGGTAAGACTTCCAATCGACCCCCAGATGGGTTACTCCAACCGCTGCCTGTCCCTTCGAGACCCTGGTCCCACATAGCGCTAGATTTTATCACCGCCCTCCCACCCTCTCAGGGCAATACGGTGGTGGACCGGTTCTCGAAGGCGGCTCATTTTATTCCCTTGCCCAAATTACCCTCAGCCAAGGAGACAGCGTTGACCGTTGTTGATCACGTCTTTCGCTTACATGGCCTCCTGATAGACGTGGTTTCTGACAGAGGACCCCAGTTTGTGTCCAAATTTTGGCGAGAGTTTTGTAAGTTACTGGGAGCGACTGTCAGTCTGTCCTCAGGGTTTCACCCCCAGAGCAATGGTCAAACCGAGAGAGCCAACCAAGATTTGGAAAGGGTGTTACGATGTTTGGTCTCCAAGAATCCTTCCTCCTGGAGTCAGCAACTTTCAATAGTGGAGTACGCACACAATACGTTGCCAGTGTCATCCACGGGCCTATCTCCATTTGAATGTAGTGTAGGTTACCAGCCACCAATTTTTCCCAGTCTGGAATCCGAAGTCGCGGTCCCCTCCGCTCACGCCTTCGTCCAGAGGTGTCACCGCACATGGACTAGAGCCCGTGAGACTCTACTCTAGGTGGGGGCGCGCACCAAGGCTAAAGCCGATCGCCACCGGTCTAAGCCTCCCGTATACGTCGTTGGTCAAAAGGTGTGGCTTTCAACCAGGAACATTCCTCTCCGCTCCGTTTCTAATAAACTTGCTCCCAAATTCATTGGCCCGTTTACTGTCACCAAAATCATTAGTCCGGTGGCAGTCCGCCTCAACCTTCCTCCAGCGTACAGGAGAATTCATCCCGTCTTTCATGTGTCTAAAATAAAGCCCGTTTTTCGTTCTCACATTAATCCGCCTGCCCCGGTTCCCCCCCCGCCGCAACTCGTAGATGGGGAACCTACATATTCGGTCAATCGTATACTGGACTCTAGACGGAGGGGACGCGGTTTCCAGTACTTGGTGGACTGGGAAGGTTACGGTCCGGAGGAGAGAAGTTGGGTTCCTGCTAGGGACATCCTGGACCACTCCCTTATCGATGATTACAATCGACAGGTAAGGGTACCTGGGAACGCCAGGCGGCGTTCCTAGGAGGGGGGGGTACTGTCACGATTCATGGATTCATTGACTCGCCCTCGCTATGTGAGTGCGTGTTGTATGAATGGGCGCGGCTCATCAGCACGGCTTGTTATCGCTGATGAGCTGATCAGCGCCAGCTGTTCTGAATGAGAATGTCCTATATATTGTTTGTCACCTCGTCTTGTCTTTGTCAGATGGTTGTGGAGGTTCACGGGCTCAGCTCACAGTCTTTTCCCCTCGCTCCAGTTCCTGTGTTCCTGTTCTGTGATTCATCCGCCTGTTCTGAGGATCGGATGCGAGTTCCTGTGTTCCTGTTCTGTGATTCATCTGCCTGTTCTGAGGATCGTTTGCGGATCGTCCGTTTGCTGTCTGCCCACTGAGTCCTGCGTTGCCGAGCCTGTTATTCTGCTATCTGTCTGCCATCTGAACCTGCACGACCGCTATACTTTTGTGTTAATAAACACCAGTATTCACTTGCTATTGAATCCTTGACTGTTCATTTTGAGCCATGACAGAATGTGCTTGTAAAATTGTTTTGGATGTCTTCGCCGGAGAAAGCAGATTTATCTTCAGACTGCAAATTAAACATTAAACACTTCCCCCACCCTCTCCCCTCCTGAGACATGGTAAAGTATAAGGGGATTAGGGAGGAGTCATTTACACTGGAACAGCTCTGAAGGATTCTAACCCAAACTGATGAATTGTGATTTCATCGGTTTCCATTTTTCTTTAGAAACAAATCAAATGCAGATGTTACTTAGGAAAAACCATTAACCATCAATTGCAGCCAATTTTCAGCTGCACACCTGTAGAAACCAACTTTTTTTTTGTTCATAATGTCTAGATAAATGTTATATATACAAATTTAATCATTTTATATCATTTCACTAATTAATTAGCACCTTATTTTAATAACATTTTATGTTGTTGTAATGCTGTTTACCGTTGCTGTCGAAATATCTCCAAGTTTTGTAATTTTTTCATAAATCATTACTATTGGTAACCTTTTACTGTACGTCTGTGTGTTTTGCAAATATTTAACCAATGAAAAGTATTAGAAAGAGGTAATGACTAAACCTCGTAACTCCATTGGATCTTCAAACTGTCAGTATAACTCCACCTCGCCTCTAGCGTGAATGAAGTGCCGCACACATTTTGGACCATCTCTGCATGTTTGCAATGCAAGGGTTAAAAAAAATGGTTCTTTGAATAAGTACAGCATTTTCTTTACTCAAGAAACACTATATATAGCTATGATAAACTTTACAAATTGTAAGTTTATGAAAACATCAATGACGATGCACTTACTGCCTTTAGATGTGGCTGTTCTAGACGGGCAAAACATGTCCGAAATTCTCAAAAAATTGCTGGTCAAAAACCTCCATTTAAGCTTGTTTTTTGGTAAAAATTGTAATATTATAATGACACATGCAATTGTCTGACCAAATATAAAGCGACAATATGAACTTTGACAATACAATGTTTAATTATTTAAAAAAAATACTGTTTTTTTTCCCATTTCCTGAAAAGTATTTTCATGGTTTTGGACATGCAAGGTTTCCGCCCAAGAGCAACGATATTTTTCTTGTCATTACCTGTTTTGTATATAATGCTTTGGTAATATTGTATGTAAACCCAATCATGCCAATAAATTACTTTAAAATTGAATACTGTACACATGTAAAGGTGGCTGTATGGATTGCACGAAGACAAAGGGGAATACAAAATAAATTAATTTCATTTATAAACAAAACAAACATGCAGGAGATTTCTGGAGCAAAACTGTCCAAATCACATAAGTGTAAACGAGAACTGGTCCAGAGTAAAGGAAACACAGGGCTGTAAATACAGTGACAGAACAAAGGAAACCAAACTAGTAGACACATATGCAAACAAATGAGGACATAATCAGCAGCCTGACCGGGAACAGGAAAACAGGAACAAAAACAAACTAGAACACAAACAAACCAACGTACTCCTGACAAAACGTCTTTTTTGCTGATATATTGTAGGAAAAAATGTAATGTCGTACTTAATAAAATAGCTTTGCTACTGAAAATTGACTTTAAAAATATTTTAATTGACAATTCTCATTTTTTAATTAAATATTGCAGTATTTATTATATATCACAGCAATGGCAAACTACAACAATCAATTCCTGATGGACAAAATCAAGTCCCGCTCAACATTTTTTCTTATTCAAGTAGCCGTTTAACTCGGATATACGTCACAATAAAGGGAAAGACTATCAGAACTTTCATTTCAAACTCACAGTGTTGTTTTTAGCAATGCTACTGCTCAAACCTGGACACATCAAACGCTCTCCGATCGGCCCTCATGTTAATACACTCAACCAGATGAATTCTACAGTATCAATGCCAAGCCTGCATGTACACTATCTAATCTAATCCCAGACACCCACACATTCTTCCCCAATGCTCCCTGTGGTGTGTGCTCATGGGAAATCATTAGTGGCCGGTCTGAAACATGGCCCTTTCCTGCTGTAATTTACTCTGTGTTGTGGGTCTGTGTCCCTACGGCCTTGATTAATGTGATTGGGTGTGTGTTTGTCTCTGTGTTAGTGTGTGTATCCGGGCCCTTGGGGAGCTGTGGCACAGGAGTATAGAGATAGTTTGTATATGTGAGACTGTGTGTGATTGTTTCTCTCATTAGAGGGGTATTAATATCAGGCGGGCAACAGAGGATGTGCTGGCTAACAGTAACACTGAGATAAGAGGCGTCTCACAGAGAGGCTCTTTAAATATCCAATGCCTTTTATCTGTACCTCACACACCCCTGAGAGAAGCATTAGGACACACACACACGCACACACATACACACACACACACACACACACACACACACACACACACACACACACACACACACACACTCATGAACAAAAAAACAAACACTGTTTTTGCACCTCGTTTCCACCAGAATGGTTCACATGCACTTCATTACATCAGAGCGCAATGTTTAACATATATCTTCAGCTGAAACAATGGCTTATCAGTACAGCTGAAAAGACAAAAGGGATAGAATGTGAAGGTTAAATGACAAACGAGGCCCAAGTAGACAATGCTGGGATTTCTGTTATAATAAAGCAATAACCAATTCAAGACCACACAATGAAGTGATTTTACATCTACTTAAGGAGTTTGAGCAAACATCCAATGGATGCAGGATGACTTAAAATAATTTAATTAATATTTATTTATATAATTAAATAATCGAAACTCTAATTGAAATTAAAATGCTAAAAATACATACCGTAACATAACATGTAAATGACAGAACTTTGAACTTTAGAAAGTATATTTATTTATTATAAATATTAAATAAATAGTCTTGAGTTAAAGATTTAGTTTAAACTATTAAATAATAATATTTAATATTGATTTAAATATTAGCCTATATTTGTACACTGAATAAAATGTCCAAAAGGGTGATTTTATTAAATTAAAAAGGTTGTTTTTTTAGGTACATCCGTCTGTTACGGGGAAAATATTTCAAGCATAAAAAACGTACACAGTTGACAATAACTGTTACTCGAACTGTTACTAAAACACATACAATCAACATTTAAACTCAAATCATATTTTTCCTCCTTCAATAACTATTGTTTTTATTGAAGAACATACAGTTTGAAAATTGCATTGAGTGAGGTTAGTGTAAAGAGGGGTGCAAAAAACTGCAAAAAAACCTTGTAATGAACGATCAATGTTTATACTAATACTAGTAATAATAATCACAGCCAGATTTTTTCTGAAGAAAATGTGAGTGGTGCAAAAGTTACTAGCACTAAATGTAGCCGAATTTAAGTGGTGTGCAGCAACAGGTCTGTGTGGGATGTTTTTTTTTTTTTTTACAATGGTTTTGAATACGGCTCATCACATCAGATGTCAGGAGCAAGATCCATAAGCGTAGATTTAGCTAGGGATGACATTTTCCCAAACAGCTTGTCTATAAAACAAACATCATTCTGACAGAGCATTTGGCGGATAGTAATGCGTAAGATCCGTTTTGAGGGCATATGAAAGAGCCACGTCCGACTGAAATCACGTAAGAATACAGCGATTTCTTGGAACTGTCTTTCACAATTCTCTTTGGTCAATGGATGCATAAGCTGGAGTGATTCCGAGAATATGCAGCAAGTGCCAGAGGTCATGAGCAGGGGCATCACTAGGCCCCATTTTAATAGGGCTTTAAAATAGAAAAGAGTGATAATATTTCACAATATTACTGAAGTAAAAAAAATTGTAACTTAAAAAAAAAAAAACTTAATTCAATCAAGGAAAACCTTTCCACAAAATTAGTTTAGGTCTGCACAGCAACTGGTTAATTTAAGCAAATAAAACTCCACCTCTTCTTCGATCCGCGGGAGCCATTTTGTCTCCTCAAGATTGAAAGTCGCAACGATTAAGAAATCCTCGTTGAGCAACGCATTCTCTGAGGTTTTATCTGTGTTAAACTATGATATCAGTTATTGATGTATTTTAAATATCTACTTATTACTAGGCTTATTATTACTAGGCTTATTATACATGTGCATTGAAGTTTTAAAATGTATCTAATATAATACTTGAATTGAATTGAATGTTTTGGATACCACCATTAAATTATTGTTTTTATTATTATTTTACTGACTCCAAGTTCAGCTGTTAGGCCTACTTCTAGACTATGCCTCTCTTGGCACTGTGCATGTAAAATACCCCAAGTAGCAAGGGTTTTATTTATGGGAGATAAAAGGGCTGTCTACTGGTGCCAAGTTATCTTTGGATAACTCTGTTTTTTAGACAATAACGAGTGAAAATAGTTAGGTTAAATACATTTCAGTAGCCCTGTTTTGTTAAAAATCGATAGCTGTAATGCTTCGGTGCAGAAGGAAGCCTGTGAGCCATGAAGGTAAGTTTGCGTGCAGATTAGGCTAATTTCCGCCTATTAGACAGCCTAGTCAGCTCATCGTTTTTTGAATACTTTAGGAAGATGTATGTAACCACAATCATTAGCTTTGATTAGCTTCTTAAAGCTTTGTCTCTTGTCAAAAGGCTCAAAGCGACCGCAGACTCTGATGAACACTGCTGGCAGCAGCGACATCTGTGTCCGTACCATTCTTATCAATGACAGCGTAATCTCGTATCTCCCTGCTCCCAAGTCGCTAATGTTGGTACACAACAGTATATGATAGCATTATAAGGTATAATACCAACTTTAACGATACAATGTTTAATAACTCAAAAAATATGCTGTTTTTTTTAATTTCCTGAAAAATAATGGTTTTGGAGATGCAAGGATTCCGCCCAACAGCGACGATATCTTCTCAAGGGACAATACTATAGAAATGAAACTTGGATATGTTTTAGAGTAATCATTGTGCTGCTTGTATAGCAGTATATATTTACTGTCCTCTGAAAATAACTCAACATACAGCCATTATTGTCAAAATAGCTGGCAACAAAAGTGAGTACACCCTAAGTGAACATGTCAAAACTGTGTCCAAAGTGTCAATATTTCATGTGAGCACCATTGTTATCTAGCACTGCCTGGGCGTGGAGTTCACCAGAGCTAAACAGGTTGTTGCTGGGACCCTCTTCCACTCCTCCATAATGATATCACGTTATGGATGATGGATGTTAGACACATGGCGCTTCTCCACCTTCTGCTTGAGGACGCCCCACAGGTGCTCAACAGGGTTCAGGTCTGGAGACATACTTGGTCACTCCATCACCTTCACCTTCAGCTTCCTCAGCAAGGCAGTTGTCATCTTGGCGGTGTGTTTGGGGTCGTTATCATGCCGTTCGGCCCAATTTTCTTGGTACTCCTTACCAGGGCATCGCCACACATTCTGGACACCATCTGAGCCAAACAAGTTTGTCTTAGTCTCATCAGACCACAGGACATGGTTCCAGTAATTCATGCTCTTGGACAGGTTGCTTTCAGCAAACTGTTTGCGGGCTTTCTTGTGAGCCAGCTTCAGAAGAGGCTTCCTTCTGGGACGACGGTCATGCAAATCGACTTGTTGCAGTGTGCGGTGTATGGTCTGAGCACTGACACGCTGACCTTCCGCTTCTGCAACCTCTAAAGCAATGCTGGCAGCACTCATGCGTCTGTTTTTTTAAGCCAGCTTCTGCACCTGACGCACAGCACGCAAAGCACAAATTTTAACTGCTCTAATGCAAGATACAACAATTTGTATGGTCCTTTCAAGCAGACAAAAACATGAACATGATGAATAGGACATGGTTAAACGACGCACAGCTATTATCACTTAGGGTGTACTCACTTTTGTTGCCAGCTATTTTGACAATAATGGCTGTATGTTGAGTTATTTTCAGAGGACAGTAAATATATACTGCTATACAAGCAGCACATTGACTACTCAAGTTTCATTTCTATAGTATTGTCCCTTGAGTAGATATATTAAAATGTTTGCTAAAATGTGAGGGGTGTACTCACTTTTGTGAGATACTGTATATTTCGTGTGTGTGTGTGTGTGTGTGTGTGTGTGTATGCATTTTTGATCAAATAAATGTAGCCTCGGTGAGCATAAGAGACCACTTTCAAAAACATTTAAAAAATCTCACTGACCCAAAACTTTTAAACAGCACTGTATGTTTTTAAGTTTAGATGTCTGGTTGACGTCAGATCTATTAGGAACTGTCACAGTCCCTCACTCATGACAGGTGATGTTCAAAGCTTTTCCCTCAGGAGTTCTGTCTGAGAGTTTCGAGGTGCAATGAGTGAGTGTGAAACAGCACAGGTCTGTTCTGTTCTCATCCTGAGTGTCAGGTGAGATGTAACTACAGCAGAAGTCTGCATGCACCTCCTCATTTACAGCTGAGAGGTCAGAGGAGGAGGAGCTCCACTCCCTCGGGCACACATCGGCTTCCGTAACATATTTCTGCTCACTCCATCACTTTCATGCACCCTAAATGTGTGCTTTTCAATCTTGTTCTCTCTCTCTCTTTCTCTTTCTCTCTCTCTCTCTCTCTCTCTCTCTCTCTTTCTCTCTCTTGTCACCATTGCTCCCTCACTTCTGCTCAGTAACTGGTAAAAATAGTGCTTCATAAATCATGCATTATTTTCCAGAGCAAAGAAAGAGGGGGCACACTTTAAAAGGAGAAATGAGAGATAGAAAGATCACATTCAATGAGAGGTTTGATGAGTGAGATGTCACACTGCCGCTTGATAGAACATGGCCATGGGGCTCTTCAGACTGGGATGTAATATCATTGTTTTACAGCAGAATTAGATTCAGGTAGGAACAAGAATCATTCTGGAAACCTTTGAAGGTGCTGAAGCCAACAGGATGAAAAATGGTTATCAGCCTCCAGGACAGACACTGTTGCAAGGATCGGATGTAGCTTTTGGTTTGACACTGGACAGTTTAAAGACAATCAAATTATACAGATGTAACATTTTTTATCCTATACTGTGAAATGTTAATTTTACGAATAAAAACGTGTCAAAAACATACAATTATATAAAAAAGTTCAAAAAAGACATGAAATTGTATCATTAGTTATGTGATATTTTTATATTATACAAATAATATATGTTTGTTTATTATTTAGTTACTTAGTTTAAGGTCATATTAAATTTGATCAACAACTTATGCAAAAATCCATGGTAAATAATATAAGTATCTGAAGGTTTCACATACATTTTTCTTCAACTGTACATTCTGTCAGCTGTGATTGCTAGAAATATTGCTAGGGAATATTCAATAGTCTTTTTACATTGGTAGAGAAATGTCCCTGTCATCCATACTCAAATCTACACCCATGTACCTTTGGCTTAGCAGTGTCATTTTGACACATTTAAAATGTCAGTCTTCCTTGAATTCATTCCTCCATGTACAAACCTAGAACACAGGTTACATCAAGGGAGGAAAAACCATCACAGAGATTTTGGCAAGCAAGACGTGTCCCTGGTTCAACATGTTTTGTTGATCCTGGAAAAACATTCCTGTCTGAAAATGTAGTCCTAACTCTGTCCCTACCCCTAAACCTAACCCTACCCATAACGTACAGTATCACTAAAATCAGAGGGAAATGATAGGTGAATAACACTGATGTAGAAGCACAAAACCCTGGTTGGAAGCCGAAACTTGACAAACTGTAAATGTATCCCTGAAATCTGATTGGTTGATTGGTATGTTGTTCCAGGATCAATAAAAAAGGTTGATCCAGGAGCATGTTATAATGGTGAAATCACGTTCACCAAAATCACAGTCAGTCGGTTCCGATTTGACGGCACTTTACAGCCAACTGACAGACAAACATGCTCAAACACCATCTTTGGCCTTATTGGCCATCCTCCTTTTATCTGGGTCAACAGCTGTTGATCATAGTGCAGGGAGGAAAAAGAGGATGAGTGAAGGAAAGAGGGTAACACTTTATATTACGACCCGCAAACAACTGCGTAAGTAAACCGAAATTACGGTGTACATTTCTGTAATTATAGTGTACTTCTGTGTAGGTATAAGGGAACAATATGTTAAGTTTTGGGTAATAAAAGGGTAACAAGCAGATATACAACCTGCAAAGAACTTCGTAAGTAAACCGAAATTACGGTGTACGTTTCTGTAATTATAGTGTACCTCCGTGTAGGTATAAGGGAACAATATGTTAAGTTTTGGGTAATAAAGGGGTACAACCAGATATACAAGCAAATTATTTATAATGTAATTATTTTAAAACTAACAGGTACCTATTCTGTTAATATATTCCAGGCAAAAATTGTACGTCTGTTGTATATAAAAGTTTTTATCACATTTCTGGCAAAATATGTTCTTGTGCTTTGTCTCGTAATCGGTCCTCATTTATGTCCAAGAGACTCAATAATAATCTTTTACATTTTAATCCTTTAATTTTTCATATTATAAAAAGGGTTGTGTGCTGCTGCGCATCCATGTGTGATAAGCAAACGCGCATTGTCGTCCATATGGTCCCGTATTACTAATGCGCTCATTAAATAACAAAAACTATATTGCGCCATTTACTTTAGACTTTAGAGCAGGTTTTAGTTGGTCAATGATGTAGTCTATTTTAGTTGCCTCAAAATAGCAACATGCCAACAATGTGCCTGAACACACCTCATTTTCAGACCAGAACGCCCATAGGCGCAAAATTGGGCGCAAATGCATTTGCTGTTTAAACAACATGGCGCTAAACGTGAAAATGATCATTGCGCCCAACTTCGGAAGAAAATTGAGGACATGAAAAAAGAAAATAAGCTGCTACCTATAAAAAATAAGTTTCGGCATTGATTTTTATTTTATTTATTTTTTTACAATTTGTTTAAACCATTTGTTTGTTTTCTCTGTTCAACTGTTGGCGATTATTGTTATTTATACACTTTGTACAGTGTGATTTCAAGATTATTTCTGTTCTGTTTACAGTTTGTACAGTGTTGATGTCATTTCAACATTGTGATTGTTTATTGTTAAACTTGTTTTAATAAATGTTTTTGGTTTAATTGTGCTACTGTTCTTTTACAAGTACTAATTTAGAAATTTGTTGATAATGCTAATGGTAAAGCTAGGTTTGTCTGTTTAAGCATACTGGTTTAATGTTCTATTTACCCTGTAACTACACAGAACAAGGGGGTAACAAGCGCCACTTTAATTTACAGCCCGCAGGAGTTACAATTACCCTGTAACTACACAGAACAAGGGGGTAACAAACACTACTTACTATGTAACAATACGAAACAACACTATTTCCACAGTAATTACAGAGAAAGGTACTCTTATTAAAAAAATATATAAAAAAAAACGTTTTAATTACACAGTATATTTGCCCTGACATTTAAGTGTCATTGCAATACAATGTGATAAGGTAAGTACTAAGTACTACATGGTACGTTCTAAATTAAAATCATAGCAGAAACTAATTTTTTTTGGCTTAACGTTAAGTAGTTTAGTAAGAAAAGCCAATAAATTCATACTGTGCTTACATGCAGCCATATATAAGTTTAATTTACAACCCACAGATGTCAAAATTACCCTGTAACTACATTGCACAAGAACATATTTTGCCAGAAATGTGATAAAAACTTTTATATACAACAGACGTACAATTTTTGCCTGGAATATATTAACAGAATAGGTACCTGTTAGTTTTAAAATAATTACATTATAAATAATTTGCTTGTATATCTGGTTGTACCCCTTTATTACCCAAAACTTTACATATTGTTCCCTTATACCTACACGGAGGTACACTAAAATTACAGAAACGTACACCGTAATTTCGGTTTACTTACGAAGTTCTTTGCAGGTTGTATATCTGCTTGTTACCCCTTTATTAACCAAAACTTAACACATTGTTCCCTTATACCTACACGGAGGTACACTATAATTACAGAAACGTACACCGTAATTTCGGTTTACTTACGCAGTTGTTTGCGGGTCGTGATATAAAGTGTTACCGGAAAGAGCACAAAACCCCTTTTCTTCAGCACTGTTCCCTTGAAAAGAAAAATGCACACAAAAAGAGCTTAAACTCACAGATAATCACACACCAGACTGCCACTGAATGTCATGAAGTTTCTGATCGATTCTCAACAAAAGCTGAGCTTTATAGTCGTTGAACTCAACCAAGGGCTTCGCTGTTTGTGAAGCTTTAGCTTTTAAAATTCAGAAACTGTATGGAAAGGTCACACACCTACACATGTGCTCTAACCATCAGTGTTGAAGAGTAGATAAAAGCATCAATGCCACAAACGTAAATACATTTTCAGTAGTGTGATGGTAGTTAAGATGTTTTCAAAGTACTGTAGTATTGTAGTAAGCAGAAATGTAACATTACAATTTCTACAATGTTGTTTTTTGTTACGTAGAATTTTCTACAATAGTCAACTTGCTCTCTGTCCTGTTTCATACAAACTCATGAATCAGTTTGTTTTATTTTTAAAAAATGATTCACACATGTAGTTGCAGGGAAGTTCGGTTTATTCGGGCAGTTTAAAGGAATCTGTTCAACATGATTATGAGTAAATAAATGTAAGGGATAATGTACATCCAGCTGGTTGTTTTCGACGGGGTGATCATGAAACCGTTCATAGCAAGCGTAAAGTGCCGACTTCGGTTACCCTGATGAGCCAGTCTCAGGTTTTTCTTGGTTTGATATCAGGGGATAACATACAACTGGATGGTGCGATTGACCAATCAGAATCAAGCATTCCACAGAGCCGTGTAATAAGAGTAAATGACAGCTAAATATCAAAGCAACTTCCTCAACACTAACCATGTTTCCATCCAAATTGTGAATTTAATTCAAAAAATTTAAATATTGCAAACACTAAATGTTGACCTGACCTGTTGAGGCAAAATCACAGGACTTTTTTGAAGCACATTGAGGAATTTATTTGGTAAATGTATGATAGTTTGTGTACAGAGCTCCACATATGACATGCAGAAAAAATGTATATTGTGGCCATGAATTAAGAATTCGTTCCTACGATTTAATTCGGGCCATGTTTTATTAATTTACTTGCTTGTTTTAGTTAAATCGTGATTATTTTTGCCTTTGTTTTAGGTAAATCATAGCCACGTTGTACTAATTTGTACCCTCTTTTTAATTTAGTTAAATCATTGCCACAAATCTAACCACCTCAAGTGAGACAAGTGATTTTTCTAGGGTAATTTTATTTCTTTATGTCTATTTTATTTCTGTTGAAACCCAGCTTGTGCTAACCTCAAACTTGAGACACGCTCTCTCTCCGTCACACGCACTGTCCTGTTATTAAGCAATAAAGTACAGAACCAGCTTCACGAGCGTCAGTGTCAATAGCACTTTACGCTGAAGGACGCATTACCATATATATGGAGGTCTGGGTGAACATACAAACACCTGTACTGAGTAAACACAGACTTTAATATTGTATCTCTCTCAGATATCCAGAAAATGGATTGACTGAACGTTTCTAGAGCACACATATTTAGCAACAGAGACATTTGCAAGAGAGATTTGGACATTAGATATGGAAATATTATTATTCAGTGTGATGGCATTTATTAACAGCCTTTGGCAATGTGTAGTGAGGTTATTTTTACGTGTGCATCACACTGTAGAGCTTTAATGTGAGGTTACATGGCCAAAAAGTATAAGATGTAATAGTTCCTCTAGGACCCCGCTGTTAAAACTTCACAGGAGCCCCATCAAGCAGCCCGATTACCCCTTCAGGAATAAATAACATGTTCATATTCCTCTTATCAAAGGCCTCTCTGATCTCCACAAATACTGCGTGAACCAAACACAACCACAGTCATAAACACACTTACACACCCACGCTGTACCGGCGAACCGAAGGTGGAGTATTTTACACATCGCGGAGGAGGGGATAAGTGGAGATGGAGCTTTGATGAATAATGTGAGTGCATTTCGCTGCAGCAAGCGAGTGTGTGAGTGTCTTACGCCAACGGGAAGCTAGGTGTTAAAGTGGAAAGTTTAGTACGTCGTCCCCATCATGCAAAAGCAGAACAAGCTCCACCATTGCTCACATTCAATATTTCATGAGCACTTGCCCTCCTGATCTCGCTAACATACGCTAGCAATAGGAGTGTGTTATTGCTGTTTAAACTCCTCCTGCCCCCGTGAAAGGGCCATCAGCGGAAAAGGTTTGTCGGTTCCTGGAGAGCGAGGGAATACTGTAAGTGTTCGGGTAAAAATGTTTTAGAGTGTTCTTATGCAAGCAGCGGCCAGATGAACACATCTGAAATGGTTAACGAAGGGAAACGAGTGGGACAATGTTAAACGACGAACTTACTCTAATTCATTTGTAATACTGCAACTTTTTTGGTTACTGAAATGTTTCTACGGAGGCACGTGGTGATGAAAAAAAAAGTGAGATTGGAGGAAAAATTATATCTCAACGCTTTGGCATTTCCTCTCAAAACATTTGTGTTCCGTCACAAAAGTATTGTTTTCCCCAAGAAACTGCACTTCTCTCGCATAGTTTTTCTATCCACCTCATATGATTCCCCATCACCAGTTTTACACTCACCTGCAAAGTTTTGCAAGAGAACACAAAAGCACTGAAATATCATTTTCCCTCCCATTCCATTTTTTTCCATCACCATGTCCCTTTAGGGCAGTGGTATTCAAATGGCGGACCACGGTCTGGTTCCAGACCCTGGCTTGGTTGCATCCGGACCACGGGAAATAATTGCGTCATTTTACCGTTTCTACAGTTTAAAGTGAGCAGCGCGGCAAAATAACGGAGCGGTTCACGCCACAAGAGGTAATGGTCTTTTCCCTCAGGAGTTCTGTCTGAGAGTTTCGAGGTGCAATGAATGAGTGTGAAACAGCACAGGTCTGTTCTGTTCTCATCCTGAGTGTCAGGTGAGATGTAACTACAGCAGAAGTCTGCATGCACCTCCTTTACAGCTGAGAGGTCAGAGGAGGAGGAGCTCCACTCCCTCAGGCACACATCGGCTTCCGTAACATATTTCTGCTCACTCCATCACTTTCATTTTGGTAATGGTCTTTCGGCGCTACATCATCTAATATTTTTATCAAGAGAGCCAAACGTGCTTTATTCAAGCCCTTTACACTCCATGCACGTTGCCTCTCTCTCCCGCTAAAGACTAAAGTGCCACATTAAGAGCTGCAGATGACGTGGTTATTTTAACAACAGTAGCAAAAACATGGTGAGCAGAAAAATAGATACTTTTACTAAAACACTGCAGAAAACGAGAATGCAACAAATACAATTATTTTTATCTGTCATAAGGATGACTCCGACCAGGTCTGTGACAAGTTCACGCGTGACACCTTTAGATGTTTTGCTTTTTTCATACATTTAGCATTATTAATCAGCATATTAAGAGCATTTCATAATAAACAATGTTATGATTTGGAAAATTATTTAGAGATGGCAAGGGAAGACAAAAAACTTTAAAAATCAAGTTAACTGTTTCGTGCTCATGCTGAGAGTTTTGATTATTAGATTAAGTATGTTGTTTGTTTTTACTAGTTCATTCAATATAAAAATTGTCCATACTGTAAATGTATGCGTCTAAATGTAAAAAAAAACATTGGGAGAAATATTTAGTAAAATTGGTAAAAATGCTTAGACATCACTGCTTTGGCTCTTAGGGCCCAAGATTCTCATCTTTGATGACTATTTTGAGTGTTTAGGATTTATTATTTTACAAAGTACTACTGCTGCCCTGATGGAAATGTATAACTGTTCCAAAAACTCCAGACCTCAGCTGGGAAGGTAATATAGAGACGGGACCTCTTGGAACTTTAATTAAATACCCCTGCTTTAGGGACTCCATAGATTTTTGTTTTTTGAAAAATACATGTGTATATTTTCAGACCTTAAACCATCTTTTGGAGAACCATACATTTAAAAAAAATTTTTTTTTTTTTTTTTTTTTTAATAATTATTGAGATAATATATAATATAATATATAATAATGAATAATAGTTAAATATACACATTATGCACTTTGTTATCTTATAAATCTAAACAAATGAAATATTACCACAGTTTTATTTGTTTAGTATACATTTTATTGTTTAATAGTAAAGGCTAATTATAGGATTGCATTTACACGCCTCTAAAAAGACTGAAAAGTCATTAAAAAGTCTGTGCAAATACACATTTTGCAATAATTGTTTTAAATTTATTTAATAAAAATTGCGTTACACTACTTTTTTTATATTTATTTGTTAAAAGTACTAAAATAATCATTAATGGCCAGTTCAAATAATTGGAATTGTGCCAGCTATTACTCTGCATGTATAGATGTCCTGAGAAATCTAGATAGTTTTTTATTTTATTTTGATAGCCCTAGGCTCTGTTAACAACCAATCAGAAAACTAGCCAATCAAAAAATCCCTGTGAGTCATTTCACTCATTCAGGTCTGCTGACATTGGGTTTGCTGACATGTCTTTGTAGGTTGAAGTTTTGGGGAAAGAGTGTTAGCAAAATGGCTTAAGTTATCAAAATGGCTGAAATCGCCTACAACGCTCAAATTTGCACCCTGTTACTGAGACCATGTGTCACTCACCTGTGCGCTGACTTTGTTTTTGGCCACCACAGCTTGTTTGAGAGCCTGTCTGATAATGACGTGCAGTCTGAGCACAACAGACTCGATGTCCTGCTCCCCTTTCATGGCAGTGGCGAGTGATCCCAGTTCCTCCACGTATGCCCTCCAGTGAGGCTGCACCTCCGCCGCCCCCCCTAGACACGCTCCCATGGTGCTGACGCACAGAGGACGGCACGGCCGGGCCTCCAGCAGGCCTTGACAGTGAGGGCAGTACCAGAGCTTCAGCAGCGAGCGCCCGCAGTCCCTGCCCGCTCGCAGGTGCTGGGTGGTGTTGACAACTTCGATGCCCAGGTTCAATGCTTGCAGGAAGACACGAGTGGCCAGGAGCGAGCGAGACAGCCGGGTCATCATCATCTTGGGAAACGACCCGAATGCAGAGGTTCCCCGCCAGGCCCCACGGAGGCATTCTTCCGAGATGCCCGTCACTGCCCCGTTGCCAAGAAGACGCCTGTATGTGAGAGGAAAAAGGCGGGAAAAGAATGTAGAGACCATGTCGTTTACATTAGCGTCCGAGCCCAGGATGTAGAGAGACATGTCCATGAATAACTGTGTTACGGCTCCACTGGCTCCGGTGCCCAAACCGGGAAACTCCTCCCGTATCAGCGTCAGAGAGGAATTACGACCTAGACGGAGCACCATGTCAAAAGCCTCTGAAAAAAAAAAACAGAAAGAAAGAGATGAATGGAAGGGTAATAACAGAGTACACTAACTCTCAGAAAAAATGGTGCAAAAGCTGTCACTGGGGCGGTACCCTTTCAAAAGGTACTAACTGCACACTTTAGGAGTCAATAAGGTACAAAGGTGTACACTTTGAAGAGGTACCACCACTGTGACAGCTTTTGTAAAAAAAATTCTCTAAAGTATCCTAAACTATTTGAGCACTGAACCATTCAATTTAGTTTAAATATAATCCTTTATTTCACAGAAGCCACAGACCAGGAATAAGGCTAGGGCCAAAATGGCAGACAATTGGATTACATCAATGAGCTTGTGTTCTGATAGACTTCAGCCCTTTAGATATATACAATGATTTTAATTATGTTGACTTCTTTGGGCTTTTTCACACCAGACACGCATAAATAAAAACGGCAATCATGCTCGGATCTGCACCAAAGCAATCGCTTTGAGTTCACCTGAACAAGGAGGTCTCGGCCCGATTGAAAATGAACTCAGTTCTCCTGAGGTGAGAAAGCAATCCAACCAAATGGACCAACGAACCAAGCAGTATCAAAATTCGTAATGGGAAATGTTATATAAAATGCAGCAGTATCTGATTCTGTGAGTGAGCACATTAGTTATCGCAGTTGAAAACCAAAGAGCGCCTCTTCATCTTAAAATGTTGTATAATTGCTCTTCTCCATGCATTGCAAGAATACTGTCCCGGCCAAGCCTTGATTCCTGCTCTAACTGCATTTTAAATTACATATACTGTATATATTTGGAACAAAGCAAATGATATACAGGTCTGAAAATGCACTTAATGGCTCTCAAACATGAAAATACACTTTCCAAAATATATTACATTAAATAATTACATTAATATTAAATGTATAATTTTCCAATTTAATATTAGTAATTACGTATTGCCTCTGACTAATCTTAAATACTTTTTTTAATATTACATTACATATTTACATATTACATATAATATTTAGACTATATAATATAATTTATTTGAGTCAAAAGTACTTAGACATTCTATAAGTACACTGTAAAAAAAGAAAAGTTGACTTTACTTAAAATTATAAGGCAACTTGCTGCACAGATTTTTTGAGTTGACTCAACTAACAGAGTTTACTCAACTGGAGTTGTTATGGTTGAGTCAACTCGACTATAGAGATGTTTTAGTTGAGTCAACTCAAAAAAATCTGTGCAGCAAGTTGCCTTATAATTTTAAGTTAAGTCAACTTTTCTTTTTTTTACAGTGTAACTATACTATACTATAGGGCTGGGCGATATATCGCATGACATTGTTAGGCGCATCTCGTCAGTAAAGCCGGTTCCTTGATTAGTAGTAAATCGCCATCACCTGCTTTCAGATGGAGCGGCATTTACTACACAGAGCCGTAGTTCACTGACAAGCTGAGCCATATCGCATTAATTATCGCAGGCGATACGTCCGTGATAATTAATGCGATATGGATCAGCTTGTCAGTGAACTACGGCTCTGTGTTGTAAATGCCGCTCCATCTGAAAGCAGGTGATGGCGATTTACTACTAATCAAGGAACCGGCTTTACTGACGAGATGCGCCTATCAATGTCATGCGATATATCGCCCAGACTTACTATACTATCTAGAACTATACTAGTTCTGTACTATAACTACAAGTAACTGTACAACTACATGTCAACTAGCAGTCATTAAATTATTAGTGGACTGTCTGCTTAATATCTGCTAAAACTTTATTTTGATGGTTCCCCAACAGACATTCTACTGACTAAATGTAACTTGTCAACTTATTCTACTAAACTGAACCCCAACACCTAACCTAACAGTCCACTAACACTCTAGTAATTCTGTAATGGAGTTAGTTGACATGTAATTGCAAAGTTACTTAGCAGAATGTCTTAAGTGGACCATCAAAATAAAGTGTAACCCAAATAAATGATGCTCTTTTGATATTTCTATTCATTACAGAATCCTGAAAAATATGAATCACGGTTTCCACAAAAACATTAAGTAGCAAAACCATTTTCAACATTGATACTAATAAGAAATGTTTCTTGAGCACCAAAGCAGCATATTAGAATGATTTCTGAAGGATTATGTGAAACTGAAGAATGGAGTAATTTTAATATACAGTATATTATTTTAATTTTCAATCATACTTCACAATATTAATATATTTACTGTAAATGCAGCCTTGGTGAGCATAAAAAATTATCTTATCTGACACAGCTACTCAACTGTTCTGTTTACAAATTTGAAGACGGCTTGTGACGAAGGCTTCTGACTACTAGATAAGTTCTGCCACAAGAACTAGGTGCAACTGAATTAAGTACTAAGTTAGTTACTAAGCCCTTAGTGTAAACTTTACAAAATATCTAGTGCAACTCTAGCCATGAACCTTACTAGATTACTAGAAATTTCCAAACAGGTGTGCTGGAGAAGGTTGGAGCTGAACAGAAAGGTGGTTCTCCAGGAGCAAGTTTAGACACCCCTGATCTAAGGCATCAAATCTATTCATTGACGCTCTTAAAATTTTACTGATGCAGAGAGGTCAATGAAACTGAAATGAAAAGCCTTTGGATACGCAATAATCCACAGAATCTCTTCCTCACAGAGACACGCACAATCCTAATCCCTGAAAGACGATAAAAAGTGAGAAAAAAGGAAAATAGAATTAAAGCTTCCTCTCTAGATGAAAACCACAATGTCCTTTTAAAACAACAAGGGTGCTTTTCAAGAGCCTTATAGCTTTAAAAAGCGTTCATTCATCCGTGCAGGATGCTGTGAGAGAGATTCTGAGATTTTCAGAAAGCAGAGCACAAAGAGACGAGACATAATCAGTAGCATCTGAAAGCTCTCTGTGAAGCCTTATCAGTACGCAGGCAAAGAGGGATTGCAACCGAACCCACCCAGGAAACCGGGGAGACCAGAGACGAGAGGCTGAGGGAATTTAGGAGCATATGGAGAGGAAAAATAAAGGCTAGAGGGAGGGAGAAAGACATATGAGTGAAAGAGAGGAAAAAGTGCCTTGAGTTCTTCATCCAGAGAGGGTGAAGGTGATTGAGAGGAGGGGAGTCTGTAATTAGACCTTTAGTCTGCAGAGCTGTGATATAAGCATGCTGCCGAGCAGACTGTTCACAGCCACATACGTGAAGAGCTCCATCCATCTCTCCCAGGGAGTCCGGCTCTCAGGGGCACGGGATATTATATCAGCACAACATGCTGGAGGAGTTTATGGATTGCACTGATTGAGATGAGATAGAAATCACTTAGCACTATATCACAGAGCAGTTAAAAGTCTCAAGGTGCTTTTAGACAACCAGACATTCACTCTCACTGGTAATGCTCAGAATTACATACTATCGTAATACTCATACTATATCTGTAGTATACAGTATGCACAGTGTACACAGCATGAAAATGTTTTGTTTGCATGGGATATAACCAGATTGCCAAAAAATTCAACAACAAAAAAACAAAAAAAAAGTATACACAGCAACAGAGAATAGTTTGCAGATACTGTTTGCGACAATGCAATGTGCTCCATTTTTAATTTACTGGGTGATGAACCGGACGTAATATCAACCACAACTTTTAACAACTCTTTGTTTTTTTTTGACAATTTAGATTGATAAAAAGCACATAAAGCAAAATTATCATATTTACTTTTGAGATGGCAACTGACTTCATTTGACTTGATAACCTCTATTAGTATAGAGTATCTAACCATACACATTTTATACAATAGTATGCTACACATTTGTCATATGACCTCATTAGAGAGTAGAATCCAGATATATTAATGTCAGTAATATAAACATTTATTTTGCATGTTTAATCCCATTTTGCGTAAAGAATGTAACCTTTTGGCAGACTGATCAAATGATGAGTCAAGACGGAGGTTAAATATCTCAGTTAATATTGCCTCAGGTTCATTTGTCTCACTGAAAATGGAAGGTCAAGTGGAGCGCATTGCATTGTGGGATACAGCATCTCACGCTGTGCACGCAGCACATTTTGACAAATGCAAGTCACCCGAGTATTTAATAGCCTACAGACACACATTTACATACTGTGCACAGCATACATACTGCAACACCAGGAGTAGTATGGCATTTTGAACATTCCCATTGAGGCATACAACAGCAAAGCGGCTTAGAGATCAGCCGGCATACACATACACAGTCAATGAATGATGCCGGGGTGTGTTTGGCTGAGATTTATCATACCAGGGTGAGTAATGTGGTGTTTAGGGAGACAGTGTCTAGTGCTCAATGCTGATGTTAGCAGTAATGCAGCGTCGCAGGGACAGAAGCGAGTGTTTCTGTGGCTCACTGTAAGTTTGGGCTGTGAGTTTACCCGCCTAGCAGACACCACACAACACACACATACACACTTCTCTCTGTGATCAACGAGCTCTCAGATGCACTGAATGCCAAACAGGACGCTCAGGGAGACACTCTCGCATGTTAAAGAATAACAACAGACACACATACAGAATGTCACACGCACGTCAATTCATATGCAAACACATTCATCACAGCACAGCAACTCATGCTGTTTGCAAAAGCACCAGCATAAGTATCACAGTCATGTCAGACAACAGTATTTATATTTATGAACAAACAGTGACACACACTCAAGATGAAATGTAAAGAGAAATCACAATGACATTTGTGATTAAACCAGGTTATTTATATATATATATAAACAGAGTTGGAGTTAAGATAGAGATCCAGACCAAAACCTAGCCCTAAGATTTGGTTTTTCAAGAACCAGGAGGTTTATTTTACTTAATAGTGTTAATTTTAAACACCAAGACTAGGGCTGCATGACCTTGGCCAAAATTGGGTAATTTCCTGTAATTATTCATTTTTAATTAATATAATTTACATTCAAATAACTTTTTAGCATGCCATATTCTTTATGTAGGCTAAAACTAACTTAATTGCTGTTTATACATCAGTAAATCAAGACAGTGGAAAAATAGTCAAATTTATATTGGCCCTCTTAGGAGCATGAAAACAAAAACAATTGTTTAAATCTTGAATAATTATACACAGAAAGCAAGCATCGTGACAATATTAGAACACACCATTATTACTGAATCTGTCACTCAATGCAACTTTCACTCGACTGTTTGAGCGTGTGTGTGCCACCACTGACAACAATTCAGAAGTGTTTATTCCCTTTTTATTCACTGTTATAAAATATGCATTTGTGGATGAGACCGCTTACTCATTAGGATTGGTTTGTAGTAACTAAATTGCAGTATATTACAATGAAATGAAATGGAAATGCTTAATGCTGTCATTATTAGCTTTAGTATGATGTTATGGACTTTTTTCTTGTGTGTGACCACAAGTTAAGACCCAAATCCAGACCAGATTAGAGAGTCAGACCAAGACCAAAGCCACATTTTAGTGTTCTTAAAAAGCCTCAAAATTAAGACCACCAGACTAAGACTCCATCTCTAACTGATCTATATAAATGCCGCACTAAAACACCATAACCCATCAAATGCATACAGTCACACAATTTCACTTTTAATCATGCATACACAAAGGCTATATCCTGCAGCTTTGTGTTACTAATGTCTTGAGGTGTCTGCTCCCAAGCCACCAAGAACAAAAGATGGAGAACGAGAGAGAGCTCTGCTTCTTTCCTCTATACTTCATCAATCTCTCTGAAAGCCTCGTGTAAGGCAGACAAAAGCCGCTGTATCACTTACAAAGCCATAGTGAGCTTAAACAGTGGGAGAGAGTGTCTCGCTCTCTTAATGCAATGCTGTATTTGAGCAGAGGGGTCATACAGATCACTGTTGAATTCAGTCTGCTCTTGTTTCCTGCGTCTGATCTGGGCTATGGGTCCACGGGCAGGTCTAGTATCAGGTGTCCTCTAATGGGTGAGCACAAATGTCTTACAAAATACAGAGCACTGGTGAATATGGTGGTTGCGTTTGCTAGATCGGTCTAGTAGAAGCCTGACAGCAAATCACCACTGGATGAGGATACCGTTTGACCAGGAGTTTCTTATCAAAGTTATATGCTCAAGGAGATGTTCACTGTTGAGTAAGTATGGTGGACTCATTTCTAAATCCAACTTCAAGTGGTTCCATCATTTCATCTGATTCTTGAATCTGCTCAAACTAATAAAATATGCTTTGTATCTTAAAATATAACCACCATAATAATACACATGCACTGAAATGTGTTTTCACTCAGAAATTGCTAGCAAATTTAATAGTGACACATTTAAAGTCAAATTCTGTAGTAGAAAGTAGTAGAAAGTAGAAAGACTGAAATAGTATTTTCCTTGTAAAATGTACTCCGATAATAACTTAGTAACTTAAATAACTTAATTCTACAGTACAAATAGGTTCTGTACTCACGTCTGTAAATGACACCTATTTCCACCCAGTTGTCAACACTTCGGAAAAAATAATAATTTGTTGTTACACTACATCCTTATGCATCGCTTTCTGCCAGGACTTTTACGGGCTTTTCCCAAATCATGGAAGTGACCTCGACGTCCGGGTTAGCGGTAGCATAAGCCATCAGGCAAGTGTTATTTAAATAAACTCCTGATGTACTTACAAACTTTCCAATGCCTCGTTTTATGTGTACAGAACCTATTTGTACTACTGTAGAAGTTTTGTACCATTCTGGGCATTATTAGTGGGGTAATTTACGAGATACATCATAGGATCCATTAGCGTCTGCACTAAGCCATTCGGCTGATATCTCTAAATAAGCTCTAACTTCAATAATGTTCGACCAAGGGAAAAAAGGCTTCTGGGGGTGTTTGGCTCGAGGTCATGGTGCAAAGGACCTTAGGTTGATTTTACTCCGAACCATCCCTTAAATTTGAGTACAATATAAAATTAAACTAAAAATTATATGGTAATTCAGACTGTTTATTTCCAAAAGATCATATTATTGAATTTAAAAACTTGTTACCAGTATCTGCAAAATCCACTTTTGGTTGACATCTACCAAAGAGGAAATCCAGTTGCTTGTGTCCTGCTTTTTATATCACTGAACATACATGACATTGACAAAGGATGAAGCTGAGTTTTATTTTTACATATGAATCACGTCTGTTCTCTTTTCTAAAGAGAAAATATGTATATCCTTTCAGCTCACAAACTAAGTACCTCTTCAATCATAGTTAAGAGTTTAGATAAGAGTTACTCTGCACTAGGATGTTTCACAGGTATCTGATTTCAAACCACTCAGGTGATTTATCATTAATGCCAATGGATGTGTAACCAAGGAGCACTGATGGTGCTATATTTATGATCCAACAGATAGATGAACGCAAGCCAAATCCATTCAGTCATAGTGTAAGGAGTATGCATCAACAAGGGCAGAGTGAGTTATGACATCGCAGGAGGCCAAAATTATGAGTGCAAAGTAATTAAGAAACTCATAAATATGTATGATATTACATTTAAATCACTGTATATGATTTGTGAGCTGGTGAGAATCTTAAACACTTACTAGGGATGCACCAATAATGACACTGCGCTTGTGTACTCGTAAAAATGCTCCGATACCAACAACCGATGACGATACCACACAGTACAGTACCGTTACAAACTTGTCTTCGAACTGTTGGGGAGTTGCCGTTGGTTACTCCATGTATTCAGGCAAGATCGTAAACTGATAAGCCAAGCAGTGACTACAGATGCGGTGGGGACTCTAATGACGGATTTAATTGTTTGTGATATCCTGACTGGGTTAATAGGCTCAAAATATTTAAGAATGAAATGGTGTGATAAATGTGGTGATTATTCACGAAATTTTAAATGTTTTATTTCATGTTTACATTTAAAATTGTGCACAATCTAGTTGAATAGGTCATTTAAAATGTGTTAAGCATTTCTCTTTTTTTTTCTTTTTTTTTTTTCTTCTTTAAAAGTCGAAGTATAATGTTAGAAGTAGAAGTTGATTAAGCTCACAAGTTGATGAAAGACACAATGTCATTGCTGGGGGCTTGTGGGGAAACCTTAAGAGAATATTTAATAATAATAATAACCCAATAATAACCCTGTAGAAGAATATTTAATAGGGAAAACAGATGAGAAGCTCATTGCCATGCAAAAAAAACTCACTCTAGTTCTCGCGAACGACATCTTACAGAGAAGGGTAAACAAATGCGTGAAGAGGAAGCGAAAAAACATTAAGGCGTTTTTTAGAGCTTATGAATCCTGGAAGAAGGTAGCAAGAGCTAGGACAGGACTTAAGGGATTCTGTGTGAAAGACGACCTTGATAATATAAATCAAAATATTCAAGGTGGATATGACTGTAAATCAAGCTTATGAAGTTCTTCAGTGCAATTCTCTTAATACTTTAGATATTGTGCAAAAAATGGATGCTTGTAATACACTAACTACAGAAATATGTGATCTTGTCTGTAAACGATTTGAAGTTGGCCTAGATCAAAGGACTTTTAAAGAAGAAGTTGAAAAGGAAAGAGTGCGAATGATTTTAAGTAGAGATGAATATAAATCAATTTTTGGCAATACAAATACAGAAAGCATCATGTCCGAGAAACTAGACAACCCATCAGTTATTAGTTCTAAAGCCTCTACTAAAGCTTCTAGCAAGAGAGTAGACACAGAAGCAGATTTTGCAGCTAAATTGGAACAAGCAAAGTCTATGCAAGAGATACAAGCTCAGACGGCTAAACTCAGTAAGCTTGAAAGTGAACGGAGACTTCATGAGTCACAGATGACGGCAGAAATGAAACGAAAACGAGCTGAAATTGAGCTGAATTTAGAAGAGGAGAGAACAAAGTTAAGAATGATGCAAGTGGATATGGATGTTAAGGTGGCTGCAGCCTGGGTTCGAACATATAACCAAACTGAAGATAATGTAATGGGAGAACCAAATGCATCTACTTTTGCTGCTGGAATAACTTCAGATGTGAATTTAAATGATCATACAACAGTGGCATTACCTCAGTCACACATGACATCTCAGAACTTACCAGCTAATTTAGCTGAAGCAAATGCAAGGTCATTAAGTATAAATTGCCTGCCTGTTCCTGAACTAATTGTGTTTGCCGGCAATCCATTGAAGTTTGTAGATTTTAAGATGTCATTTACAGCTTTGATTGACAGGAAACCTATCCCTGTTAGTGAAACGATGCTGTATTTGAAGAGCTATCTTACAGGAAAAGCACGTAAAGCTGTGGAGGGATTCTTTTATCGGAGCTCCGAGGATACATATCAGGGTGCCTGGGCAGTTTTAAAGGACCGGTATGGAAATCCATTTGTTGTGCAGAAAGCATATCGAGACAAGCTTATGAAATGGCCTATGATTGGTTACAATTATTTTTTGGCATTTAGAGATTTTGCAGACTTCTTAAAGAGCAGTGCAGAGGCTATGCCACATGTTAAAGGATTGGCCATTTTAAATGATAGTGAAGAAAATCATAAGCTGTTGAAAAAATTACCAGACTACAACTAGAATTGTTGTAGAGGAACTTGATAAATCCGAAGAATATTCAACCTTTGAATGTTTTGCCGGGTTTGTTCAGAAGGAAGCCTGTATAGCTTGTAATCCCATCACTGCTTCTCTTTTATTGAGCTCTAGATCAGTAGATGAGAAGCTGCCTAAAAGAGCAAAGGCTTTTAGTACTAGTGCCCAAACAAAACATCATACATCGAAGAAAAGTCTCACTGTTTCTAAGCCAAAATTGCCATGTCTTGTTTGCAAAGAAGAGCTTCATGGCATTGCGAAGAGCCCGGCCTTTGCTTCCAAGTCAATGGGAGATAAAAGGTCATATATCGTCGCTGTCGGGCGGAAACCTCGTATGTCCAAATTTGGTCAATTTCATATTTTTTCACAAATCGATGCTATTGGTCAGTCCCCACGTGGTTCTGTTATTTTTTAAAAAATTTAACCAATCTAAAGTGTTGAAAATAGCTTGAGAGCAAATCTCGTAACTCCATTGGACACTTCAACTGTCTGAGAATCCTCATAACTCCACCTCTTCTTCACTCCGCGGCGGGAGCTTACGCGGCATAATCCGACATTTTGTCTCCTCAGGATTGAACGTCGCAACGATAAGAAATCCTCGTCGAGCAACACGTAAAGCAAGCCTTAACTCTGATTTTATCTGTGTTAAACTATGATATCAGTTATTGATGTATTTTAAATGTCTACGTATTATAGGCTTAATATTACTAGGCTTATTATACGTGTGCATTGTTTTAAAATGTATCTAATATAATACTTGAATTGAAATAAATGTTTTGGATACCAGCATTAAATTATTGTTTTTATTATTATTTTACTGACTCGAAGTTGGCACTGTGCATGTAAAATACCCCAAGTAGCAGGTTTTATTTATGGGAGAAAAAGGGTCTGTCTAACGTTACTGGCGCCAGTAAGCCTATCATTGCATAACTCTGTCTGTTTTTTTAGACAATAACGAGTGAAAATAGTTAGGTTAGATACATTTGAGTAGGCTTGTTTTGTTAAAAATCGATTGCTGTAATGCTTTGGTGCAGAAGGAAGCCTGTGAGCCACGGTAAATTTGCGTGCAGATTAGGCAAATTTCCGCCTATTAGACAGCCTAGTTACCTCATCGTTTTTTGTTCTGCTTCACGTATAGCTCTTAAACCTTTAAAATAGAGTTTAGGAAGATGTATGTAACCACAATCATTAGATATGAATAGCTCTTAAAGCCTTATCTCTTGTCAAAAGGCTCATCGTGACCGCAGACTTTGATGAACACTGCTGGCAGCAGCGACGTCTGTGTCCGTACCATTCTAATCAATGACAGCGTAACCTCGTATCTCCCTGCTCCCAAGTCATAAATCTCGTATCTCCGATTAAACATGATTTTGGGGAAATGTTGTGTTAATGTTGGTATACAACAGTATATGATAGCAATATAAGTTATAATACCAACTTTAACGATACAATGTTTAATAATTAAAAAAATATGCAGTTTTTTTAATTTCCTGAAAAATAATGGTTTTGGAGATACGAGGATTCCGCCAGACAGCGACGATATACATCAAAATCATTTGTGCTTTGGATGTTTACGGAAAGGACGTTACTAAAGACTGCAGAACACGGCACATTTGTGGAATGTGTGGCCTACGCCATCCAACCTGTTTGCATGAGGAGAGAGAGAAAGGAGGTTTGGGGAAGTAGTGAACGGAGCTACTACCTCCACAGGAGAAATTGTCCAGGAAGTCCACAGGGTCTTGTCTCATGCGCTAATTCATAAAGCTCCTGCCACCTCTAGCATTGTCCCTGTCTTCTTGTCGCCTGTAAATGAACCTCAGAAAGAAATTCTTACATAAGCTCTTCTTGAAACGCAAAGTGATTCAAGCTTTGTTTTGGAAGATCTTGTGCGAGAGCTGAATGTAAATACTCAACCTTTGCAAATGAAGCTAAGTACATTGACTGCCACAGATACAATAATAGTTAGTCAAAGTGTGCGTGGGATTTAAGGTTTTCATTCCAAAAAACATATTATGTTGCAGCAAACATATACACGTGACTTCATTCCTGTTGACATATTTTGTATACCAACTAGAGCTACAGCTCTGCAATGGTCTCATCTTAAACATTTTGCAAATAAATTGCCATCACTTCAAGATTAAAATGTGTCTTCCAGCTTTGGCTCATCTTGAAGTTGTAATAGGTGGTGAGAATGAGCCATTTGCACAGAAGACTGAGCTGGGATGGAGTATAATAGGAGTGGTCAATCATCACCTGGACAGGCAAGGAGCTCAAATATTTGTGACAAAGTTGCAGTGAAAGAAATGCCAGTTCCATCAGCTGCAGATATTTTCTGCAGACTTCAGTGAAAGGAATTCTGAAGGTAAATATGTCTCCCAAGAGGATTTGCGTTTTATACAGCTCCATAGAGAGGGTATTCATCAGAAGGAGAATGGCCATCTTGAAATGCCTCTACCATTTAAAAACTGTAGTTCTCCCACTTTGCCAAACAAAAAGAAGTTGGCCATTATTCGCTTGCAGCATCTGAAGAGGAAATTGAGAGCAAACCGCCAGCTTACAACTTCATAAGTTCGACTTCATAAGTTCAATTCAAATGAGAGTGAAGTTCTTTGCTGTGTAAATCCGTCTGAAAGAGCAACAAGTGTAGAACCTCTTGATCTTAATCCAGATTCAGCCCTCGTGGAATATGCTCTGGGCATTCGTTGACAAATTAAGAGTGACAACTTCAGTTTCAATATAAATTTGAAAGATAAGCCTGATACACGCCGTGGCATCTTGTCAGTCATAGCTTCTTTATACAATCCTTTGGAGTTTGTGGCTCCATTCATTTTGAGTATTTTGCAGGAGTTGTGCTGCAGAAGTATTGGATGGGATGAATTACTTCCTGAAGATTTGTACCCATGGTGGGATGAATGGAAGATGGGTCTTCAAAGATTGAGAGAAGTCTCAATTCCAAGTTGTTATCATCCAAAAGATTTTGGCAAGAGTGTGAGAATAGAACTGCATCACTTTTCAGACACCAGCAGTATAGGATATGGTGCATGCTCTTACCTGAGATACAAGAATGACAAAAATAGAGTCCATTGCATTCTCATTATGGCTAAGGCTAGAGTTGCTCCATCAAAGGTCACAAGTATTCCTCGTTTGGAACTTTCTGCTGATGTGACTGCAGTCAGATTGAATGTTCTGCTGAAATCAGAGCTCCATATTATGATGAAGAGTTCTTTTGGACAGATTCTCAAGTTGTTCTATATATCAATAATGAAGCACAAAGGTTACATGTGTTCGTGGCAAACCGAGTCCAGTTGATCAGAGAGAACACAAATGTAAACCAGTGGCTTTATATTGGTACGACAAAAAACCCAGCTGACTATGCCTCTAGGGGACTTTGTGCATCTGATATCTTGTCAACAAACTGGTTGTCAGGTCCCGAATTCTTGTGGAAGGAAGAAGTCTATGAGGAATTCATTCCAACCAATGACTTACTGGTTGGTGATCCAGAGGTTAAAGCGGCTAAGGTTCTTCTTATAAGAAGAAATGACCATGCGGAAAAGCAAGCTTGATTGTCTTTCAAGGTTTTCATCTTGGGCAACACTTCTTAAGGTAGTCGCAAAAATTAAGAGACTGGGGTCTAAAAGGAAGAGTCTTGATGTTGACTGCCAAGGAGTATGAGAGTGCTTCTAAGGCAGTAATAAAGCTTGTCCAACAGCAGGCATTCAGGCAAGAGATAAAGGTGCTTCAAGCTGAAGGAAGTCTTCCCCATTCTAATCCTCTTTTCAACCTTGATCCAATTTTGAGAGAGGGTATACTTTGTGTCGGTGGAAGACTTAAGCATTCATCTCTCAGTGAAGAATTTAAGTACCCATTCATTCTGCCAAATGATAGCCATATCACTTATTTTGCTACATTACCATTCTCAAATATGCCATCAAGGTAGAAGCCAAACTCAGATGGAGCTTAGAGCAAATGGCTTTTGGATTATTGGCTGTAGCAAGTTGGTTGCAAAGTTGATAAACAGTTGTTTAAAAAGAGCGAGTGGAAGCATCCGCTTCATTTCCGTGTTGTGGAATGGATTGTTTCGGACCATTTATTGTTAAAAGGAGTCGTAAAGAGTACAAGAGGTATGTTCTGATATTTACCTGTTTTTATTCGCGAGCTGTCCATCTGGAAATGTTAGAAGATCTTTCCACAGACTCTTTTATTAATGCCTTGCGATGCTTTATTAGCCTAAGAGGAGCTGTGTGCCAACTCTATTGTGATCAAGGCAGGAGTTTCGTCGGAGCCAGGAATGAATTAAAGGAAGCACTTAAACAGTGTGATAGCCATTCTTTGCAGATATTCTTGGCTGAGAAGCAATGTGAGTTTGTTTTTAACTCTCCGTCAGCAAGAGAGCCAAATATGTGCCATCCGAAATGTATTGAATGTTACTTTGGCTCAAAGCTTGGGAAGACTTGATGCCTCTCTCAGAATGCTCCTTTATGAGGCCATGTCCATCGTTAACAGCCGTCCTCTAACAGTAGATGGAATAAATGATCCTAATTGCCTTGAGCCTTTAACACCTAATCATCTGATTCAAATGATGTCAAAGGTTGCCCTTCCACCTCCAGGGGAATTTGTGAGAGAGGACGTGTATGGTACAAAGTGCTGGTGCCGTATTCAATATCTGATTGAACAATTTTGGGGTCGGTGGAAGAGAGAGTATCTTCTGAACATATCCATGTAGCAGAAGTGGCATATGGTACAGCGTAATCTCAAGGTGGATGATGTAGTTATGATAAAGGAAGACCTCCTTCCGAGAAATCAGTGGCAGCTGGGACGAATAGTGGAAACAACTGTGGAAAGTGATGGTTTAGTGCGAAGAGTGAAAGTGCGAGTTGGTGAACGGAGATTATTGGGAAAGCAACTTAAATCTTCAATCATAGAAAGACCTGTTCAAAAGTTGGTGCTCCTGCTTGAAAGTGAAAGATGATTGGTGGCAGTGATTTGTCACGATTGGTGGGAGTGTAAGCGACCATTTAAAATGCTGTATTTACGTTCCTAAAACAAAAAAAAAGGTATGGATTGGGTTATGAAACAATTTGATAGACTTTTGTATCTTGAATGTCCTCAATGTACCTTGTGTGTGTGTATATAAATTGTAATCGGAATTTCGCAAACACTTGTGCTGAAATTGTCTTTTCTCGAACACCATAGTGATCAGGTGGCATAGTAAGCTTAATAAAATGACGGGCGGACATGAATGTTGGACTCTGACTGTTGCGCCTACGTTGTTTTAATGTGGATTTAATGCTTTGCATCATTTGAAGTGAACTTGACGCACATCTGATGTTGACGAAAAGATTATCATATTTGATTTGCACTCTTTGGGGAGCGTAGCGAGGTATGTTGATTTTAATTAAAGAAATGAATGTATGAATGAATGTTTGTTGCACAATGTTATATTTGTGATGTTTATGCAATTCATCATGTTATGAGTCTATGTTTGAATTGTGGATCTTGTTGTTTTTATGTTATAATATAGTTTTCACGGTACTGTGAGGTGCTGTGAGTTGGTGTACGGACAAAAGATGCTGTTTGAATACATTGCGTTGTCGTGCATGGTGAATTAAAGGACTGGTGTGCATGAGCTGATAAGCTGATAAATACACTGAGTGGATTGAGCTCGCAGCAGCACAGACGCACAAGCTTGTCAAGCGCATCCCTTTTTCACAGACATTGCTGGAAAGTTTGTAGTTCGGTTGGATATGTCATTAGCAAATAAAGTAAAACAAGGCACATATTACTAACAGTAACTGACAGTAAAGAGAGAGAGCGAGAGAACACACTTCTCTGACATGAAACCAGGGAAACCGCTCAGAAATGCAGTGCAACAACATACAAAACTTTGCAGTGAGTGAATGAGTGAACATGGTATAAATAGGCTGAGACTAACAGGGTAATGAGACACAGGTGAATGCAATCAGTGATGATGAGTCTGGACAGTGAGTTATGGGAAATGTAGTTTGTGAGGGAGTGATAATAGTCTGGTGTGGAGTGCCCTCTGGTGGCTCTCAAGGGCACTCCAGCTGGTGACCGTTACATAGCCCCCCCTCAAAGGAGCGGCTTCCAGACGCTCTAAAATTGTCCAGGAGGGAGGTGGACCCGGGGGCGGGATGGAGGGCCAGGCCCGTGGAGCGAAAGAGGACCTGGAGACTGCGGCAAGACGGGAGGCCAGGGCGGAGCAGGCAGTGCAGGTGACCAGGGCGGAGCAGGCAGTGCAGGCGACCCAGGCGGAGCAGACAGTGCAGGCGACCAGGGCGGAGCAGGCAGTGCAGGCGACCCAGGCGGAGCAGACAGTGCTGGCGACCCAGGCGGAGCAGACAGTGCAGGCGACCAGGGCGGAGCAGGCAGTGCAGGCGACCCAGGCGGAGCAGACAGTGCAGGCGACCAGGGTGGAGCAGGTTGTGCAGGCGGCCAGGGCGGAGCAGGCTGTGCAGGTGGCCAGGGTGGTATGTAACGGTCACCAGCTGGAGTGCCCTTGAGAGCCACCAGAGGACACTCCACACCAGACTCTTAACACTCCCTCACAAACTACATTTCCCATAACTCACTACCCGGACTCATCATCACTGATTGCATTCACCTGTGTCTCATTACCTAGTCTCAGCCTATTTATACCATGTTCACTCATTCACTCACTGCAAAGTTTTGTATGTTGTTGCACTGCATTTCTGAGCATTTTCCCTGGTTTCATGTCTCTTGGTTTTTTGGATTTCTTGCCTGTTCCGTGGATTACTCTTTTGCTTCTGACCCCTGCCTGTTTTGTTTGTTTGTTTATTTGTTTGTTTGGACGGCCTACCTGTGTTTTGACCTATTGCCTGTATATTGGATTACATGTCTGGATTGCCCCTTAATTAAAGCTGCATTTGGATCTCAACCTTCGTGTCTCGGAGCAGTTCGTAACAACCTCATTGCCACTGCCATAAAGGCAGTATCGTTCTTCTACATGATCATAAAGCCATGGAAGCACAAGGTGTTCACAATGTTCACGGGAAACTGCCATCAAGACACTGACCGCATGACCCATGACTTTCAGCAAGGCTTCCTCTTATACACTATAGGAGGAATTTAGAGTGGATGTCACATTTTCCATGTGTAAGAATGAACAAAAAGCACATTTACAGTAATAAATACAGTATAAAGCTCACAAAGGTCAATGACACAAATGTGCTTATTTGACTAGAAGTAGTGCAGAATCTTAAATTCTTTCTTATTCATTTCATTATTCTTTTTTATCATTTTAAAAAATCCTAGAACTTACTTTATTTCCAGGTTTAAAAAGGATTTAATAACATTTCAATGTAGTGTCAGACTTTAGGACCCAACTATACACGTTAACATGAATGTCTACAGTGGTCCTCTCTGATCAAATTTTCCCACTTTATTGTCACAAGACAAGACATGTCTTTAATTTTACTCTAATTCGGAGGATTAATATATTTTAAACATCAATAATAATATTAGTAATATTAATACAATATAACAAAAATATTCAAATTGATTTCAGTTTAAAAATGTAAAGTATGTTAAACAGACAGACAGACAGACTTTAACTTATACGGAACATGAAACATCCCTCTACTCCCTCTTTACTTTTCTCATCTTGAGGCAGGAAGTCAAAATGTACTGTTCCCACTCCACTTTCTGCAGACCCTACAGGTATCAAAGCAGTCAGTTTGAAAGGTGAACATTTATAGAAGAGTATTAATTTAGATTAGACTTTAATCAATACATCAATCCAGCGAGCGCTCGCTCTAAACCAGTTGCGTGTTCTGACATATGCAGGGCCGCTGCAGTAATTCAAGCTGCTCAGAGGCGTAGTTCGGACATCCATCAGAGGCTCATACACTCATTATCCCCGCCAGGCGCAGATCATCAATAAATTAGCCATGCAACGAGCCCAATCAATTTCCCTGATGGAGTGTCACCTCTAGACGCCGGGGAGAGTGATGGGGGAGAAAGCAGTGGCACCTGGCCCCTCCCCCGCCGGACCGCCAAGGAGCTTGGAACCATCAACGCTAATAAAGTCTCTATCTGCCAGATGTAAAGCGTGCTTCATACATCACCCGTAAGTTATATGCCGTATGCATTTGGAATGGCTCCATTGATTAGGGCCGAGTTTGTTTGCCCAGACGAAGGATGAGGGAGCGTGCGATAACTCAGAGTGCCCTCGTAACTCGAGCGCCACACCTGCAGAGAGGTTTCAAATGGGTGGTCAGGGTCTGGATGCCAGGGGGTGATGAAGTAGCGTGCGGGAAGTTGCAAAAGTGCAATGGTGGAGTGGTAAGAGGAGGATAATATTTCCTGTAAGGGAGGAGAAGGATTTCTGGTAAGGTCCCGATAGTATCGCTCCGGCCACGGGCTGGACGGCATTGGGTTACCAACACACTCACTCTTTTCCGCCTCTCTCTCCACTCCTCAACCATTTTCATTGCCTGAGAGACCTCTCTCATTCATTGACAAATGGACTTCTGGGAAGACACACAAATGACTAACCAAAGAACAGGAACTGCTCTCTCCTCCTTCACTCCTAGATCTTATTATTAGAGAATCAAAGCAGGCCGTATAATTCAGCATGTTCATGTGATATCAACTTCATTTCTCACTCATTAATCCTTTTAAATCTTTTCCAAGTAAACATGCTCATTGTTTATTAAATTCTCAATTTGAAGGATCAGTGGATGCAGCAACTGGCGCCAGAAACACGGACAGAGTGACCACAGTGACTTTTTTGTATGGATCACATTGATTTCCTGTTTTGTGACTTTACAGGGGAAAAGTTGAGTCCAGACTCCAGAGGAAAAAACCACAACCTCTGTGTCGGACTGCAGCAGCAAAGCTCCTTAACAATAGATGGCTGATCCCATTATTTGCTTTATATAGTGCTTTATACAACCACCTGTCGCCACTTAATCTAAATCTTGGTACGAACCTTGGTGGATCCAGGAAATCAAACTGCATTGATTTCTGAATCTCAGAATCTAACTGTGAGCTGGTGAAGATAAGACAGCACAATTTGCCTTTATATATATAGGGATGAAATTTCCAGGTCATATTTCACCTCAGGTTAGTGGTGCAACGGATCACAAAATTCACGGTTCAGATCATTTACGGGTTTTGAGCCACGGATCGGATCGTTTTTCGGATTAGCAAAAAAAAAATATATATATATATATATATATATATATAAATATATATAATATATCTGTGTGTGCGTGAGCTTCGGGTGCAGATAACACGCGAGTCCCGATTTTCGCCTCTTCTTCCGTGTTTAAAATTGTTTGAATGTGTAAATTGGCAAGACAAAACACGTCCAAATTATAAACTTTCACTCTATGATGGTTAAATTTAACAGTTAATCCGCGAATCCCATGCATGCCGAACCGTGGGGCCTGGTCCGTACGGATCACGGATCAACTGCGATCCGTTGAACCCCTACCTCAGGTATAAAATATTAATAACATTATAATAAATAATAAAATTCAAATAAAATGAAAAAACAACAAATATTATTACTTATAAAAACTCTTTTTTTCTTTTTCCACCCTGTGATTTTTAGGTGAAATTTGACCCAAGAGATTCACCCACATGCATGCAAAATGACAGGTTAATGTGTAAGTGAGATGTGAGGGGACAAACGTCAGCAGGTGGGGAAATGGGCGGTATGTGATCTGGAGGAGGTGAATGGAGAGCTCAGAGAACCTGCCAGCACATGTGGAGAGAGAGACTCACAGGCTGAGCTTTGAAGCCCCTATCAAAGACTGCTGGAGTCTTTGGCAGTATCCCAGACACATGAAACATGTCCTCGCAAAAATCCACCGGAGTCACTGTGACCAGACCTTGCTGCTACTTAAGGCCTTGGAGTTAACACACAAAAATGCATACATCTCTCATTTTAACAACAGATGAGGATCATTGGTAATGGTCTACACTCCAACACAAAACCATTTGTAAGGAGTGTCCACCAACCCGAATGAAACACACACACACATGCTCGTCCCTCAAGAGCACGGAGCACTCCACGTTTTAAAGGATTGAAAACTCAAAAGCGGATGAATGAATGTGTGAATAACTGAAAAAGAAAGCAATAACAGATGTACTGGCACAGATATCCATTCAAACAAGATTCCCCTCCTCTGCATCGTCCCATTTCTCCATGCATGGCGTACAAAGTGCTCACCCCACACCTCTTCCAGGCCCTTTCCCATCCCTCTTCCTCCTAAACATCACTCCCTCTGTCCCAATTATCCTCCCTGCCTGATTCCTACAGAGTCAGATTCAAGAATTTAAACAAATATTGGCCGCTGAATGCATATTAATAACAAACTCTAATAAGAGTACGACACTGATAATGAAGGGGAAAAATCTTTCCTTTTTGAAGTGGGGTTTTAAAAGCAGACAAGCAAGGGGTTGAATTTTAAAATGAAGCAGCGAGGGGATAGATATGTGGTTTGAAGTTCTTGTACCAGATACGAGTGTGAGCGAGGGAGTGATAGTCGGCGAGAGGAAAGGCAGGGAAGAGAAGAGAGTGAATGGTGCACAAAGACTGGGAGAGACACTTTGGGGTCATCTGTACTTTAAAAGTGTTAAAAGAGAATCAGAAGCACTCAGACGAATCTCTCAGCCTGAACTCTTTACATGGGGATGAACTATAATCCATTAAACAGACTATCAGCTTATCGGTCTCATTCTGATAGATGATAAATTTAACATTTATAACTTTAATCTCCATATTAAAGATGTTCAGCGTCGTATACTACACTATTTAGAGATAAATTAGGGAGTGTTTGCACAGATTGTTTAATGGCAAGTAATCAGTGACATACTATATATCTTGAGGCCTGTGGGCCATGAAGATATATAGTATGTCCACAAATAGGGATGTCATGCACAGGTATTTGTATCAGGGTGCAATAATTAATGTCACAGATAATCAAAACTATCTAAGAATATACACAATCATTACCAAATTTGGGGTCGCTGCGATTTTTTATTGTTTTTTAAAGGTCTCTAATGCTCATTTATTTGATCAAAAATACAGTAAAACACTAATGCATTTAAAATAATAGTAATTTAAATGAAAAATAACCATTTCCTATTTGAATACATTTTAAAATGCATTTAATTCCTGTAAAAGCTGAATTTTCAGTCTCATTACTCCAGTCTAAAGTGTCACATGATCCTTCAGAAATCATTTAAAGACACTATCTCTTTAAATTACTGATGGATGGTAATCTAAAAAGTAGGTATACTTAAAAAAAAAAAAAAAAAAAACTATTTTAACTTATGCAAGTGTACAGATGAAAATGTAAAATTTTAACCAATCAGTGAGTGACATGAATGAGAGGGAACTGCTTGTATTACTCTTGAATGGAGCTCCGAGCTAAAAACTGTCTTTCACGTCAAAGTCAGTCACCTGTACACCTCCAAGCCGTCACGTCAGTCAGCATGTGTCGTGTTTTTGGTTCACTGCGCACATGAACCAATAATCAACATTCTAGCAGCTAATACGTTGTTTCTGTTTATTGTGATTGAACACCGTGAGGGGCCTCCCCGCAGCCATACGCCAGTGCGGGTAAGTGGAAAAGCCACACGATAGTCTAAATGACTGGTTTCCAAACTTCCTCTGCTGTGTGTGCAGCTCACACACCCCCGCCTCTCGGCTTTGGCACGGTTTCAACAGACACCGCAAACACATGTGGCAATCAATTCCCACCGCTTTCCACAATCTAATCAGATTTCTTTCCGAGGCATCCATTAATCTCTGAACTGCAGATAGATCAACTGAAATATGATCGCTTCAGCAAACTCTAAAACTGCCTTACGGTAAAGGTTAGATATAGGGAGCAGCTTTGCACGACTCCTCATTTTGTCTCAGGACACAGGAGAAGACAGCTGTGCTGAGATCTATGGATCAGTGTTGCTACATCAGCTGTGATTCACTGCTCTTCCGGCTCGCCCAGCGCAGCGGGAGTCCGACCGTCAGCCAGGCCAGACGTTAGTTTCGCTCTGCGGAGCAGCACTGGGTAATGGTGTCCAGACAGGTGAGATCCATATCAGTAAACGCATCTTTGAGAGACCTAAATGTGAAGCACACAGACTCGGCTGCAGGTATGGCACTAGATCAAGAGGACCAATTTTTACTACTTCAATTAACTTTACAGCAGCTCAGTGGCAGGGCTGGGATCAAACCCTGTCTTTTTTGGCTAGATAGCGGCGCTGGAAAAGGCTGCAGGCTGTGACTATCAGGATCTGATATAGGATCTCATGAGGAGTAATAACTTACTGTTAAAGAGCAAGATTGCTAGCGGTGAGGCATTTTATCGTAGATGGTGGAACAACGTTAGACCTTCTTGGCCCCAATCATCACATCGCCAGCACTGATTATCTGTATTTGTGTCTCGTAATCAGCATATCTAATCCTACAGATTCAGTCAGCTGTTCACAATGTGTCATTTATCTTTTCTAAAGGTCATTCCACAATCCTTTTAGCAAAACAAGATGGTACATTTTCAAGGTTTATGCTGATGGGCCTGTAGAAGCAAAGCACAATTTTCACCTCATGGCAGAAATGTGGCAAATAAACGACACGTTCTCCCTGTGAGTCTAGGCTATTTACAGGAGATGCTGAGGAAGAGTTCACACCTTCACCTCCCTCTCCATCCAGTCTGACGCTGTGGGGAGAATCTCATTTCTGTAACTCCCAGAAAATGTCAAAGATCACCTGCTCTGTAGGAATGGATATCCCTGTTGAAAAGACCTGCTGACTGTGAATTGTCATGCTGGTTTAGAAAGGTGTAGACTGGTTAGAGCTGGTTAGAGGGCTGGTTGAGCTGATGACGGGAAGTGACTCATTTCCGTCATCATGTGCTGTTCTTTTGAACTTTCTATCCATTTCAATCCTGAAATAAATGCATCACAGATTCCACAAAAATGGGAGCAGAATACGCACTTAAAAAAAAATAGTTTTTAGTGCAAGAATGTTTACGTAAGTTGGGCCAAAGTTAATAATTCTAGACTTAAATTCAAAGAGACATGACACAGATACTTGACATGATGATGCATGACCTGTTGTTTTATTCTTATCCAAAATGAGGCGATTAGAACATTATGGAGCGCTAACACCCTCATGTAATGTCTGTTTCATTCATACTGGAAGCCGGAGGGCGCCCTCGTGCAGAAAGTCCACAAGTGAGACTCATAGAAGTCATTACACTTATGACATTCCAGGAAATCCCTTATATGGACAAAGGCATCCAGCTATCGCTATAGTAGCTGAATAAAAAGTAGAAAAGTTTTGACTGATGAAACGTGAAGATATTAAACACACGATTGCGTCAATATATGGTTTATGTGTGTTTTTCATCACAGGGTATTTTCAGAAGAAAGTATATGAATAATGCAGTGCTAATTGATTTCAGTATAAATACTATTAATGTATTTTCTGCTTACTCTGTGATCCATTTTTTTACATTGTATAAAATTTATGGTGTCTGTAGTACATAAACCAATCACACAATTGCTATAAGGAATATATAGGAAAAAATATTATAGAATACACATTAGTCATTGTTTAGTGGTGTATTTGATTTCTTAGAGATAAGAATAAATTAAACCTGTCAATCAGATGAAGGTCAGAAAAAAAATGGTATTACACTTTACGTTTCTGTCCCCCTCACGTCTGAAATGATGGCTACAGTACAACTGTTTTCAACACTGAAAATAATAATAATAATATGTTTCTTGAGCACCAAATTAGCATATTACAATGATTTCTGAAGGATTGTGTGACAGGAATAAATTAGGTTTAAAAAAAGATATTGAAATAATTTAATTAATATTATTTTACAATATTATGTTCAATTAAAATGATATTAAACAAGCATACAATGAAAACACCTTCAAAAGAGATGGTTCTCGGCTCATTGAGTCAATGGCTCGAGAGCCACTCAGTCTGGATTCGTACACAAACCAGTTCAACTGATTAATTGAAACGATCCGACTGACATAATGATTTGTTAATAAATCAGTGTTCTCGCCGAGCTGATGGACTAGTGAATCCAGCACAGTCGTTATGATAAAGCTGTTTGTTCGAGTTCATATAGTTATATGCAGGTCTTTTCAGCAGTGATAACAGCGACCAGGCCTGGGGAAACCGCTATGAAAAGACTAAATGTAAACATTTCATCTTTAAACTAAACTCAAAGCTTTTCAGAGCGCGTCTCCTGCAGTCGCTGTCACAGCGAGCGTGTTTGTGCAGAAGAAAGAGATAGGAGAGGTGTGCCACCCACCGCTGCAGTGTCTGCTCGACGACAGACCTCTCAGTTAGTTGGTTTGTTTTTGTCTCTAGTTTGTTAGCTCTGTCCTTGATGTGCTTTGAGCAGAAGCACCCCGGAGCCTCCGCCGAATCAGGTGCTGCTCTGATCAAAGGCTGACGTGAACGCCGCACTCCTCCCTCTCCCTCTCCCTCTCTTACGATTGCTTTTCATTCCTTTCTTCTTATGTCTGTTCATTTGCATCATCCTATTCTCGGAGACCCGAGCAACATTTCAGGCCTCACATTGTAACACTTGGTTTTACCTTATTTCCCTACCTTTGTTCACAGACCAATCCTTTTAAAGAGAAAATGTTGCCTTTGAAAGGAAAAGCAAATGGTTATAAGCAACAAAGCACATGCTGACGGGGGTTATAGGAGGAGGTTAATCTACACAACTAAAGGCCTGTTCACACCAAGAATGATAACTTTTTCCAGCTAATGAACGATGAAATCATTGCCAGACAATCAGAATCCACCCAAATTTAAGGCCCGATTACACGAAGAGCGAACTATAAAGATAACTATAACTACAGTATATGAATGTCCACACCAGCAGATGATAACATTCTGTTTATTATAATTGTGCATTGCAGTTCTGTCGTCTGTATTTAAATGCTCAAGCTCTTCAAAGTAGGGTGAACTGTTTGGCTGACTATCGCTCATCAGCTGGGGAATAAAATTGTTCTGAAAAGGATTCAAACAGTGATTGTCATTTCTTCAAAATGGTATTCGAATTGCTTGTTTTTTAAATATTTGGTGACACTTTATTGTACAGTGTCCTTGTTACATTATGTTACATGTACTTACCATAGTAATAACAGTAAATGATGCATAATTGCATGCAACTAACCCTCAACCAAATCCTAATCCTACCCAAACCCTATAGTAAGTTACTTAATATTACTCCGTACTTAAATATATAATTACACTGTAACAATGACACCTTAAAATAAAGTGTAACCAAATATTTTAAATATGATGGAAGAACAAAACACAACTTGGTATTTATCTGACAAAATTATTAGTCAAAAAAGGCAAACTACAGCTAGAGGTTTTATTTTACTATGCAAAAACAAAATGCTCCCAGGAAAAAGCATACATTGACTACAACATAATTAGTTATTAATATTTTGTTGGCTCTCTTGTTTTTGCATGTGTTCATAATTTCTTTGTATGACAGGCAGGCCAAGAAGTATGTCCGCACAAATAAAACAGCACAACTACATAATATGCTTAAAATCTTTAACACATTTTGAATAATATTAGAATAAAGGGTGAAGATGGTAATTTTTCTATGTCAGACATCAGGCCACTGCTGTATATATAGGTAAAAAAAAATATTTTTGCTAACATGTAAGTAAAGGCATGTGGTCCAATGAGCCGGTTGGTTTGTTCCCTGTGCGTTTTTTAAATCCCCTGAAATTCTCAGAGACCGAATGCCCCAACGTCCCTCATTACGTCCTTCCCATCGTCCCCTAGTGCTCACCTCAGCAATACATACATTATTATGAGGACTTCTGTCAGCTACACAATAGAAACATCCCTACTTTTAATCATAGCACCAGCCAGCTGGGAGAGAGCCTCCTTCACCCCTCCACCCTCTCCTCCCTTCTCATGTTTCTTCTTTTTTTCTTGTTCTATCCATTCATCTCCCTCTCTCTCTCTCTCTTTCTCTCTCTCCCAGAAGTCGTAGTGATGAATAGTTCAGCGCTGGCATCTGATGCCCACCAGCAAGAGGCAAGGCCCTTTTCAACAGCTCTCCTGGATCAGGAGGGGAAAAGAGATTAATTAATCCGGCAGACTGGGAGGCAGGACACTTTGGGTATAGAGTTTGTGTGTGTGCATGGAGGCTGATGAGCTCTTTAAATAAACGCCACAAGAGTACACACCAGAGCAGCCAGAGGCAGGGCATATGAGACCGTCCTTGACCTCCCAACACACACACACACGCTCCCAAACTGTTCCCTCAGAGACTCCTGCCTCACAAATCCACAGTCCACTGCTGATTTTCAGTCCAGACATTGGGGGGAGGGTAATGTGCCTGGGTTTGCCCTTAAATGCACACCGCACCACTGCGCACCTACATTACCACGCCATATGATACGGTACGGAGGAGGTAAATGAAGTCATCATTCTGACCGCTGCCGTGTCCTTCAAACCAGCTGAACGGACCGGTTTACCTGTCGCTGACGGGGTGGTAATGTTAGGAGATTACATTTAAAAAATAAATAAAAAAGCTTTTCCTTAACTAAATGTTCTGCGGCAGTACCATGATACAGTGATGTTGTCAGATGAATGTAATATATTTACATCATACCCCAAAGCGTGTAAAAGAATGTCATATCATGGTACACGATTATACACCTGTTTGGTTGACCGAACAGAAAGGAAGATTCTGTCATTTACTTTTGCATTATAAAACTTTCTTTCCTCTGTAAAACACAAAATATTTTTTTTAGAGAATCTTTCAGCTGTCCAGTATATTATTGTATAATTTTGTCAATACAATGAAGTAATTTGGGTCCAAAAAAACAAAAATGTTTTTTTTTTTTTTCTCTTTTTTTACACAAAATATCTTATTTTGTTTTCCACAGAAAGAAAGACAGACATTCAGGTTTGGAACGGCATGAGGGTGAGTAAATAATGAAGGTTTTCATTTTTGCGTGAATGAATGAACAAACGAATAAATTAACAAATAATTTTAAATGGAAAAAAATACTGCTAAGGATCTAAAGTACTGAGACAATACCAATATAGTTATACTATAGTAATACCATGGTACTTTTTTCAAATAAATAAATATTGATAGAAGGATCTAAAAGTATTGATGATATGTTATACCATGGTACATTTTAGATACATTTTTTTTAAATAAACTGATATTATACTGATGCAATATAAAAATGTAAAAATTCGTACCATGGTATTTTTTTTTTTGTGGTGAGGAATCTAGAGATGTCGAATATAATCAGTCTTCAAATGATATTCCTTTTTATTACTTAGTGGGTGTAATTTTTCACATCTAGATATGAAATGAAATTCAAATGTGACCCCACATTAACCTTATATTTGAAATATACTACACAGAATTTGATGTTTTAACTCGTCATTTAGCAGATGGCTTTCAGCCAATGAGACTTACTCTAGACTAATTTCACAGACGGCCTCTTTGGAGCACCTGTGGTTAAGTGCCTTGCTCAAGGGCACAATGTTGATAGAGCGGGACTGTGATCTAACAGGAACTATTGAGTTTCTGGGTCATGTTACATGAGACTGAACCAGCAACCAAGTAGCAGCTCAGATCATTAACTATTAGGGTACCAGCACCTCACTGGCAAACCACTAATGCATCTACAGCCCCAAAATGTCCAGCGACACTTAACAGGACAGGCCTTGTAAACTAGGCTATGATGTTAAACAGAGATGAATCTATAGTGACTCCTCTGGAGACACAGGAAGAGACACAAAGGAGAGGAGGAACTGGGGAAAACGGAAGGCAGGAGTGGAGGGATATTCCCATCTGTCTCCCACCCTCATGGATGAGTGCAGTGACCCAAATATAGGGGACGGGAATAGCAACAGGGTAGAGGAAAGAAAGGAGAGGAGGAGGAGTGCATCAGAAAGATGAGAGATGTTCTTCCTTCTTTGCATGTCTTCTCTTGGGCATATAATCAAACAAGATCCAGAGGGAGCTTGGAAAGTAATGGAGGCAGGTAAGCATGAAATAGTCTTGAGAGGGGAAATAAATAAAACACAGGTTAGGTCAGTACATACTTTTCAAATAGGTTTTTAAAACGTAAAAAAATAATTAAATAAATAAAAATAGCAAGTCATGCAGCAAACGGTGAAGGGGTCTCACTTCAAATATTCGTATGAAATCTGCAGGCTTTGTGGCCTTGATAAAACATTTTTTAATTAAACCTGAAGTTAAAAAAAAACAAGGACAAGTATACTGCACCGGATAGGTCACCTCAGGCCCCAAAAAGACAAAGTCTTCAGGTTTGTTCACACCATGGATGATGAATATAACGTTAACCATAAAGATAAAGTTCTAAAAATCATACAACTACGATAACGACACACAGAAACTGTAATTTTCAACATGTTTTTTTCCAGCTGATGAACGATAAAAACATTGACATCCAATCAGAATCGATCCAGCTTTAAAGAGCTCAAGCATTTAAAGGGACAGATAAAACTGCAGCACGTGCTTACAATAAACAGAACGATATTGTTGGTGTGGATGCTAATTTATTTATTGTTATAGTTATTGTTCTTGGTGTGGATGGGTCTTTACTCTCTTTATATTGTAATTTTTTTCCTCACCTCTCTTTCACACTCTTGTCTGCTATATTCTTTTGTGAGTCTGAGCTGAACTTTTCATAATGCGAAAGCAAATCAAACGCAACACATAATAAAAACAGCGGAGAAAATCTGCTGTGTCCTTCTAAGAAACAGGCAGAACGATATAGTATTGATGAAGTGAGAGGAGACAGATTCAAATATTCAATATGGACTAACAAATTTTGGTGCCTGAAGAAAACACATGAACCCCGCAGGATCATGGAGTGATTTCTGTTATAAGATCAAGACATAGGGATTAGTTTGCAGGACGAAAAGCTCTAATCACAAAAAGGCAAAGCTCTCGACTGAATGACCAAGAGCTGCTGCATGACTGTCACTATCAATGGATGTGTCTCACAGTAATGGTCCTCCTAAATCAGAAACCACTCTCCATTCAGACAAATGCTCAAGTAGATATCCTCATTATGTCCTGGGCACTGGAAGCAGTGGGACTTTTGTAGTCTGAATAAACTGAATTTATTCAACTGATATCATATACTTGCACCACCATTCAGAAGTTTGGGGTCGGTAAAAATGTTAATGTTTTCGAAGGAAGTCTCTTATGTTGACCAAGGCTGTAATAGTAAAAACAGTAATATAGTGAAATTCTATTACAATTTTTCTATTTTAACACATTTTGAAATGTAATTTATTTCTGTGAATTTTCAGCATCATTACTCCAGTCTTCATCACATGATACTTCAGAAATCATGCTGATTTGATGCTCAAGAAACATTAATTATTGTTATGTGTTGAAACCAGGTGTGCTGCTGCTTAATGTTTCAGTGGAAACGTAATACTTTTTCCAGGATTCTTAGATGAACAGAAAGTTCAAAAGTTTTTGATTAATTTAATGTGTCCTTGCTTAAGAAAAGTATTACCGGTAATCTTACTGACCCTAAACTTTTAAATGGTAGTGTATACAATATTCTCATATTAAAAGTGCATTGCAAGTATAAACTATGATTTTCTTAGTTTAAACATCTGATTTCAAAGGTATAAGTAACCGGTTATCCCCACACTAAGACAGAAAAATGACAGAAATCTGATCTGAGCAGTGATTTATTGATCTACAAAATATCATATACAATTAAAAAGAAATTAATTGATGAATCCTATGGTTAATACATTTTAACGAGTGATATTGACAGGGCTTTTATTAAACAAATATCCCCAAAAATAACACAAAAATTAAACAATAGCCTTGTGGGCCACTAAATAAAGAAAACCTCATCCTCTGGGTTTGCTGCTTTCAGCTGCACAGTATGAAGTGCCTGAACTCACATCCAGCATTACAGTCTGACCACAGTCATCACCTAACGGCTCTGCCAAGGAGTGTCAGAAACTGCACACACATATGACCCATGAGGCCAGCTGGGTATTACCGAACAGGAAATGCACTCATCAGTTATGGCTTAATATACAGTGAGTGTCCACCCACAGGTCCAGTGGGTTATTGTAGGGCTCTCACATTGACTTAATGCTCCATGTATTGATTCTGTTCACATTATCATTATCCTTCACTATTGTTACAACATTAACCTGTCTGGTGTATCATTTGCAGAAGCCCTGATGATAATACACCAGTTTTTATACCATAACACAAAACATTGCTATGAATATAATGACTGCAGCCTGTCTGTTGTTTAATTACAGTCAATTAGAATCTTACCAATAAAAGAAGTGTCTATTAAATAAAGTGTTAATCTTTTACATGGGGCAATAGCTGATGAGGACGAGCATGAGGGCTTTCAGAGTCCGACAGGAAAAAAGAGCAAAGGGAGCAAGAAGGAAATGAGGAAAAACCTTCACCTTCCCTTCCTCTTTATATTTCCCCTTTGAAAAAAGAGATGACTAATAAAATATTCATCATGCCAGGCAACAGTTTGTGTCAAGATGAATACATCTCTGACATTAAAAGTTTAGGAGGTGGAGGAGAGAGATGAAACGAGAAAAGGGATTGTGATATATATGAGTTCATTGATGGTGCAGAAGCAGTGGTGAGTGAGGTGTAAGGCGAAAAGAAAACAGAAATCAGAGATATAAGAAATCAATGTAAAGGCAGAGAAAATGGAAACGATGGAGAGACAGAGGGAAGCATGAACTTTAATAATTTAAAGAGGTTAAGAGAGGGTTAAGAGACTGTGTTCAAAGATTAAATCCATTAAATGAAGAGTCTGAGACACAGGAGAATTTGTAGGGAGCAAACCAGGGGTGTAGATTTCAGCTGAACACAAAATAAACAACTATAAACCATAGCATGTAAAAAGCAGTGTGATATAAAAAGATAAACTTGATAAACTTTAGCCAACCTAATAAAACTGACAGGCTAGACATGTGTTCGATGACACATGTTCGGACCGGCTGTGATGTGATCACATGCTCATATTGATAATGCGACAAGTTGCAGCTTGGTCACCACAAATTGTCTACATTTAGGACAACTGAATCTGATTATATTACTTGGTGTCATGCTAAATTATACCCCCTTTGGACCACAAAGGGTAACTGTTTTCAAAGTAAAAGAAAAATAAAAAATAAAAGGTTTTCTGTGATTACATGTAAAACTGATTAGCACTATGCTAAGCTATCAAGCTACCCAGTTAGCTTGTTAGCCACAAAAGTAATTAAATCAAAAAGAAAGAAATTTTTAAGTTGATCAAACTGATATGTCATCTATACAGTAATTAAGAAGACATTAGTATTAATAGTAGTATTACTATTAATTAATTAATTAACATATAGTAGTATTAATTAATACATGAGAAAAAAACTAAACATTTATAGTTGGGTCATACAATCCTAAATCTCTGTTTATGAGTGCAGGATCACTGAGCTGTCCATGGTGCTGAATTCTTTGACAAGTAAACTACCAGCACACAAAGGGGGACAAAACATCCTCCACAGAGTGTGTGTGTGTGTGTGTGTGTGTGTGTTAGAGAGAGAGGGAAAGACAGAGTAAACATCATTGCACGCTGACAATCAGAGCTGTCTCTTGCTGTCTTCATAACACCACCGACATGGCAGATATCAGTGAAGTGAAACTGAAGACCCCAAGGACACAAGGGCGGGTGACGCAGCTAAAGGCATCGAACCTCGTGAGTGACAGGCCCTCGCTATGAAAGCGTGCCACCTAAAAGCCCTACATCCGAGCCCTGAGCGACACACGATCGCTGCTGTGAGTGAGCCGAGGAACCAAAAGTTCAGCGCCCAGCGGGAGACCATCTCAGCTCTGTCTACGGATGCGCTCTCATGCATGGATTCTGAGTGCCGTGCTATCTATGCCAACATCCCTGGCTGCACGCCTGGCACTGACACTAACATGCTCTAACACACTCAAGAATTGCAGCCTGTCACAGTGGGCCATTAGCCTCCTATAGGGGAATCCCAAAGACAGAGCAAGGCCAGGCAAGAGGCAGGCCATCACTTGGCTAAACTAACAGGCTTCCCTAGCCGAATGCTGCCCCGGGGGGAGGGGGGGAGTCTCTCTGTCACTTCATTTGGCGGTGAGAGATATCGCTCCTGGACACAGGGGGCCGATACTGTGAAAGTTTGTTTAAAGCGCCTGGAGCCTCTTTCCTAAAGTGCTGTAATGCTGACCCAATACAGTTGGCAAGTGACAAAGGGTCTGCGGCAAGATGGATGCATTGTTGCTGGCAAAAATGAAAAATGTCTTGCATATAGCTGGCTTGACCAGTTGAGCTCAAAACTATTCTGAACTATTACAATATTAAATCAATCATTGCTCTCACATGACAGGGAGTACCAACTCTGACAGCTCCATTCGAAGTCAACAGTCTATTCATCTGAGAACCTTGAAAAAAGCATTTGTTTCCACAGAAATATTAAGCAGAACAATTGTTTTAAAGATCATAAGAAATGTTTCTAGAGCTGCAAATCAGCATATTAGAATGATTTCTAAAGGATCATGTGACACTGAAGACTTGAGTAATTAAGCTGAAAATTCTGTTTTGCATCACAGGAATAAATTACATTTTAAAATATATTCAAATAGAAGACACTAATAACATTTATAATATTGTAGTGTATGTCACGGCAAATGTCTTCAGTATCTTTTATTAAAATGCTCCACCTTTGAAATGACTTTTATTTTTTGGCTCTATGTCTACAGGTAACTGTTACTTAATATCCAAATGATGCATTATTTTAGGCTATCGTTTTAGGCAATGTAGCCTAAAATCTTGACAATAGTTAACATAGTAATTTAATGGTCGTTTATGTCAATGTTAGAAAGGTTACAGCAATAATAGCAAATAATGTTAAGAATTTGAAAAAGAAATGCAATCATTGTAATATTTTGTGATGTTCTCAGCTTTCAGCGTACACCTAGAGTTTTTTTCCCCGGAAGGATAGTCTTCAATAATTTTTTCTTTTTAAATATCCAGAAATGCAGGAGTACAATGGGTTGTGAATGCTGTTTCATGTTGACTTTAAGTTGAGAAAGGGAGAGGAACAGGAGAGCTGAGGTTTTAGGAAAGTGAGGACCTGATATGAGTGTAATTGATGATATCTGAAATTCTGATGACAACCTCCAGTAGGGCCTGGCAGGACATTTATCTCTGGATAAAGAGAGATATGATAAAACAACTGACAGAACATATTATACCGCACTATTGTTACCGATGCACAATTTCAGCCAGCACTGTGTTCTACACGTCTGCAAAGCGGTCAAACATAAAAACTCCTAATAATACTTCCTGTGCTTGCAGTCACAGAAAAGAAAAAATGCAATAGGAGAGGACAAAGCCGTTCAGATTGTCCTGCAATGCCAAAAATAATCTTATATTTAAACATTTCTGAAGAAAATGCAACCGTTGCTGTTGGGTGTTGTTATCATCTGTCTGGCTTAATAATAATAATCATTTATTGTATTTAATTAATTGATAATTTGTATTATTTTGTACTAAATTATCATATTATTATTATTTTTATATGCTTGTCCAATTATAGCAATGCCACAACGAGTTACTTCTCAAAGTTTAATACTTAGGGGCGGGCTAATAATAATAATGTTAATAATTTAGTTTAATTAGTACATTTAAGTAGATTTTATAAACATGCCTTAGAAAAAAACATAATTGGTGTGCATCTTGAGACAAAACAATGGCAAGATATTTAGAATTTTTACCTGAATTTTCCGGGTTTACATTTTCCTACAGTTTACTTTCTGGTGACACATGCTGTACTTTCTCCATTCGTTCAGTCTGCTTAAACCCTGAGAAAATTGTTAGCTATCAAAGATTTAATCACTCTCTAATGACATTCACAGTTTTCACTGAGGCGGTCTTAGTAATATCTCCCAACAGAGATCCAAGAGGTCCGCTGCATTAGAGAGTTTTCCCCACCTGTCCAACTGAGCTCTAATGAGGCCAATGAAATATCAAACCCAGCATGGAACCAAACACATTCCCATGTTCGCTCTTCCAGTTTCACACATTGGAGAAAAACAGCAGATCAACAGATCAATACTGCCTTCAAACACACATCCATTTTGGTACCAATTATGTTTTGGAGGCACTTGGAGGGTGTTTTTATGGCTGGCGTATTAAGGCTCCAGCTCTGTAATGCAGTCTGTGTGGTGTGAATAGATTGTGAGAGTTACGCAAGACACCAAAAGGATGTCAGAAAGGCTTTTGTAATTATGTTGGCTGGCTTTGATCCAGTCAGTCAGGCCTCCCTGATCTTGCCACCTGTTGAAGTGCAGAGCTGTCTGAGGCGGGTTAATTAGACGGGCAGGAACGGCCTCTGCCGAAGCAGGCAGACAGAACACACACACACATCACACAATCATACGCATGAAGGCAAAAGTTACTGTCAGGTGCATCCACCCACAAAAACAAACACACAAACGTACCGACACACAGGAAACAGGCCCAGCAGCACCTGTTTGTTTGTTCTGGCACTGCGAGACTAATTTGAGATGCTCACTGTACTTGCATCTGTCTAACCAGCAGCAGCCGTCTGGCTCTATATCACAGCGTACAGCGGCACTGAGAGTTGAGTCATCCACTAAATCCGAGGATACATCAGAGGATACTTTTGCCCTTCTGCAAAAGTTGTGTGTGACTGTCACTGAGCCCGACGTCCTTGGTCACAGCAGGACCTTGGCATCTTGGCACTCGCCTAGGACACACTAATTCAAAGACGTCAAAAGGCTTTTCTTGCTTATGCTTCCTTTCAAAATAACATACACAAGATCATTCAAGGTCAAAATCTGAACTTGCAAATGCCTTCACATATATGCAAATGTGTATATTATCAATTATATAAAATGACAACTGAGAATGTTGGCTGCATGAGTAGAGAGAGGAAGAAGAATAAACACAAGTGAGCACATAACCCAGATACCAAGATGTCAGTCATTTAATGTTGAATCAAAACATTTTGAAATAAAACATTCTAACTGAACTAAAACTGAGTTGAATTCTGTCCTCTGTGTACCGGGAGAGACCAACATTAAATGGGTTGTTCAATTGCTTTCTTAATCATGTAGTGTTTTTCCTTCCCCAAAGGTCCACTTATAATCTTAGTATTATAAAGTTTTTGTGCCATAATTTAGACTTCCATTACCATTTTATACTCTCTCTCTTAGGCCTATGTCTACTTCATTTCTCGTGTTCTGCTTCTTCTCATGCAAAGCTGAATTGTGCAAGCCTTTCAAAGGTTTCACAAAAATATTAAAATCACCACGAAAACAAAAGCAAGAATTCATACTTTTTGTATGAGTATCGCAGTGTTTATTATAAATGATTTATCCACGCACATTGTTATTTTTTTTTTTTTGTGTGCCCTTCTTTAATCAAAATCAAATCACAATAGGGAAGAAAATACTATGTCTGTTTCGTTGATCAACATTGATAATAATATGGTTTCCTTAAAGGTACATTATATCATTGCAAATGGGAGTGCGAAGAAGTCGCTTTCCAAAAAAATTGGAAAGGTGTGAAAGAAAATATCCTTGATGTTAACATTCCATTATCACCTTTACTTTTTCTATTACATTTATTTCCTAAGGAGATCAAGTTAAAAAAGAAAGAGTATATATTTATAAATATATGCATTCTTCAAGCAAAATGGCTTATTTCTTTAAATTGGAAAAGTATTTGTGCACCAAGTATAGGACGTTGGCTAAAAGAAATGGTAACAAACATGTCAATGGAAAAGATGACATATTTTAAGGGACAAATATACAGTTTTTGATGGAGTTTGGGGACCTTTCAGATCGTTCTTAAAATGTGGTGGACTTGGAAAGGTGTTAATAAAAGACTAAGAAGTGAGGAGATATAGAATATCAATGTAAAATACTGAGAGGCTGTTTTTCTTTTTTGTTCTTTTTTTTCTGTTACATGGAAATGTATATGTACATGTGTATAGTTAAAATGGAAAAAAAACTAATGGTTTCTTGAGCAGCAAATCAGCATATTAGAATGATTTTTGAAAGATCGTGTGACACTGAAGACTGGAGTAATGAAGCTGAAAATTCAGCTTTGCCATCACAGGAATAATCAAATTTCACAATATTACTGTTTAACTGTATTTTTGATCAAATAAATACAGCCTTGCATCACCAACATGCTACATGTAAATTCTCCACTGAATGCAGTCTATACTCTGAAAGTATGTGATTTGGGACACGGATTTTGGGTTAGTTAGTTTTTAATTGAGTAATTGCAAGCCATTTCTAGCTAATGTTCAGAAAATCAGTTCTTAAAGCTACACTGTGTAATTTTTTAAGTTGATTCTTAGCAAAAAAACACTGTTCTTTCAAAATGATATGTGCTCATTAATGTGTAATTACTTTAGTTTATGACATTATGTGTAGTTTATTAAAAACAAAAAAGAACATTTGATTTCCCATCATATGGCCCCTTTAAGCAAGACAGATTATGCAAATGAAACTCAGATGGAAGTAGAAATTCATATTACTGCATTTAGAATGTAATTGAAAGGAAGTAAATATTGATTAAATCCATTTAACATTGAGGATGTGAAACTAAACACCAGGAATGTAGCAGTGTATATACAGTGAGGAAAATAATTATTTGAACACCCTGCTATTTTGCAAGTTCTCCCACTTAGAAATCATGGAGGGGTCTGAAATTGTCATCGTAGGTGCATGTCCACTGTGAGAGACATAATCTAAAAAAAAAATCCAGAAATCACAATGTATGATTTTTTAACTATTTATTTGTATGATACAGCTGCAAATAAGTATTTGAACACCTGAGAAAAGCAATTACAGAGGTCAAACGTTTCCTGTAGTTTTTCACCAGGTTTGCACACACTGCAGGAGGGATTTTGGCCCACTCCTCCACACAGATCTTCTCTAGATCAGTCAGGTTTCTGGGCTGTCGCTGAGAAACACGGAGTTTAAGCTCCCTCCAAAGATTCTCTATTGGGTTTAGGTCTGGAGACTGGCTAGGCCACGCCATAACCTTGATATGCTTCTTACAGAGCCACTCCTTGGTTATCCTGGCTGTGTGCTTCGGGTCATTGTCATGTTGGAAGACCCAGCCTCGACCCATCTTCAATGCTCTAACTGAGGGAAGGAGGTTGTTCCCCAAAATCTCGCAATACATGGCCCCGGTCATCCTCTCCTTAATACAGTGCAGTCGCCCTGTCCCATGTGCAGAAAAACACCCCCAAAGCATGATGCTACCACCCCCATGCTTCACAGTAGGGATGGTGTTCTTGGGATGGTACTCATCATTCTTCTTCCTCCAAACACGTTTAGTGGAATTATGACCAAAAAGTTCTATTTTGGTCTCATCTGACCACATGACTTTCTCCCATGACTCCTCTGGATCATCCAAATGGTTATTGGCAAACTTAAGACGGGCCTTGACATGTGCTGGTTTAAGCAGGGGAACCTTCCGTGCCATGCATGATTTCAAACCATGACGTCTTAGTGTATTACCAACAGTAACCTTGGAAACGGTGGCCCCAGCTCTTTTCAGGTCATTGACCAGCTCCTCCCGTGTAGTTCTGGGCTGATTTCTCACCTTTCTTAGGATCATTGAGACCCCACGAGGTGAGATCTTGCATGGAGCCCCAGTCCGAGGGAGATTGACAGTCATGTTTAGCTTCTTCCATTTTCTAATGATTGCTCCAACAGTGGACCTTTTTTCACCAAGCTGCTTGGCAATTTCCCCGTAGCCCTTTCCAGCCTTGTGGAGGTGTACAATTTTGTCTCTAGTGTCTTTGGACAGCTCTTTGGTCTTGGCCATGTTAGTAGTTGGATTCTTACTGATTGTATGGGGTGGACAGGTGTATTAGGATAATAAATGGAGTGGAGGTGGACATTTTAAAGGCAGACTAACAGGTCTTTGAGGGTCAGAATTCTAGCTGATAGACAGGTGTTCAAATACTTATTTGCAGCTGTATCATACAAATAAATAGTTAAAAATCATATATTGTGATTTCTGGAATTTTTTTTTTTTTAGATTATGTCTCTCACAGTGGACATGCACCTACGATGACAATTTCAGACCCCTCCATGATTTCCAAGTGGGAGAACTTGCAAAATAGCAGGGTGTTCAAATACTTATTTTCCTCACTTTAACAGAGATACGAACCTCTCAGAGAATTTTTGAGGAAGAGAATACACAAAAAAGAAACAGGTGCGGATGGTGGGGAACAATAAGAGATGGGGATGGAAGGAAAGACAAAAAAGAAAACCATCTCTCAAAGACAGCAGGAAACCAAAGCACAAAAGAGGTTCAGAGACAAGGACAGTGCGATAATGTATATGTGCTGGTGCTGTGTTCAGTCAGAACTGAGCCTGAAGTCATAGGAACAGAGCAGAGGAAAACAGAAACCCTTGGACAGACAGAACATCACCAACACTCTTCTCCTCTCAAACTCCGTTCTTTTGATCTCTGTGTCCAAGGGAAACATCTCAATGCTGCAGAAATATCATGCTCAGCTGAGACTGTGACTAAACCCCAGGAGATTTAGCTCAAATTTAGCTTGAAACAACATCAGACTTGTTTTTTATTCAAATATTCCTTACATTTTCACAGGAAGAAAATGTTATTCAGGTCCTATTAGTCTTCCCTTATGTGGGCTATAAGGCATTTCTCATTAACAGTATGCACAGCGAGAAGCGCCGCTGGAGTGTGCTGTAACAACAAACATACACACTCTCTCTTAACACTCATCAAACCCTGTCTGACATATCTTTAAGTTTTTGAAAAGTTGCAGACAGTCCCAGAGCCCCATACAGAGACACTGCAGAAGTTTAGAGCTATGAGTGCAGTCATTCTCCATTAGATGAGTGCTGGTAATCCATCATATATATTGTCATCTTGTACTCGTGTTACATCATTTACTCATTATTGCCTCATGTCATTCCAAACCTGTATGATTTTCTTTCCTTCGTGGAACTCAAAAAGAGACATTTGCAGAATGTTGATGCTGCTTTTGCTCTTACAACGAAAATAAATGATGACCAGGGGTTGTTGAGCTTCACAAGTGCCAAAAAAACTCATAAGATTTTCACTCATCTTTAGAACATAAATGATTTTCAAGAGGGAAAGAATCCAATGTTTCAAAGATGAACTAAGTGTTGTATGTTTGGAATGACATGAGAGTGAGGAGCTGATCATTTATGTGAACTATCTCTTTAAGACTGGAGTGTGCAGTGGATACCTTATAATGACCAATGATTATTTTGCCTGTGGTGCATTCACCCTTACTGAGGCTAACAAACACCAGCCAACTATTTACTTGACCACAGGTTCAACATCTCCTCCCAACACTCATCTCCACTCACACACACAGCCCAGCAATCAGGTCATCAAAACACTCAGAAGACTCCTCCAAAGGACATAGACAGACACACAAAGGCTCTCGACTGCTGTGCTGTACAATCAACGGCCAATTAGGCAAAGACAGACATTAGAAGAGTGGATCGAGAGAAGAGATGAAACAATGAAACAATGAGGGAGGGAGATGAATCAGACACGACTGAGAAACTGTTTGCATAAAGGCTCTAGCATTGCACGTCCTCATATTACACATTGCTAAGAGTCATTTCAGCATTTCAAACAATAAAGGTAATAATGAAACTGTCTCTTCTTCACTCCAATTGTCGCGTTTTGCATCGCAGTTTGACATTTTTCCTATCAAACAGAGAAAAGACAGTTTACTGAAAAGCACATGAACATAAGGCACGTGATCGTTTGCTAAGCATCTAGTCATGACCTTCCAACGCTGCATCGTTTCACACTGCACACGTTAACACCGCAAATTAGAAGGGTTTCATAACCAGAGGTAAAAAAGCGATGCCAACCTCACTTCTAAATTACAAGAGTGAAACGTTCCTTCACCCGTGGTTAAAAAGACAATAACCCGGAGTTAAGCACAGTGTGAAAAGCCCTATTAGTTTCAGCCTCAAATGACACGCTCACATACTATTCACTCGTGTTTTATGTATACTGCACACAACAATATCAAAAGCTGGCTGGAAATGAACATCTCCAACTTTGCAACTTTTCAGAAATCATGGTGCATTGCAATGTATCAGTCCACAATTTGAAGTCTCTTATGCTCCCCAAGGCTGGAATTATTTGATCCAAAATATAGTAAAAACAGTAATATTGCGAAATACATTTACAAATACAACAACATCTTTTCTATTTGACTAGAAACTGCTTTTGCATTCTCTAACAAACATATATCTGTGTCATTATATTGTATATAATTTGCAGGCATCAGGGAACCGCTACAAATATGCGAGGTATGGAAATCGATTTTGAATGCATGCTCGCTTTCTGCTTTCACATTCGCAATCACACGCACTCTGTGTATTAGGAGCCAGCTGTACTGATTTTGCAAGATAAGATATTTATCAATGACGCTCAGGATCTGTTGTGCACCAAATCCTCTGACATCTCTCCTTACTATCTTCACGTGATAAGTGAAATCGGACGTACTGTAATGTAACCAACTACCACAGCAAGCCTAACCATGTCCCGTTATGGGCTCCGTATAATACGTTTTTCCGTGTCTTTTATTGAAAGCCCATTTTGCCACACTGACACACTCAGACCCAGTCCAGCCCTCTGAGGACACAGGTGTATATGTGTGTGTGAGGTGTGAGAGGTGTGTACAGTGACAGATGGAGAAGGGCTGGTGGGACAGACCACAGGAGCAGGATGGCCTGAGCAGCTCGGCCGACTCAAACAGCAGAGACGCTGTGGGGCACAGAGCTTTTCCTCACACCTACAGGAGGCCCAAACGCTCTCAGCCAATCAGAGAGCAGGTGAGAGAGGGGAGGGACAGGATACAGGGTGGAAATAAATTAGGGGCTACATGGCAACAGCCTCATAACAGATCCCCTCTCAACATGAGATAGAGTGAGAATGAGAGAAAATAGAAATGAGAGAGGGAAAGAAAAAATAAGTCAAGAGAAAAACACAGAAAGAGGTCAGGAGAGAGAGGTGTAAGTCTGAGGAAGAGGAAGAGGACTAGGTCATGGCAGTGTTGAATGCTTGAGGGCGTCTCTGTTCACCATGTGGCTCTGAATAATTCACCCTGCAGGTTAAGAGAGCAAGCGTGCATTAGTTGTGGACTAGTGCTCCATCTTCACATTTAGTGATAGCTGTAGCTTAACAAAGAGAGAGAAATTGTGTACAAAATGGAACAGCACAATTGGAAGAAAGAAAATAACAGGAAAAGCATGAACGAATTTAAAATGAGCGTGAGAAACACTCACACAAAGAAAAGAAGCAGGAGGGAAAGAGTCCAGTATAAAGTAGGTTCAGAAATTAAAACTGCATGAACTCCTGACCTTCCTCTGACTTCTCACCATACAGCAATAGATGGATGTTAGAGACACATAAGGGCCGCTGGGAAACAACCCAACACATTCAAACACATCCACAGATGTGAAGGAATAGTTCACCACCATCTCCCATACAAAGCAAGCAAGCAAGCTGTTAAACTTAAAAATAAACAAACACCATAAAAAGCAGTGCATTTGACTTGTGGACTGTATTTCAAGTCTTACGATAGCATTGTGTGGAGAACAGACCAAATAAATTTGGGAGTTTTGGGGGTTTTGACAACACTACAAATACCATACCAACAGCATACCATATTTTCCTTCATTTAATTGAAAACTAAGATTTGACACCTAGACGTAATGATGTGAGCTTAGGGAAAGCTTACCCAAAATTCTCATCTTGATATATCTGGATATATGAACGACAAATAAATGAATTGGTCAAAATGGTACAGTGTAGATCAGCTAAAATCATGTTCTGTGTAGCAGAGCAAACACATCAACTGGACAGTAAAAACTGTGTGTGTGTGTGTGCTCTTCAGGGGATTCTAGCAGTGTGTTCAGCATGAGTAAACAGTTGATATGAGTTACTTAATTATTAATACAGGACAATTTCCTCAGCAGGCCAGAGCAGAGGATCCGATGCTCAGCAGCTCACCTTTAACCTGACAGCAACTATCCCTCACTGACTTCTGCCCACGTTTCAACTAGGAGCCCTTCATTCCTCTTTAAATGCCATTTGGAGCGTGTAGACTGACGGCCTTGTGTTTCAGAGACTGTTACATGCTTACGCAGTTCAGAGCCTTACTTCCTCATTAATGCCTGTCAACAAAATTATCCGTGACAGACTACAGCAGAAATGACCCAAAGGAGAACGCTGCCTCTCTGCTATGCGCTGTGAATCTTTTTTCTGAACTGATGCAGACCTATATTGCTGCAAAAACTGTGCTACATACAGTAGGATCTAAATGAATTTCAGGATGTCTTAGGACGGGCTCAGACTACAGGAGTTTTAGACCATTTTATCCCTGATTTACCCCTCCCGACAAACTGAGAAAAAAATCTTGTCCAGGACCTTGGTCAGTTCTGATGTTCGGCACAGATTATCTGGTAACGTGAGCCGTTTACAGATCGAATCTTAAACAACCCGATCTTCTCGCAGACACATTGGGGCTGCCCTGATAATATCAAAAATGTTTGAAATTTTGGATTTTAAATGGGGATAATTATGGCTATGCTTACGTCAGTTCACAACAGTCAATGAGAGACAAGTCTTAATGGAGACGGAAGTGAATGAGAAAACTTTTGAAATGACAAGCTGCAGTACGCGTCTGTTGGACAGCGGAGATGGAGGAACGGCTCGTGGAAGTGTGGTAACAACACGACTGCTTGTATAACGTGCAAAAAGGAAATGTGTCTACAAAGAATATAGTTATAGTTAAGTTGTCACAATCTTCACTTTCCCATGAGATCACATGAGACCATGTGTGGTGCTCCCTCTGGCATGATCATTTTGCTATGATGTGCCATGATTTTCCACAATTTCTTGTAGTATGTGCAATGCATGTTTGAGATCTGAGATAAGAAAATCTGTGAAGATTCACCTTATGTGTGTGATGCAACCAGATTTTATAATCGGGTAGGATTTTAACCCCCGGTTTCACAGACAAGGTTTAAACTAGTCCCAGACTAAAATGCATGTTTTAACTCAAAGCAACTTGCACTGACATATCTTAAAATATGTCAGTGCCATTGTTTTGTCTCAAGGTACACACCAGTAATGCTTTTCTATGGCACATTTATAAAAGCTACTTAAATGTCCTAATTGAACTAAGGCCTAATCCTGGCTTAATCTAAGCCCTGTCTGTGAAACCGGGCCAAAAACTCCTCTAGTGAGCCAGGCTTTCGTATTAGATTTCTCTCTTTTTTTATGACAGCAGCACTAAACAGCATGAACTCCACAAGTTTGTGTAAAGCCTACCGAATTCAATGAAGATCATCTGAGTGTCTGTACAAAAAGGTCACATGATCAAAGTCACTAACTTGACACTGTCACAAACATAATCTTGAATATTTCTGATTTTGTCATAATGTTTCTTTTGTTTTATTTTTTGTTAAAGGGGACCTATTATGCAAAATTAACTTTTGCATGCTGTTTGGACATAAATGTGTGTTGGCAGTGAGTGTACACAACCACCCAATAGTGATAAAAATCCACTCACTCATTTTTTATTAATCCCCATAAATCATCAGCAGTGTCTCCCAACGACCTGTTTTCAGAATGCGGCTTTAGTGACGTCACTAAAGCCACAGGCCCCGCCCACGAGTGTTGACAGACACTGCCGTTTTAACATAGACCCGCCCTGATCGAGTTCACAGCGAGTTGTACACATCCACCATTGCTGCACTGACGAGAATGTCTCCCAATCGTTGTAGGTGTTGTGTGGCTGGATGTATTAATCCACATAGCTCTCTCTCTATTTACTCCCGAAATCTGAGGCAGCGCTGAAGACGAGGTGGAATTATTTTGTTTTCAGAGAAAATGCTCCCTCAACTCTTCCGAAATTCGTTTATGTACTTACGCACTTCTTATACTCTGTTTACTCAGCTCTTACAGTGATTTTCTGGAGTAAAGACTGAGCGCGACCTCATGCTTCGCCCCCTGTGCCGTCCAGCAGCAGCTTATTTGCATTTAAAGGGCATGTTTTTCTGAGCACCAAAAAGTGACAATTTAAACATGCTGTAAAAAATTATCTGTTGGGTATTTTGAGCTAAAACTTCACATACACACTCTGGGGACATCAGAGACTTATTTAACATCTTGTGAAAAGGGGCATAATAGGTCCCCTTTAAAACCTTAAAACATTCTATTATTTCCATGTTTAAACAAAACAACAGCAACATTCAGTTAAATTTCTCATATTGTGTTCTGTGGAAGACAGAAAGTCATTTGAGTTTTGAATAAAATCAGGACGAGTGAATGATGAATGACGAAACCCTGTCATGTTCTCTGGAATTCAATGAAGAATTCCTGACTGTCTGTACAAAGAGTTCAAATGATCAATTGCACTAACTTGACACAGTCACAAACTTGATTTTAAAAATACCACATAACCTTAAATATTTCTTATTGTCATAATGTTGCTTTTATTTAAATTTTAATTTCTTATTTCCATGTTTAAGTTCGATTCTACATCCCAGATTTCCAGTATGGCCTCAGACTTTTAGACCCCACTGAATGCAGTTCCTAATGCCCCTGATCCTTTTTATTAATAAAAATGCCCTGTCTAACTCCTGCCTGTCTATCCATCATAACCCTCCCTGTCTGATAGTTTTGAGAGGAGAATGAATTATAAATGAATGGGTGCTCAATCTGGGGAAAATCAATACTAACAAGGTCCAAGTTAACTGTGCCGGCACGGTGCTTTCCCCCAGTCTGCGGCCCGCCACACCGCACCGCACGCACACACTGATCCAGTCTTCAGAAGCATCTCACCCGCTTTGCATGCAAACTATCAGCGGGCCGGGCAGTAACCAAGCCTTTTCAGCAGATAATGAGGATTGCTTTTCAACCGATGCGGCTTTTCTCTGCAATAACATTCAAGCTCATAAATGAATGGAGAGAGCATTAAATGCCTCCTCCTCCACTCCTCCAGCGATCCATCTATCAGCACGGGTGGCCGGCGCTGTCAGTCGGACAGAGAGGTGGGAGGGGAGAGTGATTGAGCGTGGCAGAACCTCCTTCATCATGCCACTTAGCCCCACAATTCCACCCAGGGAGCTATGCTACGCTGGAGGGGGAATTGATGAGAATCTCTCCAAGTCTCTCAGTTCTCTTTCCCCACCCAAACATTTCTCCTCACATCAGCCCATCCAAGCAGAGAGACCCTCACTTGCCCTCCTGTTTCAGCTGCCCCAATCTCCAGGGCATCCAGTCCCCGCTTCACATTCTCCTGCTGGGCTGACATATCCTCGCAACATGTTCCCATCTTGAATTATTCACCTACACTGCTAGGGTTCACATACCCTGCCATAGACAAATAGGAACAACCATTGTTTTAAAGCTGAAGGGTTTCATTTCTGTTCCACTAGCACTACGAAATGGTACTGAAAAAATAATGATGTTTTCAACGGGTCAGGGTTCGGCCGGTTAACATGGACGTTTGCTCCTGCTGGTAGATGCCGTAAGGACAGCAAAAAACCTTCTCCTATTCAAAATTAGCTGTGTATTGTGATGGGAAAAAAATTGCAAATCAACATACACTCACCTAAAGGATTATTAGGAACACCTGTTCAATTTCTCATTAATGCAATTATCTAATCAACCAATCACATGGCAGTTGCTTCAATGCATTTAGGGGTGTGGTCCTGGTCAAGACAATCTCCTGAACTCCAAACTGAATGTCAGAATGGGAAAGAAAGGTGATTTAACCCTCTAGGGTCTGGGGTGTTTTGGGGGTCCTTGAGATGTTCTGACATGCCCTGACATTTGTGCTTTTTTCAGTTGCTTATAAACATATTAATGGCAAAGGTGTAAGTTCACTCTATATAGCACAAACAGGACTACCATAATATGTGAGCCACATGTATGTACATGTTTTCATTTTTGAGAGAATAATGTTTATGCATGGTTATTGAAAAAACTAAAAATGAAAGTTTCTGAAATAAGGCCACAAAACACATACTAAATATGTGTCAATAAGACTTTTGACTAATGTTGTCGTCGCCTAGAGTTTTTTCTTCAAAATGATGTGAAAATCATCCTGCCTAATCATTCACATAAAACGATACATTGATTTAAGTTTTGTGAAACACTTTTAGTTTGGAAAGCCAATATGCGGATGGGGCGTAAACGATCCAACAGCATCATGCATATTTAGTAGTTCACACCTGATGAGACAATGTCCCTGCATACTTAATGAGCCATTCATTCAGGTGTGTCACCTATAGCTAACTTAAATATACAAGCTTCATAAAAATGATCATTCTAGAAGAAAATTTCAGATAGCATTTTCAGATGGCATATATACATACACTACCAAATTGGTTCACAGTTGGAAGCATCGCAATTTTTTATTTTTTTTTCACAAATTGTGCTTGCAAATTGTATAATATCCAAGGTAAACATGTCTAGTAATTGTGCAGTTAATTCTCATACTGTATTTTCAGTTTTGGAATATTTATCCTCTCCCCAAATTTGTCACTAATAAAACACAATACAAATTATTTAAAGAAAAAAAATATATTTACCTTTTAATAGTTTGTTTACATCTACCTTGTAAATATATTTTTTTTATTAAAAAGGTTACAATTACAACAACAATTCAAGTGTAATCTTTCTTTGTAAAAACTAAAGTATACAAAACGTATTATTTGATGACTTTATTTTTGACAAAACATACTATATTTAACATATGAGCAAAATTGGCAAACAAAAGTTTATTTGATGTGGCAGTCTATTGTACAGTAAAAACTTTATAATCTATTCAAAACTAGTCAACGTCTTTCAAAACTAAAGTATACATTTTATCATACGTATTTCAAAGTAAAGGATTTATTAGTTGATGACTTTATTTTTGACAAAACACATACAGTATATATTCCTCATCTCAGTATAACAATAGAGTTTGCTAAAAGCTGTTCATTCAATACAGCAGTATTTGAAAATCGATAATATTTTGTAAAATTACATTTATATTTGCATTTATGTCAAAACCTAGACACTTTTAAACATCAAAATGACATTTATTAATATGTATTCGTGTCAAAATGACATATAAACAGATTTTCCTATTCAATTTTGCATGGACACGCTTCCAAGACGCTTGCGTGTCGTGTGAAATATATATATATATAGAACATATGAGCAGAAATTGCTAAACAAAAGCTTATTTGATGTGGCAGTATATTCTACAGTAAAAACTGTACCCAAATCTAGTCAACAAAATGTTGTCTTTCATATTTCGCCTGACTGTAACGTTGTTTTTATGAAATATTAGGGCATATAAATGTTAATTTGCAGTTTAATACGTTGCTTATACAAATAGCCTAGGGACTGTTCGTTTTTTATTTAAGGGGCCACCGGAGGAGTTTTGAGATCTGTTGTCAAAAAAGACATGACCCTCCCTTCACCAGCAATAAATTTTTCTATGACCCTCCAAAATGATTGTGAAAAAAGGCATGACCCTCCCCGATAATTTATTGATTAGCCTACTTCTGTACTGGTTTGCACTTGGCAAAGATGTTCAGATAGCCATTGTTTTTTTGTTTTGTTTTTAAACCATAAACTCTTGCTTTCTCATCTTACTAGGGCTGTAACGATAGACCAAACCTACAATTCGGTTCGTATCACGATTTTTGATTTTAGATTTGAAAAAAATCATGTTTTCGGTGCTGATGCGGTGTGACTCGTTCAACATGTGGGTGGCGCTGCCAACAAAGCATCTAAAAGCTGTCACAAAGAACCGGCAAAAGTAATGATTATTAATATGTCAAATATAGCAAGGATATATTTTAATTGTTTATTAATAAACAAGTGTTTTCTGTGTCGACTGCAAAGATGAAGTTGACGATGCGTCGCAATCTTCTCAGAACGCGCCAGAGAGAAATGCACATTTCATAAGCAGAAAGCAGTCTGTTTTCCTTCGTTTTGAATTGTTCTGTTTAAAAGTAGACATTTCAAGCTTTCTATATATTTCTCAGGTCTGTGAGGTAAGTAGCATACCTTACGCTGAGTTTCGGTTCATTTATGAGACAAGAGTCCAGTTCACTCGCCCGCGCCTCCGTGTCATGATTATCTATTTTCTACTATATTTACTTCTTATTTATTAAATCCAGATGAAACATTGATTAAAATTAAGATACAATTAATAAAAAAACTAAATTCACTTTAAAGAAAGGCTTTGTGCTTTCTGTTTGAGGTCTCTGTGAAATTTTTAAAGTCGCTTTCAGAGCAGTCATGTCCGTAACGCCGCCTTCACACTGGCAGTTGAAATCAGCTCCGATATGGCTACAAAACGACCGGAAGTCATTCATTTCCTATGGAGATTCGCAGACCGCATGCGAATGGGTCCGAAGCGGGTCCGAACGAGTGCGGTGCGAAAAAAATCGTGTCCGTTGGTCATCCGGATGCGTTCAAAAAATTTAACTCTTGTGAAAGGCTACGGACGGTTCCTATCCGACAATTCCAGCGGAAGTTAGCGTTGCTATGGTACTGATAAACAAACCTGAATTCTTAACTTTTAATAAAATAAATAATGATTTTATAACGATAAGTTGTCATGTTATTTTTTTATTTTCATGATTTTCTAACGTTATTAGGGCAGTTAATACAATTAAAAGCCCTATACCACTATATCACATTTAGCCGACCTGACATGTCAACGTCCTGGGGAACTTTCTTCCACGCAGCAGCCTGTCTCTAACCCCCTCAACAGAGAGATCATACAGAATTGTACATTCTGACACTGACAAAATCAACCGTTAATCTCTCCGCCATTTTTGTTCTACTCGCTTCCGACGCTTTTCAACGGTCAAGGTGTAGTACGACGTCCGCTGGGGGCGTATTGCGTATTACGGAGCTGGTTTCAACTGCCAGTGTGAAGGCGGCGTAATGGAGAACTGTCATGCCCGTAACATTTTTTTTTTTTTCACATAAATGCGAACACGAAAAATAAAATAAAAATAATATTTTATGTTCTGTGGAGGCCGATCTTTATTCATCCGGTGGGTATATATCTTTTGGTTTGCACAGTGTAATTCATAGAATTACTAAAAAATATTTTGCCACCTAAAAGTTAAAGATTTTTTGTGTCACGTCACATGTGTATTTCCCTCATATTAAATATAAAACGCATGTGTAGACTGATATTTTTCTAATGTCTTGACTCCTTTCAGACGTTTCAAAATATTGGTATTAAATGCATTTTCTGAGAATTTATATTTCAAGTTTTGACTGCAAATGTCACGTCCATAACACTGGAATCGCCCAATTTTAACGAATTTATCCTCAACTAGTTTTTGTGGTGTAGGTCTACGCAGGGCCGTTTCTAGGCATAGGCAAACTAGGCGGTCGCCTAGGGCGCAAACAGCTGGGGGGCGCAATTGAGAGCTGCCACCACACCAATAGATTTTTTTCTCGCCCAAGCGAGTGGAAGAAAAATCCTTCTTTTTTTTACATTTCCGATAATGGAGCGTATATTTGCACCGTCTATGATTTGCACTAAGTGCCTGTCTTTTTGGCAAAAAGACGCCCACCACTAAATATATACAGTGGCATAGGTTGTAAGGTGTGAGGTGCTTGAAAGTAGCTTTTGATGCGTTCGACCCGAGTTCGAATCCGCCTTTTGCCGAACTCGCTCTTCTCCCTTTTCCCAACACATGAGATGTAAAATTTATAGCCTAACATAAAGGTCTCTAGCGTTATATTTTGTCAACGAACTAAAATCGAAATTGTGATATGGTTTTGTGCCTTTATAAAACAGCACAAGACTTTAATTAAGTAGCCTATATAGGCATTCTGTTTGTGCTGCGTGATTTAGAGAAAAGTGTGCACTTTGCTCATGCAATCAGCATGGTGATCTGGTGTTTTTCTCCAAAATAAAAGCTCAAGGGTTTATTTCTTGCATGTGAAGAAATTAGGACAAAAGTATTGTAATTTTCCTATACTATAGTGTAATGTAAAATATACTTTTGAAATATTAATTTTTATTTATTTTTTTATTTTTTAAAATAAAAAATATATTTTTTATTTATTTTACGTCATAGGAATACTTATATAAATCATAAACACCAGTGATAATGTAATGTAGACTGAGACTCTATATCATAACTAATAAGATGTTTGAGCCCTCTTTAGTGTCCAGGTACAAGTCAATGGTTTTTCTTTGTTCAATGTGCACAGTTCATGGGTTGAAGCTCTTAATTTTTAGCTCTCAAAGTGCCAGATTGATGCATTAATTTAACCTTAAAATGTACAAAATTTTCTTGCAGGGGAGCATGCCCCCGAAACCCCCTAGAGGGACAGAGGTCCACCCAACATAGTTTCACAAAATCCTATGGGAGAGAACGATCATTTATTAACTTTACTCCAAATGGGGTGGGGGGGGTGGGGGTTCTTGCCTAGGGTGCCAAAAAGGCTAGAAACGTCCCTGGGTCTACGTATTTTATTATGTTAACTTAAATAATACTAATATAGTAATTTAAAGATGTGGTAGCCCTACATCTTACACATCGTGGAAACAAAATAAGAATGGAAACTAAAATATGGTAGTATCGCGCTACAGCGCACATTCTATCAGCTGCAGTTCTGCCGCCTCAGTCCCAATACTGTAAAACTTGACGTACATTCACATCACATGTTAATGCAGCGGTAGAGTTACACTCACAGGACACTGTGCACTTATTCGCAATCACAAAAGTTCATTATTTGCTCGTGCTTTAAAGCTGTGCGGGTAAACATTTCATTGGCATTCTGTTCTGACATGATGCACTTTTTCTAAGCGCGAACTGAAGTGCGCGCGCACTGTCAAACAGCGCCAAACTGGATTTTTGTTGGGTCAGACCCATCTGATATCGAAGGGGGGCTGATAACGTGAGATCAACATGGAGCTAAATGAAAAAAAATAGCACCAAACAAGCCACTTTGAAATGTTGCTGTTTTCATGAATATAAAAGTTGGGTGACCCTCCCCCTAGACTAAAAAAAGTTGGATGACCCTCCCCTCAACAAAGAATAAAAAGACATGACCCTCCCCTATTTTCCTCCAGTGGTCCTTTCCATAAATACCGAACGGTCCCCTACATTTTATTTCAACATATTTCAGTCGATTTTTACTCATCTCAGTATAGCAATACAGTTTGCTAAAACATCATCATTCATTCACACACGCGATTTAAATTTAAACTGTCTTTTTGCGAGCTGTGGTAAACAGCGCGCATCTCTGCCGTTCATTCATTTACAAACAGAAACCCGATTCACTTGAGAAGGAAAAAAAACTTACTACAGTATTCCTCAGCTCAGTCGGATCCTTGCTCCTCGAAATACCCGCACTTCTGAGGGACATTTTCCATTATTATTATTCCTCACAGCGCTGCGAGACGGTGTAAACAAGTAATGATCTGAATAAACTTGTGTTTTCTCGAGCTGATATGGGGGCGTTCACAGGTTTGCGTGGATTGCCTCAGACATTTGCGTTTGAATAGCGCGCGCTCTCCGGGGCGTGGTCACATTACATTTGAATGAGCTCGACTGGAATCGCTCTATTTTAATACAGATTTCACAAGATGAGAATATTTGTTATATAAATTACTTCATTTAAAAGAAGAGAATTCAAGCTTCATGCCTGTGTGTCTGTATGTCTGTTTGACTGAGTATTCGCTGAGTTACAGTTCATTTTCGGACGCGTTTCAGAATGGACTTAACTGACAGAGAGAAGGCAGAACTCGCATCACGTTTATTTTTCTTTATTTGGCAAAAAGCACAACACTTTGTTTTTATTGTGAGTATACACAAAAATAATACACATTTAACAGAATCGATTGATGTATGAAACTTGTTTGTAATATCAAAGTCAACAGAGCAAAATGAATTTCTTTTTAACCGATAAGAAAAAAAGCGAGCTGGTATCGCCGGCGATACCGCCGACCCCAGGGGGTTAAGCAATTTTGAGCGTGGCATGGTTGTTGGTGCCAGACGGGCCGGTCTGAGTATTTCACAATCTGCTCAGTTACTGGGATTTTCACGCACAACCATTTCTAGGGTTTACAAAGAATGGTGTGAAAAGGGAAAAACATCCAGTATGCGGCAGTCCTGTGGGCGAAAATGCCTTGTTGATGCTAGAGGTCAGAGGAGAATGGGCCGACTGATTCAAGCTGATAGAAGAGCAACTTTGACTGAAATAACCACTCGTTACAACCGAGGTATGCAGCAAAGCATTTGTGAAGCCAAAACACGCACAACCTTGAGGCGGATGGGCTACAACAGCAGAAGACCCCACCGGGTACCACTCATCTCCACTACAAATAGGAAAAAGAGGCTACAATTTGCACGGTTTCTTGAACATGACAATGAGTTATTGGTTTCTTGAACATGACAATGAGTTCACTGTACTAAAATGGCCCCCACAGTCACCAGATCTCAACCCAATAGAGCATCTTTGGGATGTGGTGGAACGGGAGCTTCATGCCCTGGATGTGCATCCCACAAATCTCCATCAACTGCAAGATGCTATCCTATCAATATGGGCCAACATTTCTATAGAATGCTTTCAGCACCTTGTTGAATCAATGCCACATAGAATTAAGGCAGTTCTGAAGGCGAAAGGGGGTCAAACACAGTATTAGTATGGTGTTCCTAATAATCCTTTAGGTGAGTGTATATTGTTAATATTTATTTTTATTACTGTATATGGTGTATGTAATAAATATCTAGAAATATAAAATCATACAAAATTAATTTGAATATATAAAATACCTTTTTTTTTAAACATAAATGGAAAATTGGCCAAATATTACCACATACATATGAATAAAATTAACATAACACAAACATACACAGCTGGTCAGACTCAATGATGACAACAAACCTGTAATGAACAGTTTGTGGTTACTACATGTAAAATTCATCATGTGAACGCGGAAACTTTACATTTTACTACGAGAAGCAGAAAGTGTCCGACAGCAACATGCTGTATATCGTCAATTGGTTAAATTCAGACACTGCCGAAGTCGAACACATCTGTTGTCACATGACATTCATGATTGGCTGGAGCACTAAGAACTTACAAACAAAGATGGCAGATTTGAAATCATATTCTTCTGGCATGTCTCAAACCAGCCAAGCATGTGCCATGCTCATTGGCACGATTGCTCATTAAAAAAAAAAAAAAAAAAAAACAGAAATGTTCTCATCGCACCATAGTTTTTACACATGGTTTTAAATGTATTTTCTCCACATAATACACGTAGATGGGAGAAAGTATTTTACCATCAGAAAAAAATTACACTTCAGGCTTAACAGACTTACGGCAGTCTGCCAAAGTTACCAGTCATGAAGTCTTGTTTCTGTGGCTTTTTGACCTTGCTGGATGGTTTGAAGCAATGGTACACTAAATTGTAATATAAACACATTTAAAAGCATGTCCATTATAACTGCAGGTGATGTTTGGTACGACTGACCTGCTGATCTTGCACTCCCACATGGGTCGAGCAAAAGAAGCCAAAAAACGAAGACATGGAAAAGGTAGCGAATTAGAGAGAGTTAGATAAGTCAAGCTCTTCCACTACTCTCAGGTCTTTGACATGGCCGTGGCAGAGTTGAACACGTTACGTATTGCATAAGCTGCTCAATAATGCAGGGCACTGAATGAAAAATACATCAGCCTCGACTTTGAATGCACAGGCGTTAGTAGGACGCCGGGAGCCTCAAGGGGGCAGGTTTAAGATGACAAACACAACCTCCTACATGCAAAAAGGACAAGAGGTTAAAGAGAGACGGCATAAAAAAGCAGCTGCAGAAAGAGACAATGATTTATGTATTTAACGGCTGGTTTTGTTTACGCCGCAATTTCAGATTTGCTTTCAACTCATCAAGTCTCTTATAAAGGCTGAGACTGTGACCAGACTTTGAACTGAACGCTTCATTGACATTCAAGCCAATAGACATTTTTCAATCTCACACCCAACTTCTAGAATTTTTACCAATTTTGCAAGGACATCACACAAATGTTGCAGCAATGGAAAAGAAGAAAGACATAAAAGACGGGGGGGAAAAATCATTTAAAACAGACAGCTCATCAAGGATAAATAAATTTGGAATTGATACTCTACTGAAACTGAATATTTGTACTTTTGCTCAATTACATTTCTAATGAATGTTTAATGATTTTTTCCCCCCACTTTTTACTCTTAGTTAAGTTAATTTAGTTAATTTAGACCCTGAAAGTAGAAAGCACATAAAAAGGCCTATTTGGCCATAAATCTATCCTCACGTGTCAAACAACTATATATTAGCAGTCTAAATTGAACCATAAACAATTTTAGGATACAGGTACAGTCTACATATACATCTTACATAACATCCAGTTCCTTTCTAGAGCCTTACATTGTTAAAACGCAGGGAAAAAAAATGATTTAACTTGTTGCTGTACACAATATGTGCATAAAAGGTAAGGTTGATTTCAGTAAGCAATTTCCAAAGATAAAAACAGGTTTTACTTATGATTTTAATTAGATATGTTTGTTTCCCAAACCTTCACTTTAGTTGAATTTCCCAATATTTTGCACTTCATTCCAATAAAAAAAAACTGCACCAGCTTTTCAGACACCTCCATTTTGTTCAACATCTTGGGTGTATTGTGAATGCTAAACCCAAGTGAATTTAATGTGTCTGAGCCCGCTCGAGATGTTCCTGTGGTGAAAGAGCGAGTGTGGTGTAAAGGAGTGCTGTTGTCGGGAAAGATGGTAGGGAGTTGAAAGTGGTGCTCAGCTGACGGGGTTTTGATGGTACTATTTCAGAAAGCTCTTTGATCCAAATACAGCTCTTGTTTGTTTGTTTTCCATGATGAAATATCTCAGCACGGGAGACATGCAAGAATTTGGATCATTAGCATAGCGTAAACAGCCACTGCACAGGACAGCACATAGCAGAAAATAGTGACGGATTACTCCTTAATATAATCCGCTGTTTCTTCACGTCTACTAAATCGCATTCTCAAATAACCCGTCCGTCATGAAGTCTACTGAACTGTGACATTTATGGTGGCAGATTGTACATTTGTGAGAGATCATTAAGCATAATTACTAAATGTTCCCCGCTCTCGATATCACCGAGACAAACAGAGCGCAATCTTACACCTTACGGTGCTGAAAATGACTTTGTGGTTTTGCATGATTAGAAAAGAATAGAGCTGAGTTGAGGAATCGGGAGAGAGAGATATAAATGCCTTACGCACACGCATTCATCATTCGGCGAAGTGTGCAGGGAAAACGCATTAGACCGGCCTGTATTAGCACGCGTTGGTGAGAGTACACAAACGCTGCCCATGAGACTCAGCATTTAACAGAGACTCAGAGGGAATACGAGGTGAGAAAAACAAATCCCATATAACCTCCTGCCACATTGATGTAGTGTCATGAGGCCGGAGGAAGAAACCGGAGGATGCCCTCCGTAGTGCATATCTATGACTGGGTGGTGGAGTTTATGTGAGAACTCAAATGGGAAACAAAGAAAGAAAGAGAGACATTGCACCATGTATAATTCATGTCCGTTTAGCGCATTGTTTGTCATGCGCTACTTTTCCTATTTCTTTTCTCCTGCTCCACAGCTACTCGACGGGCCTTCCCATAGCGATAATAAGTCACAATAAAACATATCTTCATCAAAGTAAAGAAATAAGCCTGTCTCCAACACCACAAGACACTGAAAAGAAATACCACACTTCTCACTAAATTGAACTCTCAGAGAGTGGTCCGCTTTTCTTTCTGGGGCGATAATGCAGCCGCTATTGAAGATTTCCCGAGCCACAGTCACAATGAAAATGCAAATAGACCCCATGCGGAGCAGACTGGATGCCACACTATCAACAAAGAGACAGCCGCAGAATTCTGGTCCAAAAGTGCGGTCCAAATCGAACATCAGGAGGGTGATTAGAAACACACAAACCCGACTCTGTCAGGACAAAGCACATGCTTGAAACCAAAGCAGGGGAAAATACTCATACCTCAGGGGATGCAACTGCAACGTTAAGCCCCCGGAGCGGGTGACAGACAGGAATAAGCTGGTCAGGGAGGAGCCGAAGGTGTAAATGGGGGTTTTAAACATGTTGCAGAAGGATTTGTAATAGTACACTTGCTACATGTGCGTATGACAGAACTGGGGCACAAAAGAACTTGGGTGTGAGGTTTCAATGTTTGAGATTTCTGGGCCAGACGCACTCGTGTGGGCGGGTATTAGAAACAATCTGCATGAAGGAATATATGATGAGCTGTTGCCCTGTGATGCCCTTCCTCCTTGGTGCTGATTTTCCCCTCAGCTCGGTGTCTCTCCTGAGCTCCCATTGACACTCAGGAGGCCTTTCTCCTCCTCACCATCTGCTAATTCAGGGCCAGACTCTAATCACCTGCTCCAATGCACCACTCTCATTCACAAACACCAGGCAAACCGTCTGCCACCTCGCGATGTAATTACTGTCATAATCAAGAGAGCACTGCTACCTCATAGCTTTACTCATGTAGATGCATGCAAATGTATGAGCCACAATTAGACCTTAATACCACGGTCATCATGGTTAATGTTTAGATGCACATTTATGCATGATGAGTCATTATGTTTGGTGAACTTGTGATGAAATGCTTTTATACTTGTTTATTTAGATCAATTATATTTGCTTTAATGGTAATATCATGTAAAACTGGATTTTACTTGTTCATTTTAAAGGAAACTATCCTGGGTTGTTCAGAAATCATCATGGAATCGATGTCACATCCATGAGCACATTAACATATGGTCGCCCATATTTACATTTCAACACCTGCTAACTAGTCAGACACTCGGTCGCCCCGATTTACACCATTTATGACTTACACCGATCAATCCTTGAGGTCATTTACATGTCTAAAAGGTACAGCAGCAAAAACAGTCTATGTAGTTTAAGGGACAGAGAGAGAGTTAGAACAAGAAACATTGACCAACATTGTAACTAACAAAGAATAAAAAAAGAAAATAATAAAAGAAAATAATAAAAAAGAAAATATAAAAGCTGACCAAATACTAAATATAGCAAAAACAACAACAACAAAATATATAAACGAAAATAAATATAATTGAAACATGTAATAAAATAATAAAAAATATTTTATTTTATTTTATTTTATTTTTTTATTATTTTTTATTATTTTATTTTATTTTATTTTATTTTATTTTATTTTATTTTATTTTATTTTATTTTATTTTATTTTATTTTATTTTATTTTATTTTATTTTATTTTATTTTATTTTATTTTATTTTATTTTATTTTATTTTATTTTATTTTATTGAAATCTGACCAAATAATAACTATATTACAAAAAATATATAACTATAAAAATATAACAAAATTATAATAAAAAAATTATAATTGCAATTTATAATATGAGACCAATATAGAATAATCTATATTGTTGAATAGTCAATCACTTGTAATACTTTCCATTTTTCCGTTTGAGCATATAAAGCTCTACATGAGAAAATAATGCCCTTTACTTTCAATTCACCATTCCTGCTTAAAGGAAACACTTTATTTTAACACCTCAGAGCTCTTGGGCAGTTACAGAGCAGTGCTTAAGTTAGAAAGCAATAGATAACTGATGGCATAAGGCACCTAAGAGCTTCACTGACTGTACTGTAGTTAAAGCTCATCCTAAGCAAACTCTACTGAAGTGTGTGTCTCTCTGCTGGCCCTGCAGTCTGAGTCTCTATACTGAGTCTCTCTTCAGAGATAGTCACTCTCTAAGCTGTTCTTCACCCTCTGAGCTTTTGGTCTCTTTACCACTGCACAGAGTCTGAGAAGAGAGATCACTTTGATGATTACACCAGGCTGGATCAGTCTCCACTAGACTCTGCATATTCAATCGAGCACCAAAGACCTCAATGAGCCTGTGTGCCCCTACGACACCAGCCCATAAATATCCACAGAGCCTGTCTGAGAAAACTAATTATAATTGTTAGAGAAAGATGCAGTGATGGCAAGTATATTTTCACTCATCAGGCAAACGAGGCACAAAGGGCTTGTTTGCGAGATGGCACAGACGTTTCTAACCATCATTAAGTTATTAAATTCACCCTAGGCGGAGAGTAAACAACTTCAGATGGCTTTCATGGCCGATCCAGCTCTCCGTCAGCCAGGCCTTTATTGGGTTATGGTGAAACTTCGACAAAAAGCTCAATGACTCCAGAGAGAGAGCGGAGCGGGTAGCATTAGAGAGGAGTATGCCGGGAAAAAGTGGGATGGGAAAAAAAGATTGAAACTAAGACCAGACGCCTAAAGCACTTAAGATCGAGCAGCACTAACAAGGTTGGGATGACAATTGGACATGCAGTGTCGACTGAAATAACCTTTGATTACTTGTTGCCGCAGTGGATAAAGTGGCTCATTGAGGTATAGCAGAACTGAATTGTGGGAGACTGTTTTTTAAATTTCTGCTTGGGACCAAACAAGCCACAGACTGGCACAATGTCTATATCAACCAGACATCTAATTGAGGGATAATGAGGGATGATGTAATGCTTGACTAAATATGACTTGCTTAACCATAAGCCTGAACTTTAGGCATGAAATTAGCATACCGTCTATGTAGTCTGAGCTAAATGTGGTCTTAATTCTCTACTGTGAGTCTAAAGTACTTCTACCCCTCCTCTAAATATCTGATTGAATACTAGAGAGCTAGTAACATCTGCTTTGTCTAGAGCCATCAGAAAGTGTGTGTGAGTGGCTATCCTTCTCCAAACTGCAAAAAACAAACAAACAAAAAAACACCTTTTCAACCTAAAACTTTTGAATGGTAAAGAAGTCTCTTATGCTCACCAAGGCTGGATTTAATAGATTTATTTGAAATGTCATTTTTTACAGCATCATTACTCATAGCATCAGATTCCTTGATGAATAGAAAGTTCAGAAAAACAATTATAGATATTTAATTAGATATTTTCTGTAACAGTATAAACGTCTATCACTTTTCAGCAATTTAATGCATCCTTGCTAAATAAAAGTATTAGATCTAATTTATTTCTAAATAAACCCAGACTTTTAAACGGTAGAGTACAGAGTGATATATAATGTGGAAAGGGCAAAGAAATATTCAGCTGAACTTTGCTCAACTATCTTTGGTTATTGTATTTTTATTTAACACACATTTTCTTTCTAATTTGCAGATCCCCTGCAGTGCTGCCATGGACCCCCTGTTGAAGACCACAGATCCAAATATTTTTGAGGCTGATATTTCAAGCAGTAAACAAACATTTGCAATGTGTTTTCCATATCTCTCTTTTACTAGCCATGTCCTAAAGCAATATACACAGATTGCAAAAAAAAAAAGCATTAAGCTAATTTACTCTTCTATGTTCTTTGTAGATTCATGGAATGCTGTTTTTGGCTTGAAAAGGCATTACAAATAAAGTTGACTTTTATCCTATTTTGGGAATAATTTGTTATGCAGCAGACACTCTCACCCAGAACTCATTCTGGCTCTCTGTGCTCACACACATCAATACCTAAAGCATGTCTTTCAAGGGTGGATGAGAAAATGGATAAATTAAGCATGACTCTCTTTTTATATTACAGTCTTTGAAATGGGGATTACCTGTAAAAAAATAAAATAAATAAAAAATCCAATAAAAAAGAGCTGGTGTCATTTACATCCCGCTAACAGGAATTAAAATTGTCTGTCAATCTGACTGACATGTGAGACCAAACCACCTGACTTGGGTTTCCACTAGGGTTTGGCATCCATCTTTAGCTCTAAATTATTCCCTCCAGCGTTTCATTAATCGCCAGTTCAGTTCAACAGCTGGCAGAAATATTGTGTTTCCATCAAACGTGATCTAGATAAACTTTCTTACTTAACTTCATTTAATGAACAATGTCTGCTATATCATTCAATGTCACTCATAATGTTAAATTCGGCATGAAACGGAAATTGTGACAGTATTTTCTTCCCTGTATGTGTATTGTGACATATATCTGACTGAAACGGCTAAAAAAAATGTAGGGCAGTACTTGATTTTGTCCATTGGGAATTGATGGTTGCGGTTTGCTATTGCTATGATGTCTTGTGAGTGACAGGTTGTTCCGCCCTCACAAAAATACATCAGAGAAGAGATGTTGCCGCAAGTGGGAGGGTAAGTGATTTTGATTAAAAATTACAAGAACACTTATATTTTAAAAAAAATAATAATAATGATGTGCATGGATAACAAGAATTGCCAGTTTTTATTTCATGATGACTTTAAAACATTCACACAATGTGGTTCACTGCATCATCTGATGAAGGAAGGTGTCTAATGGAAAGTCCTTATATGGTGTCCACCCCATTTTTCAGACTGTTTTTACACCCCTGGTTTGTAGGACAGAGTGCATCACAAAGTGAAGTCTTAAAAATCCTCTTTTATCACCCATAGGCTGATTCCGTTTAAGATTTTAGAGGCATTTAACCGAGCCATTGACGTGAATCAAAACAGACACACTGTGACTAACTGCGATATGAGACCGATCAGGGGACCCGAAAAACTCGCGCAGTGCTCATCACTGAATGCCCTGAAAAAGTCCCTGTGACAGAGCCTCTTAACTTTTATGACTGTTTGGCAAAGTTGACTTCAAAGAGCCGATTCTTTGGCGCTGCTTGCGGTTTGTGAGAAAGCCAGGCTAGCGTGGGGAGGGGCAGCAGGGGCTGATGGGAGTCGAGTGAAGGGAAGGGATGGAGGATGCTGGAGTGGAGAGCAGAGCCCTTTGATCTGTGTCAGCCTTGAAAAGTACAAAAGAATCAAAAGCAATGGGAAGAGCAGCACAGAAGATTGCAAACAAGGCCCGCTCGCAATTCCCTGCGAGAGCGTGCAAGGGAAAAACACGACGAGACAAAAGCACATTTCAGAAATTCTGAGGGGTGTTTGGGTATTTCTCTCAGGTTTAATGCTGAAGCAATTAGCATTGAACCACCTCCCTGAACAGACAGGAGCTAGCCAAATCCACCATGCTAACATAGTTAGTGCAACGCAATTAGTGGGGGTGACCCACTCATGCCAAATTACATGATTCATTAAACTGACCAATCAGGACGATCCATTTATCAATCAACACATATGCTACTTTCCATTTGTAATTGGCTGTACATTTGAAGTCAGTGTTGGAGAAGCAACTTTGAAATTAAAGAAAGGTTTGAAGGTACTTTTATACCAAACTAGAGACTATCTAATGTACACTTTTAAAAGTTTGGGGTCAGGAACGTTTTTTTAAGTCTCCTACGCTCACCAAGCCTGCATTTATTTGACCAAAACTACAAAACTGTTGTATTGTGAAATGACTAATATATATTATACACACTGATAAAAATGGTTCTGTGGTTAAATACTATACAGAAAAAACTAATGTCATTTCTAAATGAAAAGGTTAGTTCAGGCATGAATTAAAAAAGCAAAGTTAATTATATATTAGTACTCAATTCAAACTCGTAAATATCAACGTTATAAAATTAAGTTAAAACTACTTCACTTTTCTGATACTGGTGTTCCAATAATTGATAAGGTTGATTTTTCGCAGTTTTCCAGCTGTATTTACACTGTTTTATCATTGCTTTTGTTTGTAGGTTAGTGACTTGCCACATCTGGAGTTAATTTTCTCCTCAAAATGGCACATTCATACTCAAAAACGATCCATTGAATGTTCATTGTGTATTCTGTACCAAATATTGAGGTCTCTGTGTTCGGGTGGGTAACATGTTACTTCTATTATGTAGATATGGTTTCTGAACAATATCTATTGTATTACTTACTTAGATCTTTCAACATTCTTAAATGAAGCAAATCTTTCTAAATTCAACCTTTAATATATAAAGTTTTTAAACAGATTAAGCTTACGTGTTTTCTTTTGAGCTCTTTGTGATTTAAATAATTAAATTCACTTGATACACATGCATTGAAATAGTCAGATATTTTCTTTCAGCTGCATCCCTAAACTCCCAGTTTAGCAGCAGTGTTTATTCCTGCCTTGTAAATGTGATTAAAATCATTATATTTATCATAAAAATCGCTTCATCTTCAACAAAGAAGTGAACTGCGCCATCTCTCTCATGATGATACACTTTCAGGTGCAGGTGCTTCAGAGTTGATCACAAACTCTGGATCAAACTCTGAGTTGACAGAGATCTTTTATATCGAGCCCGCTGAATCTGATCTAAACCAGGTTGGATTTGTATGGTTTTTTCAACTCTAAACATACTCTGAATTGAAACTCACAGTTTGTTCAACTAGTTTCATGCAACATGCCTCTGGTCTGCTTAGTATCACATGCTCACAACAGTCAATCAGTCGCCTTTGCAATGAGCCTCCAATAGATTTCTGCAAGTGTCCGAATTGCTCCTATGATGCCTTTTTAACATGGAACCAAAAAAGTGCAACAAACAATTCACTGTCACCTAATGTCCTCTTATTATAAAACCAGTCACAACTTTTTATTTCTTAATTTCTTAATTTCTTTATCCTTGCCAATCTGACATAAAAGACCAAACTCCCTTGCACGTAACTCAAGATCTCATATCATACACTAGCGTGTATCTAACACAGCAAAACCACATGGCTATCTCAAGGTGCAGTCACATTAACTGCTGTTCAACACCTTTTTTTGTGAATGAAAAATCCAGTCATTTCAATATGAACACATGCAATTGTGAATTTCACGTGAGGGCGGAGAAAGATTTCCCCATGTAGATTTTGCAAAGTCAGTCATGCAAATTCACTATGTAGACCAGGGGTATCAAACTCAGTTCCTGGAGGGCCACAACCCTGCAGAGTTTAGCTTCAACCCTAATTAAACACACCTGATCCAGCTAATCAAGGTCTTCAGGATTACTAGAAACTTCCAGGCAGGTGTTTTTGGAGCTGGTTGGAGCTAAACTCTGCAGGACAGTGGCCCTCCAGGAACTGAGTTTGACACCCCTGATGTAGACCAACAGAAAGCTGCTTGCTTTGACAGTGACTTGTGTGTGAGAATTGCTTCATAAATATTGAAAATAGACATTGACCACACCTTTACACATGCTCTCATTCATGAAACATAAGCAGAACTAAATTGTTCATAACTCACTGCGACAATCTATGCAAAAATGACTTTGCAAGCAGGAATTCCATGAAGTTTCATGTATCAGTCCTAGGGCCCTATCTTGCACCCAGCGCAATGGACTTTGTACACCGACGCATGTATCATTCCTATTTTGCACCCGCGCAAAGCGCGCTTTTCCCTTCACAGAAGCATGTCGCTAAACTAGGGAATGAACTTGCGCTCTTGGGGCGGTTCAGCGCAAAAAAGGAGGCGTGTTCCGGCGCAAACGTTCCTTCATGCTATTTTGCAGGTTTAGAAAACAATTGCGCCACTAACCAGGAAAAAATAGTTTAAAGTCAGTGGCGCGTTGTGCATGTTATTCATAAGCTATTTTAAGGGCGCATGCTTGGCCATAATCAATGTAGCGTTGGGTGCACAACGCGCACTTTGATTCTCTCATCTACACAGAAGCAGCAATTTTCATTTTTGCAAATCATACATTATTACGATAGATAGATAGATAGATAGATAGATAGATAGATAGATAGATAGATAGATAGATAGATAGATAGATAGATAGATAGATAGATAGATAGACAATTTATTATAAAAGCATACATCTAGCTTACACATTTACCCAAATTATCATACGCCTTTTTAACCGAAGTTAATTTGGGTGGGTTTCTCCATCCCCAACGTCCCTGACGAGAGCGTTGCTCTCCTTGGCTGTGAACCGCTCCTGGCGCGCGTCTGGCAAATCCGCCGTTATGATAGGAATCCGCTTTAGAACAAGCGCGCCTGCTCTTAAAGGGAATGTGAGATGTCGCTTTGATTGGTTTATTTCACGTTACGCCCAAACCACACCTATGAATAATGAAGCTCTTCAGACCAACCCATTTTAGATTTGCGCCTGGCGCAAGAGTCATTTATCCCGCCGGGAAAATAGCAACAGCGCCAAGACCCGCCCACAAAGTTACTTGCGCTTTGCGCTTTGACACTTGCGTTTCAGATCGTTAAAATAGGGCCCCTAGTGTTTATTAGTCATTTTTTTGTTGCATACCTTGAAAGAGGGCAGCATTCTGAATGATGAGAACTTTGAGCTGAGCGCTGGTGGACTGGAGACTTGACTCCATATTCTGTTTGGCAGTGAGCAGGTAGCGCTCCTCCATTTTGCGGGAACAGCAGGTCAGGCCTTTCGGCTGGCACACCTGCAGATCTGAGCCTGAAGAATAGGAAAGAGACATGAGATTTGTTACAGGCATTGCAATAAATAAGTAAAAAGATGTGACACTTTATAAATTCCCTCTAAAAGTGTGTTTGCTTTGTGAGTCAAGCTTCAGAGAGAGCTGCAGAAAATGGTTTGTTTTAGAGACCGCATTGTTTACATGACCTATTCAAATCTCAAAGAATGCAACAAAATGAATACCTGCAACTTAATTGAAACATTGTATTGAATTGTTATGCATTGCATTTCATCTTCTTGTCTTATGCCAAAATGATTAGCAGAGAACAAACACTCATTAAAGTAAAACAAGATAATCAGGGAGAACATCTCAGTAAAGACGGACCCCAAGAGTCTACTACTATGCAAAATCTGTCCATTTAAAATCTAAAACAGTAAAACTCCCCATGTGGACTGGATGAAAGAGACATGGACGAGGATGAACAGAAAAAAAGTCAACACACTGACAGGACTTGTGTAAAGGGATGACGTGAATGTAGAGGTGATGGTTGATTTATTGACACCTGTTATAGTGGAATCGAGGTTTGAAGGTTATCTATCAAAGAGCCATAATTGGATTTGCTGGGAGAGAAAAGCCTATTGAGAAATGCTTTCCCTGGAAGAAGGTTCTTCAGTTCTTGGCTCACATATGAATAATGATCTAAAAAAGTTAATGCCCTGTGGGAAAGGAAAGAGAGCAATGCTATCTGATCTCTGTTGAATCAAACATCAAGGATACAGAAAAGAAAAATGACCAATGCCTGATGAAGTCCCCCGTGTGTTACAGGCTAGGAGGATTTAATATATGTTTTCTGTCAATTGGACATGGCCTAAATCTTACAGAAGTTCCTTTTCATTCATTTATTTATTAGCTCTTTTCATAAATTAGCATAAAACATCAATTCTCCTCACATTTTAAATGTTACTTTGTGAATCGCAAATGATTTCCCACTGCTCAACTAGAAAAAAACAGCACACAATACTCACGTCTCCTCTTACAGAACTTTCAAACGTTGAATAACTAGTGAATAAAAACACATTGTTTCGGGCAGATTGCATTGTGGGATTCCATTGCATTCCGGTCAAACAGACCTCTCTGCATGTGAAGCAGGACTAGGAAACAGCTGCTGTGAAAATCAGTGAGGTTATTGCAAATGTTTTCCCTGGGGCTTCGGATCCACATTTGGAAATGTGTCCAATTATCTTGCGATTACACATGCAACGAGAGAACTTACACTCCGCAAAGCTTCATCCCTTTCAATTTTTCATTTCCATTATTATTTTGAAAGAGCATCTTGCATGCAACTTTGTTCTCAGTCACTCTCTATCATCTCATGCATCTTAGAGCAGTGCTTTTAGAGCCGTATGAAGTGTGTCTGTCTGTGTGTGTGTGTCTGTGTGTGTGTGTGTGTGTGTGTGTGTGTGTGTGTGTGTGTGTGTGTGTGTGTGTGTGTGTGTGTGTGTGCTACCTGAGGGGGTGGAGGTGGCACTAGGTTGATTGATAGTGCTGTAAACAAACTTCAGAGGAGTCCCAATGCTCCAGTTCACACAGACATTGAAGATGATGATGGGGTAGGAGAAAAGGAGGGCATGACACAATCTGGGCAGAAACGAAAGTGTCACTGCTCTGTTTAAGGTAGGCTTTTTGCTGAAATATGGAATACTGTCATAACTATTATGGAGCGTCTGACTAAAAGGGACGGGACTATTTTAAAAATAAAACAGAATAAGCATTCACAGTCTATTGCTCTCAGATAGCACACTTCCTCATGGAGGAGACCTGCCTTAATGTACCTGCATTCAGATTCAGTCAGGTTTAGTCATTAGGGTTCCATTTTTACAACAAGTACTGGAGCCAAATGGCCTGTTAATGACTCTCACACTTACAATATTCTTCAGATAGGATGGAAAATTGAACTGAAATACTCTTCAGTAATTACTATTCAGAGCAAAACCAGTCAAGCACGATTCTGAAGCTAATCGCAGCATCCGAAATTGCATACTGTATAGTATGTACTTACTTTGTGACCATTAAAAACATACGTTCTGTATAGTATGAATGTGTGTATATTATGAATTAAATTTGGGCATACTACATCTGCCATGTTGTCACTGTCGTGTGACCTTCAGCATCAGTTCCGTTGCTTCACTACCATTCATAAATCCTCTCCCGTGGCCTCATGGTGTTCATTAGATGCGCACTTCAGAATCTCGCCGAATGTAGTAGGTAATTCAGGTACTTTTTGCCTGTTTTACAGATCGTGCGAATTCAGACATACTCAGCTCACATACTGTTTTTCATCTACTATATAATATATTATGGAAGTAGGCATATTCAGACGACGCAAATGACTCTTATGAGCCGGTGTTCAGGTGATTTGTGCTACCTGCTCACGATGTGCTAACAGTCATTTTTCAAGTTAAAACATGGTTAGTGTGCTTTGTGAGACACAAAAGAATCTGTCAGATGTAGTAGGACAGCGTGAAGTATGTAAAAAAAAAATGTAGGTAGCACATCTTGACAGGGAAATAATAACTTATCAAAATGTGCAACCAGCATAACTAACGTTCATGTTGTTTGTGATATTGTGAGAGACTTTCTAAGCTCCAAACCTACCCCAAAACCTAACCCAACCCTTAAAACTATACAAATATTATTAAAAACATAATTAGGCCTGCATGCTGTATACTTACAGTTATTTATTTACCCTCATGTTGTTATAAACCTGTTTGACTTTCTGGTTACTCTTTATTTCGATGGTCCACTTTAGACATTGTACAAACTATAAGTAACTCTGCAACTATATGTCAACTAACTCTCATACAAGAACATAAATGAACATACAAGATATTTGGAAAGAAAAACTTTCATTTTAGGGACAAACAAAATGGTTTGGAATTTGGTGAGTAAATAATAACAAAATTTGGGTCAGGTATCTGTATCTCTAAAATTAAGGCTTGTGAGACCTCAATCAGTGTAGTTACTGAGTGGTTGTTCGCATGACAATTATGAGTTTTGTAAGTGGTCTTTTATTTAAAAAAAAATAAGGGACTGAATAAAATATTTTTCAATATTTTTGTTCTGTTGTTGCACATTTGTTATGAAAATGATCCCATCATTTGGCAACAGAATTGCATTTCGGCTTTCCAAATATTTCGTCCTCAAATCAGAACCATTAAGTTCCTTAAATTCCTACGATTCCCATTCTTAGTCAGTAGTAGTGAAAGATTGCTGAAAGAACTATCACACATTAAATTGGCACTCTTAGCCAGTTCATCATCAAAGATGAGAATAAAAATCCAACAAGTAGTCTTAAAATGTACTTTACAAGTTTGTTGATTGAAATAACTTAATAGACCATGGAAGAGATTAAAATGCAGGAGATTTAAGTGCTGCCAAATTTTAAATCCCATATGAAAATGTGAAGACAAAATGTCAAAGAAATTGCCTTAGGGGAAAGGAAAAAAATGCTGATCTACTAAGCTCACAACGCATGTTAGGAATGGGTAAATAAACCCATTAGCATCACATGATATCAAAAAACCCACACTTTCTGATCACACATCAGCAGCACACCAATACGGATATGAAATAAGAAATTATGGGCAAACCCGCCATATCGTATAGACGACACCTTTCATATGCGCACCGACAGGCTTAATATCCAAAATCAATACTTGGAAAGGACCGGCGACAGATACGATCGAGCTAATTTCAGATTCCAAGGCAAATTTATTAAGCTGTCAATAGCGTAGCGAGTAGAGGGGATGGGGAGAGCTGGCAGAGGAGAGCAGGTATGAAAGGAGAAAGAACTCAGACAGATTTAGTAATTATCTTCAGCAAAACAGACAATTTCATCGGCACGTCTGCTGTTTGCAGATGATAAATGTACTTTATTAGAGAAGTTGTGAGCTGTCAGAGAAAAGTGAAGGACTTTACAGGAGGGAGATTGCTCCCAGCAGAGAAGCATAAACAAATATTACATCACAGTCTCTAACTAAAGACTGCTCATAAATACGGCTGATTAGATTGTTTGTCTTCTGAAAATGTAACAGAAAACATTTGTTTGAAAAAAAAAAAATCTAGATGCCTCGGTCTGCAGAAGAAATATTCTGTATTGAGAATGTGACCATATAGACCTCATTTGTTTGTCATGTTCTACGGCAGCGGTTTTCAACCTTCACAGACCCTATAGGACCACTCACACAGACATTAAGCCAATTCATTTAATAGATTTACAGATAGATTTACACTAATTTAGTCAAGGTTAATAAATTAGAATGTCCAAGATAAAGGAAAATATTTTAAAGGGGTCCTATAAACGCTCAAAGCGGTTGACCAATCACATCACTGGACTAGCCGTCCAATCAGAGCACACTGCGCTTTTCGGAAGGAGTGGCTTCATAGAGACAGGAAGTAAACAGAGCGTTACTGACAGACTGGAAAGAGAGGTGCTGCAACAATGTAAAATATGTGGAAAAATAATGCTTTTTGAACATTTAAGCTTGAAAACAATCTACTGGAGCCAAAAAACAAAATTGAGACTTTGGAAAAAGTGCATAAATCTAGTTTAAAACACATCAATACATGTAGGCTATGTGTTATATGGTTTTGACCATTTTAAGCAAAAATGTATATTTAATGTGTCATCATAACCACATTAAGTATAAAGTAATAACATTTTACATACACCTTGAAAACATGAACTTAATTATGCGTAAACCTGTTAAGTAAAGTATTTTTCACAAATATCATAACATAAATATCATTAAGTGATGATATTTTAAAAACAGAACAAATGTCATAAACTACATAACTCATAAAACATTTGAACTAATGTCATTTTAAAGCCTGGTTATGTCATAAAAAGGTCAAATGATCTGATATTTTAAGAGATTTATTGACCTTTTTCTAAAACATAAAAGACTATAACTTGTAAAGGACCACTGATAGATACAATCAAGCTTTTTTTTCTTTCTTTTTTTTACTTTTTTTAATCATTATGATATCAGGACAGTTGTATCACCCTGATATTTTGTACTTTATATTCTCCAAAAATATTATATGTAATATATAAAAATTAATTTTAAATTGGAATTATAAAACATGTTAATCATAAAAGAGGTATATTCAATTCACAGAATATATTAAATACATTTTTCTATTTTGTGAATAAATTATTGGCTCCAAGAAATGGAGCTTAACAAATCATTAGTTAGTTAGAAATGTCATGAAGTGTGTATTGCATTATACATCTTTAGGGATGCCTGGTTGAACACAGTTACTCTAGTCTATATACACCTGGCTTCTTCCATATGCGAGTCATGACACACTCACTTCCTTCCTTATCAACTAATATTTCTAGAGATTCCTGAATCCCTCCTGCAGCCTTGCCCAAAGGCCTCCGGCGTGCAAGCATCCCTGCCGGAGCCCAGATGAAAAAGACGGCTGCGACGAATGCTTGGTGAGTGCTGTGTACACATTTCAGCCTCACGCTCCTCCTTAACAAGCCTGAAGACACAGAGCGCAGCCAGATGCATGCATAAGAGCGATCTTAAGAACCATTTATAAAGCTATCAGCATGCAAGTTTAATGGGGGCTGTGGGGAAAACATGCTGTGTTAAAATACAGAAAAATGTTTAAAGGATGTTATTAGAAGCATGAATTATAGAGCAACGACACATGAATTATGACATTTCTTTTTAGACTTGCTTCAAAGACATCGATTAAAAGAAGTGGAAAGTCAACGGGCTGATGAAAGTATATGAAGTATATGATTATGAATTGGGCTCCTCTGCAGGCAGGAGAGTTAATGGACTAAAGCAAAGCCATCTGTTGTCTTACAGTGCCATTGGAGATATTTAATGAAAGAAAGTACCTCAGATTTCCACAGCATGGAGCACACATGGGTAAGATTCAGTTTGGGAAAGATAAAGTAAATAAAAGCGCAATAAAAGCCTTCGGCTCGCACAAACACACTGTGTTCCTCGGTTACAATCAGCTCAGGAAAATCCAAGATATGTGGTTTAATGGAAAGTCTGACCATAGTCATTAGTAGAAACTTTCATGGCTTGTGGGCATGTGATCCCTCACCTTCAACTTTAAATGGACTGCCAGATACATTGACCTAAGCCATTATCTCATAATTACAGAAACTGTGTGGGCATTTATCAAAATATGAAGGTACTTCACTGCCCCGGATACTGTCTACTGCCCCTTGACATTACTAAGGTCTCTTAAGGACTTCTATTATACTGCGAAAAATGTTATATCCTAGAATACTTGTGTTCAAAAAGACGCTTTGAACAACTGAACACCTACTAAAGGTGATGTGCTATTTTTTCCCTGATAAAATACCTTTGTACATCCCTGAAACAACTAAGTAATCCATTTCCCCCCAAAAAGTGCAAATACTGTGGCGATATCAAAACATTTGAGCATCAGGCTCAACCGATGGCCTGAGTTTGAGGCAGAATAATCTGTTTGACCGACCAATGGCGGATGTGGTTTCTCTATTTTTGCAATTCCGTTTGCTGACAATATAGGGGGCACCGAAATGACCAAACATCAATCTGAAATAAGACGCCATGCTCAGCAGCGTAGTTTATAATTTCTATGAGGACTTGCTCCTGATAATTGGAAAAACAATACTGTCTGCACTGAGAGGATCTAGCCTTTGATGGGGTGAACAAGTGTCTCTGTAATGGATTCTGCCATTAAAACAAGCGGCACAGAAGCCCCTTAACAGCCTATAACGCAAGCTCTTGAGGGAGGTCAGTGGCACTTCATTAGCTGGATCTCATCCGTGAGTACCAATGGACGGGAATACAGCTCCCTTTCATTTCATTTTGATCAGAGAGACTGCTGAGAGATGGACTCTGACTTCACTTTGTACTCAACCCGCTGAACCCCTCATTACTCATACAGTTGGTTTCTTCAGCGGCCGCAAACCAAAGAGACAACACCAAACCATTCAATTCAACTCATGAATTTAACAACGGTCATCCTTGTTTGAGCACTCATTATCTAATAAAATATTTGCAGGGGATGGCACATCAAAATGTCAGACTGATGTAACGAACATACGAGCATCTAAGTGCGAAGTGTAAAGGTGCCTTTGAGACTACAAAGACAGTCAGCTGTCTATTGTGCTTTGACATTCAGTTCTTCCTCTCGGGGCGAGATGGCGAGGGAGAGAGATATCAAAAAAATAAAAATCGGTTAAGACGTGCCAGCGGAGACGAGAAGGGTAGAACCTCCTGTTGGCTTTTTTTGTCTTGTGCCCCCCTGGCATTACATGCGGTATGATTAGAATTCAGTTCAATCTTCCTGCAGGCTGTGTTTCGGCATGGCATCCTTGTATTCCATCATCGATACATCAGTCATCACTTTCCTCTAATGTTAGTCCATCTCTCTCCTGCACATGCTACAGATCTTCCTCTCTTCATCCCACTCACACATGCCAAAAGAGATCACATTTGGCAGCTAAACAGAAGCACAGCGGTTGCATCCATCAAACATCAACCCAAATTTCACCACGAGCACCAAGTTTAAAGCCGGGGTTTACTGGGGTTACAGCGGAGTGGATACAGCTGCCTGTTGTGTGGTTCAGAAAAAGGGGTCTTTGAAGGTGAATGCCGCATTTAAAATACGAGAAACAGACCAAAGGAAATGCATCTTTCTGTAAAGCAGTAAGTGAAGAGATCTGTAAACTTTTGGGACTAAACCTGACATGCAGGAACTCAGAACATGAGATGCGATGCAAATCAAGCAAAGCATTAAATCTGCAAGCAGATTGCGAGACTGAATGAAACTCTCAGTGGAATAAATAAAATCACTAAGGTGACAGCTACACTATACGGCCCACAGTCATTCCCATTTCCATTTAACATTAAGGTTGTCTACATTAATTTGCCACTTCAAGGCCAGCAACGTGCATTGGGTTCGGAATAGGTGCTCCATTATTGGACAGCTCTTTTTGCTGAATGCTCTTTGCGTATGAATGGAAAGGTTTAACAAAAAAAAAAAAAAATTAAATGATGCTGTTGTTAAATGTAATGATTGGACTATCTAGGACATAAAGGGAAAAGTTATTAATCGAAGTTTCTCCTCTAACGCATCTTTTATGGCATTTTTCTAAGCAAGCATGTCTCTTAAGATGCACTTAGCCAACACATAAATCAATACCAAACAAGGGGGCAAACAATTAACCTCACATTCTTTCATAGTCTGACATAATACAAGGACACCCAATTAAAGTTTCTGGCTAAATATGCTGGAGCCGCGTGGTATCGGTTCATATAATGAATCAAAATGAATAAAGCCAAAGGCTTCGCCGCACCACTAATTACTGCACCAGGCATAAAGTCCAGAGCCTGGTGCCGCTGGGATTATCAGGCCTGCGGCACACTTCCAAAAGAAAAGAAAAAATCTCACAGTTAGTCCTTTCTCTGAACGGGCTTCAAAAAATCTTTTATTGCAGGATTGTACCCATCAGGACATAAAGTCCCTTACCAGCTACTCACGAAGAGCACAACCCGACATGCTTTCAAAGAAATTCATCTGAAAACTGCAGGGCACTGCAAAAAGATAAACATACATGAGTTTCATTTCTTATGCATGCGATCCGGTAAGTTTTCATAATAATGGCAGTAGCCTATATAATTTAATGTATACCAGATAGTGGATACAGGTTCTTGCAGTCCAATAAGATATGCAACGCAATCACTCTTAAATCACTTTTCTTAAACTCTGATAAAGGTTAAAATGTGTTAAAATTCCTCTGAGCAGGCGAATGACTGAATATCACTCTGTTCCTTGTCCTTAACCCAATTGCAATCCATTTAAATTGCAAATGCGAAGTCTGCAAAAAACGAACAGAACCTCTGATTAAATGGAACTCTGGGAAGGTCACTTTATATCTCCTGAAAGCAGCTGAACCATAAGGGATCACTCAGGTTTACGCTCATTTACCTGCAAGTCGAATCACATGGCATTAGAAGGACTCGTGGTTTCAAATTATTCCAATTAAATAAAAAAAATGCTTTTTAAATGGACTTGCTTAAAATGCAAAACTTTTAATAAAATAGAGTGACTGGAATGGAGATATAAATTTATCTATGGTTCTTTTTGAGGCATTTGCTACCACTGGTATTGGGGGGAATGATACTTGCACATAAAGCAGCCCGACAACAAAATGCAGCCACTGGGGAAAAGCAAGATCCTTTTCAGCAGAATTTTTGTTGTTAGGGCCAAACAAACTCCACTCTTGGTGTTTCTACCCCACCCACCCCCCTTCTCTCCAGCCTCCAATTGAGACAGAATTAAAGCCTCAAGCAGCTAAGGAGAGACGTCAAGTAGAGTGTCAGCCATCCATCCTGTCATTCATCTCAACTCATCCATCTCCTCAGCTCTCCGTTGGGAAATGTAGCAACCTCAATAAACACACTAACACAATTCGCCTTCTCCAGCATGACAGGTAATTCACACTAGGTATGGCTAAGAGAAATACATTTACGGCACTCCTCGGGCTACTTCTGCAGCTACTCCTCATAGCTGAAGATGACAATCCAGTCAGGACACTTATTTCTTATCTCATCTTCAAACCTACTGATAGATCCTCTCACATCCCGCAGAGTGAAAATAATACCACACGAAATGGGCTACAGTAGATACAAACGTTACATAAATAGAATTGTATAAGTACTAGTAAAATAGTGAAATAAGTACCAGTAAAGCTATGGGACAGTTATTAGCAAAAACTGGAATACATAGCCAACTAGCCTACTAAGATGAATTATTGGTATTGAAATAAAGATCCCTAAAGAGTTAAATAGCAAAGAAATTCACAATTTGGTACCAGTAATAGTTAGGCTACTATTAGAATAACTACAAGCAAAAACATTAACACCACTATGTAATGAATAAATAATGAAATTGTAAAAGAGAGAAAGAGAAAGAGAAAGCGAGATGCCAATCACAGTTGGATTACATAGCCAACTAATAATTAAAATAATACTAGAAACATAAAAAAGTAACTAAATTTAAAGTTTCCTCTTATGACAGTTTTACTTTAAGATTTACCAATAGGCTATTCCAAACGTGCATAATTGGATATATTGATCAATCGTATATTAATGTAAATTATAAATGTTTAAATATTCTTAAATCTACATTTAAACTATGGGCCGTTACAAAAAAAGAACAATAATAATTCTCATTTAGAGTAGCCTACTTAGCGCACCGTATACAGTTTAATAGGCTATAAACTAGTTTCCACTTTACAATACAAAAAATACACATAGGCTACCACAACATACCACATCGTCATGTTTTTAATAAGGCTACAAGTCTTACTGAACAGCAGGTAAAACTTTTAGACATCATGTTTTCGAAAGATTTTTTGGACAGGAGATTTTGAGATTTTAAAATCACACAGAAAGTTGAATCAACTTATGGTGATCCCGATAGCTCGTTTTACCTGAGACTGGCGTTTCTGGGGTCCATTTCATCCCCGGGTACAAAAACTGAAAGGACGAGCGCACTTCGCGACAGTCCAGCATCTGACTGTTCGGCCGAGAGAAGGGCAGCATCAGGGCGCACAGAATCAGTGCACCGTTCAACTTCAGTCCAGGCATTATCAATCCAAATGATGGAATTATCTGGAGTAAAGGGCTTCCTGGGGACAGGTCTGATTACAAACGCAAAGGAAGTGAGCAGGAACGATCTGCGTTGCTTGAAGTGAGCAGAAAGCGATGTTGTGGACTCAGCGGCAGTATCGCTGAAGTGAGTGAGTGAGAGGAGAGTCCTGTGGAGGAGCTCTTCATCTCCACCTCATTAACAGACAAACTTCATGCGCACAAATCAAGCCCACATTTCCCTGCATAAGGAGGGACTGCGCGAATTCACGATTCTTGCATTATTACAAGGAACCGATTACAGAAGATTACCGTTTGGTATTGAACTGTTTCGTTGATATTAAAGTTATGGTTATGAAGACAGGAGGCGCGTTATGAATCAGTCATGCGCAGATGGAGACGAAGATCAAGTCTGGGCTACTTCACAATTCAAATAGACTTTTTCCAGACTGGGTCTTCAATTACGTCTTAAGCTAATTTAATTTGTTAAAAGGTGTAATGAGACAATATCGACAGGGGATTGTATTTACTGATAATGTCTATATTGCTTCTCTAACAAATTTACATTTTCAAATTGATTTCAAAATACAGAGCAAACAAACACATTTGTCACATTTCCAGGTATCTGCTGCCATCTGGTGTTGGTAATGGATATTGTTACGTACAGTCACCATCAAATCTGTGCAATCAAAATGCGAGCAGAGGCAGTTTAAAATGGCTTCATAATTTTATTTAGAATTTACATAGTTACATATTAAAAGTGGGGCGGAAATGCAGGTAATGGAATCTAGCGGATTACAGATGGATACCGTGCAATTTTTACTGAAGATTTTCGCCACTATTAAAATTGCAAAGTCATCCACCCGAAAACAGCAAGACAAATATTTGCATGCAAGTGCCACTGAAAATATAAACAAACAACTGTATTTTAAACTTACTTTTGTAATATAACATACAACAAAGTGCTTTCATTTATCTCTCTAGAAATCTATGCATCTTATATTTTTGCTGTTATGATATATTGTGTCTTAGAATTATAGCAACGCTTGCAGCTCAGCATACATTTAAAATAAAGTTTTTTGCTTATTACAGTTTCTCTCAATCGATTTGGCACATTTCCCTAAACTGTAAGTGCAATTGTTACAACTGTTTGCTGGAACATCACAACTCTTATTGCATGTCTGCAAAATGCAGCAACTCACCCGAAACATTTAATTCATTCTTCAAAACCTAGTAATTGAGTCAGTAAACTGTTTGGATGATTGTTCACCATGGAAATATTTATTACATACAAATTTCATGGGGTTTTTTTTCTACTTTTTTGCTGAGACTAAATGCTCAATACTGTAGTACACAAAAAGAAAATGAACATTTGTATTTATACAGTAAATTTTTCACAGAAATGTTACATGTAAACTGAAAATTCTCAATTGCTTGTCCATTTTTACACACATCTTATTGCTCTTCCGTGACAAGAGTTTTCAGTTTGCATGTAACATTTCTACAAATGCACTTGCATATTGTTGTCCTATTGTTAGTTAAATTGCTTCTATTGCTCTTCTCATTTGTAAGTCGCTTTGGATAAAAGTGTCTGCTAAATGATTAAATGTAAATGTACAAAAATAAATGTATTGTATAAATACAAATGTATGGTGATTTAGCCGTCAGCAAACTCCATATATACAACATTGGTTGATTGATAAATTGTGATTCCTATTCATTACAATGGCAGGCCGTTTGGCAATTTAGCAAACATTACAAACATTCCATGTCATAAATATTTATGGAATATAACATGTCTGACAGATTTGAATCACTGAATGGATTATTTTGCATCTGATTGCTCACACAATGACAGAATGTTTAGAAGTTGTAAAGAGTTTGACAATTTCACTGAGAATCAACTCATTAGTTTTAATCAAGCCATGTGCATTTAGTCATTGTGCAAATTGTAGACTATTGTACTTACTCTTTTGCAATTTGCTTAAATTCAAATTTGATGTTAACATGAAACTAATTGTTTAGAGATCTGAACATTGATTTTAGAGGGGAAAAATGTCTCATTTGAGAATTGAGCCAAAGTAATTGAGAAAAACTAACTAGGCATACATGGAATTGCATGGTTGTAAATATCATCTTGAGCGTAGACAAGTCAGTTATAGAAGAAGTTTGTCCCTGGTGCAGCGAGTTTTGCATGGATTTGCACAGCATGTTGTAATAAGGCTGGATGCAATCCTGCAAAACTCACCCCACATAACAGGGCTTTTTCATAAGCAGCAGCAGCTCCAGAGTGACAGGCAGAAGGCGACCGGCAATACTAGAAGTGCAAACATTGCAGTAGATTCACTGGCACTACCTGCACTGTGAGCACTTTGGAACTGCCAGGACAAACTCATATAGATCATAGAAAAACAATAATGAAAAAAATATATACATATTGCACAGTGTGATTAATAGCATAGTAATGTCAAAGTGGAGCAGGAACTGCATGTGAACAGAACTTAATGATAAATGAAGTTGGTTTTTGCTTCCACGTGCTGATTATACAGCTACTCCTGCCAAAAGGAGCATCTAGCGCAGTAGATACTAGACTACTTCACTAACTACACAAGATGCACCTTAACAGGAGGGCCATATTAATATTAAGTGAAGGACCTGAACTCCACCATTATACCTTCATTAACGATCCATCTTCATAACACCTAGGAAGACAAATAAAAAGATTAATCTTATTATATTATGCTTGCATAGTTTAAGAATTAAAACATATATGGCTGGTCTAAAGAATCAATTAAAATGTACACCAGCAAAATACAAAGGTTTAAATGACTGTAAAAATATTTCCATCTATTTAACTAGTAATTTCTGTCGTTTCTACTTGATTTTAGCTAGTTTTTTGAACAAGTAATTCAATTCTAAATGGATAAGTTAAAACTTATGACTGCAGGTTGTAACTGTGGATTAAGTTAATTAAGGTGTGCAATTTTAGTAAGTCGGAATTCTTCACAGTCCGTTTGGAGTCTGACTGAACGTCGGTGATTCTCGTGCTTGGCGCGCTTTGCTCGTGTTTCATTGGGTCTCTCAAAATGGAGGATCTTCAACTGAAGACAAGTACAACTTGTTGAAAGTTCTTCACTACTGTTATACGAGCTAATTGACGAACCTAAATACAACGCCTACTCCCAAAAGTGTCCACTCAAAACCCAAGTCACCTTAAAAATGAAGTTTTCTCCACCTAGTGTTGTCTATACTGCATTTATAGACCATAGATTGTACAAAAATAATAATAATAATAAAGAATTAGCGCAAAACGCCGCATTACGCGATATTTCGAATCACGCGCGTCCAGAAACGAACGAAAAACGCTGAACGATGAATATTCGCCTGTGAGACTGAAAGAGGTCGAATCTGCAAACATTAACTAGGCCTCGAGAGGTCGGTGCCCGAGCTTCTGCTTGTGTGGCCCACGAGCTCTCCTTTCAACGACACAGGCTGTCGTTTAAACGGCAGCAAACCCTCCAACGATAGAACTTATTACGCTAAAATTAAAGCAAATCAGCTGAAAAGTTTCTGATTACATAAGAGTGTGTATATGTGTTATCAACAGGAAACGAAATCATAGCATCTATAAGCTGACGACAATAACAAAACTGAGTTAAGTAAGCAGTTTTTAGAGGGTTAAACGACGGGCGCCTATAGCTGTTTTTCCACAACTCGTTTGCGTTAAAATTAGGTTAAATGCTCTTAATCCAACAACTATAGTTTCTCACCGGAGTTTGGGTTTAGATAGAATGGCCCTTGCTATGGAGAAGGGTTGCGGAGCCACGTGAAACTCACCAGTACTTTCAAATATGGGTTTGATAATAAACTGAAAATACACCGATAAAACCAGATTTGAGCTTCAAACTCGCGTTTTTGCAGTGTCTGAAATTATTAAACTCAATATAAATTTAAAACAGGGTCCAGATTTACTCAGCAAAGTAAGTGATTGACTCGCCTGTACACAAACTGTTAGTAAAACGGGTTAAATATTAATCAGCAAATCACGTAAAGGCAGACGTAATGGCTTAATTTCCTTTCCAAAAACTATTAGAACGGATGGCTTTGATAATAACACGGATTAAACATTAGATTTATTTGATACAGTCGCAAAAATGTTAGTCTCGTTATTTTAAAAACGAATTTCACTTACATGTGCTTAGTTAAGACAAACAAACACACCTCCAAATATATATAAGCGTTCAAGAGTCCATTAATTGATCCATCTCCTACATTGTCTGTTAGCTCCCCAGCTGCTCCACACACACAAAGCCTGTCCCACCAACAAACACTGTCACAATTTCAAAAGTTTCCACAATCATATCTCGCCACAGCAAAGACCCACGCGTGAACCCTGGTCACGACGAGAAATAAAAGTTGACGCTATAAGGCCTCCGCAGGAGTTAAACTAGCGCGTATTCGCGTAACCTCCGAGTTGTTTGGGATCATCAGGTTGGGCAAGGTTTACGAAAGAGGCGCGAACATCTCGTCATGTGATGATGGGCCTCGCGAGCCTCCTCCTCCTCCTCCTCCTCCTCCTCCTCTTCTTCCTCCTCCTCCTCCTCCTCACTCAATCCCCCCACCACAACTCACACATCCGCTCTCCATATCCCACTTACCACCACGTTCACATCATTGGTCTGAGTGCTAGTCTGCCTTTTTATTGTCGTTATTATAACATAAAGCAATTATAGAATTATAAAGCTATTAAAGAATTATAAAGCAATTACACTGTTGATTAGAATTAAAAGTGTTTGTTAAATTAGCCTATTTGTTCTTTTTGGAAAAGTTCAATGTAAATGTGTTTTTATGTTGTTGTAACATTTGTTTCATTAAAAACAAATACAGTGCAATCTAAAATTAGTTGACAGATTATTTTTCCGAACACTCATGTAATGTATTAACTAACATGAACTAACAATGAAAAATAATTTGTTACAGTATTTATTAATCTTTGTTAATGCAAGTTAAAAAAAATCTAGTTGTTCATTGTTTGTTTATGTTGGTGATAATGTTAACAAATACAACATTTGATTTCCATAATATACTGAAATTAACAAACTAAGATTAATAAATGCTGTATAAGTATTGTTCATTCTTAGTTCAAGTTAACTAATGGAACATTATTGTAAAGTGTTATCGTTCTATATGACTATAATTAAACATGTTGCTTTGGAATTACATGCATTATGAAAAGTGATACATCTGAAATTAATGTTTCATTTTTTTGCAAGTGGGTGAAAAAAAACAAAACAAAAACTTGGCATCCCAGGGCATGAAAACTCATGAGATTTGTTTTTGTGGTGTCATCCACATGTGCAAAGCTGGTTGATAACTGCAATAAATTAATAACCTTAACAGTTAGGCTACTTGTTTACATAGAATATATGATGTATTTTACATTATTTAGGCATCTGGAAGTGTATCAGTTTGACAGAATTTTCTACTTCATTGTGCCATAAGAAGTCAAAGTTCAAACTAAACTTTATTTAACATTTTTCTTTTTTTTACAATAGCATTTGTTTCAGAAAAACAGCAACCTACACACAGAAACAATAGCTATAACGTCACATTTGTAATATAAATCTATAGTGAAAACTATATTCCCATAACAGATTATAAATTCTACAAGTTGGACATGAATGGTTAAAAAAGCAGCCCAAACACAATAGGACACACTAGTGGGGAAAAGCAACAAATATGTAGCAATGTTTTACTAGAAATTTAAATGAAAAGTGGGTAACAAAAATCATGATTAATTTATATAAATTCACATAACAATCATTCTGGCATGCAGTCAGGTAAAAGTTGTGTGCATAAACACTGTGTAAAATAGACATTTGTGCATTAAATGGTCCACATACCAGATTTTGGGCGAAGTGAAGATTGAGGTCTCAGTGTCTTACCGCGCAGATGTTTCATGTTCAAACCATGTCGCCACTCAAAATAGACAACAAAATGTTATGTCATGCATGTAATTGTAGAGCATCCCCTTCTTCTCGTTGGGGGTGGTGAAGGAAAGTCCACGCAAAATCCTTCTGAAAATCTTTAATTTACAGGAGTTCTGCTCATCAAAACCAGTGGGAATTCTGGAAATGCAATCCTCAAGACATCTCATGTCATCAGAATGTTTCATAAAGATAGTTAGAATGTGAGACGCTCGGTTTGGTCTTATGGAAATGAATCCTATGGGTCAGTGAGAGACAAAAGGCTTTGGTAACCTTTGACCCCGGTTCACTCAACCCCCACTACTCCACACTGGGCTGTGTGTGCACCATTGTATTTGGCTTCAAAGAGCATTTCCCTCAGCATTCCCGCATCATTTTATCCACGAGTTCATTTTGGGTTTATTGTTGAGTCTGCTAATTAAAAAGCTCATGCAGATCAATTGTCAAACTCTTTTTTCCCCAAAAGACTTTTTAGAAACTAACAATTTTCTAAACTGATTTTAAGATCTGCAAGTTACCAGTATCTTCTTTAAATAGGAGGAAGTCTCTTGAGCGTCCTTTTGAACTTTAACCTACTTTTTTTCCTTTCTTCAAGGAACAAAGAAGATGATCAGCGTGAAAAAAAGGATAGGGTGTATGCATTTACTTATGCTAGTTGCTGAAAAACAAATTGAACTAGAAACATTGACTGAAGCATTTCAAGAATACAATGTTACTTGTTTCCAAATCCCAGACAAACAAAACCTTTCAGACATCTACAAAATCACTCTGCAAAAAAAATTATGATCAATAAGTTATGACAACATACGTTTTTACATTGCTTTAACTCACCACAATACGTTTTTCAACTTATAACAGTTTTCCATTTGTTTTATAATTTATAGTAAAATTACTTAAACATCCAAGTAGATTGTACTTTATTTAAGGCAGCAACCTTTTTTTTTTTTACAGTGTGAGCTTAATCATTTTGAGCAGGTGTTAGACTTCATAATGAACAGTTTTGATCGATTATTGTTGGCATTAAACTTCTGCAAATATACAATTCTAAAAATATAAGTGACTTTTTACACAGACACATTAGAATCCTTGCAGGTGAATGAATATCTGTAATTACACATTTAAAACAAAACTGATATAGATAATTATAAAACACTATACTTTTATATTAACATAAATATAACGCTCAGATTTGATTTCACAGGAGTTTCACAATATAATCTCAGACACTCTGACATGAATCAAAGACCTGCTTCCTTAAATTAAAATAGGAGGAATAAATAGTACACAGAACATCTCAAATTAAGCACTCTTATGTTTCTCTGTAATTTATATACAAAGCAATTTTCAAATAAATTACAAAGCAAATCAAAACTGCGAGCTCATATTGAGGTTAACGCAAATGAACTACCGTATGTACTTGTTGGGATAATGGCATGTAACGAAGAATTTAAACTCAACCAGCAGAGGGCGCTAAGTGTTCGTTGTTCTCTTGTACTGTAAACCGGAAGTTGCTCACTGACTGGATAGAGACCGTAGACCAACGACGCTGATGTTGTAAGCGTGAACCGCTAATGTTTCTTTAAAACCGACTTTTGGGTGAGAAAATACCTACAGCTTTGTACGTTTCATCAATGCCAGATAGTAAAAAATAAATAAATAAAAAAAAAACCGCTATAACGGGGTTGACGAGAGATTTGGTTTTGAACGACCAAGCATCCAGCCATTTTATTAATAACTGATGAAAGGAGAGGGCGATGAATGCCCTTATAGCACGCTGTGTTCCTTGAGGTTTTTTTTTGTTTTTTTTAGATCATTGTAATATAGTTCAAACTATACGAGGACCATGGAAATCACTGATCAAAACCCTGAACATGAGTCCAGCTCCAGAGATGGCCATCACTGGGTGGAGAAACTGTTCCCTCCTCGTTTCTCTTTCCAAAACTTGCTTGATAACCAGACCAACACGAATGAACGATGCAACAGCTCAACAAAATCACCATCCACCCCCTCTACAGACATTGATAAACCCATGAGCCACAGAAGGCAGATCTACCTGAGAGCTCTGAAAGAGGTTCAGCATGCTGAGCGACTGCTAAAGGAGACCGTGGCGAAGAGAATTATTAGGCATGAGCAGCCTGTAAATGGAGCAGACTCTGAAAATCCTACTGACCAGAGTGAGACTGCGGGACAGGTGTGCATTTGGAACGAGAGGGACATCAGCAAACTACGGGCTGGGTTTGTAGAAGTGGAGAAGGACAGATGGACACTAAGGCAACAGCTCAGTTGTACAGAGGAGCAGCTTAAGACAGAACATGAGCAAAGGATGAAGCTTCAAGGCCTGGTGGAGAAGCTTGAGGAGCAGTTAAGCCTTTCCAAAAAAACGGCTACACGTCAGGCCCTCGTGATAAATGATCTTAAGTCTGAGAGCCAAAAAATTAATGCTCAGTTACATAAGCTGACTATACAGGTCAGGGAAAAGGAAGTAGAGGCAGACATGTGGAGGACAACCCTGAGAAAAGCAAAAGAGGACATGCAGCAGATCACACAGGAGCGCTCCAACCTCATGTGGGAACTGGAAAGAGTGCAAGCGCAATGGAAGTCTGAAGGAGACAGGCTGAAAAAAGCAGCTCGGATAGAAGATGAGGCTGTGCTCCTGAGGCTTCAGAGGGAGGTGGAGCAGACCCGCGCTGACCTGCATGCTGAGAGAGAGAGTCACGCACGGAGCCGCACGGCCCTCGAGCTCCTACGCAGACACTTCAGCAGCCAATAATTAGTTGCAGTAATATTTAAAATGTAAAAAAAAAAAACTAATGTTACCACACAATAAGTGCCACGGTTTCTTTTATTTTCAATATGCCTCCACATTTGCTTTTTTTTTTTAAATAAAACTTTATGTACATATATAATCCTCTCCCACAGTGGAAACAAAACTCAAATGTGTGAAAAATGAGTGAAAAGCATAGCAAACATTTATCAGTCAAACTGCAAATAATAAAGGCGTGTGTATGTGTATGTGTATGTGTGTGTATATATATATATATATATATATATATATACACACTTACCAAATATTTCACATATTACTTTTAAACTCTTTGTCAGAGATCAGTATCACTGCATGGAGAATCTGAAGGCTCAAAGCTTAAAGCTTAAATGAGCTTAAAAGACAAAAACCTCCTTTAAAACCCTGTCAGCGGAATAATCACATTTGGCCAAACACCCATTCTTGTACTTTTTGGTATCAAATGACAAGTGATTTTACACATGGTGCAGTTTATAAGAGCAAGAAAGGCAGCTCAGAAGGTTTTTCCCCTTTACCCCCTAAATACTTACAATAAAGCACAAATCTACACACACAAGTTATACTTTCAAATCATTTGTGTCTGCCGAAGAGCTGACTGAACTGATGTCAAAGCACAAGAACACATTGACATTTAGATCGATCCATTAAAAACCTTTTAGAGTGTGGCTCATTTACACAAGCACGGCGAGTGCTCTCCTCACACTCGGGACAGTCCATGTACCCATTAGCAAACTGCAAAAAATTAAACTGTTTCCCTTGTAGGTCCTTTTCAGCATTACAAAGACCACAACTTTGGTGTTGTAAAGTCTTATTTTAGCTTGCATAATTCAAGCTACTGCCCCACATCCATAATAACAACAGAAACACTTGACAACAAATTGTGATTTGTTACTTAGTGCATTAGGTATCATGAACAGTTTTTTATTCATCTAGGTTAATGTTAATTATTAATAAATATGCCATTGTTCATTATTTATGTATAAACTAATGTTAATTTATGCAACTGTATTGAAATATATATTATTTTTTTTTTACATTAACAAAGATTAACCAATGCTAGTTCATGACACCAAATGCATGTCAATGAAATAAACCTGATACCAGAAACATTCTATTGAAGCAAAGCGGGGGGGAAACAGCACTTAGGAATTTAAAATCTGAGGTATATGAGAAAAGGAACTTGTGCAAATAGAGTACATAAAATATATTCAACTTAAGGTATAAAGACTAATGGTGGAACCTTTCAGTAGAATCCTGTTCTGCATTTCATCTAAAACTTCCAAGAGATACTGAAAGGAGAACCCAATTCTAAGTCTAGTCAGGCATCGTAAGATATACCGTGTTACCACAGCTTTGGCTCATTAAAGTTTGACAGTGCAGGACACGAAGAACTGTGTTAAATGGTCTTTCCTATTGAATCCATCTTTTAAAGGCTTTTAATTGGCTTGTCTAAGCTGTCCATCAAAATGCAGTATGAGGAATGACATGACATGCCCCAGCTCTAGCATTTCACATCCTTTCAATGTTACAGTGTGTGTGGAAGTTATCATGTCTTGCACTGTAATTGTGTACCATGTATTTCACCTTCACTGAAGTCTATGAACCCTGAATTCATTGCATTTTTTTTAATCTAGACTGAGAAAACTTATATTAAGGAGTATGGTTTTTTAAATCATTTTAAAGCAGTTTAAATAAAACTAGTCCTCCTAATGTGTTAACCCAAGCAAAAGCAGAATAATACTACAAATCCAATGTTATAGATAAATATAAATGTAATAGAAGACCCAGAATGACCAAGCTATTTAAATAAGGCACCCAGTTAAAATGGAAATTGAGTGCAGCATCCAACATGACCACTAAACTCCACAGCTGTTTTTTCAAAGATAAAGGTTTCGCTTGACCACATGACATTTTCTGGCTTTTTAAATGCTTTAACGTCCCTTAACTAGTTTAAATGTGAGAATGTGTTTGTGAACTTAAATAAGGCCTCATAATGTCCTGTATTTATGACCTACCGTTTTACAATATTTGGTTGTCTTGTGCTAAGAGTATGAACTGGCACTAATGGCCAACCTGGAGCAAAGCTACCAGATTTAGTGCAAATATGCAGAGCCATGCCTTGTACCAATATACTTGTTCTAACTTTTAAAAATGTTAAAAAGCCATGAGCAGGCTTTAGATACTGTATACTTCTCATTCACATGAATTTGGATACTTTTTAAATCTAAGATTTACCGCCTGAAGGTAAATCAATTGTACTTCCTTTTGTCTTAGGGCAGTGCTAAAATATATATATAGGTTTAAATGGAGTGCTTGGGTTCTACTTGCTCCTCCCGCAGCAGAAACCCTGCTCGCCCCAACTAAAGGGACAGACATGTGTTTGCACTTTCTGCCAGCATTTCTCCACCTGTTTCAGAAGTTAGATGTACATATATTTAGTCCAAGTGATTTCTTTCTTTGACTTATTTAGCTGTCCCTCCCATCCAATTCTCACCCACATAATCAAACCACATCACTAGGCGAGCGCCCCATTTCTACACTCCACGTTTTCCATTAGGACTCCTCTGCAGGTGCAGGCCGTTTGATGTCCCGGATCTGCTTAATGAGATAGTTCTTCTCATCGCAGAACTGCTCGTCTTCTGAACGGTCCGTTTGAAAGTGGCTCAGGAACTCCACCAACTTGGACTGATTCTTGATGAGGATGTCCAGCACAGGCTGTGTCTTATTGGGGTTGGCCACAAACACCTGAGAGGACACAAGAAACCCGTAAAAGTCACTGAATCTCCATTCATGCGGTCCCTAGTAACTGACCCTGACCGGTTTACATTCAAAAAGGCAGGGCAGAACTGGGACAGGAGACCGGTCAGCTGTTGAGTGCGGAAAGTAATTGGAGTAGACGGAGGGAAAAGCAGACAAGCAAAGTGCCAAACTCAAATATATTAAAGTTGCATGAAATGCTGTGCATTTAAACACATACCTTAAAGACATGGAAGGCTTCAAATTGAATGTTGCGGCTGTTGTCTCTCAACATGTTCATCATCAGCTTTAGGTTCTCAGCTCGACTGATGTATTTGGTCATGACTGTGAAGTTGTGTCTGTCCAGTAGTAGTTCTCCCAAAAGCTGGATATCATTAGATAGTCAGTAATAACACACTTAAGCGCAACAACAAATGGTAAGAATAAAGCAAAACCACCAAACATATTGCTGCTTTTGTGAAACCAAATAAGGTTTGCCATGAATGAAATTTCAATGTAAGCCAAGAGCTTCAACTAACATTCTTTCATCCAAGCAACTTAAGCTGTAAGAATTTATTTCTTCTGCTGAACACAAAAGAAGAATATGAATGTAAGAATGTTGAAAACCAGACAGTTGATATACCCCATTGACTTCCATAGTAGGAAAAAAACAAAATACTATGGAAGTCAATGGGGTCCATCAACTGTCTGGTTACCAACATTCTTCAAAATGTCTTTTGTGTTCAGCAGAATAAATAAATTCTTACAGGTTTGAAACAACTTGAGGGTGAGTAAATGATGACAGAATTTTCATTCTCTGCCTCAAGGGTTGGAATACCATTACAGCCTTAAATAATTGAAAGCAACTCTGTGAAAATAGTGGTTTACTCTCACCTTCAGAGACTGGCGCTTGGTGACATAGTTCTCAGAATGCAGCAGCTTTTCATACTCCGTGAACACCTGAAAACAAATGATTTATCATAATATTTCTCCATGTAGTAGAGCAGCTAAAATCACTTATATACAAAAGCACTGGCACATGAAATATTGAGTAACAAGAATTACTCACTCTGTCATAATTTGTCTCCAAGAAATCTGCACACATGATCTTGTGTCTTGTCAGGAGATCCTAAAAACAAAGTCTTAAGGTAAATACACTTATGTCATGTAAAAAAAAAAAGAAGAACATTCTGTCATACAAATTCAGGCATGCACCTTTAAGCTTCTGTTTAACATATTTTATGTGCTTTATTGTTGATCAATGTTTATATATGAATAAAAGCATAAAGTAAATCTGTTCATCATATAAAGCGATTGTGTCTCTTCAGAAGACTTGGATTAAACCGCTTGATTATTATGGATTACTTTTACCATCACTTTATGTACTTTTTGAAGCATGAACATATTGATCACATAGATGTTCAATGGATTGACAAAAATGGGAATGTGTTAAGAATGACATGTGGGTGAGCAAATGATGACAGAACTTTTACTTTAGGTTCAGTCATCTAACCCTCCAAGTTAAAGGGGAAAAAAAGACAAAATACTACAGTGGCTTGTGTCAAAAACATTGCGAGAAATAGTTTGGGGTGTCATTGTTAGTGTAATTATATTTTTAAGTACTGTGTATAATGTTAAGTAACTACATGTACTTACTATAGGGTTAGGGTAGGATTAGGATTTGGTTGAGGGCTATTAGAATGTAATTATGCATAATTTACTGTTATTACTATGATAAGTACATGTAACACGTAACAAAGACACTGTAAAATAAAGTGTTATCATAGTTTGTTATTGCAAGAAATGTCAGTGTGCAAGATTTTTAATTTTTTTTCACTTCATAATAGATAATGTTTACAAACCTACCAGTAACTTTCAGGTGTGATGTGCATTTTTTTATGGTTTTATTTATTTTAATTGGAAAAACTTTTTTGAATCATTTTTATGACATCACTAAATGATGGTTAAGCGATAAATTATCACTTTTCTGCTATTTTTTTTTTTGTGTATTGTAGCATTTTTCATGCTCTTAAGACAAAGACAAAGTTTACAAGTGAAAAACCCACAGAATGGATGATGCTTTGTGTACATGTCATACCTTAAAAGAGGCAAAAGCATCAGAGGCAATGTCGAAGGTAGACAGCTCCACATAGCGAAAGAAGCAGAAGAAATCCTCCGAGAACAGAAGGATTCGGGCCAGAGGTTCATGACGCAGACATTCCCTCAGCATCATGCCACAGTTAAGGGCCACTTCTGGGGTTTCATAGCTGCTTTCAAAAGTCAGATTTTTTAAAAATTGTTAACATGCAAGACCCACACTTGTTTGTATGCATTTACATTAGAGGACAAAGGGGATGTCTGGTCTAGGAAAATTGACACCATTTATTCAAATATTATAAACAATTTGTTAAAGAACAATTTGTTAAGCATATTGCATAGTTGTGCGGACAATTTTTGTCCAGACTGTCATACAAAGAAATTATAAGCACATGCAAAAACAAGAGAGAACTAAAGAAATAATAATATAATAACTGATTATGTTTTAGTCATTGTAAGATTTTTTTCCTATGAACTTTGTTTCTCTAAGCATTTTGTTTTTGCATGGTAAAATAAAACCTGTAGCTTGCTCATTCATTTTGACAATATATAAAATATATAAAAAATTGATGGATTGTAGGGTCATTAAAAAAAAAAACACATTTTGGCCACTGCTGTATAAAACATTACCCAGAATAACCCCTCTCAAAAAAGTCACTACAGTGTCAATAACTAGATATGTTTGTACTGTGAAAGCTAAACCCTCATTGGCAGCTCAGCCACGTGGACAGGATATGGGAAAATGATGGTCCTAAAATAACCATACAACCACAGACTCCCATAACATCAAACGGAAAAGCCAGGCTAATCAATGGCTTCCGAAAGTGTTGATCCATGACTCTGCCCTGGGGTCTGGAAACTCACCCTTTCAGCAGCATAAAGAGGATCTGAGAGTGGGAAGAGATGTACTCCACAGTCGGGGTGCGAGCGCCAATCTGCCGACGTACAATGTTGCTAAACAGATGCACCACATCCTTCTTTCCCTTTGGTGAACAACGTATTATGAATCAAAGAGAGCAAACAGCAAAAGTGTGGTTAGTGCACAGAGCAATATATCTTCCAGCAGGATGGAAGTAGTTGTAATCCAAACATTTCAAATGGAATGATATGCACCTCAAAATCAATTCTCTGTAGATTTGCTATGAGTGAAATGAGGAGGTTGGTGTTGTAGAGCTCTTGAGCTAGTTGGGCCACTGCCTCAGTCTGAGGCTCCTTGTCTCCGGTGCCAGACAGCACCTCTTTCAACGATGCAAGATTTTTTGATACTTCCTCCGCAACCTACAGGAAAAACAGTGAGTTTTTCTGACTCAGTCACAGACCACGGTCTGCCGAAACATTTGCATTGAGATTTTAACAAAACAAAAAAAGGAGTGACCTTTTCACATTTCTTGCTTTCAGATGATTCCAGCTTCTCCAAGTATGCCACATTCTCCTTCAGACTCTTCACAATCTCTGCAGGGCTCTTCTGAGACTTCCCGAAGGGGAATGGCATGGTTTTAGCTGGGATGCGTGTTGGACTTCGAAGGACAAACAGAAAAGTTTCACCTTTAAATTAAACGAAACAAAAAAAAGTGAACAAAATTAACAATGAGTAAAGAATAAACTAAAAATATGAGTCATTATAATGGTTAAAAGGACAACCCTGAAAAGACAGGCATTTTCAAAGCAGCCAAAATAATCATTTTAACCATTTCGTTTATACACTTCAGAGTTTAAACATGCAATGGAAACTGCCTGTACTGTTATTACTGCTAACACAACAATAAAAACACGTTAAGAGGACAGTCTCTGTCAAGAGTGCTCTGACATACTAAAAACAACATGTATTGTGGATTAATTTGCATTACACTAATATTATTTGCAGACTATAAGCCTTATGACTGTTTATTTATTATTATTGCGCAAGTAATAAACCAAACATGTTATGAAACGCCTTCTAAACTTGCTTAACACTTACAAGTACAAAAAAAGATTTCATCACATGTGAAAGCATGACACAAAAGAGGAAAACATGTACTAAACGAGTCACTTCTATGAGCAACTAGGCAATTTGTTCAACTTGAAAAACAGCTAATACCCCGATGAGCTAAGCTAACGTTAACCGCCACCCAGCACTTATCGATCAACACTTCTCAGGAACTCAATATTACTCATCACAGTCACTTTACTGTTAGTGTGCCACCCTATACAGCCTTATCAGGTACCCATAAAAACAAATATCTGTAACACGGGGAGAAATAAAATCCACTTCTTTTCAATCTTTCAGCAGGCTGGACATGTAACGTTAACGTTAGCCATGTAAGTTAGCTCGCTGCTAACCGACTTCTTTCAAGCATGGCCAAATGAGCACGAAAAATAACCCAAACCAGGAAACTAACCACTTAGATAACTTCTTTAGCAACCTTTTCCATCGATGTAATTTGTCAGAGTGGGTTTTATTCACACGGTTCCTCTAAATTTCCTGTTAGACGCAGTTAGAGCTGAGCCTTTCAACTTTTCAATGACATTTTTGACAGTTGGTCAAGTCGCGAACATTATAAGCTGATCCTTTATCGTGAACAGAACAAAAATGATCGAGAAACTAATTTGAAAACAACAAATCAACATAAAAATGAATTTAAAAAATGTGTACTTAAAGTGCGATGTAGAGAGAGAGAGAGAGAAAACAACACGTCAGGCTAAGTGGATGTGTGTTAGCAGGAGGTGGAAGGAAGGCAGACACTCACCGCGTTCACCACTCAAAACGTCCACTTTAAAATCCAAACAACGAGACGAGAAGAATCGTTAGATCGAGCTGTTCGCAGCTAGATATAGAACTGTAAATCCAGTTCAAACTATAACGAACTAAATATTTATCTCCCCAAAAGGAGATAACTATTGAGTTAGTAACTGCGAATAATTTAGGAGTGGTTTGTTGCTCGTACACTTCTGCCGCTTTACTTTACCAGGGAAGTTGAAGAAGAGAGTTTTCGAAGTACGCCCCCTTATTAATTGACGCCAACTCTGACCAATCAGAACACGAGACGGAGGCGCACACCCTGACCAGAAACCGAACTGAATGAAGATGAACTGAGTGAGGCAACAAAACCACTGAAAGCAGAACTGGATTATGGACCAGGGCTGCGTTTCTCGAAAGCATCGTAAGCCTAAGTAGACCGTAGAACTACTGCCACCAATGGTTTCTACGATCAACTTAGCTCACGATGCTTTTTGAGAAATGCAGCCCAGGTTGTGATGGGAGAAACGAATCTTTTCGAAACTTCGAATCAAGTGAACCAAGTGATGAATATGATGAATCATTGTCTCGAAACGCAACACGCTGGTGACCCCTGCTGGCCAGAACAGTGCAAATGCAGCGAAAACTCATTTTATGCACAAATTGCATAAAAACGCCTTTTACAAATCAATTGCAAATGTTTTATTGAAGGTGTAATCAATTAAATGCATACAAAACTAAAAACTAATACTATTAAATGAAGTGTGTTTATGATATGTGATATCCAATAAGAGACTTTAAAATGCAAATCTTCCTTTTTCGTATACATATGTGTCATTAAATGTTTACAAATGTATTAAATTGATCCAAGATCAGGTAAAACTCCTATAAAGACACTGGTCCATGGGTTCATGACATCCCACCATAATCATTTGTTTCGAAACAAGAAACCAGGCCAGTGTTGGGAGGGCTCCGAAGCCTAATGCGAAAAGAGAATACTTAGCTAAACACCGGTGCCGTTGTTACACAAGCTGACCACTAGGGCCCCTGACTACTATTTTGATATTTTATATAACTTTAGCATCCCAAAATACATGCTTCGTAATTTTTAGGCAAGTCACTCTTGCTTGTACCCGTGGTCATTCTGTTTGGACTGATGGATCACACACACACACACACACACACACACACACACAAACACACACTCATTTTCATGTTGTGTCTGTTATATTTTGTTATTGTTTTAGTGTTTGGTTTGTTTGGAATGGAAGTATGGAAGCTTGTTTCTGCCACGCAATAAAAAAAAATAAAAAGGGTAACTGTGAATTTATATCTCACAATTCTGAGGAAAATTCTTTCTTTTTTTAATTCCATGCCAAAAACAAGCTTTCCATGAAAGTGCTTTATAAAGCAAACATAGTAGTGATAGTAGGCCTAGTACGTAGTAGTAGCTGTCAGTTGCATGACAAAGCTGGTCGTGATATGTTCATTTCACGTGAGTATACATCATCAGCAACATCTCAAAAGTTCTGTTCATGTTTTAATGCTTGTCACACCAACGACAATAACTATAACATTTTAATTATCGTTATAACAATAGAGATGACCTCACCACAACTATAGCGACATGGAGGAATGATGTCGGAATTATTTCCAGAATGATCATTCCTAGCTACTATTCAATAAAAACAGTGCCACCCAACTTTAAAAAGCTTGACCATATGTGGCTGATGACAAAGAAACTCCAGCGCGCGCTTAAAATACAGAACGTTATATAACGGACAATAACGTAATACAAGTTATAGCCTACAACCCCATTTCCGAAAAGTTTGGATTTTTTAAATGCAATTAAATCAATAACCTGTGATTTGTTAATTCTCTTAAACCTTTATTTAACTGTCAAAAGTACAAAGAAAATATTTCCAATGTTTTCACTGACCAACTTAATTGTCCAACTTTTTGTAAATACAAACAAATTTTGATTTTGATGGCTGCAACACACTCCAAAAAAGTTGGGACAGAGCCATGTTTACCACTGTGTCACATCACCTTTCCTTTGAATTGCACTTTTTAATCGTTTGGGAACTGAGGATACATTTTATTGCAGTTTTGCAAGTGGAATTTTCTGCCCAATCCAAGATGCTCAACAGTCTGTGGTCATTGTTGTCTGATTCTCCTTTTCATGATGGGCCATATTTTCAATAAGAGATCGATATGTACTGCAGGCATGCAGTCAAGCACATGGTGTAAAGTGTCTACGAAACCACTCTGTTTTAGCATGTGCAGAATGAGGCCTGGCATTGTTTTGCTTCCCAGGAAAAATGTAATCTTGATGGCAGTGTATGTCTCTATTATTATCCCACCTCAACGTCATGCAGTGTTACTTTCACACATTATGCAAGTCACCCATGCCGTTTGCACTGATGCACCCAAATACATTGACAGATGTTTGCTTTTGCACCTGTCTGATGAAAGTCTGGTCAGTTTTTCTGTTTTTCCCAAAAAACTTGCTGAAACGTGCATGGGCTCATTGTGACAGCACACATTTCCACTTTCTTTTAGACCATCTGAGATGAGCTCGCCTGCATCTCTGCATAGAATTGATGTATTTCTCCTTGCTTAACTGAGATTTGAGTTGCATTCCAGACTGTGTTAAGTGACAATGGTTTTCCAAAGTACTCCTGATCCCATGTGGCTGTATTTAGCACAGTAGCATGACCTACACAAACTGAGATTTCTCTGGATTCCCTGATTCTTTTCACAATGTTATGTAGATGGTGAAAGACCTAAATTCTTTGCAATCTTGCATGGAGAAATGTGATTTCTGAATGGTTTGACTGACAACTCTTTCATGAAATTTGGCACAAAATGGTGAGACAGGACACATCTTTGCTTGCAAAGACTGAAATGCTCCTTTACCAAATCATAATACCCTCACCTATTACCAATTCACCTGCTTATTGTGGACTGTTTCAAAATGATTTAACATGGATATTCTATTATCTTTTCACTTTGTGTGTGTGTGTGTGTGTGTGTGTGTGTGTGTGTGTGTGTGTGTGTGTGTGTGTGTGTGTGTGTGTGTGTGTGTGTGTGTGTGTGTGTGTGTGTGTTGCAGCCACCAAAATCAGAATTGGTTTTCAGAATTTGGTCAGTGAAAACATTGGAAATCTTTTCTTTGTACTTTTTTTCAGTTAAATACATGTTGAAGAGACTCACAGATTCTTGATTTTATTACACATTACAAAATATTCCAACTTTTCTGGAAATGGGGTTATATATACACACATAAAACTAGACAAATAAATAATGTATGTACACAATAGACAAGATCTACCAAATATGTACAAAATAATACCACTAATTATGCAAGGGAATGTGGAGTGTGTGAAGAAAAATGATTTACCAAAAGGATAAAGGTATCTGTGGTGCGCATGGGCCTCAAAAAGATGGATATGTGACTGAGCACTTTTTTTTTTTATACTAGAAATGTAGTATGGTCTACATTTATACATTTGGCCCAACATTTGGTAAATATGCACATAAATATTTAATTATATATAGGGTGAATTCAGGTTGATTGGGACACTTTTTCCCAGTTATCTCAATGGAAAAATGTGTCCCAATCCAGGGGTTTTCAAACTAGAGTCCGGGGACCCGCAAGGGAATGACAGAGGCTCCGTGGAAAAGGCTAGAGAAAAACTGTAAAAACGAAATAATAATAATAGTATTCAAATAAATGAGTAAAGAAGAAAATTGAATCTAAATAAAAAATTGTGATTAAAATAAAAATTATTTAGTTATTCATCTATTCGATATACCCCTGGTTTTACAGAGAAGGCTTAAGCTAGTCCTAGACTAAAATACGTGTTTGATCTGTTTTAAAAGAAAGCAACTTAAATATCTTTAAAATTGTAAGTGCCATTGTTTTGTCTCAAGATGCACATAAAAGTTTATAAAAGCTATACTTAAATGTCCTAATTAAACTAAGGCCTGATCCTGTCTTAATCTAAGCCCTGTCTGTGAAACCGGGCCTAAACTAGATTAAAATAAATAAAATAAATAATTAATATACAAATTTGATTCGAATTAAGTAAATAAACAAAAAATAAATAATACATATAACAATACATTACTACATGTAGGCTAACTGATACTAATTTTAGATTAATAGGCTAATATTATTATTTTCTGTGTGTAAATTGGATGTTCGTAAAAGAAGGACGCATTATAAATGTACACAGGGATGATCATATTTGGGTAAATATTGGGTTAATATTTCATGCTTAATATTTCTGTGTAAATACTTACATTTTATAAAAATGTTATCCACACGCCATCCGCATTTTGTCAGTCCATTATGCAACTCATCTGTATATTTGCTCGTCTAGGCCTATTCCTCAAGCTATCTTGACGGTAGTCTCGCGTAGCCAGACCTTCAGACTGACGGCTGAAGGTCTGGAATTCATAGCAGCTTTCTTTGGCCAAGGCCCGCCCATAAGGCCGTTTGACCGACATGTCAAACAACCAATTACAGTTCGTTTCGTTCAGTGTCACGTTTCGTTGCGTGGAAATGTCCCCACAACAACAGATCGGCGTGCAACCATAGACTGCAACAAGTCAGTCAGCATAGAAAATCAAAGAAGGAGAAGAAAACAAGCAGTAAGTCATTGATCTGTTTGTGCACGTATAACAACAATTGCGTCTGCATTACCACATCTGATCAAAACACCGAGTAAATCAGTAGGAAACGCAATTACACGTCTGCGCTTTGTTTCCAGGCGGACCGAAAATAAACGCGACACTCGCGCCCCCCGGAAATCCGATAAAATTCAACCAATCAGATGACGACTTCGACATTCCTGAAGTGTTTCCAGTTAAGTGTACCATATGCATCAGACGTTTAGCCAACGTTCCGTGGGCGTGACGTCTGAGGCTGAGACTATCTTGACGGTGACCACAGTAGGCTACGTAAGGGGCGTGCGCGTATGCCTTCAATGTCGGACAAACATGCTTTTTGCAGTGCGCGACGTCACTTGAACGCCTCGCAATGGTGAGAGGCAGAACTTGCAAGCAGAAGCACTCAAAGCTCAGCGAGAGGAAGAGCGAGAACACGCGCTCGCAGCCACTATAAATCTGTCCCCATTCAACACAGCAGCGGTAAGAGCTCACGATATGTCACTAAGACACTGCAATGTACAGTTTACAGTCAGGAAAGCAATGGGGTGAGTGGAACAATTGTCGGAACTAGCTTCGTCTTTTTGCTGCGATATGTAAATACCTTTCGTATGGCGGGTCTCCCCATGTGAAGCGGGCAAATTGATCCCGAAGCGAACAATGTATTATAAAAAACAAATTATGGCTTCCATTCACCCCAGAAGTTCAGATTAAAATATCTGCTCACAGTTTTTCCTCATCAGTATTGTTTTAGCCACGGTATGATGTGGGCCTTAATGGGCTACACTTATACAGATATACACATCTTTGTATAATTTGAGGTGGACCCCAGATTTGACTCAGTCTTATATTAGTTCATATTCACTGGAAAGTAAAAGAGTTTTGTTAAAAGCGAAACAAGAGCTTTGTCGTGGGCCTGTATATCCTCCTCCTCCCTTATTTGTGAAAACGGTGTGAGGGATGCCGCCGTGTTGTTCCTTGTGTGTTTTAGAGGGGTTCGTTGAGACTTTGGGCAGGTTGTATCAGCTGTTCTGTGGATACAGAGTGTCGCGCGGTGTTGCGTTGCTGCTGTTTATGTTGCAGCGCGAGAGCAGCTTCTCGGCTATCATGGCAGCGGATGAGCTTCTCTGTTGTGCGAAGGCGGGTAAAGCCATCGCGACTCTGAACAACACGCCATCCATCTCAAAACACGATACGAATGATGGATAGATAATCGTACCAGCGAAATCTCGATATTTTTCAGTTTTGGGTGAAACTGATGAGTTAGCCGTCTCGCGCTGGGGCTGTTTTGTGAACTCGGTCAGAGCTGCCTATTGGCAATGCAGTGTTTCGAATACGCCACCCATGTACTTTTCCTACATTATTGTAATGCCAATAAAATGGTGTAGTCACCACAAGGTTGTATTAACAGGTTTTGTGTGTCGTATGCTCGCACGGTTTGTCCGTTTTTCCGTCATAGAGAGATATGTTTTCCACAAGGGATAAACTTGTTGACATATGTACTTAAACCATACAGTCTAATACACCATACTTGTAGTAAGATCTCAGTTCATCGGGTTTTAAGTAGTTAAATAAGGGGGTTTCAAACTTTTTGGACCCCCAAATACAATTATCCCCATTGCGAGGGGACCCCCTCCTAAAATATAAAGGCAACTATGTCTTCATGTATATAAACATACATTTATTTAACACAATTTTAACCGTAGCATTATATAGACATCATTTTGTTTTATATTTCCAATAATATGAAAATTTATTAATGTGAGCTTTGATATTCACTTTTAAAACAGATTTTTGTTTTGTTTAGTAGTGATTTTTTTAGTAGTAATTTCTGTAGAACGCAGAATGAAACAATTATATACATTTTGCTAAATGTGTTAAATTGTCTTAAAAAATACGTTTTGTGTGTAATTTTTTTTCTTTTATACTTTCTATTTAAAGTTCTAAATTGAAAAGATTTTGGAAAACTGTGATTCTGTTTATTTCTTCTATAAGTGTTTTTTTTTTATGTAGATGTAATATTTAAATGATTATTTGTGAGAATATTAGCAATATACCTTTTTATATTATCCATCAAACATTTTCATACTAGACTGTTGCAATAAAGACATTTGGGGGAAGTTTAAGTCATGCGGGTCATGTATTTCCTTTTTGGGGAAATTTCAAAGCAAACAAATTAGTTTAATAACTGAGTTGCATAAGCAAACTAACTACAACCATCTGTCTAAACTATATTTTTCTCTCATATAGAGAGTGATTCAATAACAGATGTAGGAGTTTCAAAAATAACCAAAAAAACAAACAACCAAACATGCATTTAACCATCTGTTGCTCTATATACTTGCACAAAGCGTAGAAAGTTATTTCTTCAGATCTAAACCACAAAAATGATCTTTGCTCTTCCTACCTGTACACTGCAGGGCAATTGCAATGTCTTTTTGTTTTTGTTTTTGTCTTCAAAACAGAGGAGAGGTGGAGTGTGTGAAAACTGATCATGTCAGGACAGAGAAAAGGAGCTTCCGCACGTCTTCGAAAATGTGCCTTCTGTAGAACCAACCGAGATAAAGAGTGTGGACAGTTACTGGTGTCAGAGAACCACAGGGTGGCAGCTCACCACAAGTGCATGGTATGTTAGCTGTCCACTAGCTTAGCTTTCTTCTATATTTGTAAAAAGGGATGAAAACAGCTCTTATTCATACATTTATTTGCCTAGTTTCATAAAACTGATCTCAGAGAATATGAATATTGAGCAATCACATGTGTTGTGACTATGACATTGTTATATATACAAATAAATATGAAAAGTATATATTTTGACACATTGCATGTCTAACATTTGACTTGTGATTGTTTTACTCAGCTTTTCTCATCGGCATTGGTCACATCTCACTCGGAGAGTGAAAACATTGGAGGCTTTTCTGTTGAAGATGTGAAGAAGGAGATAAAAAGAGGAAATAAACTAGTAAGCTCTCACAAAATTCAGTTGTCCCTTTAGGCTGAAAATAGAGAGCAAACATACAGCTTTTCTATCTCACCTGCTGATTTCCTGTTCAGATGTGCACTTCCTGTCATCGGCCCGGGGCGACCATCGGCTGTGATGTAAAGACATGTAGGCGGACGTATCACTATTATTGCGCTCTATGGGACAAGGCACAGACCAAGGAGAATCCCTCTCAAGGCATCTACCTGTAAGCATATTGACGATGCTGCTTATCGCAGAACTGCATATGTTTTATAACTATGTGAGTTTTTTTTTCTTTTCTTTTTTCCCGAAAATTAGTGTTTACTGTCGCAAACACAGAGATGCCTCTCAAGATGGCAGTGATGGTAACTAGTTGTCTCTACGTCCTTTAATGTTGGGCACTAACCTGCTTGTGGGCTATTGCGTTTATCATCGATTTGCTCTTATTCCAGATGAACAGGAAGTTCCAGCCAATGACTCGGATTCATCTCCACCGAGGAGCAGGGGAAGGGGGCGTTTCGAGAAAAGCAGAATCAGAGGTGTGTCGCGCGGACAGTCAGATGACACTCGATCCACCTCGTCACAAGGCAATGATGATACAGAGAGCTCCTCACATGTAAGCCACCTTATCTACTTTTTTTCTTCTTAATAACCCAATTTATTTGGGTTCAGTGGTTGGCATGTGTTAATTTGTCATGTGCTTGTGTGTGGCACAGCGAGACCGGTCCCCTCTGAGAGGCAGCCCCAGTGATTCAGGCCTTCGCTGTGGCTTCTGTCATGCCGGTGAAGAGGAGAATGAGACGCGGGGTGTGCTCCACTCTGACAATGCCAAGAAGGTGGCTGCCCACTACAAATGCATGGTGAGGCTTCTTCAGTCCTGAAAAACAATGGATCATATTTAAATTGCTCCTATTATGCTTTTTCGAATATTACCTTTCATGCAGTGTGTAATATAGCTGTTTGTGAATGTAAAAGATCTGCAAAGTGCACAGCAAATAAAGTTATTGCTAGGGTTGTGCCGATAGTCGATAGTATCGTGTATTGACGATAGTCAGAGATATTGCCAATGCCTTTGACTATATCAAGGTGATAATTGGCTGGTTTTCCCATTAATGTATTCAATTAATATTATTAATAGTAGTAGTAATATAGTTGTTGTTATTATCAGGCTAGTATTATCAAATTAATATTAGGACGTACAATTCATTCCCTAATTTCATAACGACATCACCACATAACCATACTGCGAAACCGACACGCGCATATGAGGATTAAGGACTCCTCAATGAAAGTTCACAAATTTTCAAGAGTGCTTGTTATAAAAGAGACGCATCATTTTTATACAGTTGTTGTTTGAGCCAAAGTGAAAACGGCATCGTTGTTCATCAGCATTTTGTTTTGTTTCCATAGCACATTAACAAAATATTTGGTAACACTTTATTTTACAGTGTCATTGTAACATATGTTACATGTAGTTACTATAGTAATAACTATAAATTATTTAGAAACTAACCCTAAACCAAATCAAACCCTAGTCCTAACCCTTTAGTAAGTACATGTAGTTACTTATTACTTAAATGTATAATTACAGTGTAACAACGGCACCTTAAAATAAAGTGTAACCAAATATTTTAATGCCACAAATAACAATACAAATTATTATTAATAACATTATTATTACTAAAATTATATAGGCCTAATAACAGTCTTTATGTTCGAACACAGAACAATATTTAGTCATCGATGAAAATCAAAAGCAGCTTCAAACATGGACTTAAAAATATTCAGCCACTAAATTAAGATAATTGATGTACCGTTATCAGCACTGAGGTAGATTCAGCTCTCGTCATGTCAGAGAATTAATGCGACGTCCAGCATCAGATGTTGAAAGCTCGGTTTCTCTTTCACTTCAGCTTTCAGGGAAAAATTGACTGGTTAGACTCATTCACCGGCATAACTCTCGTGCGATGTATGCAAATTGCATGCGTGATATTCACGGGCTCGCCTTTTGGGTGAAATATTTCAATGCGACGTGACTTTATTTCTTCAATATGATAGAAAGATGACAATTTTTCCGCAATAATAAAACAAAGTAAATAATTAAATAAATGAGTAAATGATCAAATAAGTAAACTATTGCACCCTGGTCGAACAAACCATTTTCAGACTCAAATGAAGGGATGTGCAATGTATATTATAAGAACATTTTTTAGAACCTTTTAACCTTTAACAAATTAGGAACCTTTAAACAACACCCTTTTTTTTTTTTCTTTTTTTTTTTTTTTTTTTAAATGTATCTTTGATACAAGATATTTAGTACTGAAAAAGTATTTTACTCCATGTTATTTTTAGATTTATTTTAGGTTTGGAAAAGTTTGATTCAGCCTGTTCCGTTAAAACGTCTTTTATTTTCTCTGTTTTTGTCACAGCTTTTTTCTTCGGGTACCGTCCAGCTAACTACCACCTCGCGTGCTGAATTTGGGAACTTTGACATTAAAACGGTTATCCAGGAAATCAAAAGAGGAAAAAGAATGGTGAAATTTTCTAAATTTAATTCAATATAGAATTACTAAACTATATTGCTGACTGATAAGAATGTGAACTAAATATAGGTTTACACCATGGTCAGTAGAAAATATATCTTTTTTTTTTTTTTGGTATGATTTGGTTATTATATTAATTCAAAGTCAGTTAATGTATTTTTGGTCATTTCAGAAATGCACACTTTGTGCCCAGCTTGGAGCCACCATTGGATGTGAGATAAAAGCCTGCGTGAAAACCTACCATTATCACTGTGGCCTGGAAGACAAGGCCAAATACATAGAGAATATGGCTAGAGGCATTTACAAGTATGTTCTAACTATTGACTGCTTGTTTTCCTTATTATACAAATATAAATAGCCTGGTAATATAATAAGATTTGACTCTTGTTCCAAATGGTTCTTACATTCTGTATACACACTGAAACCATCAGGACAGTGAACAAGGGCTGGGTGATATGGACAAAAAAATTCAATTTTTTTTTTTTTTTTGAAATTTATTTGAATGGCCATTTACAATATACTATATCTTCTACTTTTTCTTTTCTTTTTGGGTTTAAAAAGAAAAATTATATTTATTTTAAGAAATGCTGTTTCACATCCTACCCAATGTTGTCCTACAAACAATATTCATATTGAAGGCTATGAAAACAAATCTAGTGAAATGTAACCATGTAGGCTATGCTATATATATTATGTGCCAAAAAGGGTTTAAATCACAATACATTCTAACATTGTAACAACATTAAAATATTAAAACAAAAAAAATGCTTTTTAAAGCAGAAGCAAATCAAATCAAAAGCACAAACTAAATGTTAACTGGTAAGAGAAACACACATTCAACTGAGCTTAGTAATTATATTAGCCTTCATTTGATTACCCCATGACAGTAGTCACTTTCGTTACAGTACTGCTATCATAAAAATACACTTGTAGGTCTAAAATTCTACATATGGCACATTTAATGTCCAACAACGAATATTTTATTATTCAGAATTCTTGCGCTCCATCTGTTTGGCGCTTCCGTGCGGCGGCGTGATTTCACTGAAGTCTGTGAAGTTTAGCAGAGACTTGCTTGCATAACACCAGTCCCCTTCTGACAGCAAAATCGTTCTAACGTTTACAGATGGAGAATATACCTGTGAAATGTAAGTTATGCAGTGAGGAAAACACCACATCTCAAACGCAATAAACAGCACAGGTATCTGTCAGCCGATTTAAACTACACGTGTTAACATGCCCCTTGATATAAAGCATGTCTAGACTGCTGATTGGTCTCATGTTTATTTTTTCAATACGCTCCTAATATCAAACTACTGTATGTCGATATATAAACTGAATTGCCTCAGTCTGTATCATTTATTAAAAATATATCGATATACCACCCAGCCCTACAGTGATGACGTGTGCTTTCGTATTGCAGTATAACAAGAACTTTCATGTTGTTTTCACCAGGCTTTATTGTAAGAATCACAGTGGAAATGAGGAAAGGGATGAGGAAGATGAAGAAAGGGAGAGTCGCAGTAGAGAGAAAGCTGCTATTGACAACAGAGCAGATCCTCCATCGCAGGTTAATGGCAACTAGGTGAGCCTCTTTGATGTTCTTGATACAGTGTGATTTGTTCAGTCTGTCATGACAGAATTTGTGTTTGATAATTATTCAGGACTGGCAATGTAGTATTTTAAAATCATAGAACATGTGATCGGTGGACATGACGAAGATTGAAGTACTGTCTTTTTTCAGGAGGCGAATGAAGATGGAAGACGTGATACGATGGGGGATAAAAGAAATATTTTTGTATAATGCTCAATTAGAAACTAGGGGCCAGCTCACAATAGTTTTCGTCTCTTTGACAGTATTTCATGGACGTTGAGAATGTAAGTTCAATATCAAATGATATCGATATGTTACTGCAGTGTAAACCATAACTTAGCTGGATAGGTTTTATTTAAACATGGTATATTAATGCTTAAAACCATATGATTGGATGGCTGGAACAGTGTCATCTGTTGTGCTTGCACCTCCAGTTTCCTCTTTGGCAAACTCTTTGGACCCACTCTGAAAACGACTGCCCCCGTCGACTGTTTATAGTGCATCTCCTCCAAACCATGACGTTTAATAAGCCTTTCAAAGTAATTCTCCTTCATGAAACTGTCTTTACCTCTTTTTTCTCTCTTGCAACATGTATTATATTTTATTACTGTATTATACTCATGAGTAATATTGGATATCTGTGGTTTTCTTTATAGTATAGGTCTGGATTAAAGAACATTGGCTAGCATGCACTTTTCTTTACTCCGTCTCACATGGTGGTCTTTCTTTTTTCTGTATATGCATATATTCCACATGCATCTCTAAATGCTTTGTGTTTTCTGTTGTCCATTTGGTGGCAACAATTCAAAATAAGAGTCCTTCTGAAAGGCAGATGCTTTCAAGCACACTTGAAGATATTGTTTGGAGGTTGAAATATGAATCCTGAAAATTAAATGTTTATACTTTTATTTAATACTAAATATAGAATATATTATAATAATTAGTTTTAGGTGCTTTAATGAGTTGGATTTCTTTTCAGGATGCAGTAGTCACACTTATTACTCCAGTCTGTGTGTGGTCTGGTAAACCCTACATTATGGAGACTAAATGTCCACCAAGATAATACCTTGTCCTTGTGGGGACATTTTTTTTCTTTGGTCCTCTTGAGGAAAAGAGCTTATAAATCATACAAAGTGATGTTTTTTGAAAATGTGAAAATGCATAAAGTGTTCTGTGATGGGTAGTTTTAGGGGATGGAATACAGTTGTTTACAGTATAAAAAAAATCATCTATGGAAAGTCCCCATAACACAGGAAAACACAATGTGTATGAGAGAGAGTCTTCTGTGATGCATAGTTTCAAGTCTTTGCTACATTATTAAACTTGAGCATTTCCACTGTTACTGCTCAGAAAGAACATACAGTCCATTGAACAATCATTAATAGATTTTTTGTTTACTTTATTTTGAGAAATCCCTGTTACAGTGTTATTACCTTCAAGTACTGAGTAATGTTAATTAACATGTACTTAATATACAGTGTTAGGATTAGGGTTTGGATTATGGTTAGTTGCATGAAATTACGCTATACCTACTGTTTACTATTAATTATACTTGCCTCTTTTTTTTTCGTCACACTTAACTACACTTTCGGCTCACTGATAATATTAAATGAACGATCCCGTGTTAGGCGGCCTATGCAAATTAATGTAATATCAATACCTGGATAATAAACTAATAAAATAAACATAAACATAGTTGTAAAACATACCACCCTGCAAAAACTCATTTCCGGGCGATGGCATTTCCCAGTTTTTGCAGGGTGGGATGTTTGCAACTATGTTAATGTTTATTTTATTAATTTATTATCCAGTAACGTTATTCATTTTGACACACATAATTTGATGGGTCTGTCACTTTAAGGTGTTCTGCGTTCTCACTGCTGAACGCTGATTGGTCGACAGGCTCTATTCCCCCTCTGATGTTAAAACACCCAGAGTGTGCGGAAGATAGAAATTGTGTTCGTTCAGTCCTTTAAAGGCGAAATTGAAAAATAGGAAGGACAACAATAACTGCCTGCATTTCTCATCGGATTCGAGGACGTTTACTACTATTCAGATACTCAGTCGGGACGGACATGGCGTCTGCCAGCTCCTGTATCGTGGTAAGTCACTGTACACAAGTGTCTTCAATCATTTACACTGTAGCTCAACACTGGATTAGTCACTAACGTTACACAAGTAAATAATTCATAACTGTTTTGGCGATAAAACTATATTTTCTTCCTATATCCCTTTTATTCCTAGAAATTATCCTGATTGCATATAAAAAAGTATTTAACGTTAGTGATTTTAAATATTTCCGTGAGGTCTAACGTTAGGGGCCTGGGAGGAAAGCACGCGTTTCACGCATGGCACATGTGATGCAGCCATAGAGGATGCACGCAGCCCGTTCATTTCTGCACGTATGACCAGTTAAACGAGCAGGAATTTCACTCGATAAAACGTTGCATGTGCTCGTTTGTATTTTGATTTCAGTGTTTATCAAATGCCTTGATAATTGGATGAAATCTGTTATTTAACGTTACGTGTTGCGCGTTCAGGTCGAAAAGCGCGCAATTAGTTTTAGTTTTGAATTTTGTTTGTAATTGATAAATGTAACGCTTGCAGGGCCATACCAACTACTAAGGTCCGGACCTCAGTATTTTTCCGATGTGTATAAGAAAGGTTGTGAAATAAATGCTGCGTATATTGCACTATGCCAAGAAAACAGACCTTCACATCTGAGCAGACAAATTCTTGACGAAGTCAAGGAGACTGAATGAAAACGCACATCTCTCTGACAATAGATGGTACTTATGAAACAGCAGATATTCAGCCGTTACCCCTGTAACTACGTAGTCCGTAAAAAAAGCTGCTGTGCTACTTTATTTCCCTGAACATAAAATATTTCAAACAGCCATTCAGTTTTGTATTCGCCTCAGTGTTCATCACAACACCAAATACTTAAATAATAGACTACTTAAAGTCTTAATAGACTATTTATTTTTAAACATTTGTTTAACGTAAACATTTTTACTTCTGGACTAAACCATGCCCCTGATATTGATTTGAAAATGTTCTTGGTTGAATGAAAATGTTCTAACATTAACTAATGAGACCTTATTGGTCCTGTTACAAAGACTGTTACTAATTGCCCCTCAAACCCCCTAGCAAACTCAATGTGGCAACCTCTGCAATTATAACCCCCTGTATACGGCCCTTGGTGTTTTGTGTGCAGTGTGCTGATTTGTGCAGTAGTGTGCCAATAGGAATGACTCTGGGGAATTAATCATCCTCTTCCTCTGCCCTAAATTAAGATATTATCTTGAGGATATAATTTTAGACAGACCAATCCAGTGCTTTGTAATTTGTGATTGAGTTTTATTAATTAATCAAAAGGTGTGGTAAATTCTTAAAGGGACAGTTCACAGATTTTGTTTGTAATCTCGGTCAGTTTTGACGTCGCACTTGTCGTTTCAGTCAATTTAAGACTGTCCTGGTCTGCTATTTCCATGCAATGACAATGAAGGTGAAGGTGTCAAGCCTAAAAAAGTATGCAACGTCACCAAAACGTTTAAAAGACTTGTTCTTTATTACAGGTCTTCTGAAGCATTTGTGTGAGGAACACACCGAAGTCTATGTCATTATTTTCTTTATTTGAAAAGAACCAGACCAGTCTGGCAAATTTCGTTCAGGGCTACTTTTCTAAAGTATTGTAAGATGGAAAACATTGCCACAAAAGGTCTCTACTCCATTAGGCTTACAATGCTTACAATGTACTATAGTGCACAAGTCATGTGGACCATATTTATGATTTGTTTGATAGTCAGTACCCAAAAAGTTAGATAAATATACTCAGGGAATTCTGTCACCTGAAGGGCTGAAATAAATTTAGCCAATTTACTTGCCCCAGGCAGCATTCCTTAATTGAGAAAATTGCCTCAATATTCTGATAGAGCTGAGGAAAGACATGTGACATGCTTGCAGCCATTGCATACTAGGCTTTAAAATCCATGTCTTATCATAGCCATGTCTATTGATGTGAATTGTGCTTTGGGGGTTAAATCTCAAGGTACTGGCACCAGCAGTAAGCAGAGACAGGGAAGCTCCCAGAGGAGCCTCTGCTGACAGTTGCACACTGTTTGTCTGAACCTTCTTCAAGGACAGTGTGATAACGCTTATTAGAAAAACAAACAAAGAACAGGCTAATCTACTCCTTCCCTGGAATTTATCTGCTTCTACTTTGCCTCCACAGTGAGGAAAAGTTAGATATGTCCTATCCTATATGTCCTTAATAAAAATAATAATAAAAAAAAAAAAATTATTTACACATTATACATCTGCTGTTTTGAAAGATTTCCAGTCAAGGTTCTTCTCAGGTCCACCAGCAGGGCAGGTTATACTTTCTCAGTAATTGGATTCTAAATACTATATTTACATTCTTCATTCAGAACAGTTATTCTCAACAAGGGGGCCAAGTCAGCAAGTCTTAAAATAATTTAATTTTAGTTATATTAACATAGTCTTAATTAAAATGCTAAAAAGTAAAGATGTACCAACATTAAACAGACATTATATTTTTTGAGTAAGTTTGTTTATTTTTATTACAACAGAAGTACCAGAGCGTAGACAGGAGGGCCTTCCAATATTGTCTTGGGTGAAGGGGGGCCTTGGAGTAAAAAAGGTTCAGAATCACAGATTTTAAAGATACTATGTAGTATGATTATAGTATAATTTGAAGGGGACTTCATTGTGTTTATGAATGCATTATTTTAGGCTGTCGTCTTATACATAAACATATGCACAGAAAGCAGTGGATAGGAGATTTGACGTATGATCTTAGCTTGTCTGTCGGTATGAAATGGGATTCTGTGCATACTAGTTCTGACATAATGAGTAAAATCTGCCCCCGGTTTCACAGACAAGGCTTAGTCTAGTATCAGACTAAAATGCATGTTTGAGCTGTTTTAACTTGCAGTGACATATCTTAATATTTAAGTTCATATTTCTTAAGTTAATATATAGAATTGAACAACACACTAGAGTTAAACTTACATGTGCTTTTGTATGTTAGTGAACATGAAAATAAGTTTAGTATTAACTATTACGTTTAGTCTAAGAACGTCACTTGGGTATCTGCTTAAACTCAGATAATATATGTGCTTTTTTAAAGTCACTCTGGTGAGAACATAATCTCAAATGTTACAGACAAATGCCATCATGTTATCGCCATATGTCTTGAGAGCAGGAGAGCTAGGCAATGGGATATAATGTTGAAGATCACCTTTCACCTACTAACCTATTTAAGGTTTGTCCTGCTGTCTGCTAGATAAAAAGGTTATCTGTCAAACAGACCGCTCACTGTTCTTTGCCCTATCAGGTAATGGGTATATGATATGATGGAATGATGTCATTTGTGTATTTTAGATCAGTGATGAAGAGCAAGGTTATGACCTGGACCTCTTCTGTATACCAAAACATTATGCTTCTGACCTGGAGCGAGTGTATATTCCACATGGACTCATCATGGACAGGTACGAGGCACATCAAACAAAGTTACTTCTTAGCCAAGAAGTCCTGCCTAATGAACCTGCAAATTACAAATAATATGCAACCTGAAGACTGTTGACATTGCAGAACTGAACGTCTGGCCAGAGATATCTTGAAGGACATGGGTGGCCACCATATCGTTGCTCTGTGTGTGCTCAAAGGGGGCTACAAGTTTTTTGCTGACCTACTAGATTACATCAAAGCCCTCAATCGCAACAGCGATCGTTCCATTCCGATGACAGTGGACTTCATCCGCCTCAAGAGTTACCAAGTACGGCTAATAATCATTCATCCTTCTTATTGAATGATCAACCAGGCCTGTCTGTTACTTGCTCTCTTTTGTTTATTGACAACATGAATGAAATTTGACCCTTTGCAATACACGCTTGTTTCAAAGTTGAGTGTTGATGTTACTTAAGCAACTAGAACACATACATGTCTTGAGCAACTAGAACACATACATGTCTTGACTGAACTCTGCTTTCCCCTTTGTCAAATATTACAGAACGACCAATCTACAGGTGACATCAAAGTGATTGGCGGCGATGATCTGTCCACGCTCACAGGAAAGGCAAGCATCTTCCTGTGAATAAAAATAATCCTCACTATTTCAAGATAATCGTTATGATGTTAATGTCTAAAATCTTATCCTGTGACGTTTCTCTATACCAGGAAAACATTTTGACCTCAGTTTGTAAAAACTAAAATTGAAGTACATCACTGTCAACGTTTTATTTGTTACGTTTCTAAATTAATTTCTGTGGTGACCGGCAGCGTGCCACAGATACTGACCATAAAATACATAAATACCTTTATTCAGCAAGGATGCATTAAATTGATCAAGTGACATTTATAATATTACAAAAGATGTTTCCTCAAAAACATTAAGCAGCAAAACTGTTTTCAACACTTATAATTATAAGAAATGTACGGAGCCCCTAAAGGGACGTGGTTGGTGGAAATTTTTTTAGGTTGGGAGATTTTTTTTTTTTTTTTATCTTTTGCGTTCCCTCGCAAAGTTATTTGCATTCCCACACAAAACTTTTGCGTTCCCTCGCAAAGTTATTTGCGTTCCCACGCAAAACTTTTGCGTTCCCTCGCAAAACCTGTTTTGAGCTCGGACAGACACTTCCTGTTTAATGTCCCGCTGGCAGTGTTTCAGAGCTCCGTACGTTAATGGATCGTTTCATAGTGTTTGAACTTGGACTCAAATATAAAGAAATGCGGTCAGTGCTTAACTCAAGGAGTTCAGTGAAGTTGGCAATATTCACATAGGCTATTCGAACTTCCCTATTCTTGAGCTAAACGTTGTTAAAAAACAAATAACACCTATTTACAATCACAGTAACCTAGACAACGAGCTACAACCCGATTCTCATGAAAACAAGCTTTATAATATAGGCTAAATTGATCTCTATGAGCAGGCGGCTGAGAGGGACCGTCTGCAAAATGCAATATAACCCAAAAACGACTACAGCATCAACTCACAGTCAAATAGTCATTAACTTCAATGTTACAAACTGTAGTGCCACCCAATTCAGTTTACACATCAATGGTGACCCACTGGTCATACTACACTGCTTTTGCACATTTTATATTATGAAAAATATTCAATAACGTCTCTGTAACACGCCAAATTTAGTTCACACATGACACCTCTAATGTTGCAACAGTTAGTTTGGGAAGTAATTGCACATAAAAATAAGTAGGCCTATTCTTTACACAAATGATATTGGTACTGTAGGCTACGCAGCTTTTGCATTATATTTGCTTACTGAATTTGATGGCATTACACTGTACACTGTATGTAAGCCTACACTTCACACAGTGTTAAGTTATTTAATATTTATTTCTAAAAAGGGTGAAGTTATTGCTTTTATTTCATAATAAATAATCATAAAAATTCTGCATTTTTTATCAAACTAAGTAATGTAGTATAAACAGCAGGAGAGCAGTGATGTGTGAACTGAATTTGGTGACAATTCTGCACATTTTATATTATTAAACATATTCAATAGCTTCACTGTGACACACTGTACTGACAGTCCTACAGTGTGTCACAGTGAAGCACAGTGAAGCTATTGAATATGTTTAATAATAGGCTATAAAATGTGCAGAAGGGTTTTGAGATTTGCACTTTACAGACGGCCCCTTATTTGGACTTGTCTCTCATTCGTCTGGTTAGAGAAATTAATATTAGCCTATAAAGCTTGTCTTGATGAGAATTGGGTTGTAGCTCGTTGTCTAGGTTAATGTGATTGTAAATAGGTGTTGTTTGTGTTTTAACAACGTTTAGCTCAAGAATAGGGATGTTCGAATAGCCTATGTGAATATTGCCAACTTCACTGAACTCCTTATAAGCACTGACCGCATTTCTTTATATTTGAGTCCAAGTTCAAACACTATGAAACGCTCCATTAACGCAGGAGCTCCGAAACACTGCCAGCGGGACATTAAACAGGAAGTGTCTGTCCGAGCTCAAAACAGGTTTTGCGTGAGAACGCAAATATCTTTGCGAGGGAACGCAAAAGTTTTGTGTGGGAACGCAAAAGATTTTTTTTTTTAAATCTCCCATCCTAAAAAAAATTCCACCACCACGTCCCTTTAGGGGCTCCGTAGAAATGTTTCTTGAGCACTTAATCAGCATTAATTATTTCTGAAGGATCATGTGACACTGAAGACTGGAGAAATGATGCTGGAAATGACATTTTAAAACATGTTTATATGCATTTTGTTATTTTAAATTGTCATTATATTTCACAATATTACTGTATTTTGACGAAGGAAATGCAGCCTTGGTGATCATAAGACACTTCTTTCAAAAACATAAATTCTTACCGACCCGATGGTGTATGATCAATAAACAAAAAAAAAATGCATGAGTTACAGTCAGTGGGTGATGAAATATTGTTTTTGCAGTCTTGAACATCAAAATTAAAACTCTTTCTCCTTTTCTCTTGACATTCTTTTTGACACCAAAAGAACGTCTTGATTGTTGAGGTATTTGTGAAATTTTTTTTTTAAACATATATATTTAAATAGCTTGTATTATCCAGCAAATGTTAAAAGTGTTTGTGTAATCTTTACTCCGTTCATCAGGACATCATTGATACTGGGAAGACGATGAAGACCCTGCTCGAACTTCTCAAGCAGTTTAATCCAAAAATGGTCAAAGTGGCCAGGTACAAAATAATGAATAAAAATGCGATGAGTCTCCGATTGTTTGTCTTGTAGGTATGGATCTTATTCACAGCAGCGCCATCTTTGATTTTTAATGGGAATGAAAGCGAGGCTGTGAAGGATAGTCATACATCTCTTCAGTGGGTTGTACTATTATGTGTTTTTGGATTGTTTTTCTGATGAAACACTGCAAAAAAAATACCTTTCCAAGACATTTCAGTAGACAAAAACATGAGCTGTGGAAAATTATAAGTGGTCCAGGAGCTTTACACAGCTTTTTACAGCGGATGCCATTGAAAACACGGTTAAGTCTATCCTTCACAGCCTCGCTTTCATACCTGTCATGGCGCTGCTCTGAATAAGATCTATTGAATCAGTCTTTGTTAGCTGTAGGTAAATGTTGCTAAGCTCTGTGTAGTAACTCCCTTGTCTATTATTGATCACAAGTCCAATAAATGATAGATACTACTACCTACTTTTGAGTTTATAAGCTTTACGGTCTCATATACTAAACATATTTCCATCATTCGTTTTCTTTGCAGTTTGCTGGTGAAGAGGACACCAAGGAGTGTTGGCTACAGGCCAGACTGTGAGTGGATTACTGAAAAAGCTTTCCAGACTTTTTTTGGCATGCAATTCTAAATGGCTTTGATATAGTTTGGATTCATTTCACTTCTCACAAGTCATGTTTATATGTGAATACATGGTGTTTATTTCTTAGGGTTGCACAAACAGCCTCAAAAGACTAAAACTCAATTATTTTGACCACTGAAATTCCTCCTATTGATCCTTTAAAGGGATAGTTCACCCAAAAATGAAAATTCTGTCATTTACTCACCCTCAAGTCGTTCCAAACCTGTACGAGTTTCTTTCCTCTGTTGAACACAAAAGAAGATATTTTGAAGAATGTGGGCCACCATTGACTCCCATAGTATGAAAAAAAATACTATGGAAGTCAATGGGCCCATCAACTGTTTGGTTACCAACATTTTTCAAAATATCTTCTTTTGTGTTCAACAGAGGAAAGAAACTCATACAGGTTTGGAACAACTTGGTGAGTGAATGATGACAGAATGTTTTATTTTTGGGTGAATTATCCCTTTAAGGCCATTATAGTGCAATGCTGTCTGTTGACCACAAGGTTGCACACTTTTCTGCATTACAAGTACAAGTTGCCAATTCAACAAACATTTTCATTAACCTCCAGTTTCTTTCCCCCCTTTATCCTCTAGTTGTAGGTTTTGAGGTCCCTGACAAATTTGTGGTTGGATATGCACTTGACTACAATGAGTACTTTAGGGATTTAAATGTAAGTACCTTAAAAAATCTAAAAAACAGATTATTGAAAATACTATTTTAGTCTTTACATTAAAATTGCATGCTTAATTCAATGCGTTACTTGCCGTTTCTTTGTAATTATTTGTGAAATTTACTAGCAATTTCTAGTTGAAAATTGTTTCTACACCATTTTTAGTCGGTTTAGCAATCATTTTGAATATCTTTATAATTTAAATTGCAAATAGTTGCCCATTATAACACACATCTGTTTGATTTGTGCTGCAATTCCTGCTAACTACTTCTCTCATTTTGACTTGCAGCACATCTGTGTCATCAGTGAAACAGGAAAGGAGAAGTACAAAGCATGAGAAGCCCTGAACTTCCCCCTTTAGCTGTGTATCATTTGGTTATTTTTTTTTAAATATGGTTTTCATTTTATATCCATTTTGTATTTTTTTAGTAGCGCAGCTCACCGCAGGTTAGCAGGTCCTGCACTCAGGGTCTCTGGTGAGGTGTGTGCTGTCAATGCACCTTACATTTACTTTAGCTTATACCTCCACAGGCAGCCCCACACACATTATCAACCACAAACACTTGCAGTTCAGTCTCTGAGAATAGAGGTCCTTTAGACTGCTGCTCTTAGTTACAATGGGGGTTTTAAACAACCATTTGTGTAAGGATTTCCTTTAATTTATTATAATGACTTGTACAAGTTATTATAGGTAGATGTTTATGTTTAAAGACTAGATAGATTAAACAGAATATTGATTTGCTATTCAATAATGAACATGCATTTGATTTGCTCAGATGGCAAAAGGAGAACATTCATGTTTCCCAAAGACTATTTGCTGTGTAAAACTGTAATGATCAAAACAATCAGTGAGTATTGAGACTGCATAAAATGAATGCTTTTACATGTGAATGTACTTTAGAATCAGGGCAACCTAATTTTTCAATCACATTTGAAATCTATTGACATTTTAAAGCCAAATATCACCTCCTTGATTTATTTGTAATGGTTTCTTTTTGCAAGATATTATCAAGATATTTATTTGTCTACTTACTTTAGTCTTGCTTCCTAATTATAATAATGGGATTAAAATGAAATGTGGAAAAAAATCTTATGGTGCCTTAGATGGTAAATTTGTATGACCAGTTATGCTACCATATGAATACAGTGTAAAAATGAAATGAAACTGATGAAAGGTTGTTCAGCCACCTGTCAATCTTAAACTTTCTGAATAAATTATTCAAAGAGTTTTGAGTGTTCTCCTAACTTTCCTTATCTTGCCAGCATTGTTGAACAGGTCACATTATAATGTAGCACACTGTTGTTTTAGGAATAACTAGTAGCATAAAATAATATTAAAATGGTGTTCCATCGTGTTATGGTTAATACCAGCGCAGGCCTATTCCCTACTTTCCCTTTTGTTCTGGTCAAAACTCCATTTTAACATTTACATTTATGCCTTTACCAGATGCTTTTATCCAAAGCATCTTTCCACAGAGGAACATAAGCAATTCGTCACAGAGCCAACAGTATTCATAGTATACGATGCAATGTTTATAAGAAAACTAGATTAAGAAATTAGACATTACAGCAGATCACAAAATCGAGACTACATAAATCTTGCTCTTAAAATATTTTCTGAAATAACAAGTGAATAACCAGGTACACATAAGGAAATGTATTTATTTTATTTAACAGCATTGTTCATCTACAGTACAGACATGCAGTGTTTTTCCATCACATAAATGCATGGGTATGTTGAGCAAGGATCTGCTGTGGCTCTTTGGAGTCTGTAAGTGCTGACAGGTCTTACTAAAGCAGAACAGTAATACTGGATAACACCACATTCACCTCCAGTATTTATGTGCTGCTATAGTACATTCTGCTGGTCTCTTGCGCTGGGTGGAGAGTGGAACAGAGAAACAGTCCTCTAGCAGCTCTTGATGATCACCAAAAAAACAATGTACCGCTAGAGCATTTGACATGTTCATTCTCTTCCTCTCAGTGTGGGTTCAACTTGCTATTCCGGTAATTAACAAGTGATGACCATGTTATTTCTAAAAGCAACTTCCAATTCTTGCATTTCATGAAACACTAATATTAAGATATATTTTTAGAATTAAATGTTCACCTATCAGTTATCATACATATATGTCTGTATAATTATGGAATATTATAACTATGGAAATATTGGTGTTATCGATGGTTCCAAATGTCATTAAGAGGGAGCGCCACCTGGTGGGTCTGAGAGAGGAAAAACAGAGTGGTAAAATAGGCCTCAAGTTTATATCCAATGTTCTTTGAAAATAAATTCAAAATAGTATTTTTGCGTTAGGTAATTACAAAAAAAAGAGATATCTATACACCACGATACATTTGAAAATACAACCTGCAAATGCATACCAGATAATAAAGTATTTTAGAGTTTCTGTCAGTTGCGTATTAATATGGATGAATCTGTATTTAAATGATAGGAAATTATCATTTTAAGAGCTGCTGTTTGTATAGTTGTTGATTAGCAACTAATAAAGTACAAAAATAAGAGCCCTCGCCAGGCAGACATGACCAGACATATCCTCAATACTGCATGTCACGGTCTGGTGTGCAGAGGGCCTTACTTGTTCTTAAAATAAAATATACATGTACATGTACATTAAAAAGTAAAAGAAAAAAAAAAGAAGAATTTATAGAAAACTTTGAAATCAATTGTTGCCAACATAAAAAAAACAAGCTGAATACATTTACATGCTTAAACTGAATCATCAGCATATTTAAGGCAAGTAAAAATAATAATATAACATGTACATATTATTATTATAAAAAAAAAATAAAAAAAATATTTTGTAGCTACAGGCCATGCTGGGGTTGTAAGAAAAGCTCCAGACACGCACATTCAGCTGGATGCCACATACAGGGTGTAGTTCACTACTGCATACTCAGCACTTTTACAATTGTGTAAAACAACAGAAATAGCCCCATGTTGAAGTGAGCGGAATCAAACAATTAAAAAGTACAAAATATATTTCGTTTAGTTGCCAGCCACCTTCGAAAATGTATATCAACACACCGTGGGGTGTTTCCTCATCTTCCGATTACACAGGTTCCCTAAATAGGCAACTTCGTACTAATAATAAAAGAGGATGTTGGTTATAAAGCTATAATGAGAAATTCGAATTAAATACAAACGACCGATAAAAAGTCGAACTTTTCATTGACACGCGTCAAAATGAAACAACTTTCAGATTATGATCGTGTACTAAACAAAGTGACATTAAAGTGGGCAGCTTTTCTCCGCGCGCGCACAACTACAGCAGCGTTTTCAAACAAAGGCTCAAAAGTAGTGAAGGCGACTCAACGCCAACAGGCGCGTTAAACACCCCCGTCTCTTTAGGAAGGTCAGAAGCCTCAGAAATTAATGAACAGCACACAACTTGACAGCGTGAGAACGAGGAGGGAAAAATCCTGAAAAATAATTCCCCCAAAAATCCAAACTTACCTCGGGTCCAATCGAAAATGGCGCCGAAATGTAAAAAAAACGCACCAAATTTCATTGTACGGTCTCCTGCAAAGCTTTGTGGGAGCGTGAGCTGTACAACATCCCCCGTAGAGTAACGGAGGAGGAGTGCAACTGCAGTGTCGTGGCACGTTTACTACTTAGGCAGCACACTATATCCCCTCAGGATGTTGTCATGCCTTTTGGAGCAGCCAACTTGTTCTCTCAACAAACAAAGTTTCTGGTTTTAATGGAGTATATTCTAATAAAACCCATATAATCTTATAATTCAACCTCGTAATTGTTTCCATTAAACGTTTGGTAGCCTACTGGCTTAATCAACCATTATTGTCTGCTTCCTGCTTGTTTGTTCTGTAAGCTCTTGATTATTCTAAACCTTAAAACAAATAACTCTCTTCCTAATAGTTTTATTATTTTATTAGAGGCGATTTATTTCTACAAAAGTCAGCTGAAGTTACCATCACCTGACCTGCGTAATGACCTTGCAGTCGCCTGGCTGAAAATCTTGTGTCTCTCATTAAAAGAAGAGAAAAGAAACATTGTCTGCTGCTAGACAAAGGCCTTGCAGTGAGCTGTAAAGAAACATGTGACTCTGATTCCTGGTGTGTTCTGTGTAAAGCTATTTTATGCTAAATTGGATTTAGGGTGGAGAGAGTGTGTCGTCACACGGTGAAGTGTAATGTGTAGGACATGTTTTGACAGAAGTCAAAGTCTAAGTCATGTAGAAAATAATAAAGTAAAACCTTGGTAAAACTTAATGTCCTTTGTCTTTACCTTTATCTTAGGCCTAAATTAAAGGAAATTATTTTTTAGGATGTTTTTCTTGACAACTCCATGTTATTCCATCGGTGCTATATTTGTGGGTAAGATTAAGGCCTGGTTTCACAGACAGGGCTTAGATAAATTAGGGCATTTAAGTAGCTTTTATTAATGTGCATTAGAAAAAAAAATTCTGGTGAGCTGAATTCTGGTATTTTAAGATATGTCAGTGTGAGTTGCTTTCAGACAAAACAGCTCAAATATGCATTTTAGTCTGGGATTAGCTTAAGCCTTGTCTGTGAAACCAGGGGTAAAAGTTTATTCTCGTTTATTTTCTGTATTTTGATGACATTCAAGAAAGTATAAGTAACTATTTTTCTCAGAAGCATAAAATCTCTGAGAAATCCACTATAAACCTCTACAAAGGAGAAACTATGTTGGTAGTAATGGCTATTTTGGTAGTAGCCTAGGGGTACACAAACAATACACCAAGGCCAACAGTGATGCACTGGTGTAAATCATACTGAGGCAAGTATGGTTGAGGGGTCAAGTCACTGCAATTTATTATTTTAAAAAGCCAAAGGCTATTTTGAAGCATTCTAGCTATAACCTACTATAGTAAACAGAATTTGGCTGACAAGCTGAAAGTAGTAGACTTTATACACTGCAGTTAATGGCATATTTACTATAGAATTGTACATTTCAAATATCCAATATGTTACATATTCATAATGTTAAACTGTGATATATAAGTATTTCACAAAATCTAAAGTATCTCTCTTAATTAAAAAAAATGGTTTTTTTTTTAAAGCAACAAAGAGAATGCGCATGCGTTAAACGGCGTGCGCAGGGAAACGTCTCCAGGAAATGTGATTTCATTGGCTGTTTATCTGAACGGTTACCATTCAAAAAGGCACGCCGGTGGCCATCAAGTTTCGGATTGGTTCACGATGCCGTCAGTCAGTCCGGTAGGAACAGAAGGGGCGGGACTCTTATGTGAGCTGTGGGTACACTGCGGCGTCCAGAAAATAGATAAACAGCATGCTAACCTATGATTGACGCAACTAAGTTACAAACTTATTCAACTTGATACTGACACGCCAAATTGTCAAACAGAAGTTGTCAGAGAGGAGCCGCGCGCTTGTCTAGTGATTTACATGCGTTTGCCCAGCAACCCATCACGGACAGCAAGCTAGTTAGCAACGTGATGATGGCCAGCTGAACACTGTTGTGCATTCAACTTTTGGTATTATTGCGCTCACTGTTTAATGACTTAACCTTAATGCTTTCCTGCTTTAAATGTTGCTTTCTCATCATCCTTTCCACATGCACTCCAAAACTTGACTGGAGCTGTTTAGATTGGTTCTTGTCCGCCATCAAGCTAAGCTAACAGCACAGGAATAGTGTGCATGGGCCAAACCCCTTTCACATTAGCTCGCAGCTAACCAGCCGCCAAGTTTGGACCAGAACGTGGAGAGTTTTCTAGGAAGATACTCGGTGCACGTCGAACAAGCAGAATGTTGGTTTGCAGAAACCCACGGATCATTTCCTTAGACATTGATCGAGATCTACATTGACCCTAACAACGACACAAACCCCAATCTTTCTAAATTGGCTATAAAATGCACATAGTAAACTGAGGCCTTGATCTGCTTTGTCCGTTTCAACGATGTAGCTTTGCAACCTATGTGCTTTTTTGTGGCATACGTACAAGGACAATAACGATGAACAATCAAGGAACCATGTCGCAAGAGAAGATGGAGCTGGACCTGGACATCCCATCGTCACTTGTTCAGAGTGATGGCCACTTGAGACGATCTAACAGCGAACCCATGATAAACGGCCTAAGGTGAGGATTGATTTTATTTCTCGTTGTGTTTAGAGCAGTTACTGTCTTATGTTGGTATATTATGTTCATCTGGACCTTAAGAACATTTCGGAAGTATCTCTTAACCTGGTGAGGGTTGACCTGCCTACTTGACCATGCTGAAAGATCCAGCTTAAGCTAGTCGCAGACTGGTTTTTAATTAGGCTAAGCTGGTTTTTGAAACCTGGTAGCTGGAAACCACAACTTCCAGCTTAAGATGGGTTTGCGAACAAGGCTGCACATAATTTTGGGGCATTATGGGTGAGTTCCCACACAGTTAGGTTAGTTAGAACTTTGTCCAACAATGTGGAAATTCTCATTTGGCTTCACATATAAACACAATTATACACGTACACAAAGTAAAAGTTATTCTCACAAAGAGTTGCTTATCCTTTTTTAATGGAGTAAATCTACCCCATTCTTAAGAAATATCAGCACCGTATAATTTCCAGTTTGAAATGCATAAAATGCTTTTGAGAAATGCCATGCATGGCTGTTGTGGGTACTCTCTCACTGGTATAGAGTAAAGACATGCATCCATGCTAGATGAACATGCGTTGAGTCATCAGGGCTGCCAGTCTCTCAAGAGAAGACTGTGTTGGTGGTATAAAACTCACATTAGTATTGCGATTAGTGTTAAAGTTGGCATGAAATACATTTACAGTCTATATAAATGCATATTTTCGATCTTAGCAATTCATCTGTGCGTGGCATGAAATCAAAATGGACCAATTTATTTTCTAATTTATGGAATATTGCAGATTTATTATTATTTTTAATAATTAATGTGCCCTCGTCATCCTAATCCGAAATAACTTCTCCCTCTTGCAGCGTCTTCTCTTCTCCAATTACGTGTTTACCTGTCACTCACATGACATCACCGCATTAACAAACCACAAAGATCCAATCAATTCCCAATGGACAAAATGTCCCACCCTACTTTTTTGTTTTTTCTTGTTTGAGAAGCTTTTCACTCGGATGTGTCTTAATGGGGAAGAAAGGATGCAATTTCCTTTTCATGCTGACTTAAACACTACAACTTGTAGTCTACAAGGTTAAAACATTTTCAGTGTCATAATTAGACCTAGATAATTAGAACTTTTTCTGGTGACCTATGTAGGACTCCTCCAATCATTTAGTGCGTCTAAACCCCGCCCCCCACATTCATCTGCATCTGTTTTTGAGTGCAGCGCTCACATCTCAATCCAGTCAACAACTGATGCATGGAACCAAGTCTCTGCCCTACATTTTCTTGATATTACCCTGAAGTACATTACAATATGGAAGAAAAGCTCTTTCATTACTTCAGTTTCATTGTGACTTCAATGTTTAAATATTATTTTTTTAGTACATGAAAAGTTGAAAGTTCTTTCTCTTTCTCCAGTGATGCTTCCCAGGTGTTCCAGAGAGAGGTTCTCCGCAGCAGAAGAAACAGTACTACTGTTGTTCGACCTAATGTGGTACGTAGCAAGGTTCAGAATGCTGTGAATTAATGTTTTGTTTAATGCAATTTGCATATTGGATGTTTTATGCTTTTTAGGTTCCATCTTCGCCAGTACGTGTTCCTAGCACAAGACTACAGAGAATCAAACAGGTACAAAGTTTGCATCAACATTCCATGAAATATGACTTGAACATATTTCATAGTCTATGATCTTAATAGCATGTCAGACCCACCACTTTTATGTGCGCATATGGGAGTGTGTCTTAAAGTACATGCTGAAATTAGATTTGAGTTTTCGCAAACCACCAGTCTTTCTGAATTAGACTGGTTGGTAGTACCGCACTCCAACATAGTTTTATAGATGTGTAGAAGGTCACAGTGATATTTAGTAAAGTCACAGTGATATTGTAGATGGTCACAGTTGGTGATATTTCCTCATATGGGGTTTCTTATATGCTTGCTTGTTTGTAGGAAGAGGGTGTTGATGTGATGAACCGTGAAACTGCCCATGAACGGTAAGAGCTCACATCTGCTGAACCCCCAAGGCATTGGTTTATCAGTTGTTGACTGCAGGTTTTGTCTGTTTCCATAGTGTTCATAATATTCATGATCCTGTGTACATTCAAATAAGGGTTTTATTAAACTGCTCGCTCTGCTCATTGGTTGGAGGGAAAATCGTCAGTGTTTAGTGACATCTCTCCTCATTCCTTCCTCTGTATTTATTTTCCTTTATAATGTCAATTTATCTAGAGAGGTGCAGGCAGCCATGCAGATGAGCCAGTCTTGGGAGGAGAGTCTTAGTCTGGTAAGTTTTATTTTATTTATTTTTTATATAAAGAGAAAATGCACTACCCTTCAAAAGTTTGGGCTGGGTAAATTTATTTAATTTTTTTACTTGGTTTTTAAAAAGTCTCTGCACCAAGGCTGCATTTAATTTTAAAAAAGTAATATTTTTAACTCCTATTTTAATTTATTCAAATGTAATCAATTCCTGTGATAGCAAAACTGAATTTTCAGTAGTCATTAATCTACTAATTACAGGGTTCCCACGGGTCATGGAATTTCTGGAATGTCATGGAATTTTAAAAGGTCTATTCCAGACATTGAAAGTCAGGGAATTTTATATATTTTTTTGTCCAAGTCATGGAATATCAGGGAATTTAGTTTGTTGCTTTAAATTTGTTTCCATTTATCAAAATGTATTTTTTTTTATCGCGCTGTTTCACACATCTTTCTACGGGACCTTTGCAAAAAAAAAAAAAAACGGACTTTCACGTGCGCACTGCGAAACTATTGTGTGCGTACGAGAAAGTTTCGCGTGCGCACGCGTTACAATTTCCGGTTTGGTTATAGTGTCATTACTACAAATGTGGGAAAAGGGATGAGATGAGAGTGTGCTTGGAGCATGCCTCCAGAGATTTGTCTTATTATAGAGAGGTTGTTTGTGGACTGTGCTTTACTGTAAGAAAAAAAGCATGAATATCACATAAATGAATATCAGGTCCCATATCATGGATTACATAATCAGAGAGTAGCCTATTTCTTTTTGTTTTGAATTGTTTCGTTTAAAGACATTCCAAGCTATCTTCAGATGTATTTCTCATGTATGTGAGGCATACACCGAGTTTCGGTTAATTTATGATGAGATGCGCTCCATTTCACGCGCAATGCAAGTGACCGCGCTGGCGCCTCCATGATTATATTGTCTGCTATATATTTGCTTCTCATTTATTAAATACAGGCAATTGGTTGATGAAAAATGTATTAAAATTAAGATACAATTTATACAAAACGAAATTCACTTTAAAGAAAGGCTTTCTACAAAACAGCTCGGTGCTCCACAAAACAGCAGCCTGTTTTGCCATTCATTATAGGTCATGGAAATTCATCTTTTTAGTCAGTGAAAGTCAGGGAAAAGTCTGAGAGTGGGAACCCTGTAATTAATTAAAGGACTTCAAACTATTAAACAGTAGTGTGTGTATAACAATACAAAGTAAAAAAAAGTGCGTAATTTAGGTTAAACATGAATCTACGCTAACAGTTAATACAATTTTGTTAAAAAATCGAGTCTGCGTTATGCAGATGATATGCATGCTGTAGCAATGTTGCTGCAGTAGCAATGTTGCTACACTTCCTCTTTCCCTTATTGATGGGACTGTGGAAGGGAAAATGGAAGCATGCTAGAGAAAAGCTCATGGAGTCAACAGGGCCACCGGTCTCTCAAGATCAGACTGGATTGGTAGTATAAAACTCCAACACTGCATTAGTAACAAAGTGGTTAATTTGCAGTAATACGGTCATGTTGTGTAAGTGTACTAAGTGATTTATATTGTGTTTTGATTCAATAGAGTGATAATGATCTTGAGAAATCTTCATCGTCATCTCCAAAGAGGATTGATTTTGTGCCCGTGTCTCCTGCTCCTTCACCCACCAGAGGGATTGGAAAGAAGGTATTTTCTTCTAAAAAGATGCTAGTGTTTTAATTCAAGGCGTTATGCTTTGATTTACTTTATTCTTTCTCTCTCTCTCTCTCTCTTCTCTCTCTCTCTCTCTCTCTCTCTCTCTCTCTCTCTCTCTCTCTCTCTCTCTCTCTCTCTCTCTCTCTCTCTCTCTCTCTCTCTCTCTCTCTCTCTCTCTCTCTCTCTCTCTCTCTCTCTCTCTCTCTCTCTCTCTCTCTCTCTCTCTCTCCTCTCTCTCCTCTCTCTCTCTCCTCTCTCTCTCTCTCTCTGAGCAGCAGTGTTTCTCTCCATCTCTTCAAATTCTGGTGAGCAGTAACGGCCTGACGCCCAGCCCTGTTCCCAGCCCAACACGCCGCTTCAGGTGCGTTCTGCTTCAATCAACCCGCTGATGTTAGCCATAATATTATAGAATAATTAAAGCCGAGTAGCTGATATCACTCATCAAAAAGTTTGCCCAGCAGGAGGAGTCAGAGCCCGATCAACTGCATCAGGCCCAGCATTATGGGCAACCTCAAACGCAAAGGTAAGGGAGTGTTCACAACACATTTGCTTTTGTAATGTCATTAAACTTGGTGGGAAACCTATAAACCTCACTTTCTCTGTATGCTCAGGTGAAATGGAGACAGAAAGCCAACCCAAGAGACTCTTTCAGGGAACCACCAACATGCTGTCCACAGAGGTGTCCCACTTGCCTGAACTTAACACTTGGTGAGTTCTCTCAGTTGGATTTTATTTTAATTGAGTATCTTTATATAAGGAGTATGTGTATTTGGATGTTAGGTTGTGAACCAGGGTTTTTCCTGCATTGAAAGTATTTAAGCGGCCGCCAAAATGAATCCTTTGTCCTGCCAAAGATTTATTTGATCATGTAATGTGACGGGTGTTCTGCAGTATCGGTACCAGCTAATAGCTCGCTGCTTAAACTCTCCCGTGAGTATTTGTGCAAGTGATCTGAAGAGTGTCAAAGGTTTCTATTTGCATGTTTTTGCAGCATTGAGCTTTGTAGCCAATTACAGACATGTAGAGTGAACGCAGTGGCCAGTCAGATGTTTATCAGAATCCTCTCAAAACTGCGAAGTTTGTCCAGTGCCAGTTCTGCATGCTTAAATCCTTTATTTTAACCAATAAAGTATAAACTGTCAATAAGAGATTCATTGCACAGCATTGACGGCTTCAGTGATTAAAATGCATATCGGTCGACCGATATGGTTTTTTTGATTGACGATATCTTCAAAAGAGCGGGGTGGTCGAGTGTGTAAAATTAGAAAACAAATCTTTAAAATAAACATGCTTATACTTTAGATGGCACCTTCTTGGATCTGCAATCCTATTACAGTATTTTTCACAAAGTAATAGTTTAAAAATATATGAATATGTGAATAAAAAGTAAACACTGTAACTGTGCACTCAGTACACTGTTACAATAGATGGATGGATAAACTATATTTATTTTTATGACAAGATCATTTTACCTTATTTTCACTTTAAATAAAATGCTAACATTTTCACTTTTCTTCTGTCCAGTGATAATTGGGAAACAAAAAAGCAATTGAAGCCTAATGTTATTATAGCAATGTTTCTACATTTAATTGTAATTTAAATGCCACACTGAATGTTTTTCATTCATTGCACTACGTACGGTTAGGTTAGTGATTGACTTTTGTGCTCTCATCTCAAACCTTTTGCAGAGTAGGCTATCGTATGACGCGGCTTTCTAAAACGCGGCACTCAAGTTAAAATAACTTTTAAAAACAGCGTCTCTAGACCTGCACTTAAGTGCGTCTCGTGTTTTAATCACAAAAACGCGTCCTATGTTAATGACTGAACAGGGCATTCTTATTGCGCTGTTATTCAAGCAGACAGTTTGCCTCGTACATTGTTTAACAGCATTAACAAGCCAAAGAGGGCAAGGTTTCAACTTAACTAAATGCATATTAAACACTTGCATTATGTTCTTGCTCCGTCCATGCAATAAATGCACGTTCTTAAATGAGCTAGGTTTTCTAGCTCATTTCAATTTGGTAGTAATCGTAAATATTAATACACAACTCTGACTTTATTTTTAAGTAAATATTAAGATACATATTCACAAATACAACTCCTTGTAAATTACACCTTGATAGCACGCAAACATTTCTGCCCGTTTTCGTGTGTTTGTCAGCCTATGCATTTCTGCTACAGACTGAAGCGCACGAGTAGCCTAAAACGCGCTGTGCCGTTATTTTCAGTTAAAGGAAAAACTGCAAATTTCTGGTGTTATGTTTGTGATTTTGTTTGGGGCATTCTACAGAGACACCACTGTGTTGTATCAACCCGAACCGTGAATTTTGTAAACCATTACACCCCTACTTACCTCAAAGTTTGCATTGATTATTCTACGTTTACACTTTTGCATTGCACACATTGTAACATTTTAAGTTCAAGCGTTTCTTTAACACTTACTACTTTATTTTAAAGGGATACTCCACTTTAAAATGAAAATTGTCATCATATACTCACCCTCATGTTTCAAACCTGTATGAATTTCTTTCTTCTGCTGAACAGAAAGGAAGATATTTAGAAGAATGTCAGTAACCAGGCAGTTTCTGGTCTCATTGACATAGTAGGAAAAAAATATACTATGGAAGTCAGTGAGACCAGAAACTGCCTGGTTACTGACATTCTTCTAAATCTTCCTTTCTGTTCAGCAGAAGAAAGAAATTCATAAAGGATTGAAACATGAGGGTGAGTATATGACAGAATTTATTTTTAAAGTGGAGTATCCCTTTAAAATAAGACACAAAAAAAGATATTTGTGTACATTTTATTTTTGACTGCTAAAATTAATATTTGTTGTTTGCCTTAATGTGGATAAATAAAGAAAATTGGTTTAAATTCAAACTTTTCTACTTGTCTTAAAGGTTATAAAAAATGTCAATAATTATCGATACCGAATGATATGAAACATATTTTTTTTTTTGCTATATCGCACATCCCTAGTAGTATATTTGGATTCATTACTAGTTTTTTTAGAAGTATGGATGCAACAATACCATCTCCGCTTTCTAGCTCTCTTCTCTCCTTCAATTGAAATGCACACTGCGGTGTCAATTCACTGAAGTATATTGTCCACACATATTGTCCACAGCACACTCATGATCCAGTGTTTTCAGTGTCTCATAGTGGCTTGGTTCACAGTAAATGCTTTTAACTCCATCCTGCATGTGTGTTTAACTTGCATTTGTAAATTCAACTGGTACCAGTTAGGGTTGGGAGAAAAAAAAAATGTTTGCATCTCGATTCTCTCTCCAACGATTCTTGATCGATTCTGATAATTTTCTAATCTATTCTGAGCTTCGTTTTTAACTGCAGATGCACACTTTGCTTATGTTACGCTTGCAGTGTGCCGTCTCGCCCACCGGTCCTCTCGTTACAAATGCTCTATGAAAGCATAATTTGTCGTTTGGAATGCAGTGGGGTTATATATTAAAAATATGAAACTCATTGACAGAAGGCTGCTTTCAATTTCAAAGGCTCACGTGTACTTTGTAAAGTGCTCGTGCATGCGGCTGTGCCGACTCCGAGTGGTTAAATGTACTTTCATCTCATGCTTTTATGACTTGAAATTAATATAAACAGTCAGTTATCTCTTAAGGGATTAGATGGGACAAAGACATCTTGTATTTCAAAAGACATCTGTGCATTCGTGTGAATGCAGCTTATTAGATCTCCCGCTGTCTATGTCATCAGTAATAATCAAAACAGTAAAGCTGAGAGGGGGAAAAAAAATCACTCACAGCTCTTGAATGGAAAATAAATTCTTAAATACTGAAAGCATTTTTTGTTTATTGCTTGTAATGTTTCTTTGTTCCTCATTATTTAAGCTACTACTTACTATACCGGTTCACATTTGCAGCTGTGGTCACAGAAACCTAAAGGTCTCCCCCTACACTTTTCAGCCAAAAAGCTTGAGGGTTTAATAGTAATGTTTCTAAGTATATTAGTTGAATAGCAATAATAGTAAGTTGAAGAGAAAGTAAATGCAATAATTAATTAGATACTGTTCAATTATTTTGCCGTGGCAAGATTCTTATTTTAAAGTTTTGTCTTGTCACAACACTGGAAGTTCTAACTGATACAAGTGTTTACTATGTTAATTAAATGCTAAAGAGAATACTCACTGTTTTCATTAGTTTCATTTCTTTAACACAGTCTGTTTTTGGAAACTTGAATTTACTTAAAGGGTTAGTTCACCCAAAAAAATTCTGTCAGTAATTGCTCACCCTCCTGTTGTTGTTCCCAACCTGTAAGACTTTCGTTCATCTTTGGAACACAAATTAAGATATTTGGTTAAATCTGAGAGCTGGATCACTTCTCCATAGGCTTCTATGGGATCGAAACTTGCCGGCCCAGAAAAGTTAAAGACATAGTTAAAATACAGTGGCTCAACCACAAGTTTATCAAGCGACGAGAATACTTTTTGTGCGCAAGAATAACGACTTTATTCAACTATTAATTTTCTTCTGTGTGGGCTTGAGTGAATTTACGTAGTGTAACAGCGCAGCGCTTCTGTGTTGTACGTCACCACGTAGGCTCACTATTGGCCGACGCCGGTCGTGTGTGTGATGCGTGTGACACAACTAGGCATGTGGCGGTATCAAATTTTCATGCTGCGATTAATTGATTGAGCTTTTATCACGGTATACGGTATTATCACGATATTTTAATTGCTCGAGAGAAAAGGATGGATTGGGAGGGGATGTAGGAAAAAAAAAAACTTGCATCACAATAGGTGTGATTGTGATTGTCAAAACATTTGGTAACTAAACAGAATTTTACACAATTTTCACGATTTCAATTCAATTCTTGGGATTTGATTTCAATCTTTATTCAATATTGACTCTTTGGATTTATACTAGTAGGCTACAGTAGATGGCCTAAATGTTAATATTTCTCAAGAAAAAATCTCACATAATGCTGTAAACATACAGAGAGCCCTGTCAGCTGGTATTATTAAAGGTTACAAATTAACAAATTAAATTAAATATAATTTGATTTTCATTATTATAACAATTATGACACAAGTAAAAATATAATACAAATGTAATATAGTGCACATATTTAGCAAAATACTCCTCTATAGCTATTTTTTTTCTAGTCAACTAACGTGTTGGTCATTAAATGGCTTTCCTGAGGTAAATGTAACGTTCTGTGACATAATTGTTCACCTGCAGTTTTATTGACCTCTTCCCGTGGTTGAAAAACACTGATTGATCGATATTATGTATGAGGAATAAATACCTTTCGGTAAGTTGTACTGTATCTTTAAATAAAAAGTAACATAATCGGTTTACTTGAATTGAAGTGCTACAGCGATCTGTCACGTCACATTTACAAGCGCCAAAACGGTATTTAGTGTCTGAATTTCGTAATAAAATGGACAAAACCTGAGAGCTGAATTTTTTTTTCATATCAAAAGTATCCTGCTCTGTCTAGTCTGTCGGGTGTCAGTGTCCTCTTTGCTCCGTGAATTTTTTTTTTTTTTTTTTCTCTGCGTGAGAAAATGGATGTGTGGCGCGAGAGCGTGTGAAAAGTGTAAGGTCTCACGCTGAAGGCGTAGAGTTGGCAGCCCTGCTTTTTAGAAGGGGGATAAATCGTCGGCAGCATTCCTCCTTCCGCCGTGCTTCTTGTGAGGATTGTTTACATTAGACTAGAGTGTGCACTGCGCCGCATGCACAGTGCTTCTACATGTGGGGATTGTTTACATCAGAATGCGCACGTGTTTAGCGCAGCATATACGCAGTGTTTAAGCGGTTTGATGGAAAATAAACTAATGCGCGTTCTATAAATATAAATTCTGATCTATTATTTTTCACGGTATTTTGAAGTGCTCGCGATAACAATATCGTGCATATTCATTATCGCCATTTATCGCATTACCGAATACCGGCACATGTCTACATACAACACAGAAGCGCTGCGCTGTTACACTACGTAAATTCACTCAGGCCCCCACAGAAGAAAATTAATAGTTGAATAGTCGTTATTTTTGGGGGGGTTTGCGCACAAACTATTCTCGTCGCTTGATAAACTTGTGGTTGAGCCACTGTAGTCACTTGGACTATTTTGACGATGTCTTTACTAACTTTCTGGGCCGGCAAGTTTCGATCCCATAGAAGCCTATGGATTTCATCAAATATCTTAATTTGTGTTCCGAAGATGAACGAAAGTCTTACTGGGTTGGAACAACATGAGGGTGAGTAATTACTGACAGAATTTTCATTCTGAAACTAACCCTTTAAAATATTGTGAAATAGTATTGAGGCTGCATGGTATTGTTTCTATTGCTAATTCTCCATTTAAATTATATATTGAAATTACTGTCAAGTGTCAACTACTGTTAACCCCATCAGTGCTAAAATCAATGTTCTTTAACATTCTCACAGGAGTAATTTCAGACATTACGTTTAGTCTTTTCGTTTTCTGCTCAGTCTATTCACAAATATTATTGTGGCTTAAATGGAAAACTTTGCACAGAAGTGCCTGGTATACAATTAATAGTAAATGTAAATTGTAAATGTTGTGAATGGATTCCAGCTCTGAATAATGGGCCGTCTGTAACACGCTCCACATCTGTGTTTCTCCACCAGTCTGTCTCCTGATCTTCTGGATGGGAGTCTCAGTAGCGTCGGCTCCTCCTCAGATTCGCCCGCGAAGATGGAAGGAGTGTCGCCCTCCTCCAGTAACTCTCCCCGCACACCCCTTCAGGACCTTTCCCCCAAGTGATCCGCCGAGCGTCACCGACATCAGAGAAGGATTGGGGCTGCTTTTCTTCCACTCATTCTTTATTTGTCAATGCCTTCCCAACATGGCTTCTGTTCTTTTCCTGAATTGTCCTGTTACATTTAAAGGAAAGTGGCCCAGGAGTGTATTCGGTATGGGACAGACCCTAATGGCATGGAGAGACTGTGGATGCTTTTTGCATCAGCTGCTATAAATGGATGTGAGACGTGGTGTATAGATCTGCATCAAAGCGAACAACGTCACAGAGGAGGATCTTGGATTCTTTTTTTTTCTTTTTCTTTTTTGGTCCCTCAATTTGGCAATTATCTTTTTTGATAAGGCTTTTGAAAAGAAAACCGCTGTAAAAAGAACAGGCGCGTTCTTTGATTTACAATCTTAGCTTGCCAACAGGTATTGTATGTGAGAGTTTAATTTATTTTTTGGCTTTTGTTTTATTTGTATGTAAGTATGTACATAAGATTTGTGGCAAAACGTGCAGAGGCAAAAAGCTTGACCGGCAAACTGACAGCCGCCTCTTCTGGAGTTTTAATAGCGGTGCAACTGCACTTTAAAGGGGTGGAATATCATTTCGGGCTTTGTTCTGAATCTGCATATTTAATCTTTCAGGAATTGCCTTTTCTTGATTTTCAAATAGGTGGAGGAAATGTGTTTTTCAAAGAGCTTGGCACTTCGTTCTCTGTTAAAATGGTTTATGGTTGCTGTACACAACTAATGCAGAAGGGATTTAATATTGCATCTGTTAGCAACCACTAAATCCTTGATTTGAACACTAGAGAAACTAAAATGCCTGTTTCTCAACCTAAATATGTGCGTGCAACTGTTAATTTTCACAGCTTTCAGAGAATGGAGCAAAACATCCGGGCTTGGTTGAGTGACTTGTAATCAAGCAAATGGAAGCATTTGGAGGAGAATGTTTTTTGGGGGTTTTTCCAGCATTTTCAGAGGCTATTAAGTGACCCATTTGGCAGTTTAATAGTTAAGCAGAAGTGCACAAAGATGAAACCCTCCCCATCGAGAGTCATTTGTGGAATTAAATTTTTTAATGTAATCTACTGAAACTGAAATGGTGTGCCATTAAATTTGTATATAAGAGAAATTGTACAACTGTAGAAGTTATTCATTTGGGGTTTTAGTTACTTTAGGAAATGGTATTCTTCTTGTAAATGTTTTTTTTCTAAATTTCATTGAAAGAATGCTTTATTTCCTCAAGCATGAGATAATGTATCATAAATTAATTTGTGTGCAAGAAAGTGATTGTAAAATATTTTTCATTCAAGTGGTTTGAAAGAGGTTGTTTTTTTTTTCACATAAGAAAAGATGAAACTGCAGTGTAAACTTTTTCTGAATGTCCTTGCAAACAAAAAGTGGGTCATGTAGATCCAGATTCTGTCCTGTAGTAATGGGTGAAATGTATTTGTAGTTTGCTTTGGTTTGTTTTTGTCCTGTGGACGTGTCGAATTCTTTATTTAATGATTTTACTCTGTCCTGTCGACTTGTACAGTACTTTTAAAGCCTGTGCATGTGAACTCTGAGGAGGACCTGAGAGCTGTTGTGAGTGTGTAGCTCTCTACTCTTCCTAAACAATTCTTGTTCCCATCATATCAGAGACTTTCAGATCCCAGAAATAAATTATTTGTCCAGCTATTTTATTGCCTTGTCTCGTGATATCAGACTTGTTCAGTGTTTTCTGTCTGTGTGGTTCTTGTCTTTAAAAACACAATTGTCACAACAGAGGCGTTCACTGGTAATGGTTCTTTATTCTTCAGTACCCTTCATTTTCATCCCTAATGAAATGTTCTGCTTGACATGACAATGGACCCTTTTCTCAGACTGTGCTGATGCATTTCCACAATTAACTTTATAATTCTCAACTATCCCTAATGTTTCTGAAAGTGTTCTGCTGTAAGAACAGTAATTGCTAAGTATTACAATTTAAAACCACTTTTCTATTGTAATAGATTTTAAAAAGTAACTCATTCCTGTATCAAAGCTGAATATTCAGCATCTTTACTCCAGTCTTCAGTGTCACATGATCCTTCAGAAATCATGCTGATTTACTGTTAACAATTGTGCTTAATATTTTTGTGAAATGATTATTTATTTTTGGTGAATAAAATGGTTCAAAAGAACATTTATTTGAAATATAATCGGGGTATTTTTGGGTTTTTCATTCTACAACTATATCGTTTCAAGTTAAGACTGAAGGTATTTGTACACTTTCTAACGGTAAACTTGAAGCAATCCGACTTCATAAATCCACTAAGAATTGTGACCAGTTACCTAAAAATAATTGCAAAAATGGCACAGAAAAGTTAAGTTAGTTCTGAGAAAAGCAGTTACGAAAAAATATTACAAAGTCCGTTAAATTCCACTTATGTGACAGCTTTTATTGGTTGGGTGTGCATATAATAAGTGCCTTTTAAGTTTGGTAACATGTTGAACATATGTAATAACTTTTGATTATTCATATTCAAAATATGTGTGTGTTTCAGAGCTCATAGACCTGTGTGATGAACAAGGAGTGCTGAAATTCCTCTTTATGCTCCAGAATTCACAGGAGTCTGCTTGTGGACTGCTAAATGCTAGAGAGTCATTCATTGCTTGCATTATTAATCGTGAGTTTGAGTTTTTCGCATGATATTGATAACCTGAAGAGAATAGTTTGTGTATTTTTAAAGTAACAGTCAGGGGTGTGTGTGTGTGTTTACAGGTACGTCTGATGGGGCTTATACTTCTGTCACATCTCTACTATCCAGTGTTCACTCTGCTCTGATAGGTGCACTTGCATTTTGTACACTTGAAAAATATATTTTTTAATCAGTTTTATAATATATATATATAATATAATATAATATATCTAAGCATTATTTAGCTAAGAAGAATTTTTTTGAAAGATAACTAATATCCTACATTGTTTTCAGAGAATATAGATTAAATTAACTTGCGTTAATACTAACATGTTGGATATGTAGTGAATTCATGTTTAGACAAAATTACTTTTTTTGCTGTATATTAGTCTATTACAAGTTTATTATTATTTGAGTTGCATTGTATTTTATATTGCTGATACACTGTTGTTTGTTAATGTGTGTGTATATGTGTGTGTAATGACTGACTTCCAGAGACTCTGCAGACTCAGATTGACAATCTTGAGAAAACTCGTCTGAAGCAGCTTCAAGTTGTGGAGGCTCTTATGGCTAAATCAATGGAAATCAATTCTCAACCACTGCTTAAAACCGTGAGTGTTTTAGAGCCACGTCTGAACTTCACCGTTCTCTCATATTTGTTCGCCTGCTGTCACCTCGATTTTGTATTAGTATTAGTATTGTATTGTATTGACTATTGTATCAGCTTTAAATTCAGTATTCAGCTGCACTGTTTAAAAAAATCTTGTTAAATTTACTGTATACTGTGGCCAGATATTCACGGTAAGACATACACAGACGTACCTGTAAAACAACTGGTAATATAACTTTATGTGAACAATAATCTAATCTTGTGTGTTGTTTTCATGTGGCTGTGCAGACTAAAAAGCGCAAGAAAGTTACGCATGTATCTATCTATCTATATATTTACTGTATCTGTCTGTCTGTCCTTATTTCTCTGTTTTCTTTTTGATGCTTCCTTGGTGAATAAAATAACAAAATTCTTTTTAAAAAAAAAGACTTTTGAATGGTAGTATACATCACCATGTCTTGCATTATAGTACAGTGGGTTTAAATTATAGAAACTAGTTGTAAAAACTGCTGTAAAAGGGTTTCTAAGACAGTTTCTGATAAGAGTCACTGATAATGTGAAAATGGTCCAAAGAGGGATTCATGTTCTATCTTGTTCTTCAAACTGTTTTGCAGTAACAGCCCAAAGTAAAACACTGCATTACTACCTGCCTACTGAGTATCTAATCCCGTTTCCTCTACAGTCCGAACATTACACTAAATTAGTTGGAAGACAAGTCAGTTTTCAGGAGTGCAGAAGTAAATGCTCTATTTCACCCATGTTATCAATCAGCTTATTTCTAAACAAACATTTTCACTGCAATGTTGCATTTTGCTTCTTAAACTACAAGAACTATGATTCCGAAAATAGAGAATAATTGATGTTACTAATAATACTTTTGAATAAAACTTTCAAGTAAATGCCTTTAAAAATCAATTTACTTTATTTATGTGGTATAAGGTTTAAGCAGTGGACAAAAACACCGTAACATTTTCACTCTTGAAATAAACAACAGAAATCCACAGACACTGAATATGACGTATAACAACACATTTAATTTCATGTATTCACGTTCCTCTACACCCCCTCCCACTTAACATAATAGTTAGCCGGACCTAATGCCAGCTCAGTCAGTGTTGGGCCTGTAAACACAGAACGCTCCCCTTCCCTTGCCCACGGATCTTTGCGTCTTCATTGTGTTTGTGACGATCATTTAAGAAGTTAGTTCCTGTTTATAGGGAGTTTCTCAGACGTACTCCCTCCATCCTCACAACCCTCCTGGCTGTTAATGTCCATATCTCCCCTCCTCATCATCTTAATAGTTCCTTTCGGCAAGATTGTTTCCAAGAGCACTTCAAGTGCGCAGAATAACCATTGTAAGAAGACCTGTGCGACATGGGAAAGTACCATGAAAATGTGCAGAATACAATCAAACTGGGAATATGATGCATTTTTACGACTCACCTAAAACATAAGCAGCTACGAGTTTCTTGTTAACACTTAAGTGGAGGTAGACAGGCACTGTGGATTCCTGTTCTCCCAGAGTTGGGAGCATAAGGGCTGCCATACACACCAGGCCTAAAAGGACAGTAAGGAGGCTGGGACCCCCAGATGCTGTACGGCTCTCTGTGCCAATACAAGAAAGAAGAAGCAGACGGTTGGAAAATGAAAGAAAGCCACCAAAATAAAATATAATCTCTCTGACGCCACCCAGTGGGAAATTTAGTTACAGCTAGAGCTTTACATTAGAACTGGCTAGTAAGGCCCGCTGGCCAATCAGTGTTTTGCATTGTGTGTTACTGTTTTCAAGCAAAAGTGTGAGTTATATTACAGCTGCAATTTAAGAAAATTATTTTGAAACCAGAAAAAGAAAAAAACTGGTAAAAACTTACCATTTAATGAAAAAAGTTTAGCAGATATAAAAATACATTGGTAAATTTCATTTAGCAAAATAATAATAATAATTCTGTGTAGAAGAAATTGTAAAGACTATAATAAATTGTAAATTTATAAATATAATTCAATAAAAAAATATGAAAAAAATAAATAATTAATTGAAACTTGTATTTTGAGAGAAACAAACATTTCTGAAGGAATATCATTCTTTTTTCCCCTTATTTTTTTTGTGGGCCCAGTGAAAATGTTGGCGGTGCAATTAAAAATCTGAATTCCAGCAACCCATTTTACTTTCATATTGTGATGCACCTTTGACTGAAACATGATACTCAACCATAGACTTTAAAAAAAGATGGACGACGCCCCTTCGCTCTCTTCCATTGGTGAGAACTGAAGCCGCCAGTGTCCCGATATGGCGCTGACATCTTGGAACTTGAGTCTGCGCAGTAGCGATCTCGGGACCAGACCTGCGCAGTAGTGAGCACGAAATCAACGCCCCGCCCTCACTCTCGCAGAATGCACTCTCCCTGAGTGCACTTTTTTAAAAATTGATTGCAGTACGACAAGAGGCTTGCTAAAATAAAGTAAATACAATCTCCTCAGTCCTCCGAAGATCCCGAAAAAAATGTCCGTTGGTGCTTCAGTGACTACTTCGCTCAGAGAACCTGTCAATCACAGCTGTCAATCATGATGTTACACCACCACATCACGTAACTAACTAAAAACCAACTTATTTTTGAAACAGACACTTGAACTTACATCAGCGTGATAAAAACGACAGCAAATGAAAGAACCCACCTTTGGGAAAAAGATATTTGAAGTGTAATTTAATTGTTTGGTCTCATGTCCCATTGAATAACACAGGGAGGCGGGGCTTATGACCAATACTAGGACCAGTCACCGGCGGGGCGATCGAGACGTTTTGGCTTCACTTTTCAGGGCTTCTGCGGCACGCTTGTTCTCAACAATGAAAAAAAAAAAACTAGGACATGATTTCATTTTAATGCTGGGGCCACACCTCAAGATATTCGGGCCGATTTCTCCCCTTCCGACAATCCTGAATGAAGTTCTTTATCTTGATGTTTCTACAGATTTTCCTGTGGTGTGAGGTGTGTTAACCTGCTCGAAGAACGTCGGAGCCGCCCCGATCTCGAATTGTAAATATTCAACATGTTGAATAATTACGATCAGAAATCCTGATGTGTGGGGGGAACTGTTGATTGTCAGGTGGAATGAAACGATACCCAATCAGAAAGCGAGCTGACAGAAGAAGGAAGCATAACAACCGCAGTCATGGTGCAGCACAGAGTCAAATGGATATGGACATCAGAGATGGAGGATCAGCTTGTCGATTTGTGGCAATGTTCAGTCAAAAGCATTCAAAACACTATCATAGCAATTTCTTCCTGCCTATCGTACTAAACAGTTTATTCTGAAGTCTCGAGAGATTTTGCGAGATTTCCCGTTTTCACAGTCGTTGGTTGAAAATGTGTACGTGTGTGGTGTATTGTCTTCTTCACATCGCAGCACACCACACACTATAGGAGCAAAACTGTCAAATTTTATTTATGTCCTCATGTTTGTGGTCTCTCACATTTTGAAAATCTTATAAGATTTTAAATATCTTTTGGTGTGGCCCCAGCATTAGTGAATTGCTTAGATTTGGAAAAATGGTTGCTGGAAGGGTATGATTTTTAAATAATTGAGAGAGCTTAAAAGACGGGGAAGGTCGCATTCCACATTGCCTTTTTCTTCGGAAATACAAGCGCCTATGAATCATTCACAGTAAGAACCAGGGATGTGTGTTAAGAACGTGAATTCATGTCGACTGTGAAATGCACCTGTCTGGAATGCAGTCTGCTCAAAGAACACTCTGTCGGCAAGCTGCTCCTTCATCTTGCACTCCTCCTCCTGGGGCCGGACCTGGGGCTGCTCTTGAGCGGCGGAGGGCAGCAGAGTGGCCATTACTTCCTTCCTGCCCAGTGCCTTCCTCTGACTCTGCTCAGACACCTGCAGCCGGAACTTATCAATCACACCGTAATGACAGGCCCGCACGTCCCTATGGCGGATCACGCTGTTTGGTGAAAATCAAGAAATGAATGGTTGTGAAAGGCTCAGTGAAATCAGATTGATATTTTTCTGTTAAAATCTTTAGTGTAAGACTCGGAAACTTACATATCCACGCAACATTGCGGTTTAACAGCACCAGTGGCGTCCACCACGGCATACTTGTTTGGAGCTGTGCACAGAACTGATGAAACAACAAGCGGTGAGGAAGGAACCACTACAGCACACTAAGGAAGGTTCTCGTGGGTACTACCGACACAAATGCACGACTCACCTTTGAATTTAAGAGCAAACTCATAAGGGTTGTAGAGGGTGAGCACCTGCTTATGTGAAGCCTGCTCATCTGCGTAGAACACCAGCTCAGTGGGGAACACAAACACTGGAAGGCTTCCCTCCACTAGGTCAGGCTGCCGACTCTGCTTCTGCATTGGCTCAAGCTGAGCTCACTTCCTCCTCCCTTTATCGTATTCCCACTCCCTCTCCGGGCTGTAACAGTGCAGAGATCCAGTTCTAAATGAAGCCAGTTCAGCTCTTTGGCAGCATGACGTTCACCTCTGGAATGACAGAAATTGGGCCATTTCATCATGAACAGTAGTAGAAGGCAGGATTACAATTCATTTGAATATAAATAACAAAGCATGTCATAATAATAAAAAAATAGAATATGAAAAAAACACAAAAACTCACGTTCAGTGTGAATTGAAAGGCTTAAATCACTGACTCTGTAAAGCCGTGGCCAAAAGTTTTGGCAGTGACAAATTTTACGTTTTGCAAAGTTGCTACTTCAGTATTTGTAGATTTTTTGCACGTTTCTAGGGTATAGTGGAAAACGATACGCATTTCATAAGTTTAAAAGGCTTTTATTTGGCAAAAACATTCAGCAAATGCAAAGAGTCAATATTTACAGCCTTGACCCTTCCTCTTCATAACCTCTGCAATGTGCTCTGGCATGCTGGATATCAGATTCTAGGTCAAATCCTGACTGATGGCGATCCATTCTTGAATATAGGCCTGTTCACACCAAGAATGATAACTATAACTGTAACTATATTAGCGTCCACAACAGGGGCGTCCAAACTGTCCTGCAGAGTTGCCTGGAAGTTTCTAGTATGCCTAGTAAGACCTTGATTAGCTTGTTCAGGTTAAATTGGGGTTGGAGCTGAACTTTACAGGACAGTGGCCCTTCAGGAGCAGGATTGGACACCCCTGGTCCACAACAACGCACGATATCGTTGTTTATTCTAAGCACGCTGCAGTTTTGTCATCTGCTGCATTAAATGCTTGAGCTCTTTAAAGTAGGATGGATTCTGATTGGCTCTGTGCTGTTATCGTTATAGTTGTGGTGTGAACACTGCTATTCATTTATATTTAGGATCACATCTTTATGGTTATAGTTATCATCCTTGGTGTGAACGGGCCTTTAGTAGTGCTCGGAGTTGATCACACGACTTCTGCTTGTCTACTCGCCTTTTGAGGACTGACTACAGGTTCTCTATGGGATTAAGATCCGGGGAGTTGTCTGGCCAAGGTTCCAAAATTTCAATGTAAAGAATCTCCGAGCCACTTTATTATCGCACTTGCTGGATCATTGGCAGAAGTTGCTCTTGCAGGATGTTTTGATACCATTCTTTATTCATGGCAGTGTTTTAGGGCAGAATTGAGAGAGCCACCCTTGGATGAAAAGCAACCCCACACATGGATGGTCTCAATATGCTTCACTATTGGCACGACACGGAACTGATTCAAGGCGTTCACCTTTTCATCTCCAAACAATAGATTTTCCAGATGTCCCAAACAGTCAGAAGGGGGCTTCATCAGACAAAATAACTTTGCACCAGTCTTCTGCTGTTCAATCCTTGCACATCCGGCAGCATTTCAGCCTGTCTTTGATGTTTTTCTTGAAGAGAAGTGGCTTCCCTTCTGCCCTTCTTGACACCAGGCCATTGTCCAAAAGTCTTGGGCTCACTGTGCACTTGCACCCACTTGCTGTAGCCTAAATATTGAGCAAGTTCTGCACTGGTGGTGACACGATTCTGTAGCCGATTCCTCAGGAGGAGACAGTCCTGGCACTTGCTGGACACTCATGGACATCTTGAAGCCTTCTTCACTGCAGTTGAGCCTCTCTCCTTGAAGTTCTTGATGAACTGTTAAAATGATTATTTCAGGTGCAATATCCTTTGCAGCAATTTCGTTACATGTGAGGCCATTTTGATACAAAGCGACGATGGCTGCACGTCTTTCTTTGGAGGTAACCGAGAATTATAGAGTGTTTTAGCTGACTAGTACTCAGCACTTTCCCATGTGCTTATGATAGGACTAGTGAAATGATGTCGGGGTCAGTATGAAAGAAGCTTTAAACTGATCAAAAGTGACAGTAAAGACATTTATAATGTTAAAAAATATTTATTTTAAACTTTCATGTTCTTTTGAACTTTCTATTCGTCAAAGAATCCTGACAAAAATGCATCAAGGTTTCCACAAAAATAATATTAGCACAACTGTTTTCAACAGTGATTGTTTGTCATCAAAAGAATAAATTACATTTTAAAATATATTAAAATAGAAAACAGTAAATAAAATGGTAATAATATTTCACACTATTGCTGTTTTTACTGTATTTTTTATCAAATAAATGCATGCAGCCTTTGTGAGCAGAAGAGCCTTCTTTCAAAACATAAAAAAAAAAAAAAAAATCCAACTGACAACTGACCCAGACTTTTGACCAGGACTGAATGGTGGATTGTGACCCAAAAATGAACCAGGTCTGTTCTGATAAAGATGTGGATGGCTAAATAATGAACCATAACTAACTACGTAATTGAGCATACTGCATAGCTAAGATAACAAAATCAACATTCAAGAGGAGAAAACACATCCTATATCAGCCTTGACGTCAAAAGCTGCACATTCTATCAAAATGAAAAGGTATTCTGGCACAGATTCATCTGTCACTCATGCCGAAAACCATAAACAAAACTAAGACTACAGGGTGAAATCGCAAAAAGTATATACTTTTTTTTTTTTTTTTTTACAGTGGATTATCAGCTGCTATTTTAACGGTCAGAAATTTCATATGCATTTACTAAACCAAAATTATACATTTTCCTATTCAATGTGTCACGTGTTAATAATATATCATATTATTAGGCCTTTGTATTTCATAGTTATATTAGTAAATGTCAATATTTGATTTGAAGGACATTTTTGTACAATAAAAAAACCTTAGTACAGTGCTGAGTAACTTGATGAAAGAGGAGGTATAAATAAATTACAGATTACATGAATAAGTCTAATGGTAACAACTTTTTCTCTCAGACTTATTTGTGGCATGAGAATAATCAAGGGATGCTTCAGAAAAGTGAAGTAAACGCAAACATGAATTGATTCAATAAAATGAAGGCCAAACGAAACTGAAAGTCATGTGTCAATATAATCTGATAATAGTGTCAATGTAATAAAAGACTAATGGATGATGGCCAAGATATCTGTACAAAAACAAGGTCCCGCCTCCACGTGGCTAGTCATGTGACCATGTTTACTGAATTCGTCTGAAACGCAAGGATTTCGCAATACGATCTATTATAGCAATAAGTAAATAACTTCAAACTTAACCGACTAACATCATACTAATGAGGTCAATGACACAACATGACAGCTGGCAGATACAATGATGTCTGGGCTTTACCAAAGACTATTACTAATATCGAAATAAATACACCCATCAGACACGTAAGAAAAATACTGCCCGACTAAATGCTAAAAAACCCTCTTTAAATGTCTTCTGTATAATATTAAAATCCCCCATCAAATGACTTACGTCTTGCTTACAGAATGTCTCCAGGAGATCGGATAACGACGTGACAGACCTTTTGTCCTCTTGAAGGCTATTGAGTTTTGCTGACTATTAGCAGAGATATTTATATGTAACAGGACATTCATATTTTATTAAACCTGTACATTAAAGCGTAGATTTCCGACCTCAAATGTGATGTAAACTATTTCTTAACTACAATACATTTGCATGTCTAATGTTAAACTAAATGCAAGAAAGATGTAACGTTAGAGTATCTGCCTAAAAATGATTAGCAAACTCTGCCATTTCAATCCTTCGATAGTAATTAAGCACTTAAAAAGAGGTTCGGTTTGCAAGTTGTTACTGGCTAAAGTAATTTAACATAAAGTAAGACATAATATTCAGTATTGTTCATTGGATGTTGACGTATTGCTGGTATGGTTAACCTACAATCATGCTAGCATAACAATATTGCAACATCAAGATGGCAGTGTTTAATTTCACGTTATTTAATGTAGCTATTGAAAGAGTAAATACACCGAAAACAATTAAAAAAAAACATGTTTACCTCACTCCCGTTTACCGATATTTATTTCAAATCCCACCCCGTTTCCTTTTTCTTTGTCAACAATACGCTGCGAGGGCGCATTGAATGCTGGGATACTGGAGGGCTTCAGGAATTCCGCCAACGTCTTCTATGACGTCATTTAGAGTTTCACAAATGTACTCTCTGTTATTTATGGAGTTTTTACTCAGTAATTCGGAAGATAAATGACGTTTGTCGGTCGTTTTATGCTTATAAAGCTACTACTCTCTGGGTTACCGTTTACCCGTTGCGAAAAGTCTTAAAGGGGCAGTTCACCCTAAAATAAAAATTCTATCATTAGCTCACGTAAGTTACTCGTTCAGTGTCTTCCTATCTCCAGCAGAACACTGAAAGAGATGTTGAGCAGAATGACCCAGTCACCCTTCCGTTTCATTGCATCGTTTTTCACTAAAGCCGTCATTCTTCTGAATAGCATCTCATTTTGTGTGACAATTATTATTTTTGGGGGGTGAACTGTACCTTTAAGGTTTGGCAAAGCTCAAATGAAGCATTTCGTTACACACACTAAAAAATCAAATGAAATTTGAAAACCGCCATTAACAATTTCAGTTTAGGCGATTTTTTAATACCCCCAGAGTGAATTGATCTTGGCATTTGGCAACACAACATACATCATTTATGTCGTCTCTTTAGTTTATTAAAGTAAAAAAAAAAGTAATTCTAAAGAAACCCACACGCCCTTTAACACGATCAATGCTCATTCAGACGACAACACCGCCTTCTTAGGGCACAAGGACAACCATAGACTGTTAAAAAAAAAGGCATAACCCATAATCAAAACATTTGTGACCGCTTGCACACATTTGCACACTGAGCAAATTTAAAGATTTGTTGTTGTTGTTGTTGTTGTTGTTGTTGTTGCATTAACAGTATATCAGACTACAGAGAAATGAAAACAGGAAGAAGAATAGGACGACCTTTATAAAGCCCTTCTCTGGGGACATAGGCTGCATTTAATGAATGAACAACAGTGACAGTTTCACATTAAAAATATGTCCTTGTTGTGAATCAGGATACGAATATAACAAACAGAAACCGTGCACAATACAGCGAAATGTCCTCTACAATAGGTGATATGTTAGTGATAGATCTCTCCAATGGCACGTTTCTCACCCTGAGCAAGCTACTGAATTGTAGTTATGTAAAAATGCGGCTGAACGATCATAAGGTACTGTATCATCGACACTTGTTCACAGATTATTCCCCGCAGAGATGAAAACACATTATAGTGCAGACTGCAGAGTAAATATACCATCTTCGTGAACACCGCAAATGCCTGTAAATTTATGAGGTACCGCCGCACGTTCAGTGTCTGTGATTATGGTGAACAGGATTGCCTAGCCTCCTTCCCTTTCTCGCATTCACAAAATCAAATGGCATGTGTAGCGAGGCTCCACGGAAACCGAGGAGCACGATTTAGGAGGAGCCAGTGCCTGACAACGCTGCTTTTCCTCTCGCTTCTGTGCCGCCGTTCGTTGTCACGGTCTAGGGCGGTTTGGCGTATTAATGGCGCTTGCCTATGGTCTCTCAAAGGAGATAAACAAGAGGAGGGGAAAGCGGGCGAGGATGGATTTCTCGATGGTCAGGGGGAGGCACAATTATTATAAAAATCACACGGAACCCAAGCTACTCCCCACCCCCACCAAGACAGCTAGACGAGATCAGGCGAGGAGGGGGTTGCCCTTTTTATGAGACAAAAATGACACTATAGGTTTTAAGTGAACATGTTAAATCTGTCAAACACACAATAGAATAGCAGTAATGCCCTTTCAAAGGCAAAAACTAGATTACAGATTACACAAATGACACACATCCCTGCCCACCCGCTCGAGCTCCGTCCGCTCCAGCGAGCGCGGAGAACTGAGGGGATAAGAGGCATTCCACGACCTCATTGCATATTTATACAGGGGTGGGCGTGGCTTCGCGTCTCAGCTCAGCCAATGGCGTAGCAGCGGCGGGGCGAAGGCGTTTCGGTCTGTTCGGAAGAGAAGTTCTCTAACAGCGCGAGCCCAGCACTGCTCAGAAAAGACAGATAGAGAATCAGGCGGCTGCAAAGGGTGGCAGTACGACCCTCTTTTGGGGGGGTCTGATTATAACAAAATATATACACACATATATGCATGCCCAGGGCCGCAAGATAGGTCATATGCCGATTATAGATATTTTAGCAAACATCTAGACGTATATCTATACATTTTAAAATGCCTATTTTACTTTTCCTGATAGACACGTCCGCTTCTATGAATCAGCGCACTTATTTGGGTACGACGTATCTGGACATTGCTAAAGGCGCGGTTGAGATCTTTATGAAGGTAAAGCATAATTTTACCCCGACTTTTTCAGCATACTGTTGTACCTTGTTAAAGTTAAGGATCCCTATGACAGGATCAGTTTGAATGAATGTTTATTGTTTCGTTTTCTTTAACAGCTGCGTGCCCGAGACCCGGCTAGTAGAGGCGACAGGTACATGCTAGTTACATTCGATGATCCACCATACGGCGTAAAGGTAAATAAATACTACTAAATTGTGCTTATATGTGGTTAAAGCGGAGATATTTTCTGACAGTGAGACTCTACTGTCCCTCTGGTTTGTAGCATCGGGTCGGGCGGCCTCCCGGTGACGAAAACGGCTAATTTTTGTTAAAATATCCGCAGACCCGGAGCAGCGCAGCCTCTGAACATGGCGGACATTTTGCTTTTGTGTTGGGAATGCTCTCGAGCGCTGAGATGGAGGCGGAGAGATTTATTATCCACTGTGACGTAGTGCATGACGCGTGCGCGGGCCAACTCGGCCCGGATTGGACAAGCATCCGTGCCCTCCTCTTGCATTCTGATTGGTCACTGTAGCCTGAACAAATCAACACGATTTGATTTGTGCAACAGCCATCAATAACCAAATGAGGCAGGAGATGCTTTGCAGTTTTACATTGCTTGCTCTTGACGAGAGAGATAAGCTTGTAAGTTGCCCTTGATAACAAGCATAAACTTCCTTCCCTCTCCATTCGCAAGTACATTCACCTCCTTCCCATTCATATTTCAAATTCCCAAAGACCAAAAAGCCAGGTGAAAGGTGATTAAGTATGCTGTCCTGTTACATTTGGTCACTGAAACTTTAAAGTTGAACATCAGATATTCCTATTCAAGCATGATTGCTAATTGCTCACTTTAAGCCATCATTTTCAGATAAGGCATTAGTGACTTAAACTTGCATCACATATGAGACCATTTTGCACAACAGATGGCAAGCATGTAATCTAGAGAATACTAACAACTAGGAAATAAATGCTTCCTGTGGAAAATACAAGCAATTGCTACTAGTACAATAAGCCTAATACTGACGCAAAACAACCTAGTGCAGAGATTAGGAGGCATTTTGCATTAGGAGGCATAGTTTCCATATGTAGGGGAAGTTGATTCCCCTGTGGATGGTCTACAAGTTGTTGGTGTGGTGAATGGTCAGGCATCTGTGTTAATTGTACGCAAACAAATCTCTTTATTCAGAATACTAACTAAATGTCACGGTCGTCATGAGCAGGATACCTTGTAGTCGTACTTGCTTAGTGAATTACTTGATCATTCTAAGACACAAGGGCACGACTAGACTTGCATGTATAACATTCAGGGGCGTCATACACCTGATTTTTTGAGAGGGCAACAGTGACAGTTCTGGCACTTCTTCCTAAGACTGTGAGTCATGATAGTCTAGTGGTGTGATTTTGTAGTACACAAGGGGCCAGGTTCAAATCCTTATAAAAACTTTAATAATGAGCTCAGCAACTGTGCAACTGAACTCCACTGCCAGTGAACACCCTGCATTTTCATGTGGAAAACAGCAGTACTGACCAGTTTGGGTTTCAAAATTATGATTATTATTAAATTATAATTATTATTTATGTATATAAAAAAACTTTGGTTACACTTTATTTTAAGATGTCTTTGTTACACTGAGTAATATTGAGTAACTACATGTACTTTTGGGATTCCTAACTCTATAGTAAGTACATGTAGTTACTAGGATAAGGGTTTACTTTGATTTAGGGTTAGTTGCATGTAATTATCCATAATTTATAGTTATTAATACAGTAACTACATGTAACATATGTAACAGTGACACTGTAAAATAAAGTGTTAACAAAACTTTATAATACAACTATTATTATGTAAAAGTTCTCACGGTATAATTACTGCAATGACCTAGTTATATACTTTGGATTTATGAACCAAAGCGAGAACATGCATTATTAACACCTTTGCTGTCACATTTCCAGAATATTAAGAACATTATAAGTCCTGCATTAATTCAGTCTTCCACGGATTCTGTATCTAATAGAAACAAATGATTTTAAACCAGTGCATTTTGTGAATTAGAGGCCATTCTCTGTAGTCCTTCAGAGAAACACACCACACCTGTGACAAAGATTCTCTAACATACACTTCAGAGTTCAACCATTTCGCATAAGTTATTTTCATAAAAGCTGACATTTAAATGTATTGGCTATATAATACACGTCTCATTAAATGCTAAAACTCTTCGGTTGTGATAGCAAATGAATATTTTGTCAACAAAATACAAAAAAACACCAGCAAGTAAAAAAAGTCCTTGGTTCTGCAAAATTCACCAAAATGCGACAAAGAGTGCATAGTGTTTACCAGCGTGCTCAAAACCCACACACCCGTCAAAACCAGTCCAATAAGCAAAAAAAAACAACAACTCCTTAATAATGTTTCAGACCTTTCTCACCCCCACATTCAGCCATCATCTGTTTATAGACTGCTGTGCCAGTTCTCTTATATTGGATATGGGAATTGTGGTTATAGTCACTTTGCCCAGCCTAATTTCAAAGTATTGTCCACTCTTTCTCCCAGCCTGTACTTGAATCGAGGTCTGCACTTTCTGACATGTACATGTGACATGGTGCTGTCTGGGTTCCTGTCTTCTTTGTTTGTGGTTTGACATTGACAATGAAAGTAGCTTTGCGCTTTAGCAGTTCATTAGTATGGACTATCTGGCAAGTAGCCAGTCACTCTCTTGGGGGGTTTTCTTACTCCACTGCTTGTCATGCAGTCCTCCCACCCTGTTTCAGTTTATCCAAGATAATCTGATTCTGAGGCTGTCTTCCAAGTGACACTTAACTCTTTAACTATAGTACTACATCTCCTGCTTATAGCCAGGTAATATGCACTAATGATTCTTAGTAGATGGTACGGCATGTTTTAGCCGCTTTGTTGTTGAGAATGTGAATGTGCATTGTTATCTTACTATGTCTTTGTTTGAGATGCTAAAGTGTTATGAGATGTTATAACCACCCTCTTACATAAGCTCTTAGCCCTCTCTAAACTATTTGTCGCCAGCATGTTCCTCCTGTTTAAAAAAATACTTCTCAGCCAAGCAGTGCCTCTTCAGAATTAGCGCCCAGGCTTACCCAGTTCTCGACAAGAATACACTGGGCAAATACCAGCCTAGCAAGAATCTGGCCTCTGTGTCTGACAGAGTGCCTTTTTTTATTTCCTGTCAATTATTCATGAGATTTTCAGCAGCTAAACAGTGAAGAGCTCCAGTGAGCCTCCAGTCCTCACAAAGCTCTCTTTTCCTGTTTGTGTGCCTCTCTTGTTGTCTGAGCCCTGGCCAAGCAGAACATTATTCTTAGCCTTGCCTATTTTCTGAAGTTGACAAAGTTTTTGCCCTTTGCAATTTTCTTAATCAATTGTTCCTTAGATTGCTTATCATTAAAGCAAAAGGTTGAAGAATGAAATGAATTTGTTTTGTTGGAAACTTTGTGTTGTTTCTGTCTTTGGTTAATGGAGGAAAAGTACAAAATGCATACAACTGCATTTGTGGTTTACTTCAGGAGGCCCTGGTAAACATGTTATTTCTGCTTAATACAAACTATGTAAACACCGCCATATTAAAGGGATAGTTCACCCAAAAATGAAAATCCTGTTAATAATTACTCACCCTCATGTCGTTTCAAACCCGTAAGACATTTGTTCATCTTCAGAACACAAATGAAGATCTTTTTAATAAAATATGAGCGCTTTCCCTCCATTGACAGCATACGCAACTACCAATTTCAAGCCCCAGAGAGATAGTAAAGACATTATTAAAGTGGTCCGTGTGACTCCAGTGGTTAAAACTCAATTTTATGAAGTGACTTGAGTCTTTGTTTGCGCTAAAAAACATGATTTACCACTTTATTTACAAAATATTAACCTCCAACGCACGATCACACAACAACGTCTGCTCTTGCGTCAACACAACACGCATGCGTCGTGGTGCTCTCGTGAATGCGTGTTGGAGATTAATGTATTTTATTTGGAGATTAAATAAAGTGGTAAATCATGTTTTTTTGCGCAAACAAAGACTTGCGTCGCTTCATAAATTTGAGTAGCCTATCCCTTTAAGTTTGGTTTACACTAGTTTACCCAAAAATGAAAATGTTCTCATCTTTTACTCATCTGTAGTAAACCTATAAGACGTTTGTTCATCTTATAAACAAAAATGAAGATATGTTTTAATTTTTTTTTTTCACCATTTTTGTCCATCCATTTGAAAGTCCACACAACCAACACTTTCAAACCTCATTGACTTTTGATCGTCAAGCAAGTATCTGTTTACCATATTTGATGGGCTCTATATGTACATAAATCAATGTTTATATGTTTTTAAAAGCCTAAATTAAATCTTGAGTTAAACTGCTTGATTTATATGAATTACAATATCTTTTTGTACTTTTTAATTTGTGAAAGTTCTGGTTGTGTGAACTTGCATGGACAAAAATGATGAGAGAATTTTAAAAATATCTTCATTTGTGTTCTGAAGATAAACAAAAGTCTAATAGGTTTGGAGCGACAAGATGGTGAGTAATTGATGAAGGAATTTTAGTTTTTAGGTGAACTATCCTTTTAAGACAAAGTGTATTTGGACATTTGTGGTAAGTGGATCATGTTCATAGTTAATGTGAGCTACACCTGTGTTTCCTCTGATAGGACGCCTGTTCAGCGGAACTGACTTAATGCATCCACTAAAATGACCTAGTTGGTTAAAAGTAAATGCAAAAATGAGTACAAAGAAAATCTTTAGCATCATTTGTTTGCAGATCCCACTTGATTTTTGAAAATCTTTAATGCAATGAAATTCATACATTTGAAGTGTCTTAAATCTCCAAATAACTTGCACAGTCATTGTACACTTACATACATAATACATACATCAAATATTTTGGTGTAGCCCAGAAATATCTAGTCTGTGAGTCCGGTGGCCTTATCATTCTGCCATGTTTATCCTGTAGACTGCCTCATGCTTTATCTTGCTCTGAATCTTGTGAAGTGGGAGTGGTTGTAGTCCTTTCTTCTTGACAGATAGGCAGGCTAAATATTTCTTCAGAAATCCACAATGTTGCTCCTCCTCCTTAAACCTCATTCACAACAGATACTGGAACTGAACATTAAGCATTTCTTTGCTTTGGGTCACTACATGTCGATGATAAAAGATCACCAATGAAAATCTTGTCCCAGGTTAGGATGTTGTACACTTAAATTCAAAATGGAGATCTATTTGAGCTTGTCATGAGCATGATGGTCCCTCTGATCAGTGCTTTGGCTGGTTAACCAGCTCTCATTCCATTAGAGTGACAGTTTTAGTTCCTGCCTCGCCTTTATCATCACACATGACAAGCACCACCCTTCAGACCGCAGACGTGTCCCTCCTGCAAAACTGGGTGGATGTGTGTAGCCAAGCTCAATGGTTATCCTCGATCAGTTCAACCTTTAGGCAGTAGAAGAGATTAAAACCTGGGACAAGGCAACCTGATCCTGGAATAATACTCAGGCCATAAGGGCAGTCGCTTAACCCTTGTGAATCCACCCCAGGTCGTCACGTGCCCTTTCTGTTGTGATGATTCCTCCTCAGATCACAAGAGCTGTATTTATATTATTGCCGGTTTCCTCAGAACATGAGCCTAACAAGAAATATGTCCTTATCTGTCAGTTTATGTAAAACTGCTCATTTGTCTTGCCACCTGTCCTGCTTTTGGAAAGGAAAGACAGTGTCAGGTTTGTTTTATGGTATGCTAATTCTGAAAGCAGAAAAAAGAAAATGCATATAAAATGCTTTATATGCTGTCTGTAACTGAACAACAGCTTAATGTTTATCTAATATTATCACTCTCTCCATTCTGCTCTGGAGGGACATATATGGGCAAATCGCACAAAACTTCTCAATATGATACCTGGGCCATATTTCACCTCAAAATCAAAATAAGAATTTATATTTTTGCCTAAAGCAAATTGGGGACAACTGAGGTGTCTTTTTTGTGACATAATATTTTATGACAATAAGCACATTTTCCTCCTAAAAGTATTTATACATTATGAAAGTATTTGTTGTACTGCCTTCATTTATGCATGTACATTATTACAGTAATAAAAATCTATTGAGAATCACAATCAAAAGCAAAACATCTGATACATTGAAATAATGAGAAAATTTGGGGCAAAGTGTGCTTAACTGACAAAAATGGTGTCAATGTAAAAAAAAAAAAAAAATTATTCCCAATTTTATTTAAATAAAACATAGCTAATTTTACTATATTTTCCCCCTATTAGTTTTGGGTTGAATATGATCTGTAATAATATATTATTTAAATTGTAAAGTATTTATACATCATGGACAAGGTATATTTGATGTACTGCCTTCAGTTAATTTTTATTAAAATAAAAAATACTGTATTACAGTAATAAAAATGACAAAGAGTATCACCACTGAAAATAAATGAAAATCCCAAATATAAAAATGAAACATCTGGTACATACCGGTAATTCTTTATTATAAAATATACTTGCTATTTTTTTTCCCTTTTAATTTTGGGATGAAATGTGGTCTGGATACGCTTCCGTGAGATTTACTCATATGTGGATTATATTGTTTGTTCTTTCCTCCGTTGGATCACCGTCAGGTTTTCACTCTTTAAAGAAGGGTTTGAGTTTACATTTCCTCTGTTAAAGCTATAATTAGGGTATTATCCTTTTTTCCTGGCTTATTCAGTGTTCACATTCCTTATTCTCTCCCATCTCCTTCTGCCTTTCTGGGTAAGCGTGTGATTAAAGGAGAGTCTGATTGCAGTCACACTTCTTCAGAGCCAATAAATTGTTAATGCAGAAGGAAAGAAAGACGGATGGGGAAAAAAATAGAATTACTCTGTTGCTTGAATTATTGAGTGCCAGTTAGAAGAGCTACTGCATGAATGGTTTCTTTTTTTGTTCCATACATGGATAGAGACATACACTGTCCAGCCCCTGACAAATCTCTGCCTGCTTTGTTCTTTAATGCTTCCCAATGAACATAAATCTACACACACGCATACACGCACACATCTGAAGCTCAACCACCTCGGGATCTGACCTGTTAAGTCTTCTCTCACTTGTGGGGATTTACAATGTATACAGGTTTATGTAATGTGTTGATTTATTCACACTGAGTAAATTTATGTACAGCAGGAATCATTTTGTAAAAGCAGATTTAGTGAACTATTCACCTCGGTTCTTTTCTCAGCATCTGAACTCATTATATTGTTGTTGTTGTTTTGGTTTTGGGTGAACAGTAAAGTAATGACAGTTCTTCTACTGGGAGGGGTAATGTGGGTCAGGGACAGACACAGTAATGTCTTTTAAAGATAGTAAAACAAGTCAAGCCTTATGTAGTGGACCTTTGTGGCTTCTCTTCTACATGCACACATGTACAAGTACAAGAGGACACAAACATACTTGCTCAGTCAGATACTCTGCAAAGCTTGTCATGTGGACTTTTTGGGTCTTGAGTGTCTGACTGTATTTCCACCCTTCTTTGGTGTCTCTCTCAGCTGACGTTTAGGTAGTGTAGTTGTGCTTGGCTGATCATGGCTTTAATAGTAAGGTGTTTAATTTCGCTATAGGCGAAAGAGTGAGAAAAGCTACCAGTGATTGACAGATACTAGGATGGAAACTTCTGTTTAGTGTGTAATAGTTTGCATAAGATTTGATTATGTTTTTAATAATCCATACAGAGGCCTAAAAGGTATTTGGACACTTAAGGAGAATTTAAAATATATTCAATTCAATTCATATTTATTTGTATAGCGCTTTTCACAATACATATTGTTTCAAAGCAGCTTTACAGAAAGTGCATTTCAGAAATGTACATAGAAAAATACAGTTAGTTAATCATGTATTAATTTAAGGCATAACATATCGCCAGCGTTGAGTCGTCTCTTCACAGGCATCGAGTCGTCTCTTCACGGGATATATGAATGTAGATAAACAATACTAAGTTTCATTTGAACAACTTGAAAAAGAGTCCAAATACTGTTTGGTCTTGATTTAAAACTGTAGATCTATATTTATATTCTTATATTCTCAATCTCATCATTGAAAACCTTGCAAGCTTCTGTTTGTGATATGTCTGTGCTTGTATACCTGGTTTGATATTTTGTTACTTTTAAGTGTGACTTAAGTGTCCAAATACACTAAAGTTCAAACGTTTGGGGTTAGTATAGATTAAAAAAAAAGAGAGAAAAAACGAAGTTAATCCTTTTATTCAGCAAGGATGCATTAAATTAATCAGAAGTGGCAGTAAATACATTTATAATGTTACAAAAGATTTCTATTTCAAATAAATGCTGTTCTTTTGAACTTTATATTCATCAAAGAATCCTTAAAAAATGTATCATTGTTTTCCTTTGCACAAAAATATTAAGCAGCACGACTGTTTCCAACATTGATAATAATAAGAAATGTTTCTTGAGCATGAGAATGATTTCTGAAGGATCATGTGACACTGAGTAATGATGCTAATTCAGCTTTAAAATCACAGAAATAAATTGAATTTTAAAATATATTAAAATAGAAAACAGTTATTTTCAATTGTAATAATATTTTACAATATTACCGTTTTACTGTATTATTCATCAAATAAATACAGCCTTGCTGAGCAGAAGAGACTTTTTTCAAAAACATTAGAAAATCTTACTGACCCCAAACTTTTGAACAGTAGTGTACATTTTGGATTCATTGTATAAATGTCACTGTCGGAATGATTGATATTCCCAAGGTTATATGGAACTATTTTTCACATAATGTGTGTGCGTGTGTGTCTCTGTATATGGTAGGCGGGTTGGAAAGAGAATCATGCCACATTCATGAGTGAGCTGAAGAACCTGCAGGCATCTGGACTGACTACACTGGGTCACGCTCTCCGCGCTGCCTTCGACCTGCTTAATCTCAACAGACTAGTCTCTGGCATCGACAACTATGGTCAGGTAAAAATGCGAACTCCCTTCAGTATTCAGAAGGCCAAAACAATCTTTATTCAATGAAGAACAAATCACTCCTGGGTATTCTGCATGCAGCATAATAAGTACTGTCTCCTCACATAACAAGAATACGAACTACCACAGACACAGAGAAGAACACATCCTCACAATATTCAGATCAATCAGTATTTGAAGAAAATGTACCTTTAGTCCCATCCAGCCTTGAATGTTTTGTTACTTCTTTGAAGGGAACAAATACATTATGTAATTTGGAGAACTCATTCAGTGTGTCTATCAACATGTTCTTTCTCTGGAAAGTAGCTGGAAAGAAGCCATTACACAAAAATAACCATTTCACAGCACATCTAAAGTGTTCCAGAAGGCATGAGAGTGACCCAGCTAACATATGGAAAAATGTTCTGTAGTCCAAAGCTTTAAAAGCTTCAAGCAGCACCATCCATTCAGCGAGGCTTTGTAGTGTAGATGCTTTCATCGGCAGTAACAGGGGGGCTCTTTACCCGGGAGGAGGAATGGATGTAGCAACATGCAGAGATTACAGAGACAATTTTGTATCACCTCACAAGAGTAGCACCTTAATTTAATTTGATTTGTGTGTGTTTTTTATCCAATATCAAACATCCAATTGGATTATTTGTTATTCAGAATATTCAGATACTTTATAGGCACACATTAAGACCATGCTGGATTAGCTAAAACAGAAGACATGCATTTTGAGAGGTAACCCTCCAGGCAGTGTGCTAATCTACATGCTGAGTCTGTACTGCGAGGGTGAGTAACTGAGTGCTGACCCCTGCAGTATGGACATGGAGAATGCATCTTGTATTCACTCACCAACCGTTTACTGTATTAACTACAATTAGCAACATCTGTCAAACTTTAATGTTACTACCTCATTTCATTGAACTTTGTTTTAGTATCCAAGGTTTAAGATTTTGAAATATTTTAAAATAAGATCATTTCTGACATGAACTTCCTGTTGAAAGACCATTTTTTAGTAAATCGTTTTACTTACACCACTGTTACATAAAAGGTTGTGGTTAGTAGGCTAATAATTGAAATCTTTTATTTATCATGGATGCATTAAATTGAGCAAAAGTGACAGTAAAGACATTATAATGTTACAAACAATTTTGGTAACGCTTTACAATGAGGTCTCATTTTTAACATTAGTTAATGCATGAACTAACAATGAACGATACATTTTACAGCATTTATTAACCTTTGTCAGTGTTAGTTAATAACAAATGTTGTTGTTAATGTTAGTGCATTAACTAATGTTAACAGATACAACTTTTGATCTTAAATTCTTTTAGTATTAAATGTTGAGATAAACGTGATATTGGATTAACAAATGCTGTAGAAGTATTGTTCATTCTTAGTCCATGTTAACTGATGTTAACAAATGAAACCTCATGAAACCATGAAACATCAACAAATGAAGATGATGTTCTTTTGAACTTTCTGTTCATCAAAGAATCAAAGAAAGTAGCACTATTTCCACAAAAATATAAAGCAATGTTTTCAACATTGATAATAATAAGAAATGTTTCTTGAGCAGCAAATCAGCATTAGAATGATTTCTGAAGGATCATGTGACACTAAAGGCTGGAGTAATGATGCTGAATATTCAGCTTTGCCATCACAGGGATACTTTTTAGAAATAAATTAAAATGGAAAACAGTTATTTTAAATTGTTATAATATTTCACAATATTACTGATGATCCCTACAGCCATATATAAGACAAGCAGTTTGGTAAATGGATGGAAGGAAAGATCAGATTTTTGGACCACACTGCTTATTATGAGATTTTAGCATTTTATAGAAGATCACAGAAATAAGAACCCTAAAAATCTCTTTTTATTTGCGTTTTGGATTTTTTAAGAAATGATGTCCACTCTTCTAGGGTCGGAACCCGTTCTTTCTGGAGCCATCGGTCATTATTACGATTACAGATGGTAACAAACTGACGCACAGCTCTGGGGTGGCTGAGGAGGTGAGGGACAAATATTCTTAACCAGTTTTTGACTTGCTTGTCCATTTATATCATGTATAATGTTAAGTTTTGCAGGCAGTGTGTCTTTCTCATAAACCCTGATGTCATCTCACTTCTCGTTTTATCTTCCTTCTTTAGCTACATCTGCCGCTGAATTCCCCGCTGCCGGGTAGTGAGCTGACAAAGGAGCCGTTCCGCTGGGACCAGCGACTCTTCGCCCTGGTCCTGCGGCTGCCAGGAATGGCCGTGCCCGACGGCGAGCAGCTAGGCAGTGTGCCCACTGATGAGTCTGCTATCACCCAGATGTGTGAGGTCACTGGAGGTACATTCATCGGCTTAACAATCTTACGTTTCAGTGCCAAACAGTTTTAGAATTTAAACGTATATAGTTAAACCCAGGTCTGATGAGAAAATACAGGTTAAAATATGTATCTGATCAACCATTAAGTTCGATTTATGAGGCCTGGATTCCACGAAAGTGCTTTAAATGGTCCTTTAGACACCCTATTTAAGGGGGCTTCAGCCCTGTTTTTCATCTCAGCCCCTGTAAAACTCTGCAATTAATCTGTCAACCCCCTTACAAGTCTATTATGTGATTTCTCTTCAATGCAGCGCTCAGATACAAGCATCTCTTCTCCATCTCACTGGTGAACACCCTTTGTTCCAGTGAAGACATGAAATAAAGTGCAATTTTGATTGCTTAATTCAAAACGAATTGTCTGTCTTTTCAGAAAATGTAGCAACTTGTGACTTTTTTTTTCTCCAACCTATGCACGGAAGTTCCATAAGCACAGGGTTATTTCAGTTGATTTAGTAGATTTTGCTTGTTTATCTCTTTTTTCCTCTCTTTTTCTCACCCACTCTATATAAGGCCGCTCTTACTGCGTGAAGACGCAAAGGATGCTGAACCAGTGTCTTGAGTCTCTCGTCCAAAAGGTTTGGAGTGGAGTTGTAATACACTTTGAGAAGAGTGGTCCAGATCCACCTTTGATAGGTGAAGGTCAGTGCTGATAATGTGATTCCATGTTAGTTTTGTGCTTACTGGGAAAATAATTAAAGGAATAGTTCACCAAAAAATTCTAATTCTGTCATCATTTACTCAACCTCATGTCGTTCCAAACCCATGAGACTTTCATTCATCTTTGGAACACAAATGAAGATATTTTAGTCCAATTTAGTCCTCACGATTTAGTCCATATTTTCTGAAGAGACACGATCGCTTTATATGATGAACAGATTTAATTTGGACATTTATTAACAGATAAACCTTCATCAACTCACACATCAGTTGTAGTAAATGGAAGCTCAAGCATGTTCGCTTGATATGCGAGAACCAATGAGGTTCATTCTCGTGTTACGCAGCATGTTTGAGCTTCTACAAGAACCAATTCTCGTGTGTTGCGCAGCACGTTTGAACTTCCAGGAGAACCAGTGAGGTTCATTCTCGTGTTGCGCAGCACGTTTGAACTTCCAGGAGAACCAATGAGGTTCATTCTCGTGTTACGCAGCGCGTTTGAACTTCCAGGAGAACCAATGAGGTTCATTCTTGTGTTACGCAGTGCGTTTGAGCTTCCAGGAGAACCAAATGAGGTTCATTCTCGTGTTACGCAGTGCGTTTGAGCTTACAGGAGAACCAATGAGGTTCATTCTCGTGTTACGCAGCACGTTTGAACTTCCAGGAGAACCAATGAGGTTCATTCTTGTGTTACGCAGCGCGTTTGAGCTTCCAGGAGAACCAATGAGGTTCATTCTTGTGTTACGCAGCGCGTTTGAGCTTCCAGGAGAACCAAATGAGGTTCATTCTCGTGTTACGCAGCACGTTTGAGATTCCACGAGAACCAATGAGGTTCATTCTCGTGTTACGCAGCACGTTTGAACTTCCAGGAGAACCAATGAGGTTCATTCTCGTGTGTTACGCAGCACGTTTGAACTTCCAGGAGAACCAATGAGGTTCATTCACGTGTTACGCAGCACGTTTGAACTTCCAGGAGAACCAATGAGGTTCATTCTCGTGTTACGCAGCACGTTTGAACTTCCAGGAGAACCAATGAGGTTCATTCTCGTGTGTTACGCAGCACGTTTGAACTTCCAGGAGAACCAATGAGGTTCATTCTCGTGTTACGCAGCATGTTTGAGCTTCCAGGAGAACCAATGAGGTTCATTCTCGTGTGTTACGCAGCACGTTTGAGCTTCCAGGAGAACCAATGAGGTTCATTCTCGTGTTACGCAGCACGTTTGAGCTTCCAGGAGAACCAATGAGGTTCATTCTCATGTGTTACACAGCACGTTTGAACTTCCAGGAGAACCAATGAGGTTCATTCTCGTGTTACGCAGCACGTTTGAGCTTCCAGGAGAACCAATGAGGTTCATTCTCATGTGTTACACAGCACGTTTGAACTTCCAGGAGAACCAAATGAGGTTCATTCTCGTGTCAAAGTGGTAGTTGCTTAGACTGTCAGTGGAGGGACAAAAAGCTCTAAGATTTCATTAAAAAGATCTTCATTTGTGTTCCAAAGATGAACGAAAGTCTTACTGGTTCATTTTTGGGTAAACTATCCCTTTAATAGACAATGATCGTCTTCTCTTTGTACAGATGGTCTTGTGGATCCAGCTCGTCCTTCGTCGTCCTTCAGTCCGCAGCCCTGGCACAGCTGCCACAAGCTCATTTACGTCCGGCCCAACCCCAAGACAGGCGTACCTGTGGGTCACTGGCCAATCCCAGAATCCTTCTGGCCTGACCAGAACTCCCCCACTTTGGTAAATTTTAAAACCTGCAAAATAAAGTTTATAAGTGCAGTCAAGGAATTAGTTTTTATTGTCAACTAAACCTATTAAAAACATTTTTGTTAACTGAAATAAAGCTGAAATATAAATAAATATATTAGATGAAATATTAATAGATACGTTTGTTGATTTTCAACCAACTTTGTATTGTTGCAATGTGATTGTACAAATAAACAATGTGTACACTTTCTCCATGTTACCTGCACCCAGAAATCCCCATTCACTTGTCAGCAAAAGTCAGCCGAACTGTTGTGAGAATTACAGATCGTACTTCTGCTTTTTTGCATTCCCTCTCATGGACAGTCAGACTGATCCCAGTGCATTATGGGTGTTGAATTTTCCCTACATTTGGCATAAGGGAATTTTTTGGCCACAGCGCTTTTTCTCCATTTTCTCTTGTCATGTAGCACTTTAAAAAAAATAATAATCTGCCTTTCTACTGCTTAGACAGCCGTGTTTCATTAAAAGCAGAGAATCGCCTCTTTAAACTAAATTAAAACTAAAAATGTTCCCTAGGCAACTGACTGAACTAAGTTTAAGCTGAAGCCTAGTAAAATTACTAACTGAAAACTAAAATAAAGAATAATAAAAAAATAAAAAATCACATAAAAAAATGGAAACTTAAAATATAAAAATAAAAGCTAATTCAAAAAATTAATAAAAACTATAACAGTATATAAATAACACCCGCCCAGTCTGACTTTGCTCGTATCTTCTGCACTGATTTGAGGGAAAACATAGTAAAATGTGTTAAATCTAGCTGAAAACACTATAAATTTGGCTAAAATATTTAATGAGTGAGCACAGAAGTACTTTCTGCTGAGCTTTGGGACCTGGCAGACAGTCAGCCATTTCTTTTTTCAGTCAGCTTATCTCTGCTTATTAAAATGGAAACGTACTAGGTTTGCAAAAGGAGTTTTGATAGGTGTATAAGCATTGGCTCATCCAAGCCGAGTGGATGAAGCAATTTATTAGCCAAAGGTAATGACCTCGGCAAACTAAAGGTTAGCTTTCATCTTGCTCAAACAGTGCTAATGAATGTGGATGAAGATAAGAGAGCTGAAAGGAGTGGTAACATGAGGAAAGGCTTCACTGTCCTGAGGTTTCCCACCCCCTCACTGTCTATTCTCTCTTAGACAGTACACTGTAGAGACAGCAGCTGGTACCGTGCCAAAGTGCCACAGCTCAGCTCAGCCTGTGGGCACTGTGAGAGATATTGCCAGCAGAATAAGACTGCTGTAGCTCACCAGAGCTTTAGCACTTACTGCTAGCTTAACATGAGGTCATTTCCTTCCTGAAATCTCCGCTGTCATGTCTGCAATATTGTGAATCAGTAGCACAATGGGTTTGGGTGCAGTTACTAACACGTTAGCCTCGAAAGATGTCAAATTAAGCGTGATTAAAAGGCTCTTTTTTAATATTTCATTTTTTCCAAAATACTTCCTTTGGTTTATTAAGTGTTCAGTCAGGGTGTTGTGAGAGTATCTGCTCAGGGAATGAACAGCTTGTATTGTCATGTGCCTGTAACACATGGGTCATTACCCACTGGTGCTGTAATTACAGGATGAATTGGCCATCTAACAGAAATTGTGGAGAATGTGTTACAGAGGATTTCTGTTTAACAGTTGTTGTTTTTTCTCTTTAGCCTCCTCGATCTTCCCATCCTATGGTGAGGTTTTCATGTGTCGACTGTGAACCGATGGTTATTGAAAAGCTGCCTTTTGACAAATATGAGCTGGAGCCGTCCCCGCTCACCCAGTACATCTTGGAGAGGAAATCCCCGCACATGTGCTGGCAGGTGGGACACCTTTTCACACAACTATTTAATATTTTTGCATGCAATATTTCACAGCCCCCAGACTGCTGTATGGGTAGATCTGAGTTCCATGGTGAATAGATATCATCGTGTTAAAATAGCAGAAAGAAACAGTGGGTGTTTAGCTTTTCCATATTTACTGGAATGTATAAAGCACAACACAAATTACATGTCAAGTCCCGCATTTAGTAACTGGTTAAGCAGCAGTTTGAATGAGATATTGTTGTGGAGTTTTCGGGATTCAAAAGTTTTAGGTCCGTAATATTTATTTTTTGTAAAGATATTAATTCCTTTATTCAGCAAGGATGCATTAATTGATCATATGTGACAAAATGTTACAAAATATTTCTATTTCAAATGTTTTCAACATTGATGACAATAATAATAATAATAATAATAAATGTTTCTTGTGCATCAAATCAGCATATTAGAATTATTTCTGAAGGATCATGTATAAGACTGAAGACTGGAGTAATGATGCTGAAAATTCAGCTTTGCATCACAGGAATAAATTACATTTTAAAATATATTAAAACAGAAAACAGTTATTTTAAATTGTAATACAATTTCACAATATTACTGTTTGTACTGTATTTTTATATTAAATAAATGCAGTATTAAAAAATTATTTCAGACCCCAAACTTTTGAACAGTACATTAATTGACTGCCAACTTTTGAAGTAATCTTTGACATTAAATGGTTATGCAATATTTCCTTCCTGATGTCCGTCCATTAATACAGACTGTGCAGAATTTCTTACAGTATTTCAGTCAGCAGATGCTTATCTAAAGTGACTTACGCTAGAGGAAACTTGATTATAGAGGAGCAAAGAATATTATCAATACCACCGTATGAGAGTAGTCCAAATACAGTGCAGTAGAGTAGAATTAAACCCTAATATAAATGGTTATGAGTTTGAAAGTGCTCACTGAAAAGTTCTCAGCCATGCAGATTGGGAACATATTTGTAGGAGGTTGCTGATTCACAGGCAGTTCTGAATGCAAACATCAGATGTAGCATTTTATTCATGAGGGACTCGAGTCATATCTAGGGACTAAAATATCATAGAGATTTAGAGGTGGGCTCTTTTGTCCTGCAGCAGTTCTCAACCACCGTTCAAAGCCATAGCAACTGCACTAAAAACACTCAGAACACCTCAGCAAACTGCTTAACAGCAGATTTTGCTCAGAAAATCTAAAAACAAGTTAATTCGTTTATTATTCAAACAAATCAGATTGTATTTATGCATGTAATTAATTCTGAAATATTTTTGTTGTTACTGTATTTGCTGTTAAATTATGAACAGTTGAATGGTTGTAATCTTTTTAACATAAAATCACGTCAAAAAGAATTGTGACTTTTATTTTCTATTTGACTAATCAAAATGTTCTTACGGCCCAAATAACCTGAAAAATAATATGACTCTGACGCTGGGCCATGAGAAGGGCATGATTACTTTTGGAGATGGAATAATGTTATAACACTTGTTTTGGTTCATTTTGGTCTTCTATGAAATGATGATAAATGGTCTCTCAAGAGCTATTACCTCCTTGACCATTTAGTTTCTTGAAAGAATGTGACTGTACTGCGGTAAAATTGAAGTGTTTTTCCATGCTTGTATACACATTCTATAAATACCTTAGTCAACACCTGGAAAGGTTTTTTTGTAAGTCCATTATTTTGATATGTTGTTCCTTCTTGCATCATACATTGATTTAGCCCATCTAAAAAAACAATATTATTGACCCATTTGTGTTTGTTCTTTTGCCATGGTTACAATGTTACATTATCACTTGCCTCACTATAGAGCATATAAAGAAAACAAGGTAAATGGTAGATCAATTAGACAGAGCACATCCATTCATAAGCATATTTAGAGGCATTTATAGCACACTAGGCTCTAAGGAACCCTTTTAGCTAATGAGCTGTTGATAAATGGGTTTTGTCTCTGAGAAACAGCTTCATGTGAGAGCTGAGCTCTCAGGAGACACTATACAATGCTAACTCCTCTCCCTGTCACCCAGGTGTTTGTGAACTGCAGCGGCAAACACAGCGATCTAGCACACCCGTTCGGCTACCTAAAGGCCAGCACTACGCTCACCTGTGTCAACCTCTTCGTTATGCCTTACAATTATCCCGTCCTGTTGCCACTCCTCGGTACGTGTGTTTCCTCATTGCCATTTTATTTTTTGCACATTCTCAACCTTGTGCTATACATTACCTTATTCATACACTTTTTTTTCTATAACACATTTCATACACAGCAGTGGTGCTTTGTTTAGCCATGATAAAGAGACATAAAAAGAAAAGACAATTCTCAATTGTAAAATCATTTAACGAATAAGTAAATAAATAATTAGAAACATTTAAAAATGTAATTTAACAAACAAATGAAAATGAATGAATGAAAGAAAAAGAACACAGAAACACACACACACACAATACACTTTAACATTTATACACTTTTAAGTGTCCACTTGGGGTTGCTCAGACTAGTCGACTTTAAAGGGATAGTTCACCCAAAAATTAAAATTCTGTCATCACTTATTCACCCTCAAGTCGTTATTCACCCTCAAGTCCCCTCCTGGATGAGTTTCTTTCTTCTGTTGAACACAAAATAAGATATTTTAAAGAATGTTGGTAACCAGACAGTCGATGGTAGCCATTGACTTCCATAGTATTTTTTTCCTACTATGGAAGTTAATGGTTACAGTCAACTGTTTGATTATAACTTAAGTAACTAAAACCCACAGCTCCACTATTAGTAGAGAGACGCTGCCAGGTAGAATTAATTCACACACGCAATTGCTCTCTCATTAATGCATTCATATATCTGATAAGAACTGAGGAAAATAAGCTGTTATGTATAGGAACAATAGCCTTGTAGGCAGCGCTGTGTCATTTTCCATAGTTGTGCTCAAGGCAACCCCGCGTTCGAGTCTCAGCTCGAGGTTCAGGCTTATTTGTTCATTAATGACGTCATCAGCGACGAGTCGACTCTACTTTAATCACATAAATGTCGTTCAACCCCTAGTGTCCACATGTTTCTGTTTTTTTTGTATGTTTTTTTCTGCAGAAATTGTGTAAAATTTCTGTGTCTCTTTCATTTCCTCCTGAGAATTACATAAAGGAAGCATTTCAGCTCTGGAATGTAATATGGTGGCTTTCTACAGCAAACTTACCATGTCTTATTCTCCTTACAGATGATTTGTTTAAAGTACACAAGCTTAAACCAAACCTCAAGTGGCGTCAGGCCTTTGAAATGTACCTGAAGTCCATGCCTCCTTACTTTCTCTTGGTAAGATGCTCTTCTTTCCTACTTAATAAAACCCATCCCAATAGAGCACAGAAGTGTCCTGCTTAGAAAAAAAGACACATCCTTTGTGTATATATATATATGCAATGTACAATTCATGGGCTGTTAGATGTTCTTAAGGGTCACTTGTAATCTGACCTCTTTCATGAGTTGTATTTGTTCTGTAGTCTGTTAACAGCTGTAATGAGGTCAAGGATATGTGCTCTGAGTGCAGATTCATGCTGAGTGTGTCCTCATTTTCACTTCCTTTGTATCTGCTTCTCCACTCTTCCTCTCTTTTTTTTTTTTACTGAGTGCAGCCTCTCAAGAAGGCGCTAAGGATGATGGGAGCCCCAAATCTCATCTCTGACAACATGGATTGTGGCTTGAGCTACAGTGTAATTTCCTATCTAAAAAAACTCAGTCAGCAGGTGAGTGTGATTCAGCTTTCCTGGCAGTTAAACCCACAGTTTTTTGTTGAAATTATGTTCAATAGTATCCAAACTCCTTTAAATATTCTATATTACATGTCAACGTATTATATTTATATTTAGTAATAAATCTTGTTTGTATGAGGTCTGAGTGCTTTTTAAATCGAGTTGTACTCGATTTTGTAGGCAAAGATTGAGTCAGACCGTCTGATTGTGTCTGTCGGGAAGAAGCCTTCTCATGAGATGGGCATCAAGGTGAAGAACCACTCAAGCGCCCTGTCTTTGGCTCACCGCCGTGATTTCAAGCAGCTCCTGCAGGGCATCATGGGTGAGGTACCCCTCCGACTCATCGACATGAACTTCAAAGAGTTTGCTGGATTCCAGATCGCACTTCTCAACAAGGTACAGACAGTTTGAGTGGGGCTGAATTACATTACAGGGTCTATTTGAAATGAACCATGTCTCAGTTCACGTTTGGTAGTTAGAATGTAGTTATGCTAACATAGACAGAAGCATTTTCTTCCTGATGCTGGTTAATTCTGATTAATTCTTATGACTGGACATCTTAATATAAGTCTTAGTGACTTGAAAACATACAGTATGCAATTTTCTTTGGGTTAGACTAAAATGTAACTTCTATAATCATTTACTAACCTTCTCTTCAAGGATTTGAAGCCCCAGGCCTATAGGAACGCTTATGATATTCCGCGACGGAATCTTCTAGATCAAGTGACTCGGATGCGTTCTAACCTTCTGAGGACAACGCAGAAGCTGATCAGAGGCCAGGATGATGGTAAATGTACCAAAGAGACAAAATAAATTTTGCAAAGTTTAGTGAACCTTTCGATTTTCACAGTCAAAAAAGGTGCAAAGCACAGCTCACACAGAAGTCACTTTCAAACCAAGCAGCTTTCTGAAAAAGAAAGTAAGCCATAGTTTGTTTTTTGTCATCCATGCAGAATGCGTTTTTGCATTCCACTTCACTTTGTTTTTTTTTCATTGTTTTTCTAGGTAAACAAGCGCTTGACAGATGCTGTGTGTCTACATCTTTTGTAGTGTCTCACGCATGACACATGCATTATAAAAACGTGGCGCTCAAGTTCAACTTCAAGTTTAATTCAACTTAATCAAGATATTATTTTTTTTCCATTCCACTGACCTGTGCATCGCATTTTTCCGCAAAAACGTGTCCTGTGTGAGCCGGCCCTATCAATGACCATATGCATTTAGCATAACAAGAAGAGACACTGTTTCTTTTCACTACAAGAATTACATTTCTAATGCTGACATTCCATCAAAAATGTTCATGAATGGATAGTTAACATTTGTTTGATATTAAACTTTTTTTTTTCATGATTCCGTAGACTCCTTGCACAGTATTCCAGTTGGGCAGATGGGAAATTATCAGGAGTTTCTTAAGATGATGCCATCACCTCTGCGTGAGATTGATCCAGACCAGCCCAAACGACTGCACACATTCGGCAACCCATTCAAACAGGACAAGAAGGTGCTTGCACGTTAAACCTATTGCTAAAACGGAAGTTTTTACGTACTAAGTTGTTTTTTTTCCCCATCTTCTTCCTCTCCCAACAACAGGGAATGATGATAGATGAAGCAGATGAGTTTGTGACAGGGCCACAAAATAAGAAGCGAAGTAACACAGGGGATCTAAACTCGGGCACTGCCCTGAAGAGGCGGAGGAGTATGTCCCCACTGTTGCGCCGGCCCCAAACCCCTCCAATAATAACCAATCATGTACTGGGCAAGGGCCCCGCAGGGACTCAAGGCCAGCAAGGAATCATTAAACCCATCCCACTACACAAAGGTAAAGTTCTCTGAGCCACAGCTGACTGAATCTTAGCTTACTGTGTACCGTATACTGTTTTTATTTTAATTTTAAGTGAAACATTAGACATTAGGCCGGGGTGGGCGATATGACCAAAATCTTGTATCATGATACAAGTAATTTTTATTTCATGATAACTATATATATCACAATATAGTCATTTTTGCTTTACATAAGATTTTTATGATATCAAAATATTTGATACGATTCTTTTCACCATTTTCAATATCGTTAAAAATCTAATACTATCCTAAAAATAAAAAAAACTCTCAAGCTTACTGAAGACAAGTAAACTGAAGAAAAAGCAAAGAAAACAAACTACAATAGAACAGACACAAATGAATTAGACCTACCTGAAAACTTCAAGCACTAGAAATACTGCATAAAATGTATGAAGTAATCAAATGTATAAAAAAGCAATGCATAGTCATACTGTGTAAATTAAATATACATTTATTCTTATTAAAGGATTAGTTCACTCCAGAATTAAAATTTTCTAATGATTTACTCACCCTCATGTCATCCAAGATGTTGCCTTTTTTTTCTTCAGTCAAAAGGAAATCAAGGTTTTTGAGGGAAACATTCCAGGATTTTTCTCCATATAGTGGACTTCAATGGGAACCAATGGGTTGAAGGTCCAAATTGCAGTTTCAATGCAGCTTCAAAGGGCTCTACACGATCTCAGCCGAGGAATAAGGGTGTTATCTAGTGAAACGATCTGTCATTTTCTAAGAAATAATAAAAAATATATATACTTTTTAACCACAAATGCTCGTCTTGCACAAACTCTGCGATGCGCGTCCATGCGTAGTCACGTTGGAAAGGTCATGCGTGATGTAGGCGGAAATACCGACTCAGTGTTTACAAAGCGAATGTGCAAATGCCCTTTACAAAAAAAAAAGCTAAAACAACGATGTCAGACAATTTTGAAAAAAACTCCTTCTCCACACATGTAAACACTGGGTTGCTTTTAAACCGCAATACTTAAAAACGCATGCAAATGATAAACTTTTGTGACCGGTTGCTAGTCCAAAATCTCTACCGGTATATCGGTCACCTCTAGTAGACATTATTCCACATTTTCAAACAGTAGTAAGCTACATTTTGTCACGTGACCTCATCAAATTGCCTGTTTGTAGTATCCAGTTGTTATCTTGCAAAAATGTTATTTTCCATTTTCAATAATAAAAAATAAAAAAATCAGTTTGATCAAATAATTAGTCCATAAAAGATCAGAGCTGTAATTACTTCTGGTTGAGAGTGCATTGCATTGTGGGACTGTTTAGTGTGCAGTGATTTTTATTTATTTATTTTTTTGCTAAATACGTAAAATGTTTTAATGTTTAGAAAGCCATTTCTAATACTCACCAAGGCTGCATTTATTTGACCAAAGTACAGTAAAAACAGTAATATTTAGAAAAATGATTACCATTCATGATAACAGTTTTCTATTGTAATATATTTTAAAATGTAAATTATTTCTGTGATGGCAAATTATCATTACTCCAGTCTTCAGTGTCACATGATCCTTCTATGGATCATTCTATGTTGATTTACTGCTCAAGAAACATTTCTAATTATTATCAATGTTGAAAAGTTGTGCTGATACATTTTTTTCAGGATTCTTTGATGTAATAGTAATCTTTTGTAACATTATACATGTCTTTACTGTCATTTAGATCAATTTAATGCATCCTTGCTGAGTAAAATTATTAATTTCTTTCAACAAAAAAAACCCCCCAAACATTTGGTAGCATATATACTATATACTGCTATTCCACTGAAAAAGTAACCATGAATTAAAGCAATGTCATCATTTGTTTTCTCCTACAGGAGCCGAAGAGAACAGTGTAGGGGGCACAGAAAGCAATGGGGAGCGGGAGCCTGGCGATGATGCTGGGGACGAGTGGCCTGGAGGAGTGGATGGAGAGGGAGAAGGAGAAGGACCTGCACCTGCGGAGGACAGAGGAGAGGTGGAGGCACCAGATGGCGAGGAGGAGAGAATAGCACTGGAGAACTGTCTGGACGAGAGACTCTCTGATCACACACAGAACTGTGAGGACCTGAGTCCTCCAAGCCAGGAGGAGGCAATGGAGGGCAATGGAGAAGACACTCCAGAACAGGGCACAATCGTTATGATTCCCCTGGAGGGGAGTAACGCGGAGCTGCGCACTCGAGTCATCAAAGAGGTCCGCAAGCCTGGCCGTAGTGAGTATCTAATTATAATGCCAAATTAATTCTTTACGCCCATTCATTTCTTTATTCGCTTTGAATTATTGTCTAGGTTTAATCAAGTGGACTTGCACTATTAAAGAGTGTATATATTGTAGGATTTAATAAAGCCATTGCTCATTCTTTGGTGCAGATTATGAGGCAGTATTCAGGTTACTGGAGGAGGTGAAGGGGCCAGTGTCAGTGCAGAGGTACTTTATTCATCATGCCATCAAAGAGGCAGCCAGGTAAGAGCTTTCTTTAAACCTCACATGCCTTTCATGGTCCTCTCACACCATAGAGGATGTCAGTATGTTGTACTTAATAATTTTATGTACTTCTGTCATACATACAAAGTTCTGTCATGAAACTCTAGATGGCACAGGCTTATAGGTCGTTTACTCAGTCTGGTTGCAATTACATCATTCTCTGTACAGTACAGCTGATTTATGCTGTTTCAGTTGCCAATGAACAACTATAAGCGTTCATCTATTATTTCAGTTTTATTTTTAGTAATTGTAGTAAATCCACTTCAACTTATTTTATTTCACAAATTTACTTATTAATTTATTAAAAAAAAAAAAAAAATGCCATCCAATATTTATATTTTATTTTATTTCAGCTTTATTTCAATTAACAAAAATTATTTTTAATAGTTTTGGTTTACAATAACAGCACTGATCCTCTGCCTCTTGCATGTTCACTTTTTATTATTATAATTCAATTATAATTCTTAGAATTATTCATTTTAATTTTTAGTCACAGACATGTACAATCAAATCAAAATCAAAAGCCCAAAAAATAAAATAAATTTTGGATCACAATTTTTTTTGGGATTAAGGCTATGGGTCTTATAACAAACAGAATAAGACTTTGAGCTCTGTTTAATGTACCACAATTCATTGCATAAAATTACACAGCATTCTCTCCAAAGTTAGTGCAGAAGCTCACTGATAGCCACCAAAAATAATTTAAAAAATCTTTAAATATTCTTAAAACAAAACCAATTTATGTTAGAAGCAAAATTCCATCTAAACAAAATATTATTTAATGTTTTAAGCATAACCTGAACTAAATTTTCTTATATTCATAGCTAATATACTTACTTATAGTAAATGTATCAGTGAAAAAAAACACGTATAGGATATATTCTCTGAACGCTGGTCTTAATATGCAAGTTTTTTTCTTTATATTATTTAGATATTTTACTGAAAATAAGATAATATATATATATATATATATATATAATTTATAATTATTAATATAATGTAAATAAATCCAGCTAAATATGTCTCTTTCAGGTTTAAGAAGCGTGTGCTGATCCAGCAGCTGGAGACCGCTCTGGAGGAGATTGAAGACAAACAGATGCTGCCCGCACAACTCAACAATATCCACAGCAGATAGTGGGACGTCCCATCTCACCGCTGAGAGACACGCGAGAAGTGGCAGAGCATGCCGACTGAGCACACGGGTTTGAGACAGACCCATCAGCCTCAGTACGTAGCGACGGAGAGAGAACATTAAAGAGGATGGAGGCCTGTCTGGCTCACGCTCTGGTCCAGGCGCTTCCAGTTACTGAATTGTGTCATAACTCTGAAAGAGTGCTCACAATGGAGAGAGGCGTTCCAGGTTTGACAGGGGCTTTCTGTCCATTTCTAGGCTTTGCGGACCTGAAAATGATGTAATTTAACCATAAAGTAATGAATAATGAACAAGCACACTCCAGAAAAGCCAAGCCTCACCCACTATGTGATATTACAGGGTCATCTGAGGCAGAGGTCAGTGTCTGTCACGTGATTACTGTATGTCTATATATTATGTATGTCCACTGTTATTTGGCATCAATGGATTGTTCAAAGGAGATAATAGTATGGAAAATCTAAGATCGATTTGTGTTTGCATGAAATGCCCACAAGTCAAACAACTCAGCTGGACCTTTAAAGCAGTCTGGATCAGGAACTACACCAATGTAAACCTCTCAAAAGCAATAACCCTACAATCATCAGTACGCCAAGCTCAATTTTACTCCCTAACTGTGGAAAACAAATGGACTTTTCAGAAGAATGTCCTTGAGACTTTGGAGATTTGGTAGCTGGGCTGTTGTTGTATTTGTGGTGATATGTAATGTCACATAGATTAGCATCATTCAGTGTCCTATAAGCAATAGTGTCCAATGAAAATACAAACACCTTGTCCACACTTGGGAAATGCCAACTATTGTGTGAAACGAACTGGTCCACAGCAGAGTTTTGATTGTGTCCAGTATGTGGTCACCTGACATGTTTGGTCATCCTACGCTTCTCATCAGGGGAGAAGTCGCAGACTCCGAAGTTTCATTTCACAGACGCAAGTTGCATTAGTGACCACATTCTTGTTGGTTCTGTTCATTTTTAAAAACAGAGGTGTACTACTTTTTAATGTTCATAAATACTAAAGATTATTTTTGGATGGTATTCCTACAAGAACATAAAAAATATTTTAAGAATTGTATAAAGCATTTTGTAAACTGATATTATATAGACAAAGTTTTATGATTTTTTTTAATAAAAACAATGAAAATGAAAAATAAAAACAAACATTACAAAGGAAAATGTGTGCATTATTGTATAATTTCATATATTCAGTACCATTCAAAAGTTTGGGGTCAATAAGATTATTTCTTTAAAGAATTAACACTTTTATTCAGCAAGGATGCATTAAATTGATCAAAAGTGACAGTAAAATATATTTACAGTGTTACAAATGATTTCTAATAGATGCTGTTCTTTTGAACTTTCTATTTTTGTTGTAATTTTTTTTTTTTTTCATGGTTTCCACAGAAATATTAAGTGGTTTTCAAACTGTTTTAACATTGATAATAATAATAATAATAAATGGTTCTTGAGCAGCAAATCAGTATCTTAGAATGATTTCTCTAGAAGGATTTTTGTCTTGTTTTCCAGTGCAAATATCTAAAAAGATTAATTTACTTGAGAAGCAAAATGATATTAAATAAAATGTCTTATTTTCTGTGAAATTGATCAAAATGAAGTATGATTAAAAGGAAAAAATATCTGCCAATGGGCTCAGAAAAATCAACTTAATTTTAAGCTTAATTCAAAACCCACTGACATATTTGCTTTTGTTTTAATTGTAAACTCAGTTATTTTATTTATTTTTCTTCATTTCTCAGAAATCAAGAATATATATCTTCATTTTGATTCTCCAAAGTTTTTTGGATTTAAGAATGTTTAGATATTTGTACTGGAAAACAAGACAAAATACTGAGGAAGAACGTCGTTTTTTTGCAGTATGTGCAACATTTAATGCCATGACTTTATGAATTAAAGACTTTGCTCTTAAGGCCCAAATGAAGACATTTGCATACCAGCATACCCTGTAAGTAGCTGGAATCATTTTTTCTCTTTCAACACCTGCACCTCTCATCTCATTTATAGACCTGATTGTCTATTATGGTGTCACTGTTTGCATCATTACTATTAGTATTGCAATGCCTGATTCATTGCAGGGCTTAATGTTACAGCATCACTATGAGGCTGATAAAAACTTAGCACTCGGTACTTTGCCATTATGATACCAAAATAGACCATTCTGTTGTGATGGGGAAATGAGCAAGCTGAGAAGCAAGCAAATAACAGTAGAAATGGTGGACATAAATGTTTTTATCATTCATCATTTTAAAAATATCCTTCTGAAAATGATTCCAATGATATTGTTTCTCTGTGCCTGCCGTTATAGTTGTGGTGTGGACTGTGGTGTGGTATAATTTTTTATAATCAAAACTATTTTTAGAACTATATATTTATCGTTATAGTCCTTAGTGTGAACGGGCCTTAAGTATTTGATTTATGATGTCAAAGTAAAACTACAGCAGTAGAAATACTCTAAAGTTGTACTAATAACACAAGTATTATCTCACAAAAGGTAATATGGTCTTTATCAGTGTTTAAATCAATGTCACATAAGCTATTAATACCAGAAGAGACTAAATAGTGTTGGGATAAGTGGGTTGCCATTGCAGGTACTTAGCAGGTCTCCTCTAACAAAAAAAAAGGGGCTTAGTAAAGGATTAGTATAATTACAGGCTTAAACTGGACTGTTTCTGGACCAACTGCCCATTCTTTACTTGCATGGAAAACAATGCATAACCAGGTTGATTTACCACAACCACATATGTCCTTGAATGCTCCAGATCCAAGCATAAAATTCATTATAGCATGACAAAAGCGTTTTGGCCGGTTAGCAGGTCTTGACATTGCAAAACAATCTTGAACATGCTTAATCGTATTATCTCTTTTAGTTTCATACACATTCAGGATAAACCAGACTTATAAAATTAAGGGGCAAAAATAAGTGGTTTTAATCCAAGTTACAAATTCATCAATAAAATTTTAGAATTTATTAAGGTAAAAATAAGGAGTTGTGTCTCAACATGAAATAAATCAGAAAACATTGCCCTCCCCCAATCCCCCTCCCCCAATCCCCCTCCCCCTCCAAAATGTTTACCATTCATTCCCACTGAGTGTTCACAGTATTGTTAGAATCGCTATTATTCTACATCTATTGTGGCCCTGCTCAGACATGTTTTAATAGTTTCAATCACTCTCAGTATTATTTAAATAAGTTCAAATTTGAATTTCAGCAATCACAGCTACTGCTTCTGAACACAAAAACAATTTATGGTCCACAATATCGACCTCAATTAAGAAGGGTACAGGGAAGAACCTGTTGCAGTTGGGGGTTCAGTTTAGCCAAAAAACATGGCAAACCAACATTGTACGTTGTAGGATTCGTGCCCTGTGCGCGGCAGCCAACCGGAGGGCTACAGCCGTAACCTACAGACTTAATTAAGACTCCCAAGCAATAACAAGTATTTACAAACATATCAGCTGGAAAAGGAGTTGGCACAGTCCATTGACAAATAGTAACCACAAGAGATGCGTGTTTGTACAGCATATTCACATATACATAAAGACAGGAAAATATGCTTATTTTCCCTTCCAACCGAGGAGCTAAAAAATAAATTTAAGAAAGAAAAACGAAATGAAACCGGACAAGGCAGCCCACAGAAGGCCAGTCTCAATGAAAGTTTTCCAGTTTGCGTAACCGCAGGGGATTGGAGGGCAAGGCCTGGGGGCTTGGAGTGGAGGGCTCCTGCTCCGGAGCGCAGAAGAGTACTCTGCCTCGGTGATTGAACAGGTAGAACGACGGGTGATTTCTCAATGTGTCAAATGTCCTGTTAGAGCAAACAATAAAGAGACATAAGTGAGCTCGGTGCAAGTTTCATTAGTAACAGCCTATTTCTGATGTAGCCAGGCATTACTCTATGAGCTTACTTGTTTTTGAGCTCTGAAGAAGCATCCATGTCTTTGAACTCGCCTGAGATGTGCACTATGCCATAACACGTGATCACAAACGACAGCAAAGTCTGTAACACTATCTGAAAACACAACACAAGAGAAGCTGTATTGAGGGAAACAAATGCATGCGATTCAATATGATCAATGTCTGGTGTTTGATTGCAACTTACATCTATAGGTAATGTTTCGTTCTCTTTTTCTGTCAGTCGCATGTAGGATCGGTCTAGAAAAAGAAAAATCTTTTTAGGATGTATGAGAGGTATTAAGACATTCCCTCTAAACAAAGGGGTACAACAAGTAATTTTGCAGAGTTACAGAGTCCGAAGTAGCACAATACCACCATTCTTGCACATTAAAAGTTCTTATATTTAAGTTTACAACTGGATTTTTTTTTTGCAAAGGGCACATTTGCATGTTCGTTCAAGTTTATAATTCTCTATGCTTGGCATATAATGCAAAGAAGAAGAAAATAAGTATCTAGCGCTAACTGTTTCCACAAATCGGTTCTTCCGAACAGTAAAAAATAATAATAATTTTTTTATCATCCTGTGGTCTCTAACATCCCAGTCACATTAAGTGCCCTTATTATGCTTTTTTAAATATTACTTTCATGCAGTAGTTTAAGGTCTGGTTTCACAGACAGGGCTTAGATTAAGCCAGGATTAGGCCATAGTTTAATTAGGATATTTAAGTAGCTTTTATAAACTTAAACATTACTGATGTGCATATTGAGACAAAACAATGACACTGCCATATTTTAAGATATGTCAGTACAAGTTGCTTTCAGTTAAAACAGCTCAAACATATATTAGTCTGGGACTAAGCTTAAGTCTTGTCTGTGAAACCGGGTATAAAATATCCACAAATTTTTAAAGATCAAAGTGCACAACAAACAAGGTTATTGTCTCCTAAAAGAAAGGATAAATTCTGAACTGCCGAAACCAGTCGTCAGCATTTCAGTCTCACTTCCGCAACTTATCTACGTAGGTTAGTAAAAAATTTGCATAAAGCCAGTAGGGGTGTGCACGAATAGTCAAATATTCAATTTTTCGAAAAATAAGAATACTATTCGAATTGGTACATGTTACTTTGCTGGCCATAAATGCAGTGAAATTAGCACGCAAACTAAAACTCAGTTATAACTAGTGGCAGTTTAAGCGACACAATTTCCAGCTAATAACGGAAAACTTAATATGCGTTTTGGACGTTCATTTACACGACAACAGAAAATGCAAACTTTTGAAAACGGTACCGTTATCATCTCCTTGTAAACTACAAAAACGCGAATCTGTGAAAACGGTGACAGCATGCGTATTATGCATTTAGTCTAGGTGCATAGTGTTTCTTTACAAAGTGACATCGCCAACTACTGGCCTGGCATGAATAATACCATGCTTTAGTCATTTTCAAGGATCCGTGTGAATGGGGATCATTTTGACAACGTTGTCATCTGTGTAAAGAAGTTTGTACTTACTTTGATCAAAATAATTTTACTAAATGACCTTACAAAATGGAGTTACTTTTGGATGGAGTTTCAGACACAAACAGGTACGGTTTTAAAACGGTTTAATTGGAAATCAATATATCTTATCTCCATAATTATTTATGTGGCGAAATACTGTGTAATAAGTGGTATGACTGTAAACTGTGTAATAAGTGGTAAGACTGTATACCGTAAGTTATCTCTTAAATGTCCGTCTAGTTTGAACTTGCCGCTCTGCAACTGCTCTCCACGGAAGCTTTGCGTTTAGAGACCTAATGAAATATTTCAACTCAGATCAATATTTCGTGTCAATATTAATATTCAATATTCAATATACGTCCATATTATTTACTTATGTGGCATATATACACACACATACATGTGTGTTTAATTAAGATATCTTTCCATATATGGTGATTGGATTTAACTTATTGTGTTTAGAAGTGATAATATCGGTTTGTTATTTGAAGAGGTTTAATAAAGGTTTTTATTTAATTATTTTTTAAATAAAGGTTTATTCGTCTATTGTCGGCTCACGAGTCGGAGATGCTAGAATGAGACGGTTCTCGGTTCAATGAGTCGAAAGCTGTCGGAACAATTCAGTTGAACATGTTATAGAATCGCTCAATGTGAATCGTGAACGAATTCAATGAAAAGATCCGACTCAAACGAGAGATTCTGACATCACTGATGCAGAAATAGCAGGTGAAATGCCATTATTTGGAAAGGAAACAAATTCTGGTTGCGAGTTATTTTTCATTTACTTCGTGAAGGTTAATCAAAACATTGCCTTTAGGGAAGGTCTGAATAATGTAAGTTTACATAGTAAAGATGACTAACGTTACTTCTGAAATACCAATCATACTGCGTTATATAAACACCCCGATAAAACTCAACACGCACCGCACAAACACTGATCTTGCACAAGTCTCAGTCAGACTGCAGGATAAGTAATTTATGGTAGAAAATAACTTCTTCCCGTGTATTGTGCTATTATAAATGTTGGCTGTCAAAACCTAGTGAGCTGCCGACCAAGACAGCATTTTTGGACATAATATACGTGTTCCCACACTCTCTAAAATGCTCTCTACACAGGAATCTCTGTCGGGTTTGAGTCCTGCTGAAGCTGTCATGCACACTGAGCTCTGCAGAGAGGCCGCACTCACCGCCGGACCACAATCAGCTAACGTTACCGCTTACTGAAAACAACTACATGTCTGTCCAATTCACTCTCGTTTCTGGAAGAACAATACTTACGCTGTGCCGCTGAAAAAGCTGCGTGTGCCAAGGCGAAAAGGCCCACACCAACAACACCTTTCCAAAAGGACGAAGCCATTTTAACTCGAGAACAACCGATCGAGCCAATGCTGTGCGCGTGAAGCACTCCTCAATGAGCGCTGCGTCATCACCGCCGCACTTCCGGTTGCCCTCTGCCACTTTAAACGTGCATTTAAAGAGACATACGTAGCGAATGTAGGCGAACAGAACAAAATAATTACAGAATTAACTATGTACAATATAAAAGCACAAACTCTAAACTCAACATTCAAAAGTAACTCAAAAGTCTCTACAGTAAAAAAATAAAATATAACTGAATAAAACCCCACAGCTCTAACACTGACCCAGGCCATAATCTTAAAATTTGAACTGTACAGAATGTATTATCTATTTTACCTACATTTATGAAGGTAATACTTACCTAAACATATTCGTTTCATGAACGATTAAAAAATTGTTGTCTTCAAAAGTAATCTACTCACCTGTAGTCTACCTAAAAATCAACATTTGTTTCTCAATAGAATATAAAACTACTGCTTTAAACAAATTAGGTAAACAGATTTATCATCCACACACAGAATATAATAAGCATATTTTAAGCCGATACATCAACATCTCTAATCACTGGGGTGGGGGAACGGATTTCGACAGCTGAACTATTTGCCGTCGGATTCTGTTCCCCCTATGTTTCTTACACAATGAGGTTCTAATATTTATCACAGTGAAGTAAATTACTGAACCCTATAGCCTAGTGGTCAGTACACTCTGCACAACAATTCATTGTATTTCAGCTTGTTGTAACCTGAGTTCAAGTCCCAGTTTAACTTGAAGTTTAACTTGAAGTTAAATTGCTGAACCCTATAGCCTAGTGGTCAGTTCACTCTGCACAACAATTCATTGTATTTCAGCTTGTTGTAACCTGAGTTCAAGTCCCAGTTTAAATTTTATTTTAAATATGCTTAAAATAAAGCATATTTTAAGCCGATACATCAACATCTCTCATTATTGGGGTGGGGGAACGGATTTCGACAGCTGAACTATTTGTCGTCGGATTCTGTTCCCCCTATGTTTCTTACACAATGAGGTTCTAATATTTATCACATTGAAGTTAATTACAAAATCCAATAGCCTAGTGGTCAGTACACTCTGCACTGCAATTCATTATACTTCAGCTTATTGTAACCCGAGTTCTAGTCCCGGTTCGTCGAACTTTCTTGATACTAAACTGTCCTATCATAATAAAAGGCAAAAAAATTATATTCTTTAAACTGATGCAAGTTAAGCTCCATCCATACACAAAAAAGAAAAATCAGCATTTTTTAAGCCATTACATCAACACCTCTCATAATGGAAGTGGGGGAACGGATTCCAACAGCTGTTTTTTTTTGCCGTCGGATTCTGTTCCCCCCATATTTCTGACACACTGAGGTTCTAATATTTATCAAATTGATGCTGTTTAAGCTCCATCCACACACAGAATATAATAAGCATATTTTAAGCCGATACATCAACATCTCTCATCATTGGGGTGGGGGAACGGTTTTCAACAGCTGAACTATTTGCCGTCGGATTCTGTTCCCCCTATGTTTCTTACACAATGAGGTTCTAATATTTATCACATTGTAGTTTTTTTTTGTTTTTTTATTTTTATTTTTTTAAGGCAGGCAAACAAACACAGATTCAATAAATACAACCAAATATTCTAACACGATCATCCATCCATGATTTTACATCATTCTATCACATAAAAAAAACCCAAAAACAAACAAACAAAAAAAACAAAACAGACAATTTGCTTCGATACCTGCTGACAAAAAGAGAAAACAACAGAAGACACAACATCAGAGAAACTGCAGCAACAACCAACATCTGTATGAATCACAATAAATTCTAATTGTTAAATGTTATTGAGCAGCACACATAACTAATATTACAAAATAAGTTTTGAAGCAACAGCAAATCAAGACTATGTGTGTCTGTGAGCACCTGTTTTTACACAAATGTGAATGCTTCAGTGTACACCTGTATGTGTGAGCGTGCTTGTGTTCATAAGGTTCCTCCATGTAAATATTTAATAGTGTGTGTGGGGAACAACAGCTCCATCCCGCAAGGCATGAAGCAGGCATGGAAAAGACCCGGGCCCCAAACATCCGGAGGCCCCCCAGGGCACGGGACCCCCAGGAGAACCACCGCAGGGACAACCGCGGCCCCCACCCAGAAAAGGGCAGAGGAGAGCCCGAAGGCGGGACCTCCGACAGCCACAGTATAGACGCCCCAGGGTGCCGTGACGGCAAGCCCGCAGGCTCCACCGGCAGCCGACCACACCAGGGCAGATCGGCCCCTGGGTCCGGAGATCCAAGGGCCCCCCACCCCCCAACCGGGGCCCAGCAAAGCCAGCGGGGCCAGGCCCCGCCAAGCGACCGCCGAGAGCGGGCCAGCGCTCGCCCGAGCATCCTGCCCCGGCGCGAGAAACCACCAACGTACCGGCGGCATCCTCAACCGGCAGGGCATGGTGGTGGGGTGGGGGTCGACTGAGATGATGAGTGAGGTGGAGTCTAAGGCCCGACCTGACACATAGACGTAGACGAACAAGCACATGTATACACAAGCATACATTCCCACCCTCATGCACGCAAACGAATATTCACACCCTCGCTCCACATGTAGACACACAAAAATGGACACGGTACCCACACTCACACCCCCCATATGCACTCTATACTCCTAGATCCAGGCACCACCACCCCCAGCGGGGTAATCAGCGCCCGATCCCGGAGCTGAACCCCCTTCGCTCCGGCGCGGGGATAGGAAGACCACCCCGGTCCCCGCAGCAGTAGAAAAGACCACCAGCCCAGACCCTGACCGGGCGGCCAGCTCATCCTCCCAGCCCCCGGCTCCGGACAGAGAACAGACAGCAGGGGTGTGAAGAGAAAAAAAAAAAAAAAAAAAAAGACCCCATGCTTCACCCCACCCGCTCAAATGTAGTGTTGGTGTGTGTTGTTCTACGGTGCTTTAAAACAAGGGTGCTTTAAAACAGGGGAGGGGCACCCTCCACAAGCTTGTGTCAGCTCGCCCCCTCCCTAGAGCCCTCAGTGTCTATGTGCAACTTAAAATTGAGAATTGGGCACTGGCACCAGAGGGAAGGCTGAATGAACAGACCGCCCTCCGGATGTCATTCAGTGTGCCCAACCCCCAAGGCCCTATATGTATGTGTCATGTGACAGTAAGTAATGAGAATGTCTAAGCTGTAATGTGTAATTGAGATGCAGGTGGCCACGAGGAGACAGAGGAGTACCACCTCCCCCGCATCCCAGCGACGCACCCGCACCTCAAAACCCTATCTATGTGTTGGTGTGTTGGAGCGGGAGAAGTGAAGCCTTAGGGATGGGGAGGAAAGCATCAGAGGGGGCAAAATACCCCCCCCTTTGGAGCCAGCTCCCCCACTGACCCCCACCGGCACCCCCGCTACCCCAAATCTGCCCAGGGCGAGGGGCCCAGGCCCATCCAGACCAGGGTCCATGGCAGCCCAGGGCGGCCCAACAGACCCCACAGCAGAGGAAAAACTACCCCACCCCATCATTCAGTCAGCTCCCAGACTACATAAGACAATAAGACACCCAGGTAAAGCCCGTTTTCCCCGCCTCTATTGGACCCCCCCCTCCTGCGGAGGCACCGATGTATCGAAGACCCCCACATCAGGGCCGGGCCCAAGCGCATGCACCAACCCATGCTCCCGGCGGCACCCCAACCAGGACCCAAGCCCCCCAGGCCCAGCCGTAACCCCAACCCGGAGGCAGAGCGCCCCCAGATCCCTCATTAACTATCACATTGTAGTTAATTACAAATCCCAATAGCCTAGTAGTCAGTACACTCTGCACTGAAATTCGTTGTATTTCAGCTTATTGCAACCTGAGTTCAAGTCCCAGTTTGTGTCCCAGTTCGTCAAACTTTCTTGATACTAAACTGTCCTATCATAATAAAAGGCAAAAAAATATATTCTTTAAACTGATGCAAGTTAAGCTCCATCCACACACACAAAAAAATACTGCATTTTTTAAGCCATTACATCAACACCTCTCATAATGGAAGTGGGGGAATGGATTCCGACAGCTGGGTTTTTTTGCCGTCGGATTCTGTTCCCCCCCTATTTCTGACACACTGAGGTTCTAATATTTATCAAATTGATGCTGTTTAAGCTCCATCCACACACAGAATATAATAAGCATATTTTAAGCCGATACATCAACATCTCTCATCATTGGGGTGGGGGAACGGATTTCGACAGCTGAACTATTTGCCGTCGGATTCTGTTCCCCCTATGTTTCTTACACAATGAGGTTCTAATATTTATCACAGTGAAGTAAATTACTGAACCCTATAGCCTAGTGGTCAGTACACTCTGCACAGCCATTCATTGAGTTTCAGCTTGTTGTAACCTGAGTTCAAGTCCCAGTTTGTCAAACTTTCTTGATACTAAACTGTCCTATCATAATAAAAGGCAAAAAATTATATTCCTTAAACTGATGCAAGTTAAGCTCCATCCACACACACAAAAAAAAAAATCAGCATTTTTTAAGCCATTACATCAACACCTCTCATAATGGAAGTGGGGGAACGGATTCCGACAGCTGTTTTTTTTGCCGTCGGATTCTGTTCCCCCCATATTTCTAACACACTGACATTCTAATATTTATCAAATTGATGCTGTTTAAGCTCCATCCACACACAAAATAGAATAAGCATATTTTAAGCCAATACAACAACATCTCTCATTATTGGGGTGGGGGAACGGATTTCGACAGCTGAACTATTTGCCGTCGGATTCTGTTCCCCCTATGTTTCTTACACAATGAGGTTCTAATATTTATCACAGTGAAGTTAATTACCAAACCCAGTAGCCTAGTGGTCAGTACACTCTGCACTGCATTTCATTGTATTTTAGCTCATTGTAACCAGAGTTCAAGTCCCACTTCGTCAAACTTTCTTCATACTAAACTGTCCTATCATAATAAAAGGCAAAAAAATTATATTCTTTAAACTGATGCAAGTTAAGCTCCATCCACACACACAAAAAAAAAAATCAGCATTTTTTAAGCCATTACATCAACACTCATAATGGAAGTGGGGGAACGGATTCCGACAGCTGTTTTTTTTACCGTCGGATTCTGTTCCCCCCATATTTCTGACACACTGACGTTCTAATATTTATCAAATTGATGCTAATTACCAAACCCAATAGCCTAGTGGTCAGTACACTTTGCACTGCATTTCATTGTATTTTAGCTCATTGTAACCCGAGTTCAAGTCCCACTTCGTCAAACTTTCTTCATACTAAACTGTCCTATCATAATAAAAGGCAAAAAAATATATTCTTTAAACTGATGCAAGTTAAGCTCCATCCACACACACAAAAAAAAACTGCATTTTTTAAGCCATTACATCAACACTCATAATGGAAGTGGGGGAACGGATTCCGACAGCTGTTTTTTTTTGCCGTCGGATTCTGTTCCCCCCATATTTATGACACACTGACGTTCTAATATTTATCAAATTGATGCTGTTTAAGCTCCATCCACACACAAAATAGAATAAGCATATTTTAAGCCGATACATCAACATCTCTCATCATTGGGGTGGGGGAACGGATTTCGACAGCTGAACTATTTGCCGTCGGATTCTGTTCCCCCTATGTTTCTTACACAATGAGGTTCTAATATTTATCACAGTGAAGTTAATTACCAAACCCAATAGCCTAGTGGTCAGTACTCTCTGCACAGCAGTTCATTGTATTTCAGCTTGTTGTTACCTGAGTTCAAGTCCTGGTTTGTCAATCTTTCTTGATACTAAACTGTCCTATCATAATAAAAGGCAAAAAACTGTATTCTTTAAACTGATGCAAGTTAAGCTCCATCCACACACACAAAAAAAAAATCAGCATTTTTTAAGCCATTACATCAACACCTCTCATAATGGAAGTGGGGGAACGGATTCCGACAGCTGTTTTTTTTGCCGTCGGATTCTGTTCCCCCCCATTTCTGACACTCTGAGGTTCTAATATTTATTCGTATTCGTATTCGTATTATTAATATGTATTCGTTTCATGAACGATTAAAAAATTGTTGTCTTCAAAAGTAATCTAGTCACCTGTAGTCTACCTAAAAATCAACATTTGTTTCTCAATAGAATATAAAACTACTGCTTTAAACAAATTAGGTAAACAGATTTATTTATGTATGTATGCATTTTTATTTATTTATTACACGTTATTATTACTTTATTATTTCACTGCCACTACAGCTGTACACACAATTAACTAGTGAATATAATGATCAAAACAGTAGCTGGTTTTCTGAGGTTGAGCGCCTCAAATATAAATTTGGCAGTATAGGAAAATGTTTAAAGAGATATGAGCGTTTTATACAAAAAAGTTGGAGTGCATGGGGATTTGAACTTGTCATTGCAGGAATATTGCATCATGAATGTAGCTTTAATATTCTAATTTAAAATTCTAAACCATTTGAAATATGTATAGTTATTAGTGCTGTCAAATCGATTAATCGCAGCATCTAAGCATAAACGTTTTTGTTTATATAATATAATTGTGTGTGTCTGTGTATGCATATATATATATATATATATATATAAACAAAAACTTATGTTAGATGCGATTAATCGATTTGACAGCCCTAATAGTTATATAGATTGTTCGACAATGACGATGCAGAATAAAAGGAGACGACCCTCATGCGCAGCGTTTGCCCAGTATGAACTGCTCGAACACATTGTTGGGTTGTCATGTGTCGTCACGTGCAGTGGGCGGGACGTCGCTGGGAATCAGGAACAATTTACAGCAGCCTATGATTGTCTCTGCTAATACTCCTGCCTGTGTTCAGCGATCCTGAGCATAGTGCACTGCATTCATCTTCTTATAAATTTTGTACCTAAAAGAAATGCCAACATGGGCTCTACATGTGAAATGAACGTCGCGACGAGTGTTTGGAGAACACTGCCTCTGTTTGTTTGGGCGAGCTCCCTCTGCTTGTGCCTGAGCAGAGCTGAAGACAGTGCGATGGAGAACATCGTGACAGAGAAGAAAGCTGAAGAAAGCCACAGACAAGACAGTGCCGACCTGCTGATCTTTATCCTGCTCCTTACCCTGACAATTTTGACCATATGGTTGTTCAAACACCGCCGGTTCAGGTTTCTGCACGAGACTGGACTGGCTATGATATATGGTGAGAACAGTCGTGATGGCAGATCATTTGACTGATCGCACATATGAACTGTGAAGTCAGCTGCATGCTTCCCGCGATAAAGTGGGATCTTTTAATTTAAGTACGCCATGTATGAATATGACTGTTCAAAGGGCAGTGTGGGAGTTGTAGCACAGGGCCTGTAAGGTGCAGCTGTCCAGCAGGAGTTAATCTGCCTCCCTGCGTTCCCTGCATATGCTGGCTGCTTTAAAAACCAATGCAGCCAATTTAAAGTTTTATTTTTTAGTGAAGTTTTATTTTTTTCTAATTTCCAGTGTGTAAATTTAGTGCTTCAACTTATATCAGTTTGCTGCAAAGGCAATGTTTCTCATTTTCATTTGAAGGCTTTTAGATTGAATAATATTATTTTATTATATATATATAGATTTATTTGATTTTATTTTTATTTTAGTTAAGCAGTGTTTTTAATAGTTTTACTTTTAGTATAAGTTAACGACAATAGCCCTGGTACACAAAACAGATGTTCTTTAAAAAATCTAGTGTTTTTGGACATCGTGGGTGTCAATTCTATGGAATCTAGAATACATCTCGCAATTCTAACTTGTTAGAATAAAAAGTCGCAATTAGCTTTTTTATTTTTTATTCAGTGGAAGAAACAAGCTTCCATACAGTTCAGCCCCTGTGATGCTGGGGAAAGTCTTGGTAGGCTGCTTACGGCCTCATTTTTGCCATAGAATTAGAATTAGAAATGAATACATAAAAACAGAATAATTTTAATAAAATGCAATGTTTCTGTCTCTCATCAGGGTTGCTTGTGGGTGTCGTACTGCGTTATGCTATTCATGTGCCCAGCAACATGAACAATGTTACATTGAGCTGTAATGTCAATGCCAGTCCAGCTACACTGCTGATGAATGTCAGTGGTAAGTTCTACGAGTACACACTGAAAGGAGAGATCGGTGCCAATAAAGTCAATGACATTCAGGACAACGAGATGCTCCGCAAGGTAAAATATCACATCACAACAATCATAGAGGAGCCGTTTGACACATATTCAGATGAATTTGAATAGAACACTTGAATTCAACAACAAAAGCTATGGGGAATTTATTTGAATATGACTCATACTTACTTCTGTATTTTTAGATTGATATCCAGTCTGTTTTGCTGAACTCATTTATGTTTTTCCAGATGCTTCAGGCAAATTCCTGATTTAACTTTGTGCCAATAATTACATTTTCTCACACATACTAATTCAGTGCCTGACAGAAGTAATCTGTGGTTGGTTCAGTCTCAAAACTATATTTCTCTGTTAGAACATGTCCCTCAGGTGACAGCTGCATGAAACTGCTTCTGTATCGGTTAAAACATGAGGTTTAAGAGTTGCATAATTTAGTTGTTGAAATGTATGATAATTACATTTGATGTTTTGCATAGAAAGTCACACTATATTCAATTATTGAACACTTGGCTCCAGTCAAACCACTAATAAGAGGAAATAGTTCAGATTTTGGTTGCACTTTATTTTACAGTATGTGCTTTTACGTGTACTGGGAAAGTACTGGGAAATATGAGGTAACTACATGGGTTAAGGTTATGTGTAGGGGTAGGTTCAGGGTTAGTACCTGGTTATTACCCAGTTATTGCAATTACTATAATAAGTGCATAGTATGTACACGAAGAACAGGACTGTAAAATAAAGTGCTTTTGTTTTTCTTTTAATTTTTAGATTTTTTTTTTAATATAACATTTAGAAAAGATGCTTGAAGTATATACACTAAAGTATATACATATCTTTATTCAGCGAGGGCATAATAAAATTATCAAAAGTGATAGTAAATACATTTATAATGTTACAAAAGATTTCTATTTCAAATAAATGATGTTCCTTTGAACTTTCTATTCATCCTAGAATGAATGTATAATGGTTTCCACAAAAATATTAAGCAGCACAACTGTTTTCAACATTGGTATTAATAATAAATATTTATTGTGCATCAAATCATCATAGAAGGATTTCTGAAGGATCATGTGACCCTGAAGACTGGTGTGATGATGCTGACAATTCAGCTTTGCATCACAAGAATAAATTACATTAAAAAAACAAAACAAAAAAACCCAGATTTTAAATAATATTTCACAATATTAATGTATTTTTGATCAAATAAAGGCAGCCTTGGTGAGCATAAGAGCATTATTTCTAAAACATTAAAACATGTATATATATTTTTCTTATTTTGTCATCGATGAATGAAATGCCTATATCTGTATCTTTCTAATTCTATTTCAGGTGACCTTTGACCCAGAGGTCTTCTTTAATATTCTCTTGCCCCCCATCATTTTTCATGCTGGATACAGTTTAAAACGAGTAAGGGCTGTTTTCTATTGATTAATACAGACAAATGTTCATGTAGTGTTCAACATAGACAAATCAAAGACCATTATTCAATTAATTTCTTCTCTCTACCTGTTTCTCAGAGACATTTCTTCAGGAACTTGGGCTCCATTCTTGTCTATGCATTTGTGGGAACCGTGGTGTCTTGTTTCATCATTGGGTCAGTCTTTTTTCAGTACTTTTTTAAGTGGTTGCTTTATTGATGAGGGTGAGAACCAGCTCTCAGAGGTGTGCGGTTTGTATTTCAGGTTGTTAATGTATGGCTGTGTGACGCTGATGAAGCAAATTGGCCAGCTGGGTGGTGACTTCTTCTTCACTGATTGCCTTTTCTTTGGTGCCATTGTCTCAGCCACTGACCCAGGTATTACAGTCAAAACTCTCTGTAACAGTGCCTAAATGCAGTCATGAGTGTTTTGGTGTGTATTAATCAAATCCCTTTATCTAAAAAATGTTTGCAAGAGGGATGTGTCATGTAACTCCTAGAAACTAAGCCTTGCTGTAGCAGAATTGACCTTCACTATGCTATTTCCTGTTATGAAATTATTATAATCAAGTTACATATAAGAGCAATTTGATCTATCTTTAAAATGTACCCTTTTCAAAGCTCGTCCCCCCTTGGTTACTGTTGCTCACTAAGACGAGCTGCACAGAACATCCCTTAGAAATGAATGCGAAAATGCTACTAAAAGTGCAATCTTCAGTAAAATGTGCTCCTAAATTGAACGGATGTTACTCTTACTTTAAAAAACAACATTTTATAATAACAATTTACTATCAATAGACTCTGGACTTCCATTAGAAATTGCATTAAAATAGAGAAAAAGCATGTCTGATGACGGCAACAGTTGCTAAAGCAGGATTGGTCAGTAATGTTGTTAACGCAGGGCTTAGCGAAGGCATTGATTTATGCTTTGTTTTGTAGTGACAGTTCTGGCCATCTTCAATGAGCTGCACGTGGATTCTGACCTGTACGCTCTGCTGTTTGGAGAAAGTGTCCTGAACGATGCCGTCGCTGTCGTACTGTCCTCGTAAGTCCTCTACTGCCGATGATCACACACTGCTATGTGTAAACAAACTGCTTTTGTTGGTTCATTCATTAATATTATTAATGATTTTGAGATATAACTGTTTTGGGTTTTATAAACTCAGTGCAGAATGAATAATTAACACTTTTCATTTAACACCCGATTTTTCCTCTGCTGGACCTATCATCTGCTCCAGTATGCTGCTTTATTACGGGAGGCAAAGTGGGGCGGGGCGTCACAGCCCTGGAGGTGTGGCTTATGCAGAGGGCGGGAACCAGACACTGAGAACGCCCCTCAATGGGTGTGCCACACATTTAGAGCTTTGAGCCTTCCGAGTGGATTTTTAGTGTGTGCATTGGCTGGTCTTTACCAGAACATGCAGAGTGAATGACCCACAGACATGCTTCACACCAGCACCTGTAGTGAACTCATCCCTCAAGGAAGTAGAATTCCTCTTTACTTCTATTTTAACCGCCTGTAGAGGACTCATGAAGTCCATCGGTTATAGATGGTGTGTAGATGATGAGGCAGAGCTGTGGGTATTTGCTGATTTGATGATAGTCCTTTGCTTCTTAGTTTGAAGTGATCCTGTGTTGCTCTAGAGAGTTTACTTTTGTTCCTACCTATCCTCTGTACTAAAAATCTAGCATGTAAGTACATCTCTCTAAAAAGCTATTCAATTTCATGAGGATTCAAAACTTCCTTGCTCAAATGAATTAATGTAGCTTAAAGTAACTGCTATTCTAACTTCTACCCTTATCCTAAGAAAAGAGTGTAATTTAAATTAAGCCCCCAAACCCCTCTTCCACAGCTAAAAATATGGAAAAGTTCACCAAAACCAGCACTCTTCCAGATGGTGTGTATCACCTGCTGCTATGCATATATTAACTTTATTCTCAGTAAGGTTCCCAGTCATTTCAGTCTGGTCTTAATCTTTTATGTGGAGTGTTTTAGCAGCGATTGGTTTATGATTTAGGTTGTGATTGAGTTAAAAACTACATTAAGCACAACAGAAGACTAGTAAACAAAAGTGCTCATTTCACATTTCTCATTCTAAGGATCAGAGATGCGTTGAAAAAACATTATTGACATTATGTTCCTCAGGGAACAAAATCGATGATAGAAAATGTATAATATGACCTCTTGAAGAAAACTGTCCAGAGAATGGGAAATAGAATATAAATTGAATATCTCTGATGAGCACACTTATCTGATACTAATAAGTTCAGATTTTGCCTAAACTTTAGCACACTTTTCCAGCCCTGCTCATAACGCTAATATTTGTTATGATTTTCCAATAGCGAATGGATCTTTATCCTTTTAGATTTTTGCAGGTTTGACATTGGAATTACTTGAATGGGTCTGTGTCATTTTTCCAGGTCTATTGTAGCATATCAGCCTGAGGGAAACAACAGTCACACGTTTGAAGCCATGGCCATGCTGAAGTCCTTTGGCATCTTCCTGGGGGTCTTCAGTGGTTCTTTTGCTCTTGGAATGGCAACTGGAGTCGTAACTGCATTGATATCCTTTACTGGTTCAATATTGCACGTCACTTTTTTTGTTGTTGGTATGAACCATGGTGCTTATGAAAAAGAAATGGGTTCAAATCTCATCTGTATTGATCTAATTCTCTCCACGTGATTGTCACTATTAATGTAAAATAATGTATTTAGTGGTTTATTCATCCTGAAGTTACTCCTTGACTCCCTTCCACGTTACTAAGTTCACTAAGCTTAGAGATTTACCATTGCTGGAGACGGCACTGTTCTTCCTCATGTCCTGGAGCACATTCCTACTGGCTGAGGCCTGTGGATTTACAGGTGAGCTTGAGTTCCCCATAGAATCTTCTAGAAACTACCTAGAAACGTATTGCATACTTCTATATTTGAATGCTTGTTCCTGCTCATCCTGTTGTGTTCATCCTCAGGTGTGGTGGCAGTTCTGTTCTGTGGAATGACACAGGCCCATTACACCTTTAACAACCTGTCTCCTGAATCTCAGGACAGGACGAAACAAGTAAGATTAAAAAGTTACTTTTATTTTAGGCTCTCTCTCTGCATGATGTACACTCAAAAGTACATTCAAATGTTTTTTTAAAAAATGTTTAAGAAAGAAGTCTCATCCCCACCAAGGCTGCATTCATTTGATCAAAATGCAGTAAAACAGTAATACTGTGAAATATTATTACAATTTAAAATAATTGTTTTCTATTATAATCTATTTTAAAATGTAATTTATTGGTGCAATGGCAAAGCTGAATTGTCAGCATCATTACTCCAGTCTTCAGTGGCACATGATCCTTCAGAAAATATATGTTGATTTGATGCTAAAGAAACGTTTATCATTATTATTATTATTATCAATATTGAAAACAAATGCGCTGCTTTATATTTTTTGGAAATTTCTTTTTAAATGTACCTTTTCAGGGTCATTTGATGAATAGAAGGTTCAAAAGATCTATGTTTATTTGAAATACAAATCTTTACATTATAAATAGCATTATAAATGTCTTTACTGTTATTTTTGGTCAATTTAATGTGTCCTTGCTGAAAAGTATTAATAATAACTTTTTTAAGGTAGTTTATACCTTGAAAACAAATTTAGGCACTAGCAAGGACCTTGATCCAGTGAACATTGGGACACTGGTTACTCAGTTACATCATGTGACATGATTATGACATTGTACATTAAACCATACAGTAGCTAATATTTATCAGTTATCATTGTTGTGTAATGTCATTGTACATCTTCATTATAGCAGCTAAAAAGTACAGTGCCATCATGAAATAGATGCTTGTCCTGCATTGATTTTTCAGAAGCAAAATAATGGTATTAATAGATAATAAGATAATAATGACATTCAGACTTATAATACATACTATAATACAACAGGGCTCAACGTTATTACAATATAAACATTAGTACAAAGTTGCAGAAAATGAATAAATGAACACATACATAAAACGATGTAGCTGTTTTTACAATGTAGCTGAACTGTAGCCACAAATCTTTTCTTTGTACCTAGTAATGCTTTTACTTCAAAATTTTCTAAGGCAGGTCTGTTGAACTTGTCAGAGGTTAATATATGAAATATGAAATATATATAATATAAACATCTCACTATGATTTCATGTCACTGTGCTCTCTTTCAGTTATTCGAGCTACTGAATTTCCTGGCTGAGAACTTCATATTTTCCTACATGGGCTTGACATTGTTTACCTTCCAGAACCACGTCTTCAATCCAATCTTCATAGTGGGTGCATTCGTATCCTAAGACTTCAGCTTTGTGCCTAAGGACTAAATGAGCAGACAAAGTGATATAATAGTTAAATGCTCTCAGCAAATGCAAAACATGTGGAAAATCTGATGGATCACTTTTATTAAAAAGGCAAGTGTTTGCTCATGTTAGACGGCGGTACTTTGCTTAATGTTATCAAGGAAGTGGCTGGCTGTTGTTTTTGAGTTATATGTCCAGGGTGTTACAGCTCATTGTGTTTCCCAGAAATCAATGGCCCAGAACCACTTTTTCATTAACAAAGCCCTCAGAAAGACTCAGGAAGGGCAACATGTCATGATTTTGATCAGGGTGTAGATGCTGTCAGTTCAGCATTAGCTCCATTTTTACAGTCACTCCTTGACACCACTCCACTCAGCTGGCCGTGTTTCTGGGCAGAGCGGCAAACATCTACCCCCTCTCCTTCCTGCTGAACTTGGGCCGCAAAAACAAGATCACCCCCAACTTCCAGCACATGATGATGTTTGCAGGTTTGTGCGTAGAACTGCAACGGATTCCTATGGTTAGCCATGATTTAAACTACAAAGAACATGCCAAAACCAAAAGTCTTATTGAGGTTAAATAGTTTAGTCTTTCAAAATCATATTTTTTTTAAATCCATTTTGTTGGTTTATAGTCTGAACAGCTAAAAAAACAAAAAATAAACCAATTCCATATGAGGTTTGAAATGTATTGACGATTTTTGGAAATTATTTTCAGTCATAATGGACAGATTGAATTTCAGTTTTTCATTCTTTTCCCATTTACTCTCACATGTGGCATTTACTGTGTACTGAGCGAACAAGTGAACAATTTCCATATACAGCACATGCATGAATGTGTAAATGGTAAAGTAATGCATCTGACGCTTGCGTTGTGTGATGAATTCAGCACAGCAGCAAGATTTCAATCACTCAGATTTCAATGAGCAAAGACTCTCACTGACTCTCAAAGGCGCACTGACTCTCAGATTTATGGCCAGTGTGAACCAATTCTTGGTATTTTCTTGCCCCACTGCTCACCAGGTCTTCGTGGCGCCATGACTTTTGCCCTGTCAATCAGGGATACGGCCACATATGCACGGCAGATGATGTTCTCCACCACGCTGCTGGTGGTTTTCTTCACCGTTTGGATCTGCGGTGGAGGCACAACTCAGATGCTGTCCTGCCAGAATATCCGGTCAGTTCTAACCTCTTCTTTAGTCTGAATGATCTTTTCCTGTCAGACAAGTAGACTATGAGCATGGGTAACTCATTAGACATGTTTTTTTGTTCTTATTTGTGTCCTTTTTCACGTGTAATGTAATGTGGAAGTAATATGTAAACACCATGAGCCATATAAAACTCTTTTCCAAACTTATTTAGCAGCTAAAACTCACTTTTGAGTGGATGAAATTGCAACAAACTTCTTATTACTTCTTGCTGTAATACTGTTTTGTGTTTGACAGTGTTGGAGTGGACGCAGATCAGGAGAACTTTGTAAGTGTTTTTGGTCTGCTGTAGTCAGACATGGGTTTTATATCAGAGCAGAGCTGTTTAATGATGGGTTTTCCTCTGTGTCCATCTGCAGATCGGCCCTGATGGAGTGGAAAGGAGGAGCACTAAACATGAGAGCGCCTGGCCCTTCAGGATCTGGTATAACTTTGATCACAAGTATCCTTTGCTGTGTAGCTCTTAATAGTAACCTGCTAAAAGAACATAAAATATATAATCTCTCTCAAATTTCTGTACTGGAACTTCAAATCCATTTAGTTGGTTTATAGTCTGTACAGCAAAAAATAAATAAATTCTAAACCAATTCCATATGAGGTTTGACACATATTGATGATTTTTGGAAATGATTTTCATTAATAATGGTCAGGTGGGATTTCAGTTTTTCATTCTTTCAGTTTTTCATACGTTCAGCACATGCATGAATGTGTAACTGGTAAAGTTATACATCTGACGCTTACGTTGTGCGATGGGTTCAGCACATCGGCGGTTAAAAATTGCTGCTGTAACCCCTGTACCAAAAAAACTAAGATGGACTTAGATAACCTTAACAGTTTCCATCCCGTTTCCAATCTTCCCTTCCTTTCAAAAATTTTAGAGTGAATTGTTGCTTCTCAATTACACACTCATCTTGCTGTAAACAATCTCTTTGAGTCCCGTTAATCCGGCTTCCGTAAACTCCATAGCACTGAAACAATATTAGTTAAGGTCACTAATAACTTGTTAATTGTTTTGGACTCTAACTGTTTGGACTCTAAGAAGGGTCCAAATTTGACCCTTCTTGATCTTAGTGTCGCTTTTGACACTGTAGATCTTTCTTTTGCACCCGTTTAGAGACTGTCTTCAGTGTTTCTGATACTGCACTAAACTGGTTTAAGTCCTGCCTCTCAGATTGTAAGCAATTTGTTACTATGGGTGGATGCAGGTCTAAGATTTGTTTGGTGCAATCTTGCGTTCCTCAGGGATCAGTCTTGGGCCCTTTATTCTTTAGCATTTACATTTTTCCCCTTTGGTTATCTCTTAAGATCACTCTGTCTTAACTTTCATTTTAATGCAGATGACACCCAGATTTACATGCATTCAAAACCTGATCATAATGTGGCTGTGGCCTTTCTTTCTCAATGTATTTCTGAGATTCAAAAAATGGCTGTCTCAATTTTCTTTGTCTTAACAGTGACAAGACTGAGGTTATGCTCATTGGCTTACCCTACCAACTATGTAAAGCTGGGTCTTTAACCTTATATTTGGATGGTTCTATTCTGGAGTTTCAAACAAAACTAAAAAGATTCTAATTTAACATTTGATCCTCATGTCCAGCATACTGTTAAAACATCTTTTTTTTTAATCTTAGAAACATTGCCAGAATATGTCCCATGTTCTCATTCGCTGTGTCTGAAAAGTTGATCAACGTTTTTGTATTTTCCTGCATTGATTATTGCAATGCTCTACTGGCTGGGGTTTCAAAAACTACCCTAAATATGTAAGTGACATGAGAAGGCCAAGTATGGTAACCCATTTAACTCATCCAAGTTAGTGCACACACATTAGGAGCAGCCAGTAGTGAAAATGTAGTATGTCATCTGGTATTCTATGCATGAATGTAAACTTCAGATATAGTACAAATGGCATTTTATTTTGCTATTCTGAACACAGCCTGACACTGCTAATGGTCAACTGGGAAGTTCAATCATGGTTCTGTTTACTGGACAGAGTTGCTTTGGATAAAAGTGTCTGATATGTGGTTGTTTGTGTTTTTGTTCCGAAAAGCCTTCCTTAACCCTGTTGACTTGCAGTTATCTGAAGCCCATTCTGACCCACAGCGGACCACCGCTCACTGCCACACTTCCTGCGTGCTGTGGTCCTCTGGCACGCTGCCTCACCAGCCAACAGGCGTATGAGGTTTGTACTTTACCCGCATGCTGTGGATTAATAATTATATGTAGTTCTGTCTGGATCTTCCTCTTCTTTTAGCTAGAAAGAAGGTCTTGATTTGGCAGAAACTAGTCGTTTTGGAAGAAACTAGTCGTTTATGTACTACCAGATGGCGACGGACCCCTCAAAATCACTCTTAAGCCCTATTCGGACTGTAATTGTTTCTCATGGGGTCTCCCACCACCTGCATAAAAATCCCAGGCCAAATTACCTACTGTTTTTTGACGAACACCAAGGTCGTGCGATGATTTAATTGCGTCCGAATCCACATCTCTGAGTTTACAAGAAGAGATCACTTCAGAATTCACTGTTTAGATCCTTTTTGATCACTATCGAGCATGTACGATAACTGTTGCGAAAACTGCAGCATTGCACTGTTATTAGGATAATTATCATTATTATTGTTACATTTTTAAATGTTGTATACGTCAATATAAATAAATGTTGTATACATCAATATATATACAGTGAGGAAAATAAGTATTTGAACACCCTGCTATTTTGCAAGTTTTAGTATGTAAGTAGCCTTTGTTTGCAATTACAGAGGTCAAACATTTCCTGTAGTTTTTCACCAGGTTTGCACACACTGCAGGAGGGATTTTGGCCCACTCCTCCACACAGATCTTCTCTAGATCAGTCAGGTTTCTGGGCTGTCGCTGAGAAACACAGAGTTTGAGCTCCCTCCAAAGATTCTCTATTGGGTTTAGGTCTGGAGACTGGCTAGGCCACGCCAGAACCTTGATATGCTTCTTACAGAGCCACTCCTTGGTTATCCTGGCTGTGTGCTTCGGGTCATTGTCATGTTGGAAGACCCAGCCTCGACCCATCTTCAATGCTCTAACTGAGGGAAGGAGGCTGTTCCCCAAAATCTCGCAATACATGGCCCCGGTCATCCTCTCCTTAATACAGTGCAGTCGCCCTGTCCCATGTGCAGAAAAACACCCCCAAAGCATGATGCCCCCATGCTTCACAGTAGGGATGGTGTTCTTGGGATGGTACTCATCATTCTTCTTCCTCCAAACACGTTTAGTGGAATTATGACCAAAAAGTTCTATTTTGGTCTCATCTGACCACATGACTTTCTCCCATGACTCCTCTGGATCATCCAAATGGTCATTGGCAAACTTAAGACGGGCCTTGACATGTGCTGGTTTAAGCAGGGGAACCTTCCGTGCCATGCATGATTTCAAACCATGACGTCTTAGTGTATTACCAACAGTAACCTTGGAAACAGTGGTCCCAGCTCTTTTCAGGTCATTGACCAGCTCCTCCCGTGTAGTTCTGGGCTGATTTCTCACCTTTCTTAGGATCATTGAGACCCCACGAGGTGAGATCTTGCATGGAGCCCCAGTCCGAGGGAGATTGACAGTCATGTTTAGCTTCTTCCATTTTCTAATGATTGCTCCAACAGTGGACCTTTTTTCACCAAGCTGCCTGGCAATTTCCCCGTAGCCCTTTCCAGCCTTGTGGAGGTGTACAATTTTGTCTCTAGTGTCTTTGGACAGCTCTTTGGTCTTGGCCATGTTAGTAGTTGGATTCTTACTGATTGTATGGGGTGGACAGGTGTCTTTATGCAGCTAACGACCTCAAACAGGTGCATCTAATTTAGGATAATAAATGGAGTGGAGGTGGACATTTTAAAGGCAGACTAACAGGTCTTTGAGGGTCAGAATTCTAGCTGATAGACAGGTGTTCAAATACTTAATTGCAGCTGTATCATACAAATAAATAGTTAAAAAATCATATATTGTGATTTCGGGATTTTTTTTTTTTTGATTATGTCTCTCACAGTGGACATGCACCTACGATGACAATTTCAGACCCCTCCATGATTTCTAAGTGGGAGAACTTGCAAAATAGCAGGGTGTTCAAATACTTATTTTCCTCACTGTATATTGGTTTATAAATGTTTTTACTGTCACATTGATCCATTCAATGTGTCCAAAAAAATAGTATAGTTTTTTGAATAGTAGTTTAACCACTCTAACTTTTATTACATTTTACCTGGTGTTATTCCTTTAACCTCATTTGGCACCAGGATGATGATAAGTAATAATCTGCAATTGTTATGTTGTAAGTCTCTTTGCTGAATGACTACTCAGAAACTACTTCAAGTGATGAAATCACCATTGTGTTTTCTTTAAGAATGAGGAGCAGCTGAAAGACGACGACTCCGACCTGATCCTGAATGACGGCGACATCACGCTGACGTACGGTGACATCACCGTGAGCACAGATGCTACAGGCGCTCACACGAGCGGTACGGCCGTCGGAGGAGTGGCCGTGAACTCTGACGAGGCTCTGGATCGAGAGCTGGCGTTCGGCGACCATGAGCTGGTGATCCGAGGCACCCGATTGGTCCTGCCCATGGATGATTCGGAGCCCCCGCTGCCTCTTGACTCCCACCGCCACCGGCACAAGTATGAAACGATGAGTTGAACGGGGCAAGCGGTGACGAACGAGTCTCTCTTCTCTCTATCATCTCTCATCCGGAGCGATCTCTCTCAGCACCTCTCCTGTCTCTGAAGTGGCTGGTTTGATGTCTCTACCTCATTCATCACTCTTTCTTTTACATCATTACAGAAATGTAAACTATTTATTCACTTCTCTTCTGCAAAGCATTATGGGCTTTTTTTCTGTTTCCGGCGATTCTGCCGCTAACGAGACCGCTTAGCACCCGACATCACGGATCGGAAGCATGCTCTGGTTTCTCCAAGTTTATCATGACAACAGAATAAGCATACTAAGCATACTTTTATTGTCTGTATAGCAAGGAGTAAAATTGCCGTGACCTGGCCTGCATGTTTATTTGTGTCCTCTCTTGTCGTGCGAGCGCTTGTTTAGGAGATGTGAAGAGTCTGTGGGTCTGAAGCTTTTTACTGCCTTCTCTTGTTGTGACAGAGGCGTGCTGACCGGTGGCTCTGCGTTTGCTCTGCAGTTTCAATCAAGTGCCTGTCGAATGTAGTTTTCCCCCTTTGAGCAAAATGACACTCTTTGCCGTCCACTAGAGGGAGGCCTTGTGTTATCATACCGTTTTGTTCTATGAGCTGTGCAGGCGGACGCCATTCACTCAGAACTCAGAGTAACTTGTGATTGGCTGTAGAAACATGCTTGGATCTTATATTGTGACCTTTGACTGTGAATCTATGGAGGTTTTTACACCTTGTTGTTCATGTTGTTGTTTTGCCCAGTCAGAAGATAGAGGGCCATTCATATAGTGCAATTTCTTTTCTTTTGTTGTAACGTTTTTCTAAGACAACTAATTGCATATAGCTTTAAGACATTTTTTCTTCTTTTTTTCCATGTAGTCAAAAACAATTGAGCAAATGTCATGTTTAACTAAAGAATGTTTTTGACATTGATTTGAGATTATGCATTAGTATTACATAACCATATTATACATAAAAAAAATGCCCTTATTTTTTGTAGTTGGCAGAATTGGGCGATCAGATTTAGAAAAAAATGTCAGTGGGACTTAAGCCTTTTTTTTCTTTTTATTCCTAATTTTTGCATGACATGTAATGTGGAGAAGCATAACGCTCCACGTTTTCTTCCCAAAGTCCTTTTTGTGTGTTCATGTTTTCTTACAAATTGAAAACGCTTTATCTGTCTTGATCAGTGTAGAACAAAATCTTCAAATTTTAGAATTATTTTAAAAGGGCTGAATGAATAAAATAAGTTTTAACGTTCACACCTACAAAAAAAAAAAAAAAACGTTGTACGAGGCATCATGTTCTGTCTAATAGTTTCAGGCTTGACCACGTGACCAATTGACGGGCATCTGAAAACATGGTTAGAATTGTATGCGGTTATGAACGCAGTGAAATCAATCTGTATTATAGTAGGATCTTTACATTTAGACCTGCATCCCAATTTTCATACATTCCATCCCAAATAGTGTGTGAGGTGAGTGACTGAGGATTAGAATTAGTGCAAAAAACTTTACATGCTTGCAGAATCTGAAAGATATGAGCTTTTTTCTTTTTTAATATGGCCGATAAGAACCGATAAAAAGCAAATGGTACTTCAACAGGGGGTCTATGGTATCAACACAAAAAAATCATGATGTTGTACTGTTTTACTACATACTTCATGATGTCTTTCCCATCATCCGTGAAGTATATACATTGTGTGCTCTAGAAGGATGTAAACTGGGATGCTGCTAATGATTTAGAGTTATAATTGACTTAAAGATGATATAAGAAGGCATGACCCAACACGATCAGAAAATGAAGGAACATTAGTAGAGGAGCGAACAGATCTTTTGTTAAATTCAGTTTGTGTGTTTGTAGTTTCTCTTTTGCTTTCTGGCAGTTAGTGGACTGTGTAGAAACCGCTTGTTGTTTGGATGAGGGCCAGGGTGGCATCATTAACTGTGGAGCAGGAAGTGTTGATAACACACCACCCTGCCAACAATGTCTGTGTGCTGGAAAGTTGAACACGCTCTGGAACGAGAGGATGACGGCGGGTCATCATAGTGGCACTACACCGATATCTCCTGCTGTGCAGGATCATGTGATGAGAGGCCACAGTATTATAATACACAGGAACAGTGTGTGTGTGTGTGTGTGTGTGTTTGAATAGACGCGGTAGAGCATTATTAGCAGATTTGCACTTTTCATTTTTAATTTGCATTAAAGAGATAACTGAGAAATGCCTACTGATACATATTTGTTTGTCAGAGCTTCATAAGATGAGCAAATGAACTCCAATACAGATCATGTCACTGCTTTTTGTCCTTTGAATGAGAAATTCAGACATCCTGGTAAATTCTTCTTTTGGGGAAAAAATGGTGTCAAGAGAAAGTGTTCAGTATCTGTAAGCAGCAGCAGCAAGATTTCTTAAATGTTTATATTTGTAGTTCTGGAGAATGAAGCTTGTTCCTTTCAGACAGCAAATGACCTTATGAGTATGTGAATCTATGACTTTCAGCATAAGAGTGGACAGAACTGTGCATCCCAGCTAGTCCAAAGTAGCAGAAGCCAGTTGAGTGGGCTTTAATGGTGGTAAATGTGCTGTTTGTACTGGTACGTAGCTGTGTGTTTGTCACACTATGTGCAGATCTGCTCTAATGTGTTGCAGGTACTGACTGTTTACATCTGTGTAAATATTCTCATCTGTTCATGTGCGTGCAATGGTCAATAAACAGAAGCCTGTGCTTTCAATGAAATGATCATGTGTAATGTATGTCTGTTTTTATTTACAATCACTATATTCCCAGACATCGGACAAACTTGGACATTCACAATATATACTTGTGAGTTCACTATATTCACAAACTCGGACATTCATAATATATACTTGTGAGTTCACTATATTCACAAACTCGGACATTCACAATATATACTTGTGAGTTCACTATATTCACAAACTCGGACATTCACAATATATACTTGTGAGTTCACTATATTCACAAACTCGGACATTCATAATATATACTTGTGAGTTCACTATATTCACAAACTCAGACATTCATAATATATACTTGTGAGTTCACTATATTCACAAACTCGGACATTTCAAAACTGAAACACTGCTAAAACTCTTCTTAGGTGCTGACATCATTCCTAAAGCAGCTGTTTGGAAGCTGTGTAAATGAAATATGTCTGATACAACGAGGCTAATGGCCTCTAGTTAAAAGGCCCTTTTGATTTATTTTCGTCTAAAACACTAAATGGCAACAAGCACCATCACAATACTTTCCTAAACACGTTTTTATTTGATTAAAAAAACAGTAACAGTAATATTATGAAATATTTTACATTTTAAAATATTATTAATTAATAAAAATAATAAAAATTATTAATAAAAAAAAACCTTAGTGACTTGTTTAAATTGAATGGTTGTGTATTTAGAGACAAAATTCTTGTTAAAGGGATGGTTCGGAGTATGACCTCGAGCCAAACACCCCCCAGAAGCCTTTTTTCCCTTGGTCGAACATTATTAAAGTTAGAGCTTATTTAGAGCCAAATGGCTTAGTGCAGGCGCTAATGCATCCAAGGATGTATCCTGTAAATTACCTCACTAATAATGCCCAGAATGGTACAAAACTTCTACAGTAGTACAAATAGGTTCTGTACACATAAAACGACGCATTGGAAAGTTTGTAAGTACATCAGGAGTTTATTTAAATAACCCTTGCCTGATGGCTCATGCTACCGCTAACTGGACGTCAAGGTCACTTCCGTGATTTGGGAAAAGCCCGTAAAAGTCCTGGCAGAAAGCGATGCATAAGGATGCAGTGTAACGAACGCCCAGTTCCAGGAATGCACTAATATTTTGATGGTAGAACCAGTTTGCAACTATTATTAGTTAACACTAAGTTGTCAACACTATATTCATCTTTACACTACATCCTTATGCATCGCTTTCTGCCAGGACTTTTACGTTTTCTTTTACACAAATTGCATGGTTGGATCAATATTGTTGTCATATATTTTGGGACTGACTATATTTTTAGTGGTGGAATTCACATTTTCCTCAATGGTCTTTTAGCCTGTACCATATACTTTAATGTCTGTTTACTATTTAATTACCATAGACCCAGAACAGCCAGCTTTCACTTGTTCTGATGAGAGAAGAGGAGAGGTCAGTCTGAAGAAGGATCAGGTAACAAAGTAACATGTTCCTTATATGGTCAGAACTCTTAACAAGAGCACATCCTTACTGGAATCACATCCAGTCCAACATTTACATCATAGTCTGACAACAATGCAGAAAAAGTGATTTGTGTCAGTTTATTGGGGAAAACACAGCAACACCTTTACCCAATCACATTGTAACAAACCTGACATGCAACGTCTAAGAACTAAAGACAATTTTTTAGTAGATTCAACTAATTTCTATTTCAGTAAATGAGATGTTATATCTTGTATTTTTGGTTTCAGTGTGTCAATGAGATCATCTTCTGCTCTGGAAAACTGGCTTTTCTCCTCTGTTGTATGTGACAGATTTTGGCCATCACTGTTGTAAAGGAGACCTGTACAGGTGAAACTAACATAATGGTCAAATGATATTGGACAATTGGGCCTGTTTTAAGGCAAAATAAAAGATAAAAGGCCGTCTGCTTCACAAGCACTATCAGTTCTTTATTTCCACAGACATTAACAGCAGATACAAATATTATGACACAGTAAAGTGAACGCTAATGGATGGAAAAAATCCATACTCAGCCCAAATTTAAACATTTCACTTTAAATGGAGGCATGTCTGTTAATTATAGGGACAAGGCATCACACTTTTTACTTCATTTCATGTTTCTAGGGTGGGTTTATTTTTCAAAGTCAGTTTCTATTTTTACAATGAACTACACTATTTTAGTTGTACCATTTTTTTGCTGTACTAATTATAAACTATTTATCTGTGCACATCTTTTTTTTTATTCATGTGCCCTCATAATCTTTAATCAAAATAACTTCCCTTCCTCTTGCAATGACGTCTTTTCTCTGATGATGCGTTCACCAGCGTGGGGGCGGAACAACCTGTCACTCACATGACATCACAACAATTGCAAACCACAACCATCCAATCAATTCCCAATGGACAAAATCAAGTCCTGTCCTACATTTGTTCTTGTTCGAGAAGCCATTTAACTCGGATCTACGTCACAATAGGGAAGAAAAGACTGGCAACTTCTGTTTCACGCCAACTACAAAAATCTATTGAACATTTAGGAGACGTTCACACACAGAAAGCAATGCGCTACTTTTCCATTGTTTTCCATGTAAACACGCACTAGACAGATGTGTATAACTGTTGCGCTCACGTCTTGCGTCTTGACAGTTCAGCATTTAAAATAATGTAATTATGATGATTTGATAGCTTTCAGAGATGATGCAGTTTTTACTGCTGGAGGACCTTGACAACAGAGCAACATTATTGTATGACACTATTGACATGTACAGTGTTGTGGAATTAACAGAGTGCACAAATATCATCACCTTTAAACAACCTCGAGCCTGTCATCAGTCCCTGGAGAGCCTCCAAAGACATCGGTGACATGGAGATCAGACGCTGTGAAGGGCCTGGCAGCAGCAGCAGGCACATTTATGCTTATTTATGTCCTGGCATCTGTGACGGAGCCAATGAATTCACTTCTGCCACAAAATCATTTTGTTTAGTAATTATTGTTAGGAAGATGGGGGCCAGTTGTCACAAAGGCTATATCTCAGTAAGTTGCTTACATTTTGGGGAATCGACCCTCCAAACATTTTTATAACAGCTTTTGAGTAAAGAAGTTGTTTAATAAAGTAAAGAAATAAACACAATAAAACCACACTCAGATACATTCAATCATGTACTGTAGAGAATATGTTCATAAAGCATCTGAAATGATGCATTAGAAGTCTGAGCTATATCAAATGAAAGACTTCAAACATGTTCATATTTCTTCTGGACAGATGTCTACTTTCTCTGTAGGCTTTTATACACAGTTGGTTAAGCACAAAGAGTGAATTCCAGTCTGATGTCATTGTTGATATGAACTCAAAGTATTTGGATCATATCCTGATTTTTTTTTCCCACTCCCCCTTGTGGATCTTTTTAAGCCCAGTGATCCTGCAGACCAGGAGGAGACCATCTCTCATCACCACTGCAGACAGCTGCCATCCACTCTGCTCAGTGCATACTGGTAAGTGTGATCTAGGGATTACGATAGATAAATGCATATATCGCTTTTTGAGGGATTCTTTAATAGAGATATTTAGTAAGTGATCATATGAAAGACTAAATTCACATGTAGAATTTTTCTCTTGTCACATTTCTTTTTTTATGAATGATGTGTTATTATGTGTTATAACATAGTATCTTATATTGTCTACTAAATCTATAAATCGTTTTGTTATGCAAATGAGCGTATATGCAAGGGTCGACTTATGTTACTTATATCCAAAAATTTCTAAAGTTAAGCATTGAGCAACTTTTTCCATGAGCCACATGTATAATTGTACTTTTATACTGTAAAAATATTATCCAATTTGGGTAATGATGAGACGTTTAATGCAGCTTAGCCCATGTGGAGAGTTTTGAGTGCCAGGAATGCTAATGGAATTTTTATTGGGAACAAATTCCTTTAGAAACAGATAAGATCCTGCAAACGGAAGAGGAAAAAATATATACAGTTATTCTGTCTATTTTGGTCAGAATTTTATTTCATCCAGTAGAAGATTATTTTATCCTTAAAGGATTGTTATTTGTATTTTAATTTCATTAGGATATTTGAATATTGGTTGTGATTAAATTAAATGACTTTTCTTTAAGTTTCTACAAATGTTTTTTTATTGTTTAATTATAGTACACTATAAAAATGTATATAATCAATAAATTATGACTTAAGATGTTTTTTGCATTGCTTTAACTCATCAAAATAAGCAATTTTCAACTTTTTTATGTTATACAAGATTCAACTCATTTTTTTAGGGTTAGGGTTAGGGTTGACTTAAACATCCAAGTTGATTAAACTTAAAATTTAAGGCAGCAACTTTTTTTTACAGTGTAGTTTTTTCATTTGGAAACATTTCTAATTATGCTGTACAACTTATCCACTGCATGCACATTCTAATGCCACTCACTATGTTTTGTTTTTAACCTGAAAGCATCCGAGGTAAAGTACCTTTGCAGAATGTTAGTGTCATTAGAAATAATTCTGCCATATAAGGACAAAGACTTTTGGATCTGGCACACCATATAATCAGTTACTGAAACACTTCAGCTGAACAGCCTCAGCCTCAACACATCTGCTGTGATCCACTGGGTGGCGTTTATGTGTCTAAAACAACATTTGTAAGCAGCACACAGCTTTGGAGGTTTCCTAATTAGGAAATGTGTTGCTCTGGAGAGTGTGTGACCTCATTCTGTCCACTGAGAGCGCAGTTGAGCCGCTACTGCTCTTCCTCATCTCTCCAGTTGTGACTGGTATATATTTACCATATGAAGCCTATGTATGTGATGCATTTTCAGATTTCCAAGGCCTAGGATTTACATTACAAGCTATTATATTAGGCCTATAGATTAGGGTTAGTAACAAGTAATAAGCATATTACAATTCTCTTGCTTATTACTCTTGAGACTTTTTTCAGTTTTTTTTTTTTTTTAATCAATTCAACTGATCAATTCTCATTGTCATGACTCTTAGCATGCTTTCACATTTTCTTCAATATGCATGTTCATTTTTAATGTTATTTTAAAAAATCTGATTCTTTGATACTTTGACTTTTCACAACTGGCTCTTTTGTTTAGACGTGCGGGTATGAACAGGTCATATTCTTGATTAAGTGTTTACATCACACAAAATGATGTTTAATGAGATGTAATGTATTTCAGCTGTCTTAAGTCTAGAATGCATTACAATACTTTTGTCGAGTAGAGGAGTCAAAGCTACTTTGTCAGAGCCAGTTTTTGGCAGTTGGACTATGATTTAATCCAGGATATCAGAAGTGTGATATTTTAAAAAAAATATATTGTGTAGTGTATTCCAGCCTTTATTTAGATTTTAGGAAACCATGGCAGTCAGGTTTAGGGGAGCGCAGGGCACAACCTAACACATTTTGGTTTTGGCTCAATTATTAAAAAAATAAAGTAGATTAATCTTTTTTTTACACAAGCAACATACACATCTCTGCTACAAATGAACACTTAAAGGTTTTTTCTAGGACCTACCATTTTCGTACAGTTGCAGTGAAATTGACAGAAGTGCAAATGTTACAACTTACCCCATATGCAGGGTTAACTGAAACAGACAGAGTGGTTAGTTGCAACACACATAATTCAGTACTATTTTATCTGTATAGTTTGATATTGTTTGTACATCTGTAGAGACAGATATCCATACATCCATCCCTCATCCAATCATCCTTCTACACAGCAAAAACTCCAGTGTTAAATTAACACTCCTGGGAGTGTATATGAGTCCACACTCAAGAGTGTAAAGTGTTAAAATATGAGTGTTAAATTAACACTCAAGAGTGTTTAAGTTAATGAGATAATTAAGTGATTAGTTTAGTGATGATTGAGCATTATTGAAGACACCTGATGTTAACAAGCAGAATCACTGAAGGAGAAAATCACAAATTGTAAGTTACCATTATGGTGATCCGTGTCTGCTTTAGTTGGGCTCTTGACCCTTATATGTTTACTTTAATTTTACTTGTCTGCTGTTATTGTTTATAACAGTCAGATGAACAAAGAGACAATGTGATCTGATGGTGTTGGTTATGTTTTGACATAATCATGTTGTGATCTGAAAAATGAAACTTATTGAGATAGTTTAACTTGTTAATTACAACAGCTCTGTGATTCTACAGCATATGATTTTCAGTATTTTTCATATAATCCAAAATATTTAATAAACATTGTTCTGATCAAAACACTTTCAAATGAATTTATTTAGAAACACAGACATCAATAATCAGCCTGTGAATCTCAACAATGGTGACAATAATAAAGCATGTTGCAGTGGCTGCCACCAATCACAACTCATTAATGGCTCCCATTATGCATTGCGGTATGAATAAATTATGATCTGAATTGTCTATGTAATTTACTTTTCCTAATTGAATATTCTGCTTGTCACCATTGTTGAGATGCATAGACTGAATCTTGACGTCTGTGTGTGCCTAAAAGAAAGATTTTTTTTTTTTTTTTTTTTAAACAACTTTTAAGAAATCCTTTGTATTATATCTAAAATTCTGGATATTTATGCAGAATCACAGTTATTCTGTGATCAACAACATAAATCTACGTCAGAAATAAGGATCTTAATGAGTTCAGTGATCAAATGATGATTGTCATAATATAACCAACACCATCAGATCACTTTTTTTCTTTGTTTATCTGGCAGTTATAACTCTAAGTTATAACAAAATCTAAAGTAAACATATAAGGGTCAAGAGCCCAACTAAATCAAACACTGATCACCATAATGGTGGCTTACAATTTTGAGATTTTCTCCTTCAGCGATTCTGCTAGTTAACATCAGGTGTCTTCAATAATGATCAATCATCACTCAATTAATCACTTAATTATCTAATTACACTCTTGAGTGTTAATTTAACACTCATATTTTAACACTTTACACTCTTGAGTGTGGACTCATATACACTCCCAGGAGTGTTAATTTAACACTGGAGTTTTTGCTGTGTATTATGGATCAATATCATGGATAGAGATATGAAAGGGCTGCAATAAATAAATGAATAAAATCATCAAATATTGTAATTGCTATAGAATTATATTTGCGTTTGGCAGCTGCATGCAAAATTATTATTATTAATAATAACAGTAATAATAAAAACGAGCTCAAAATCATATTTTAAAGGGTTCATTGCATGAAAAACAGGCTTTTTAATAAATAAACAAGTGATCAATGCATAGTTCACAAATGTGAAAAAATCATACTTTGACATTTAAATTCTAACATTGTTTGTGAAAGTCCAACAAAGTTAAATGTGACAAAATAAATATATAGCCTATATAAAAAATACCCAAACCTGAAAAGTTGTGTGGCTCCCTGTTTCATTATCGTTTTCATTATCGTTTCAACTAACCCCACTGTATACAAATTATTTTAAGCCTAGCTAACAGTTGCTGATATTTTTCAAAATGGTGTTATGTTTTAGCCAACAAGACAGTGATTAAGGTAATATAAAGTTAGATTTGGTGACGTACACACTCAACTCAGAAACCGATGCCCATGCTCCCCTATACATTTACATGACACATAATCAGAATATGAGCAATTCTGCTGTTAATCAGAATTTTTATGCTCAGTAAACACAGTCAAATTATATGCCGGTTACAGGTCTGAGGTGGACTGTTTCACAACTCCTCATCTCAGAGCCATGAATGTGGAAATCTCTGTCTATCTCAACATTCTCAATAACAATGGTTTCTTATGGTAACTCATAACTCATAAGTTCACTGAGTGAAGTGGATGTCTTCTCCAGAACCGCAGGGTGCAGTGGAAAAAACATTGTGACCTGAAACAGGGTTTTGGCTTAGACTTGTCTGTCAACAGTCAAAAATTGCATGAATTAACACGTAATAAGAGTTGAAAATCTTCCAATGAGCTTTACTAAGGGCAGCGTATGTTGTTGGTCAATGAGATGGATAACACTGGTATGCTGACCTTCACATCGCTGACCGCACACGTTGTCATGTTCCCTAACTGTGTGCGCTTGCACGGTCATCAGATGAGTCACTAGTCTGTTAATAGTATTTTGATAAATTGAGTGGATTTATCTTGGTAACTGTGAGGCTTTTAAGAAATATTCCTGGAAAATCTGAGAGCGGAGCTGCCCATTTAGGTTGCTTTTAATTCCTAATGGAATAGATTTGATAGATTACTGAATCCAAGTAAACTGAATAGCACAAGATCTCTGGTGGGAGATGAACTTAATTGCTTGCATGTTTAGGCAAACTGGTCCATTCACTTTTATGAGCCATAATAGTGCTGTTGTTTTCCAGTCTACCACAGACTTCCAATTATAGCTCACATTCTTCAATGAATGGATCATAGTTGGTGCTTCAATCCAGATGACCAGAAGTTTTTACTGCAAATGTTTGTGCAACTATCTCTTTACATCGACACTGACCCATTCTTGGATCAATCACACGTACATTGACTAGTAACTTAACTAGTACTATTCTTCAGATCGTAGGTCCTGCCAACAGTCTGCAGATTCCTGTGGCAGGCCTTCAGCTGTGATCTGCTCTCTAGCAGGGTTTAGATAAGAGATGAGAGGGGGTTGTTTTAGCGTATGATGCCAGGTTGTTTAAACAGGGCTATTTCAGGCCTCTCACAAGGCAGGATCTTAGTAAAGGACAGGTGGATCTGTTTCCATTGTCAACTCTGTCCACCAATGAGTCGTTTTTAAAAAAAAAATCCAGACACAAAAACACATTTTCTCTACACCATCATACATATTATAAAAGATAAAGAGGTGGTCCCATAAAAAAAGTGCAGATGCCACTTTTTTCACGTCACATTTATAAATGTCTGGATGTAACATAAAACATCAAACCAAGTGGCATCGGCAAGAAAAACTATTATACTAGTCACTTTTCTCAAAGATTACTACTTTTCTGAGATGTTTTAAGTGGAACAATGAAGTCTGTTATGAGTGCCAGTCATAAAAAAAATGCTTTAGTACTGTCTAGAAGTCATGCAGTGTTGATCTTCCAGTTGAGATGTTTGTGGATGAGTTCAGACTGCTTCGGACTTCAGTCCTTTCAAGGAAATCATTTGATCTTGTAGCCTTTGCTCAACTCTGCAAAATGAAGTGTCTGTAATCATTTGTATGTTTTTGTATTATGTCATACATATTCATGAGTTACTACAGGAATGTTGGCTGGATCCAAATGAAGCATAGTTTTCTTCATACATCACAACCAGCAAACCCCAGAACTTTCAGAAAGAAGTTGATAAATGAGAACAGAGCTCAGTTTTATTACAAACATATATCTAGCTGAGATGGTCAAAAGTCCACGTTTATTTTTGAGGGTCAAATTGAGAATCAAAGGCATCCGAGGACAGTGACTCTTTCGTGTGATAGGGTCATCCAGAAATTCCTGAAACGCAGCATTTGAGAAGCAATGAATCTTTTAATGTCCACTTTTCCCAGTTTTGTTTAAAAAGACAAGCCAAATGCAATAGGAAGTTTACTTCACAACATAAGCACTAATAAACAAAGTTGTTGTTGGAGAACTCATTAAGTATAGCCTTCTGATTACTGCACTGGTCTTAAACCGATTTGTTTCAGAACGAGCGCAAAACCGCAAGATACACGCGATGCGCCAGATCCCAATGAAAAGCTGTGAAAATGCTTTTATTCTGCTCACTGATGTCACAAGCAAGGAATTCAGATGAATTCAGTTCCCTCTCTCTGGCTCCCTCCCCTTCACTTATCTTTTGCAGCATAACCTAACATGGAGAGGGCAGCTGATGCTTGGTCTGGGATTACTTGGTTTGTGATTTGGGAGTACAGGCCATGGGTGTGGTGGGCAACAGGGGGCAGGGTGTAGGCTTTAAGGGCCAGCTGGGGTCGTATATATGACAAATACCTAAAAGAGAAGAGTGGAGTTCCCCTGTAACTCTTTGGCTGTTTGGTTCTCTCCATCCATCCTTCCATCTCTTTCATTTCCTCAAGGCTTTCCTGAATATCCCAAAGCAGACATGACTTTCCACAGGCACTCAGGTAAAGATGCAGTGTGTGATATTCAGCCAGTGATGACTTTTGGTCGGCCTGTGGATTCTCCTCATTGCTTTACTTATTATGGGACTTTTTGTCGCTGGATATGATTTATAGCTGAGCTCACGCAACTATTCAAAAGTTTAGGTTAAGTAAGAATTTTTTTAACATCGATAATAATAATAAATGTTTCTTAAGCAGCTAATCCGCATATTATAATGATTTCTGAAGGATCATGCGGCACTGAAGACTGGAGTAAAATCACAGGAATAAATTACATTTTAAAATATAGTAAAACAGAACATTTTAAATTGCAATATTATTTCTCAATATTACAGTTTTACTGTATTTGATCAAATAAATGCAGCCTTGGTGCGCATAAGAGACTTCACCGAGAACATTAATCTTACTAGTCATGTATGTTTTGATCTGGTGGCATTAGTTTTGCATGGCTTTTGGAGTTTTCTGTAAAGTTTGCCTTATATTTCCAGTATAGATCAATATTAATCTTAAGACCCGTGCAAATCTGATAATACTAGCCCAGTATAACCCAATGTATCAAAGGCAAGTATTTCTTTATCTGAGTAGTTATGATGGTGAGCTCAGTGTACCTCTGTGTAACTGAACGTGATCTTACTCTAGACCACTTCAGTCAAGCTAATTCGCTGATTTAAGTTAGCAGACATTCTTTTCTTATGATTTTTTTTACTACATTTGTTAGTGTCAAAATTAGGTGCCTCAATCAATGTTTGCTTTAAAGTGGACATGCTCTCTTTGGTTACTGTTGTCTGAATTTGATCTTGTGTTGACCTTTCAAAGCAGCATTTGCTCTTCGCTTTGGGACAAAGCGGCCCAATTGATAACACTCTGACAGAGCTAGCTAAAAATGAACAGCTGATGGACGGTATCCCAAAAGGCTTAGGGATTGAGCATACTGCTCAGGTCAGAAGGATGTTTCAGTTCACAGAAGCCACAACACTGTTAATGTATACGTCTGAGGGGAGAATTCAGGAAAAGGACACTACTAAAAAGACTTAGACCCTATATATATTTGGTTCTGGATTTTTCCACAATCTGGTCAATTTTGTTGGAAGTTTCACCTTGATTATCTTATCTCCCTGGTACACTAAAAACTGATTATTTAATTTAATGAATGTAACCATAGACACAGCTATTTGCTTAAAGGCTAACAATATGATGTTGACAGAGACAAACCCCACTGGGAAGAATGAGTCAGTACTTCTAAAAATACTTGTTTTATTTGTCATCGTCCAGAAAATGCAGCTCTGGCTGGAAGTGTTAGTGGCCACATCTGTGGGGTGATTTGGCATATGTCTTTTCAAGTGGACTTTCCTAAGTTGTTTGGCATGCGGTTGCTAGGCTGTGTTTACAACAGATGCTGAGGTGCAAACAAAACATTTATCCCAACACTGTTTTACAGGCCAAGGGATAAAGCAAATATCAATACAGGGCAGAAGGCTATAGACATGCTGAATCTCATCTATGCTAAGACCCATGTCCATATACATAGAAGCCTTAAAGGGATAGTTCACCCAAAAATGAAAATTGCGTCAAGTTCAAGGGTTGCTCTTTTGACGTAAATCAATGCGTATAGCCGTCTGTAGGAGGCTAGTTATTTTAGTCGATAAAGTTTCAAATATAGAAATTTTTCTTACACAAATGCATCGCTTCACTTCAGAAGGCCTTTATTAACCCCCGGAGACGCATAGAGCACTTTAATCATGCATAGATGCGCTTTGATGGACTTCCAAAGACATTCAGCCATTCACTCCCATTACCAAGCTTGGAAGAGCCAGGACATTTTTTAATATAACTTTGATTGTATTTGTCTGAAAGAAGAATGTCATGTAAACCTAGGATGGCTTCAGGGTGAGTAAATCATGGGCTAATTTTCATTTTTTGGGTGAACTATCCCTTTAAGTGCACCCTCAAATCAGTCCCACACAGATTCTTGTTATTATACTGGCCCCTTGTGGTGACTTGATGTATTGCATTGATCAGGAGACATGCATTTTCACAGCAACACTATAAAAAAACATTATGAATGTTGAAGTGTTATATAACAAATATAAAACCCTGCTTTAGTATGGGTCAGTTCTCACCACAGGTTTGATTATGTGAGTAAAGTATGTGTGAAATAGTGGGGGACTGAGTAGTTGTAGTGGGGGACTGAGTAGTGGCGTCAATGTAGTTTAACAGTAACAACAATTCTCACAATTTCTGTAAGCTCACAACAAACCACATTATATCTGCCATTTAATCCACAAATATATAGGCCTAGGCTACAGAGCCGTTTGCAGCCTAAAGTACTCCATCGAATCCCTGGCTTCTGTAGTGAAAACAACATAAACATAAGGAAAATTTGCACTGACACAATACACTCAACTTTTTGACTTCCTCGCGAGATGAATAGCCTAGTGAGTGAATCAACAAATTTCTTACATTAGAGCTCTCTCCACTCGGCACACGACAGACAGATCTCGCGCCTGTCATTAACCAATCGTTTCATTTTTGAACAATCATTTTTGAATATTAAATGAGGAGCTTTTGAGGAGCCCAAGTTGCATGTTGAAAACACTTATCATGATAATGCAGTTTTTACTGAAATAAGTTACTGCACAATTTTGTGAAATCCTGGCAATATTTTAAAGTGCACCTTTAGAAAAAATATTTATTTTAAAAAACATCTCACACTCTTTGTAGTTTATATAATTTTTCTACTAACAATGTCCAACACTAGACAATTGTCAAACTTGTCAGGTTTTTCTGAAAGTCATGCACATTTTCTTTGGTGGAAATGACAAATTTCAAGCAATATTAGTAGTGGTGCAATAGTCAAAGGGAGTAAAGCAGAATACAGAACGGTACTGATGGACTGTCTGGTAGGCTGACAGTGAGTCTTCACAATGTTAAACTAGAGATGGCGTTTAGTTATCAGACAAATGTCTCAAATTCAGACAGAGAGACTGTACTAGACGATGGGCTCGTCACAGGTAAACAGGCAGAGAGAGGTCTACTGTGTGTGGGATTGGAATGGAGAGGTGAAGACTAACAACTCCAGTGGGGCTCATAGAAAAACAACAGTCTTTTATAAAATTCATTTATAAATAAATTTGCCATTAAAAAGTATTTTCCCAGACATCATTTAGCCTACTGATAAATGAAAGTCCTGTGTGTCTGGGTTTCTGGCAATCTCTTTAATGAATTTTGACAAAATATAATGAAATATAGGCCTGTAGGTCATAATAGCTGCAAACTAGGGATTTAGATTTAACAAATTGGTGGTGAAATGATCATTCAAACTGTTTAGGAGAAAAGTAAAAAAAAAAAGTAAAAAAAAAAAAATAAATGTAAAAATTTAACCTTTAAATACATGAATGTTTCGCTTATCATTATTACATATTTGGGGCTTTAGCGACCTGGATATCCCGTTATATCTATATCACGTTAGTGACGTCCCGGGTCACTAAAGACCCGAGGTGTGTGTTTAAGGGTTCATCTGTTTTCGTTGTTTAAAATCCACATAGCACCATTAAAATAACAGTTTGGCAGTCATTTTTATAGTTTGTTTTGTCCCTGCAGGCCCTCGCAGCTATCTGAGCTCCACAATGACTGAGCGTTTTGACTGCTTCTACTGCAGAGACAACCTGCAGGGAAAGAAGTACGCCAACAAAGATGACAAGCACGTGTGTCTGCGCTGCTTCGACAAGCTCTGCGCCAACACTTGCGCTGAGTGTCGCAAACCTATTGGCGCTGATGCAAAGGTGGGGGTGAAATAAAGTCATTTAAAGGGCATGTTACATTGTGCAGTGCTCACAGTGCTCTCTATCCAGGAGCTGAACCATAAGAACCGCCACTGGCACGAGGGCTGCTTCCGCTGTGCCAAGTGCTACAAGCCGCTGGCCAATGAGCCCTTTGCTGCCAAGGACGATGGCAAGATCATGTGTGGGAAGTGTGGAGACCGTGATGGATCGCCTCGCTGCCAGGGCTGCTACAAAGTGATTACGCCAGGTGTGTGTGTGTGTGTGTTCAATTGTAACAGCACATAACACCCTTTGTCGACACAAAATATCTCGGCCACACGTCTTGTAAATGATAGCCAAGTGTTTGTGTTGCACTTTTAGGATCTAAGAATGTGGAATACAAGCATAAAGTCTGGCATGAAGAGTGTTTCACCTGCTTTGAGTGCAAGCAGCCTATCTGCAGCCAGAGCTTCCTGACCAAGGGTGATGATATGTACTGCACTTCCTGCCATGAGAAGAAGTTCGCCAAGCACTGTGTCCGGTGCAAAGAGGTCAGTTAGATCATATATATGATCAATGAGTTACTACAACATGTTTTTAAATTGCTTTAACTCATCAAAATAAGATATTTTCAACTCTTTTTAATGTTGTTCAAGATTCGACTCGTTTTTTTTATGTCGGTTTAATGCAATTTAAGTAAAAATGATTTGAACATCCAAATTGATTGTTCTTAATTTAAGGCAGCAACTTTAGTGTCAAAAAGCTTCATAGATGGTACAGAAACATGACCTGAACTCTCTGTGTGTGATTATTAAAGTGCTGTACAAAGTCCAGGCATAATGTACAGACAGTCATTATTACAAAATTAACCATGTGTGCTTATCAAACAAATGAATGAACACACTTAAGTTTGAGTCAGTAAGATTATGCTCACCAAGGCTGCATTTATTTAATCAAAACATACAGTAAAACCATACTGTTGTGAAATAGTATTACAATATTAAATAACAGTTTTCTATTTGTTTTATTCAAATTTATTCCTGTGATTGCAAAACTATATTTTCAGCAGCCATTTCTCCTGTGTCACATGGTCTTTCAGAAATCATTCAGGATTCTTTGATGAAGAGAACAGCATTTATTTGCAATAGCAACTTTTGTAACATTATAAATTACTTTATCACTTTTGATCAATTTCATGCATCCTTTCTGAATATAAGTATTCATTTCTTATAAAAACTTTTGAAAGGTAGTGCACATTGAACTACATGTTACTTTAGTAAATAAAGTCAGTGGAAAATTAATTGTTTTAGAAGAAATTGGTTGAATTCTTCATTAACTCACTCATAAAGACAGTCAGATGTCGCCACCTGGTGTAATGATGCAACTGCAGTCACTGAAAAATCTCACACACTAAGGCCTTGTCCCAAATGACACGCTTCATGTGCACTTGCAGACTTCACAATGGCTGCCTCATGCACCAAGTCCAATCCCATTTGTCATTTTAGGTTTCAGTTTCGGTTTTGTGACCGATATGCGCTTTATGCACTTTTGCCAAGCCAGCAAGCCCGCGAGCTCCACAGCAAACTTCTACCCGACAGTAAAAGCGGCATTACGTCACGGAAGTGTGAGCTTGGTGGAAGATTGCGAGGACTTAGGGTTCCATTTGGGACAGGGCCTAATTAATATATACATAATATATAATCACTTAGCCAATTAAATTAGAAGACCAGAAATAAGAGTTCTCCTATCAGGCATGTTCTGAATCCTCTGTTCTTCTGGCTAAACTCTTATGAATCAGGCCATTACCAGTGGTGGGATCACCTATCAGGACCAGCCATGGCACTCGGAGTGCTTTGTGTGTCACACGTGCAAGAAGCCACTGGCTGGAGCTCGTTTCACGGCCCATGAAGATCAGTTCTACTGTGTGGACTGCTATAAGACTGATGTGGCCAAGAAGTGCTCTGGATGCCAGAATCCTATTACAGGTATAAATGTGCAAATACACACGCATCTGTCCCAATATTAAATTATCATTCTTTTTCCCCACAATTACAGTAAACGTACACACTCACTTTTAAATGTGTATAATATATTTATTCAGAAGAATAGAAAGCACACTAATAATTGCTATTTAAATGGAAAAAGTTGTCTTTCTGCATCCCAGGGTTTGGCAGAGGGACCAATGTGGTGAACTACGAGAACAAATCCTGGCATGAATATTGCTTTAACTGCAAAAAATGCTCACTCTCCATGGCCCACAAGCGTTTTGTCATCAACGGAGAGGACATCTACTGCTCTGACTGTGCCAAAAAGCTGTGAGGGCTGATGGGATGTGATGAGGCTGATTAACAAAAGCAATTAGGATTGATTAAATAGACGTGTCAAACAAACAAAGCTTTGAGTGCTCAACTAAAGAGAAACCAGTGATGGTGTTTGTGCTGATAAATCACTGGAAGTTTGATATCATTTTTAAAGTTCTTGGAATAGTGAGTGCTATGTGAAGGGCTTTTATTATGCAAAACATGTAACTGCAATCATAAATGTAATCGCTGGATTTGCAAACCTAACAGTGCATTTTAATAAGCTTCAGTTATTGCAAAGCTATGGTAAAACAGTGTGATATCACAACATACCTACATTGCTGTAAGATTTAATGTGTTAAAATAATTCAGAAAATTCATTTTGCTTTGTGGAAAAAATGTTTTTATTAACAACTGTAAGAATGAAAAAAAATTCGAACAAATTAAAAAAGAAACCGTAATGAACATTACATTTGAGATGTATTGAGCATGAAACAATAAATGACTCCAAAGAACATTTTCTTGTATCTTCCAAAACTTTATTTTAACAATTTATACTTTTTCCAGTACACTTTAGATATATTTACAAATATAATTTGTGGTCAGGGCTATTTCAAGACAAGAAACTGCTCGAATAAAAGCAGATCCTATTCATGACCCTGGTCGAGTAGAATGATTGTCATGGCCGAGGTAAGCTCACGTGACGCGTTATGATATTAATATATGAAAATAAAATACAGCCCATTCTGCATCTAAGGCACCGTCCTATTCTACCCCTGTATTGAGTACAATTGACATTTAAAGAACAGTTTCAGTTCTGATGTATACAGCACAAAGGGCTCGAAAGGTCCTGTTAGTGGAAACAACATCTGCATTGGAGTGAACTCGTCTGAAAGTGGCTGTGCTAGCATATTACAAAAGCAAATGCAACTAACACGTACACATGATGCCTCAATGATCGGGTCTTCAGCGGATACACCACAACTTGAAGCAATTTTGGAAATTTAAAGAGTTAAGAGTACATATCAAAGGCCGAACCAAGGGGTCACAATGATATCAAACCCATTTCTGAATTGCACTGAACATGTACACGAGTCTCATGCCAAGCGTGTCACATAACCTCTGCAAACACTTTTCCACTGAAGTCTAAGAGCCTGAGTCAAAAAGCAATCTTATACAACAAAAGATTAAAAACAACAAAGTGGATGCATATAAAACAACAGAAGAAACATTAAACACCCATTGAGGGACTACAGTATTCCTAAACACAGATGGAATGATACAAATAAGGAAATGTACTTATGGATTGACCAGCTGTGGCCACTGAATGGTAAAAATAGTCGGTGAATAATATTTTAAAGGAAACTCCTCAATTTACACAACTACAGTACACGAAGCCAACTGAACTCTTCAAGCATATAGAGACCAATCATTCATTACAACCGTCTGGACATTTAAATCAACAGTCGAAAGCTCAATGGTCGAATGCCAAATCCTTCAGGTAAAGTCTAGTGCATTCTTCACTTAAACTTCCCTGAATCCTCCAGCTGCAAATGTAAATCACAAGAGGCGAAATATGCTCAACATCCCTGTTCAACCGCACAGCATCCTCGTAACTAAAAAGCCCTCTTGACTTTGCTTGCGCCCTCAGTCCACATTCCTTTTCCCTACTCGCGTCACTTTACAATTTGTAACTTGCTGTGTACAGTTAGTTACACCAGGCCTGTGAGTGTGTAACAGCATTTCATCTTTTAGTATAGAGCTGTACCACACTATACGGTACACCAACCTGCTGCCTAGTTCTTATTCACAACCACAAGTATGGCTAGACAGCCTAATACTGATTTACATAATACTTAGAAGAGTTTTAAATATATATTTATGCATTTTCAAAGAGAGAACCAAATTTAGTGTGGTTATTTACTCCATTAATGGATGGTGAGAAGTAAACGAACAGTAACTGTATACAAAAGAAAACATCAGGACTTGATAGCACAGTACAACCCTGAGGGGACTTTGGGAATTAGAGAACATTATATCATTCAAGTTTAGTTACTGAAACATGTTTCTTCAAACTCCAGGGAACAGACACCAGAAACATGCAAAAAAGTGTGCAAGTTAGAGTTACAGTAATCCTCTGTTATATTATGCAATATCGTAGCGCAACGATTCAAGCAGACATCCAAAGTTATTGAGGGTGCACTTAAATTAGATATTTGATAACTAGTCACACTTATGTACATGTACAGGTTTATTTACCACAAAACAGGAACGTACAACATAAAAACCTCATTACAACAAAAGCCACAAGTGTTATGCCAGTCCGCACTGAGCTCCATCATCCTTCAATCGCCCAAGGCAGTACGAATATGTTTGCACTCGATTTGAATTATAAAGTCTGGTAAAGGTTTTTATTGAAACATCTTGAGAAGGATTTGCTATCAACGAGTGTTACACAGTAGGAATGCTTCTCAGCGGGAGCTCGAGTTCTTGCACAAGGAATATAGTGTTAAACACTATACAGTGGTGATGTTTATTCCTTTGGAGCGGAGAAACAACAAATATCCTGAGGTCACATTAAAAACACTCGATAGTTGCTGCACCATCAGCCCGTCTTGGGTCACATTCCTGAGCTCCGCTCACGGTTCAGACACAGGGTTTTAATTAGTACAAAGATATGCGAGATGTTTCCTTTCTCAAAACGCTCTGCACTGACTCCATAACTAATCAGATCCTTCTACAAAACGCTTAAGTTGAAATTATAATGAATAATTTGTATGTGCCACGTGAACACCTGAACTGGAATTTAGCAAAAAAAAGTGCACGTGGTAACCGTCATGAGACAGCAGCCGTTTAAATGTGGAGAAGCCACATGAATAAATAAAGTTGTCTCCACGTTTAAAAGACAAAAAAAAAGAAAAAGAAACCCAAAAACATTTGTTATGAAAAATAAATCCTGATGACAATATTATAAAGGTGAAGAGCTGCTAAACAAAGAAGCAAGCACATTGAATGAATCTATCTTTCCCTGAAGCTTTCCTTGAGCTCATTTTCTCTTGCTTTTTCCATCTATTATCTGCAGAGGCTGTGCGGCTCTGTGCGACGAGTCTGAGCGCTGACACTCTGAGGCTCAGCTGGACGTGACTCGTGGAGTGCAATAATCAGCAGGCCTTAAACAGACCTGCACATTCACATCTCTGAGAGAACAAGAGAAACAAGGTCAATTCTGTGATAAACTAATACAATCTTAATCAGACTTAATAGAGACAAAAGCTCTTACCGGACAGGGTTTCAATAGACTGGGCTGGATGAACTGAGCTGGTTTTCTCTTCAAAGGCCACTCTAGGCCCCTCAGGGCCCCCATCGTCCATCAGGGGTTTGCTCTTCGCATGAACGCCCAGATCGATCAGCTCCTCAAAGCTCCAGGGTCCTCCTTTACCATTCAACCCAGGGACCAGGCTCACTTTAGAGTCCTCGTTCACAAACTCAGAGTCCTCCATCAGACAGGACTTGGGAGGGGGGCTGCTGGAGATTAAAGCACAAATATAAGTTGTTTTATGAACCACTAACCCAGATATAACCTTAGAGTAAAAGAGGTTGTTTTTTTTACCTGTCCACTGAGGGATCTTCTGTGCTTGGTCCATTGCTGTTCTCCTTATTATCCACATCTGTTTGTCTGTTCATACCAACATCTGGCTCCTCCTGTTCGGCAACTGGCTCCTCCACAGGCAAGTAATGCTCCTGAGAGTCTGATGGCTCTGTCTCATTGGCACTTTGCTCTGACTCAACAGCCTGATTCTCTGAAATTTAATGAGGCAGATGAGCTATTCACGTTCTACATTAGAGCAACACAATATATCAATCGTGAGTGCAATAAGGCCTAGTTAGATTATCAAAATGTGAATGCTGTGATTAAAGTAATTAAACAAGTGTTGCGTGTTTCAGAGTGAAGCGCATTTACCTCATCATTTTGTTTGCAATAAATGCTGTTTCATATGAACTTCATCTCTACGTGCTGAGAGTTTGGGTCTATTATAATGTGCATTTGGAAACGCATAATTCGGCACTCCTTTTATCAAATGGTGTTCATAAATGTGTTGCAAACAAAAGTTTTTTGTTTTTTTTTTACAATATAGATGGCAGAAAAACCAAATAAAGCAATGTCAGTTTTGTCCTAAATTATGCAGCTCTATCCTCCAAATTGTGATCCATTAACCTGGCTAATATTTCAAGATTTTTTTGAGATTTTTAACACTGACTGCCTTGTTGAATTAGCTTATTTAGTAAATATTGTGTAAAATAAGTGTTCAATTTAATTTCAGCAATTCGCCTGTCACTTCTCACTTGCTAGTTTGTGAAACATCATTCATCCGCTACAAATAAACTCACTGTTGTTGCCAACAAAGCAATATTCTGCCAGTTCTGGCATAAAGATACTGACCCTTATCTTCACAGTTTATTTGGTCCTCAGCCTCCTCTCCATTTTCATCAGGAATGTCTCTCTCATCATCATTACTCTGAGAGAACACACACACACACACACACACACACACACACACACACACACACACACACACACACACACACACACACACACACACACACACACACACACACACACACACACACACACACACACACACACACACACACACACACACACACACACACACACACACAATAAGTAACTTTTTGGGAATGGAAATGATGCACAACAGACAGAGACATCATGCCTCAACACTATATAATAATGAGCCGTGTGCTATACAATAAAAGCTGTTAAACTTGCCTTATAATCCATTTGGTCTGTTTTTCTGGTTCTCTTCATAATTTCTTCAATTCTCTGCAGATTGAGACAAAATATTCTTTAATCTACAGCTGCTACCAATAAATGGAAACTGTGTAAATGTCAGAGTCATGTGATAGTGTCCACCTTTTTTCTCTCCATGCGCTCCTGTTGGTTCTTTTGCATAATGAGTGCTCTCTCTATACGCTGCTTTTCTGCCTCCACTAGGGCCTTTGCTTCAGCCTCCTCACGCTGCCATTGGATGAGCAAGAAGTCAATTATTCAAACTGAAAAATCAACATCTCTATCATGGAGTCTGTGCAATGGGAGAGTCAACTAACCTCTTTCTGTTCCTCAGCCTGTCTTTGCAGCTCCTCTAGCTCTGTCTGCTGTTTCTCCTCCTCTGCTATACGAGCCTGCTCCTCCTCTTCTCTCTTCCTCTCCTCCGCAAGCCTCTTCTCCTCCTCCGCGCGCCTCAAGCGTTCCTCCTCTGCCAGACGCTTCTCCTCCTCTTTCCTCAGCCTGTTGAGACACGATACCTCAGGGCCTTTGGCACTTCAAAGGTAAATAGTTTTAACACAGATGCAGGGTTTCGCTTCAGCTTAATGACTGCATAACAAACCTGCTCTTAAAAACAAGAAAAACAAGAATATGACTACAAACATATGCCAATGTGTTCGTTACGATTTTTCAGATTAAATGGGGGCTAAAGATGATAATATATTATTTGACCAGTGTATTTGGAAGCCGTTAAGGCAGGTTCCTGATACTAAAACACACCACTGAAGCTAATCAAATAAACGCACCGCTCCTCTTCTTCTTTCTGTATGCGGAGCAGCTCTTCTCTCTCCTTCTGTTCGCGTGCCAGACGACGGTTCTCCGCCAGGATCTTGGAAGCCTCTGCGGCTGAGTTGGTTCCTGCGTTGGCTTTGGAACTGGATTCTGAAAACACACACATATATTATGCATATTAACATCTAAATTCGACATTACCTCATTTGTTACAATAAAATTAACTGAAAAAGAGGTAAAGTGACTCTTAAAGACATGATAAGTGTTTCCAGCAGAGGGCACTGTGTCTCTAGGATAAACAAGCTCGGCACTGTATACAAACTCAGTAACCCCAAGACGGTTCATCACACAAACTGTGATGGTTTGCTGCTGTAATAACTCAAAGGCTTTGTTTTAGCCAGACATTTGGAAAGACAGAAAGTGGTTAAACTGAAACCTTTTTAAAGCTCATTTCATTTTGAACAGTAGATGATTAAATAAATCTCCTTTAAAGTCATTACTAAAACACTTGTCAGAGGATCTTATATGTATTGAAAGGAACATTAATTGCAGAGCTTGAAAAGCAGTACTGTACCGAAATCCTTCACACTCCATATTCGACAATTATTTTTTACAATTAATTAAACTCTAAATGCTTCATTCAAACTTTGTTTAGCAGATATTTTAGCCTTAAATGTTACATATTACACATTGTTAATATAAACTTTACACGTTTTAAATGTATCATTAAAGTTTGAAAATCTCCCATTGGTCCTGAAAGAAATGTCAACTAAATTCCGCAAATGTTAGAATTTAAAATGTAACTGCCAGAGAAGGCATTTAAATAGTGCAACTATTTTATGGAGTTCTGAAAGTAAAAATCCAATTAATTTTCTCCATAGGGTAATTGATTTTTAATGATAACTTAAGCTGATAAAGACATACTGTGAGCTACGTGGTTGTTAATCAATGGTACATGCTTTTATTAAATCCATCAATCTTTATTATTTCAGCTTCTTAAAAAAATAAAAATAAAAACTGTTTAACAGCAAAATTCATGAAAAAGGGCATTACCCATGATTCTGCAAAGACATATCAACCAATCAGAGAGTTGAAACAAGAAAGTCATACTAAAAGAACTCTGTAGTGCCAGCCCACAACCAAGTTATTAGATTTGCTTTAACATTTCAATAAAATTTTATTGAAATCACAATTTTTAAAATTCCTTATATTTTCATCTCTCTGTTTCTCTATACTTGGGTTTTTGAGTTCACTCACCCTCTTTGGTCTTGGGTGTTGGTGTGGGTGTTGTGCTGGTTTCTGGAGACTGTGGGGCGACAGGCATAATGGGAGACATATCTTTTGGCTTGGAATCCCTCCTGCGAAGGGTGGGCGGGCCGGTGGGAGTTAGAGCAGGTTTCTGGATGGGTGGAGGTTTGGATGTGGCAGAGGGCTGAGGGGATGGAGGACGCTGTTTCAAGCCACTGGGGGAAGGAGGGCGGAAGCGTGGACTCTGCCTGAAGGAGACAAATTAAAAGAGAAATTTAAAATATGGGCTTGTACTATAGACAGTGGGAGATGCAATTTGAGCAGCAGACTGAAAAGGTCTGAAATCAAACTCATTTTATTTTAGAGTGAAACCAATGAAGGCTAAAACTGATCTCAGGGGTCTTACTTGGCTGCTCCAGGTGAGGGCGCTCTTGAGGTGGTGTTAGCAGCGGGAGCAGGAGACGGGGATCGGTGACGACTAGAGGGCGAGGCAGGGCGTTTTCCTACTGGTGACGTGAAACGCTTCTCCTTCTCACCTTTCTGCTTTTACAAATGCAAAAACATGACAAAATGAGCAAAACCCTAAAACTAATTTTAAAATAGAAATTTGTGGTATGAGACTATTGGACTAAACAAGAAGATACCCACATCTGAAAGGCAATTTGCTCACTATGTAGTGATCATCAATCACTGTTCAGGCTAAATCAAAGCAAGGTGTATATATCACTAAATTGCAGCTAGGATTTTACTGCTATCATCAATCTGAACAAGACCGGAGTAAACATGTCCTTTCAATCTATTTTTAATCTTCTGTCCACGTGCTGAGGGTGTCAATGTGACAAATGCACTAAATGTGGGACAGGCTCATATATGTGAAGATGTACTATTTTACTGGAAAACCTCCCCACATGAACAACGTGAAGCAGCTAGAAGTGAGTTAACCATGTTTCAAAATGTCTCTCAGTTCACCATGTTTCAAACTCTCCAAATGATTATCAAGCAGATCAGATTTAGTGAGCTATAAGGCCAAGCCATTGGAGAAGCTACAGCACAGTATGACCATCAGAGGGAAACATGTCAGTTTCAATTTACATTTCTCCAGTGAATATGCCAATGCAAGCCCTCCTTTCTCTCTGGGACACACACACTCAAGCTCGCTTAGCGTTCATTATATGCAGGGCAGCGCTAGAATTTAACTGTGTCTGAATGAATCACTGATGTGGGCATTTCTAAACCTCTATATGAGGGATCAGACTGTCACATGTAGTTCATATCTGACTGTAATGTATCCGCCAGTCTCGGGAGACCATGGATCACATCGGAGGGTCACCGGTGCAGCGTAGTGTCAACTTCGGTCATAATGAACCAGCAGTTTGAAGACAACCCTGATGAGGCTGAGTAAGTTACTTAAATGTTTGACAAATTTATAACACAATGGCAAAAACATTAGAAGGTTACTCTTTTGCCCCTTTGTGTACTGAGATTTGTTACAGCCACAGTAATGCAATAATAGATTAAATATGTACAACAGGACTACCAATGCCTTGGCCACGCATCGGCACACTTGCACAGAATACGGTTTGCAGTGTGTATGTGTGTTCACTACTCACTGCACCTAATATGTGTGTGCACTAACTTAAATGGGTTAAATGCAGAGGACAAATTCAGAGTATGGGTTACCATAGTTGGCCTTCACGTCATGTCAAAAAAATATGTACCTTGGATGTTTTACTATGTGAGGAGGGCTTGGCACTTAGTCAGAAAGTAACTGATGTAACCCAGTTCCCTATCTCTCCAGTACACACTGCTGCTGGAGCGGTCTTAAGCCGGGATCAGATAAGTGTTATTCAGAATGAACAGCTCACTGATTAACGTCAGGGATAAATCCGAGCTGTTTTGCAAAGCAAACCATAATATACGGATATATAAATGTCTGAATGAGTGCATATTGTTTTAGGCCAATACAACTAACGAAGACACAGATAACGCAGGTACTGTAGTTCCGTTAAGCTTATCCTGGTAATGAGATTGAGGAAACTCTTGAGATCAAATTATATACATACACCATGCAGCTCTTCTATAAGTTTTTCTTTGTTTTTGTGTGGTCTAAATATCTGATACACAATGCATCAATTTAGTATTTTTCTAATTTAATAAAAATTTTCATTGCAAAGTACACTACCGTTCAAAAGTTTGGGGTCAGTAAGATTATATATATATTTTTTAAAATAAATAAATCCTATTATTCAGTGAGGATGCATTAAATTGATCAAAAGTGTCAGCAAGACATTTACAAAGTAAAACGCAAAATTACATTTTAATATATACTCGCACAGAAAACGGATCTTTTATTTTAAATTGTAATAATATTTCACAGTATCAGTTTTTACTGTAATTTTTTTATTAAATAAATGCAGCCTTGGTGAGCATAAGAGACTTCTTTCAAATGAAAATGTAACTATTTCTTACTATTTGTAGAGTTGGTAGGACTAACTCTACAAACACATTTCCATCTGAGATTAAAAAAAAAGAAAGAAAAAGAACAATTTAATCCATTTCAATGTAGAAGTTTGAATCATCTGCTCACCTGTGTCATACTGGAGATGGCATCCGCAGACACAGAAGTAGACACTTTCTTTCGGTCGCTGCTGCGACTGCGTAGGGCTCCGTGGGCCAGGGGCTGCATGGGGCTGGCAGATGCTGAACGAGGACACAGGTGAAACTCTGGTAAAGGACACAGTCAGTGGTGCACAGCCAAGGACAGGAGGGAAGGGACGTCACAAGCAGCCGAGTGGGTGAGCAAAGCAAAGGTAGAGGTAGGGACAGAAAGAGCGAGATATAAAGAGAGAGAGAAGGGGAGAGGGATGATAAAAGCACAAAATATTGGTGTATGTTAGATCAGTCATACTGGTTGATGGGGAACTGATAAGCACTGATGGCCTCAGGAAGACTGGTGGATTGGTGGGTGTGAGACAGAGAGAAACATGGCAGGGGACAGACAGCATCTTGGACAGACAACACACTGGTCACCAATACGCTAAAGCACACCTCCGTCTACACCAAGCAAGCACTTTAGGCTGCAGTTTTAGTCAGCTCAACAATATCGTAAATTGAATAACATTCACTCAATCATTCTCCCCTTATAGCCCCATATAGGACATCACACAGCATAACATCCACATAATTCCAAATCTAATGTTAAAATGCCTTTTCACCATCTACAACATTCACATACAACTGTTGAAATTCACCCCCCTAGTGACAGTCCTAGGAGCACATCCCACAGTCGGTTCCCAAAGTAAAAATCCCATTCATTTCTCCATAGAGAAATTGTCAATAACATATCTCTCAACACAGACCTATGATGAGCTTTGAGGTTGCCAAGCAATAGCATGTTTCTGCAGAAAAGAAGTCAGAGTGATTTTGAATATTTAAAAAAAGTTTAATAGCTAAATTCTCAACGAAAACTCGTGAATCCTAAACAGACAACCAGAGAAGTCACTGTTACTATGGAAATGTAAATTGTACTAAATACACCAAAGCATTATAGTTCTAAATTACTGATAAGTAAATGGTTTCATATTAAACCATCATTCTGGCACATGATTGCTTGTACCTTTGTTTTTTCAGTTTTCAAATACTTTTTTCCTTCAAATCCAAGTTTGTAATGTTGTGCTTCATCTTTAAGCTGGTTGATTTAGTTAATGGCTTAGAATAAATAAAAAAAATCCCTAGAAAGAAAACAAATGGGAAAAATACGTTTGAAATCAAAGACATGAAAATGCGGTTGGCCCTTGTTGTGCTCTATAGAGATGGTAACTGATCATGGGATGCCAAGTATCTGTTGGTGAAGCCGAGGTGAGGTGAAGTGAGGTGAGCAGTAAGGGCTGACCTGGGTCTGCTGTGACAGTGAGATTTCTGGGATAATCTCCACCCATTGTAATTAACTCTGACTGTTAGCATCATGGAAAGCCTATAAAGTTAACTGATCCATAAGCTGCGGATTCATAATCATCTCTTGGTCTATATTAAGAAACCAATAATGCAATTCAGATACTATCAGACTCAGCAATGCTGATAGCATCTTGTCAACATCAAACCCTGTCAAACAAGTTACACATATGAACTTCAGCCTTTACAGGTTGCTGGGAATTTAAAGTGAGTTTGGTAGCGTTGGAAACTAAAGATGATGTTTAGGGTGATGCTGCTGGTCTGCAGGGACCGTGTGTGGATCAGCTGGGGATTGAAGTAGCAACAGCAGGGCGCAGATTCACTCCACTCATTCCCTCTCACACACAGAACCGCTCGGCTAATCAGCTTACAAAAGATCCCTCAGCAATAGCCCTGGAACACCTTGCAAATGTCGACGCGTGTATGTATGTGTCTTTTAGAGATTGAGACAAGGGTAAAGACTAGTGATGCACCGAAATGAAAACTTTCGACTGACTTCAGACATCGAATGCTTGAACTAATAATAGATTATAATAGAGTATTTTGTACATCTGTATACATTATGGCATTACATTGACGCTGGCATTGCTGTGCAGTCATGCTTATCTGTCTGGATTTCTCTGTGAATCACGCAAAGAAGGTGCACGTGCCTCGTCAACTTTAAATGCTATCTTATTTCCGATAATATCATCAGATGGTATCTACATTCAATTCACGTGCACACTGCTTTGGTTAACATAACAGTTTCTGTTACATGTTACACTACATTTATCCTTTCGACGGACATAAAACAATTAAATGGCATTTTGGTAAAAAAGTGCAATGATAAAACATTTCTGTGCATCTCTGGAAAAGACTGCTAAGCCTCTAAATTTAACATTGCCAAATTTGTTTATGTGTGTGTAAAACTTGATGCATGTGATTCAAGCCACATTAAAAAACTGCAGCATGCCCAATATAACAAGCCAACCAAGCACCCCTGCAGAGCGTCTTATATCTACACACAAGTGGAGGGTTCTGGTACGAGCTGGGTCTCCCTTTCTCTCTAGTGTTACCTTGGGCATCGCCTCCTTCGGCAGACAGGGCCACAGCACTCTTGCTTCTAGCTAGCGAGGCCTGGGTGGGTGTGAGCAGCCGACTGAGGACACCGCTGTCCACGGGGGCGGCCAACGAGCGGCGAGCTATACACGGTGTGCCCAAACAGACACGGAAAACAGAGCAGACAAAAGGGAAAAGAAAAAAGAGGTTGAGGAATAAACAAAGAAGGAAGGAGAGAGGAATGACACCAATGTGATTTAAAATGCAAGAATTAACACAAAAACCAAAGAGAAAAGTGATTGTGGTTCAAACGTAAACAGTGGACGGCTGATGCAATCAAGGTGAGACTCAATGCTGGAGAGACAAAAAGAATATTAGTGGGATATGGGAGAGGTGATTGGGAGCAGGACCAGGGCTGTGGAAGTGGAGGTGAAAACATAAAAGGGAAACAAAGCCAGGACTAAAGAGAAACTTGAAGAGCTTTTTGAGATCTATCAGATGAGTCAAATGCTTGCAGTCAGGATTTTTAAATTTGAGGTATACATCAAATTTAGTATTAAGAAAAGGTCAGCATTTGATTTCAGTCTGGTCTCAACTGCAGTTTTACAGAATGTAGGGAAAACAAATATTTAACTAATCTGATACAGTTTGTACAATGCAAAACTGTGGCAGAACATGCTAAAAGGCTCAAAAAGCTCTTGCTGTCATGAAATATGTTTGTAACCCGAGTTACAAATTCAGTTGGGAAAAACAGAAATATGAAGGAGTAATATACAAAATAGACAATATGTTAATGTACAGTATGTTTGTTACAGACTGTAACAGATAATCTATTTTGTATATTGTGTAGTTTTATATATTCTATATATGTCTTGTCACTGTCATTCTGTATGTGCTGTAGAAGCTTCCCAAATTCCTTGTGTGTATAAACATACCGGGCAAAAAGCTCATTCTGATTCTAAAAACTTAGGCCTGGTTTCATAGACAGGGTTTAAATTAAGCCAGGATTAGGCCTTACTCCAATTAGGACATTTAAGTAGATTTTATAAACATGCCCTAGAAAAAAAATAACATTACAGGTGTGCATCTTGAGACAAAACAATGGGCCTGACTTTTTTTAGATATGTCAGAGCAAGTTGCTTTCAGTTAAAACAGCTCAAACATGTGTTTTAGTCTGGGACTAGCTTAAGCCTTGTTTGTGAAACCGGGGGCTTATGTCTCTTTTAAATGATCCATTAATTTCCTTTTCCCCACGGCACTGTATTGATTCATTCTAAGTTATGGAGAGAAGTTGAGGCTGTGAAGCTTTTGATGATGTGGCTAAGTGAGCTCAGAAATGAGGAAGTGCTCTCAGAATAGAGAAAGCTGGCGTCTACCTAAACAAGTATGCACTGATGGGCAAACTCTAAAATGGTCCATCACAACACAATTCAGTAGGTCATTTAGTTTTCAAGAGTGACTATATAACCAGGAGTCCTGCAAACATGATATCTAGAAATAATCAAAGCACAAGAAAAAGCCTTTCTGTAAAACCAGTAAACACTCTGCAACAGACACACTCACACACACTGAAAACAGACATGGCACCAGGGGCCAAACTCATTGGTTAATGTCATATGGGAAGAAAAACACCACAATGTTCACATGAACAAAAACACATTGTATTAACATACACAAAGAGCTCATTCCTGGTGAGTAGGTCAGTTAGCGAGAACTCCCTGAAAGAACGAAGCAACAAGGAAAGGTTAAGCTCAAGGCAGCAGTAAGCACAAACCGATTTATGGACAAAAGAGCATCAACATTTGCGGATTATGTTTCTGGATGCATGATGATTTGATGCACGAGTAGAAGGGCGAATCAAGCAAAAAACGTAGGGAGAGTGACGCAGCACGTTTATAACCACAAATCAATCCTTAAAACAAGAGCAACATGGACCATAGAAGCGAAAAAGGTTTGCGCTCATTTATTAGTAAACGGCGAACAGGCACACGTGAAATGTCCCAGTTGGGACTTAAGCACCTGATTCATCTGCTGTGGATATCTCTGGTTTGGTGGCGGGCTGCGTTTTAGCCCCCACTCGAGAGAGGGAGGAGCTTCGCTTCTTCGGGATTGGGCCTACAGACAGAGTGGACAGGGAAGCGTTAGAATCAATCAGGAAGCAGGGCCTCTTCTGTCTCAGCTTTCAAGTGTCATTTGCGGTGAATGAGGAAATGCGTATTTGATGAGGACAATGCAGCTAGAATCTGCTTTATAATTGTGGTTCTATTTACAGTAGGTTTCAGTGGATTTATAGAATAGTGACTCTAAAGTAAGCAAATAAAGGCGAACACCCTTTATTTCATTAAAGAAATTATGTAGGAGATCCTGAGACTGTTCATTGTTCTCTGGGCTGTGTGCAGAAATATGTTAAAGAGATAGTTCACCCATCATATTATCATCATATTAATCATCGCTTCAAACCCATATGACTTTCTTTCTTTGGAAAACAAAAGAAGAAATTAAAAGAAATTACTGATACTTTCATGATGCTAATGTTCCTTTCTTGAAGCTTGAAAGCTCCAAAAAAACTGGGAAATTCTTTCTTTTGTATTTCACAGAAGAAAATAATTATGGTTGAGCACGACATGAGGGTGAGTAAATAAAGTCAATTTAAATTTCTGTCTAATCCTTTAAAAGAGCACTGGTAGTTTGGCACCTGTCTTTTCCACCTGAGGCTGTTTATGAGCTTCTTTACAGGCCTGAGGACCATTGCTAGGCAACCGGTTCAAAGATGAACTTCTCCGCTTCGCACCTGAGGGACAAAAGAGAGCTCAGCTCCAGAATTGAGAACATGGGTTTCACTCAGGAGGGACTGAAGACAGACTTCAAAGATAAAACACACACATACACACAAATCTAAAATCAACACAAAAGTGATCTAAAACCTTAAACTTTTTTGGCACCACACTAAAATGTGCCAGCACAGAAGGAAATGAAGAGGTGACTCCAACAAAAACAGTGTCTGTTGTGAAACCACCTGAGTCATGGCTGGCTGCTCCTGTTAGAGGAAAAGGAAACTGTGGGGAGAAACAGCATGTCTGCAAGAATCATAAGCTGCCGAGATGGCAGACACTTATGGCCCATTCAAACAACACAATGCTGTATTTGCATTTAAATAACATTATAAAATTAAAATCATCAAGTGAACCACAGGGAGAGGCACCTGTGTGAGACATGACTTGTCATTAAATCTGCTTAGTACACATGACCAGCATTAACGAGTTTGTACTCATGCTCATTTATTAAAAGGATAAGGAAAAGGCAGGAGAGGGCAGGGAAGACACTTACTTTTATCAGGAGAATTAATGAGGGTGGCAGAGGATGAGGAGAGACGCTTGTTGATGACTGAGTCAGTCTGTTTCAGGTTTGTAGTAGAGGAAGAGCGCTTATCTACAGGGGAGGGTAATTACGCACACAGAGACAGACAGGGAGTGGAATTAGAGTTACAGGGGTTTGCACGTGATAAGCTGTTGTTAATTACTCTAATACAAGCTGGTTCATCTACATTTTAAGGATGGGGTAACAATCTGGACAGACAAAATTAGGGTATGCTAATTTAAGAACAGCTAAACCTGAAGTCACATAGTGCCTTACATGTCTGTAACATGCACATACATATATATAATTAATAATGGGATAAATTGTAAGTATTGTGCAAAATTTCTAACTGCAGCGAACCTTAAAAGGCAAGCATAACACAATGTTAGTAAACATTCAAACAGTCATTACATCTGGATAAAAAGGGGGAAAATCAGATAAAACTTGAAGCGACATGCATCCCTGGAACCCAGGTAGGTGCTTTGGAGAGAACACTCTTTGTTACAATCCCTGGCAAGTGAAGAAAATATTTTATTATAAAAAACTGAGTGAGTGAATGAAAAAACAGCAAGTACAGCCCCAGTCAGATTAGTGCACGTATGAGCAAAGAGGATGAGTGGGCAAGTTTTTTTGCGTCAAGTCACGCCATGGGCAGGCAAACAGTATAAACCACCTTGTGACGTCTGATTCCTGGGTGGCTTGGAGGCTGGAGAAGCAGGGGAGATTACTATAGCAATCTGGGAGGAGCTGGAGCCACTGTCACTCTGTCCTGTGGGAGGGGCAGGGACAGACAGGTCGCTATTGGAAACGGACTCTCTCTCCATGAAGGGAATGAGAGAAGTGGAAAAACGCAGCTGACAACATGAGATTTCCATCCCCAAGTAGTGTTGTGCAAAATCACAGATCAAAAAACAAACATGACTTGTAAAAGGTGAAGTGTGTAATTTGACCAATGACATGTGCGTTTGAGGCATTATTTTTGCAAATTTGAATTTGGCAAAAAATTCCACACTTTACCTTTGATATCAATTCAGAGCAATAAAGATTATCAAAAGATGATTTTTCATAGATTTATAAGTCAGAACCCACTTGGGCAGACTGTGGGACAATCAGTGTTTTGGCATTTAGGAAAAGCACTCGTACCATTTTTGTTGTCAGAGTCTGAAAGTCCACCCCAGGACCATCTCTTCTGTCTCTGTTCAACTCGCTGGCTGCGCTCCAGGGTACGTCTCATCACAGCCTCATAGTGTTCCTACACACACACACATACTTTGTTAGACAAATGTAGCCATGATACGTCCTCTGAGCTGTGCAGCAGTAGACCATGGCAAAGGTGTGGGTGTCAATGCTAAAACAAAGTCCATGTTTCCATGCTCTTTTGCATGTCAGGTACTGAATAGTGGTGCACACGGCTCCTGCTGTGTGACTGTAAGACTAACAAAATCACCTGCTTCATTTCATCCATTTAAGATTATTAATGATGCCATCATGCCCACAAATAAAGCAGGGCATTAAAATCATTGACATAGCCAATCTTAAGGGTGTCCTGTATAATTAGGCTGGTTTGGGTTCAGACTTGGCATTTAGCATGGCTTTAAAATATTACACTCTGTGTATAGGATTATACAGCCTTTAGGAAAAGCCTCTTTGACAGTTTTATATTGCAGTAGTATACTCATGTATACTACCATTCAAAAGTTTGGATTTTCCATGTTTTTGGAAAAAACATATTTAATGTCTCTTATGCTCACTAAGGCAGCATTCAATTGATAAAATACAGTAAAATAGTAATATTGTGGTATATTGTTACAATTTAAAATAAATTTCTATTTGCATATATTTTAAAATTAAATTTATTTCTGTGATGGCAAAGCTGATTTTCAGCATCATTACTCCAGTTTTCAGAGTCACATGATCCTTCAGAATTCTTTAGTTATTTAAACTTCTTATGATTTCTTATGCATCTGTTGTGATTATTTTAATTCATTTTCTATGTAAAACACTTTGCATTACCATTGCGTAGGAAATGTGCTATATAAATAAACTTAGAAGGTCTTACGTGTTTGGAACGACATGAGGGTGAGTAAATGATGACAGAATATTCTGACTATCCCTTAAAATGCATTAAAATGTAAATAGACATGAAACCACATAGCAAGTTTGGATGCATGAACAACCCTCAAGCATACGCATCCCTGGATCATAAATGGCCTATCATACGCCTTGTCACTCGTAGCACTACAAGTAAACAACAGCCAATAATTTAACAAGTTGCATTGCTGTGGGGTTCGGTTGTGCCATCGCCATGTGACATCAGAACACAAATGCAAAAATTAGTGTCGCACCTTCTGGCGATGAGGATTATTAATTAAAAAAGGACATGGATTAATCAAACAGCCTATCACACAATGCGACATCAGCCAGTCAGTGCATGTGGCTAATAAGTCTGCATGTTCTCCGTGTCACTTTGTGAATGAGTGCAACAGTTTCGTCTTCTACACAAACTCGAATAAGCGTGGCGCTCACTGTGTTTTCAGTATCTGAGTCCCAATATATGAAGGCATGAACACATGAACTTCATGTCCAGAGCTGCTTCTAAGAGTGAATTCACAAGCTTTTTTCATTTGAGAAAAACTACTGTCAAATACACACTGAAACTGAAAGATTTTCACAACAAAACGTCAAAATATAAATCTGGTTTAACTAGAAGAAATTATGAAATATATTACTATTGTATACTAATATGTAATTATTTAACTATTGATAGTAATATAATTATTTTTTAAATATCATACAACCAAGATATTTTTCACCCATGTTTTAATGTACAGTTCTGTTGTGCAGCATCTTATTTGATAAAAAATAAAAATGCAATGTTTTGTTGTAAATGAATTGTTATATTTTCATTTGATTACATTTTAAAAGATTGATTATATTGTTAAAGTTTTATTAATTAAACTACACACCATTTTTGACGATTAAATCATAAAACTTTATGGAATCCAGAAAAAACAGAATGGAAAACACAGAATTTAGGGAAAAATAAAATGTATTTCAAGGGGCCCTAAATTAAAAGGTAGCTTACTCTGGTAAATAAATAATCATACTGACTGATATGGAAAAAAAAATATTGTGATCATTTAACAGTTTAAGTTTACTTATGACATAAATGACTGTTTTTATAAAGATACTCACAAATACGGGCATTTTGACACATAAGTGTGTGTGTGTGTATTTGACCGTTCAAAACCAATATTGCGGCCAAAAGATCTCAGTTCAGTACTCACACGCTTTATGAGCAGCAGTTTCATGCGCGCGCGTCTCTTAGACAGTGCTCAGAAACACTCTCTCAGACAGCGTGCACATTTACCAAAATGAGTTCTCTTTCCTTACTTATTTAGCTTCTATGGTTTAAAATCATTTGTTTTTAAACTGCAATGCTTACTGCGAGAGACGATAGTCCAAAATCTCCACTGGTTGACAAATGTCTACCAGTTTATCGTGTCTACCGGTATATCGCCCACCCCTACTGAATAAAATTATTCAATTCTTTCAAAAAACACAAAACATAGGTAACAAACAGACAGTTTACCTTTTCTTCCTCTAATTTCTGTTTTCTTTTCTCCTCCACTGCAGCTCTCCTTTGTTCCTCCTTCCTGCGCTGCTCTTCAAGCTTCTTTTGTCTCTCCTCCATCTGACGCTCCACCTGCAGCCGGGTCTTGCGTTCTCGCTCCAGGAGCTGAGTCTCACGGGCCGCTGAACGGGCCAAACAGGGTGTGTTAACGTGATTTGTTAAAATGTAAGAGAGTTAATTATGTCTAACTATGTGCAGGGTTTGGCAATCTTGTTGACATGGAGGGCCTTGTTTTATTTTTAATCACTGTGCATCACCATGCAAAATAAATGTAGCACATACTGTGTTTTTCTTTGGATGCTTCCACCTAATCATGAATAAATTATGCAAATGACCACCTCACTGTTTGTAAACACAGTGTTTCATATGGTCTTTGTGTTATGTGTGGCATGCACGTCTAAGGTTGCCAACACCTGTTGTGTGAAATATTTTGCTTTGTCACCATGTTGCTTTTCCTGCTCTTCTCTCCTCTCTTTGGCCACTCGAAGTTTGTCATCTATCCGCAGAGCTGCCCCGTCAATGACTGAAAAAACATAACAGAACACAACGTCACACAACTAGTGTATCAAGTGAAATCTGAACACTTCCTGGGCCATGAAAAGCTCTTGGCAGATTGCACTAGTATCCGATGCGCAGATAATCCAATGGCATGGTCTGACATGAGGCTCAGGTTACAGATTCAGCTATGAGCTCACCACACCTGATATAGTATTGACACAGAGACATGGGCGTGTGTGAGGACATGCTACAGTAGTGTAATGGCCTTAATAAGTGTAGAGTCATGTGACAACACATTGAAGTCACAAAGCAAGAGAGCGAAAAAACAAAACAAAAGCTCTTACATGAATAAAGATTGTTTCAGTGGAAACCTATTGTGTTTTTTCCCCAAAATGTCTTTTTTGCTACAAAACTTGTGTATGCAAGGAAGACCGAAAAATAATATGCTATACGCTATAAATTCAAGTGAATAAAAATACTTTATTTTACTAAGTAAATACTAAGACTTTCAGTGTCTGACAGACAGAGATCATGTTTGTTACCTGGCTTGGTCTGGCTCTTCGTTGTGATGGCTGGAGCTGCTGGTGTTGGGCTGTTCCCTGCCTGGCTGCGCCGTTCCTCTGCCTGTGCCTGCGCAGCTGCAGCTGGAAATGCAATGAGACAAATGCATTTTAAATCTACTAGGCAGCACTACTAGGGCTGCACGATTTGGGAAAACAAAACAAAAACATTTGATAAAAATTGGGATTGTGGTATGAAATGTAATTTAAAAAAGAATCCAGGTTTGCTGTGCTTGTTTGTGGAGCTGCACAATTTGCCCAAAATTTTATATATGGTTATATAACAATATGGCTATATAATAATAAGGAATATTACTATTGTAATACTTAACCGTAAAATAATAAAATAGAATATTTCCGAAAAATATTACAATAATTTCATGTTTTCAATACAACTGTAAAATTACAATAATAATATAGCTGTCTGAATTTCTTCTTTATCAAATCATGAGCCATCGAACTTAGGGAGCCCTTAAAGGTTCTCTTTTGTTGATAAGAGCTTTTCATTACAAGTATGTGAAGATGGCTCCCTCAGCCCAAAGTCTATGGCAATGTGGTTTCATTTTAAATAAACTTGCCAAAGGAATTTTTGATTCTGTGAAAATGATTTTAAATTCCATCAGATGGCTTGAGATGTTATTGTACAATCAGGCATATTATACATTCAGGTATACAGTGTTTTGAGTCAAAGTAACAGAAAATACTAATATCTCCGCTAAACACAAAACACCTTTTAAATGCTCTTCAGCAGTCTTGCAGCAGGCAGGAGAGGAGGGAGGATATGATAAGATAAGGGGAGGATAGGATAACGAGGATATGGATAAATGATCAGAGAGAGAGAGAGAAAAAGAGGGTGTTTGTTAAGCTGGCAGTGAAGGAGCATGTGATGTCTGTATGATGAAAATCAAGATGCTGCTGATAAGACTGTAAGGGCACCATTGCACACATTTCACTGGCTGAGAATGAGCCATCTCTTTAGTTCTAAATTCTGCTTAAGCTCACCGGTTTATGCTTATTATTAGGAATGTGTTTTGATTTGTTGTTGATCATGATGTCCGCTGTGCATAAAAAGCAGTTGACCAAGCTTCTTTTTTTTTACTTTTCTGACTCTGACAGATTCTGACTAACTTAAAAGTATCTGAATAATTATAGAATTATTATAATAATTATATTTATGGGGAGTTGATAAACTCCCTGTCATTTTTACATGCTATATTCGTTAATTTTTAGTTTTTTTGCACTCTCTCTGACTATTTATTAATGTAGAAGCGAGTTTTGTTTTGTATGCAAGTAGGGAGTGATATTACAGAAATTACAATATTTAAAAAGTGTTAGGCTAAATAAAACAATTTGTTCAGTTCAGTGCTGTTGTTATAATTGTCAAAAACAGAAATAAAACAAATAAATATTGGTTCTATATATTGGTTATCTAGCACATAAACATACAAATAATTGTATTCGGTATCGGTTATAAAAAATCAATATCGGTCGATCTCTAGTTTTATCTATTTTTAGTCACAAATATGAGTGAAACGCTCACTCTGTCGAGCCCTGGGTTATGATAATAGCCCACCAAGCTTATTTATATAGCAAAATAACATTAATAATAATAATAATAATAAAAATGACACTAATATTGTAAATAAATGCCTTTACCACCACTGCCCTAAATGTAAGTGCCTGCCTCCTCCTTTGCATGAATCGCATAGCAACTGTTGCCGAGTGACACTCGTGCTAAGTTGGGAACAGACGGTGCAATCATCAGATGCATGACAAAACCTGCATCTCTGGGCCGTATTGCAACAACACAACAATATGAGAATCAATTAGCTACATTTGCACAGGCAATAAAAGAAAATGATTCGTGTAGCGATCAACTCATATTGCTTTTGTCCAATAACTGACACGCAAAATTCTGTTACATTTAATAAAATTTTTTTATATTGTTATATTTAATGATGATTGTTATTTTACAAATATCATGAACTCTGGTAGATGGATTAGTAAGATTGACTAGTTCTTTTTTTACTGTTTACTTTAGCTTTAATATTTTGGATAAACGTGTTAACAATATTATAATAAAAATCATCTTCATCAATATTATAATAAAAATCTATTGAAAATTGTTTTTTCAATTATTACTATTATGACACAATTGGCTAGTTGTTCAGACAGCCAACCAACAAACCAATATGAAAAAGTGCAGTTTTGCACATCCCTAGATTGAAATAGATTGAGCTTTAATACTGCATATTGTGCCATCCAAAATAACAGCAGGCTGGGTAATTCCCGCTGAAGTGAAAGTACCATGAGACAGAGACACCTGCACTAAATGCTTTATTAAAGTACATGCTTACATTTTAAGCAAGCTGCTCTGCTCTTTTCACTGTCTTAATGTCTCATCTGAAGCTCAGGACGACCTACAAGGAGGAGGAATGTATCTGTAGAGCACTCAGGCCATAGTCCGTCAGACTCATTGAATATGCAAACGCCATCTGAGTCATAGTCTGAACCTCACACTGTGGGCTTTGCGACACGCGGCATGCAAATGAACACCGGCCCAACAATGGACAAACACAATGGAGAACATTATCTAGGTCTTGCACATACATTCATGATGTAAAGACAATGAAGGCAAGCCCAAGCTGACCTCAAACTGTTCCTTAGAGCAACTCCAATTAGTCTGCATGTTCTTTATGGGCCACTAAACAATAGGCTAATGTTTAAAAACATTAGACAAACGTACATATGTGGATTGCTAACAGCTGCTGCTAAGACTTTATTTTTACCTTACAGAGGAAATTAGACAGGTATCATTGAGCACGTAGCAAACAGTTGCTTTGGTGGCTGAGCACATGTTTAAATTTGTTTGCATATCCTGAAAACACACAGCATGGCCAAAAAGGATTTTTTTGAGCAGACAGTCTCAAATACTATACATAAGTAAAGTGTGTTATTTAAGCATGCAAATACAACAAGCATTTGGTCTTAATCTGTACCAGAATGAACCACAATGCATTGATGTGATTAAGATAATTATCTAGTGTCAAAACAGTTGTCACATCAACGATCAGATCCTGCACTATTGCCTTATCGCTGCCACAGACACAATCAAAAGCAAATCGGATTTGTTCTCAATATTTAAACAACTGTGATTGCTGATCATTGAGCTTTAAATTATATTTTGAGCGAAAACAAACTAAAAACAGACATGGGTTGCATCATCCCTTCTGACAACAGCTGCCCCGTTTAAACAGTCAGATGACTAGATGGGCTGTACAACAAACCTTCCTTCACTCAGTCTGACAGAACACAAAGAACGGTTATACAAATAGCAACACTATGCTCTCTATGTGCTGCCATGCACATCCAAGGAGATCCAGCAGTCAGGGAGAGTCAGCGCTCAGTGGGTCAGTGGGGTCCTGTTACCGCTCGCTGTTTGCCTCACTCTTTTTCCTTTTTGCTGCAGTAGCAGCTTGTTATTGGGACAACAGGAAGTGCTCTAGGGCAGATGCCTGGGGAGGAACGTGCCTGCAATTTTCAATTATTCAGGCCTGAACAGAGGGCACAGTAACTTGCGACTTTACATACACATATTTAAACAAACACATACCAGCATTGTGCAAAAATACATATCAAAATTAACTAGTTGGCGAGTTGCCTGAAAGACTAGTTAAACAAGTTGTTTGTTATAGGTTGGTTTCAGGTTCACCTGACCTGACATATTTAACACGTTCTGGCATTCTGGTGAAAAACAGAACAATGAAGCATAACAAATTAAACAAAATGCAGGGGTCGTAAAACATAGGCCTATATTTTTTTTTTAAAGCACAAAGCTCATGGCGGAATGTTTAAAAAGCGGAATGTTTAAAGTGGCTTTAATATATAAAGGGGGTTCTTAACTCTGGCCCTCAAGGTCCACTTTCCAGCAGAGTTTAGCTCCAAACCTATTGAACAATCAAACACATCTGTGAACAAGCTAATCACAGTCTTCAGGCCTAGTAGGATGCATTTAACTCCACTTTTTTTGCGTCTTTCACGTATTGACAACAATGTTGTCAAAACGATCCCCGTCCATATGGATCCGCGAAAAACTATCAAAAACTCTGTATTATGCATGCCAGGCCAGTAGTTGGCAATGTCACTTTGTAAAGAAAAACTATGCGGCTACAGAATGATCACATAATATGCATGACGTCACTGGTTTCACAAATTCTGAGTTTTGCAGTTTACACAGAGACGATAACGGTATCGTTTTCAAAAAATTGCACTTTGAATCCCGTTTTCAAAAGTTTGTATTTCAGGCCCCCAAAATACTGTTGTTGTGCAAATGAATGGCCAAAACGCATAAAAAAGTTTTTTGGTTGAAAATGGTGTCGTGTAAACGACCCCTTATGCCGAGTTCAGACTGCATGATTTTAGCCCCGATTTTGGCTCGCCGACAGGTTTTGAGAAATCGCCGACAAATGCCCGAAATCACAGGCAAATCGGTGCTCGTTCACGCGAGTGACAATCACGCAGTGTGAATGAGCAAAGATGCGATCTGAGAGAATCACCGACGAGTCGCCGACGCCCGTGAGATATTTGGCATGCTAAATATCTGGACCTGTCGGTGATTCAAAATCCTGCTGTGTGAAAGTGTTCTGACTGAAAACTACATCGGCGATGACCGACAGCCAATAAGAGAGCAAGATACAGAGCAGCAGGGAGTTCGGGGAGGAGTTATAGGCCACAATATCAGTATTTTAATAGATATATTTACAATTATATCAAACAGAAACAAAGCACAAACATTTGCTTGACCAGCAGCAACAGCAGCACATTGCAAAATTATTTATTTACCCCCAACTCTCTTTGCAGAACACAGTCCTTGCTCCCCTCGTCTTCCCAGCCATTTCCTCATACATAATATGTTTTTCTTTTTCTCCTTTTCGCTGCAAATCAGTGCACAGACAATTTGGATCGCAAGCTTCTTGCAGGCTATCATTTTTAATAACAATTTCAGTCTTGCGCGAGAACTGCGGTCTTACGCACGTGGGATTTTGCGCTATTTCCTTATCACTTCTCGCGTGTGTCTGGTTGCGAAACGTAGTTTGCGGACCAGACAGAAGTTGTTGGCGATTCTTCCTCCTGAAAGTCATGCAGTGTGAAACCTCCTATCGCCGATGCATCGTGCAGTGTGAACACACCAGCAACTGAATGTTACCTCAGATAGTCACGCAGTGTGAAAAGAACAGTGACCCGACTACTTTGAAAATCGTGCAGTCTGAACTCGGCTTTAGACATAGCCTGTTTCTCAATTCCAAGAGCGCAAAGACCGGACTAGTGTTCTTGTGGAGAATGGTCTTGCGTGCTAATGAGCGTCACCAATAAAATATACTGTCTTTATGTTGTTTCTACATTAATTTGAAGATCCAATGTGAAATTATAACAATATAATTAGTTAGAATATGTTAGGTGTGATTAATCGTGATTTATTAAAGAAAAATGTGCAATTAATTAGTTAATTTGATTTTAAACTATTGACAGCACTAAAACTCGTCATCATAAAACATCATTTACTCACTCTCATGTTGTTCCAAACAAGTTTCTTTTTCTGTTAAACACAAAAGATGATATTTGAAAGAATTGTTGGTAACCAGACAGTTGATGGTAGCCCTTGACTTCCATAGTATTTTTTTCCTACTATGGAAGTTAATGTAAACAGTCAACTGTTAGATTACCAACATTCTTAAAAAAAAAAAAAAAAAAGTATGTTCAACAGAAGAAAAACTCATACAGGTTTGGAACAACTTGAGGTGAATAAGTGATGACGAAAAAAATATATTTTTGGGTTAACTATACCTTTAAGAAGGCATATTGAGAAACGAACTTCCCTAAGCACTTCCCAGCAGGGGAATCCTCGCCGCAATTTGGAAGTGTGTTCAACTTCGTCAAGTAGGTATTTGGACAGACCCTCGACCCCCTCGATTTTGACTGAGGGATTGAGTCTACTCATTTGTACACTTCAGGCTGGTCCATAGACCACAGTGCAACACAATTGTGATGTCACAACAGCAACTCGCAGTGCGTGCAGCCGTGCACTTAATTTACCTACAAGTGGCTTAGGGCATTCCACTTAAACCCATTGCAAGGGCTCTGCTAGAAGTGGACACTCATGCAACGTAAGCAATGACGTACATCTGAGTGAATGAGACAGAGGTAAGTTAGTGAGGGAAGGGCATAAAAGAGTTACAGGCAGGTGAGTTTAATGAAGGTTCGAGCTAAACTCAGCAGGAAAGTGGACATCAAGGTGCCGAGTCAAGAGCCCCAGATCTAAAGATATCCATGTGAACATATGACTGTTGCAATGGTGCTTAAAGGCGATGAATTTAAAAGATACAACTTTTACAAGCAGGTTTTTCAAAACAAATTGTCACAGCTAAATCATAGCACTCTAATTAAAGCAAAAGCACTGCTGCTAAAAATATCAAGATGAACTAGTTGACCTATTGACTAATTAGTTGACCCAACCCCATCCACAATGTAGTTCTCGTCCAGGATTAGTGGGGACACTGGGCTACGTAAGCTTGGGCTATTTCAAGAGGTAGAGCGATGACAACGCGTGGGCAGTAGGTCATGCTTGCTTCCGGGAGGCTAATGATAACGTTATCATTACATATGGATCTTTAAACAAGTGTTCTGTACACCCAAATGTGCAACATGGGCTCATTGGAAACACGTGCCTCTTCCTACATTTTTGCAAAACTCCTAAATCTTACTTATACATACAATACTTGACCTCAAAACGCTTGTCTGAAGTTTAAAATCATTGGTTACCCGTAAGCCAATCACATAACGTTTGGTTATGGCGTGTGTCAGCCGCATCAAACTTCCACTGTATTCCACACCGAACTAACACATGTATGATGCGAAAACAAAACCATCGAGCGAAATACCGGAGTGAACATGGCTGTGAAAGACTTTTGCAGATTATGTGAAGTAAATCTACGCATCCACGGTACAATCAGCGTCTACGTCACGGCTCTCAGCCCGCCCTCTGTTCGTTGATTGGCCGGCTGTTTTCAGGCCGGAGGAAAACGGAAAGCTATGACGCTGTCTCAGACTGAGTACAGAAGCGAAATGAAATTGAGCGGAAGTACGAAGTCTGACGTAGTCAGGCTAATGCACCGATACCACTCTTTCCAGAACGAGCCCGATACTTATACTTTTATTTTTAGTACTTGCCAATACAGAGTACCGATACCTGTATTTTCATTGCATTTTTTTATATATTGGGCAGAAAAACCAATAGAATATTAATCAAATTAGATGGCTTAGCAAACTGATATTTCCAACAGGCCTAATTTTGCCTGTTAAAATGTATTGTAGGAACTATTGTTACTTTCACTGTTCATATTATTGCTCTATCATATTTTACTTTTAATTTAATAGCACAGTGAATATTTAGAGCTGCTAAAGCAGGGCTCAACCATTCAAAAGCAGGGAGTGATTTTCTCTGTCTTTTGTTGTTAGATTAACGTTGAGGACAAAGACAGCAGTTTATTAGAGCTACTGTCACTGATCGGCCTATATAGAGATCACCGATCAAATTATTTAAGGCTATTATCGGCCAATATCGATCAATCAGAGCACCCTTAACATTCATCTATTTTGGTTAAAACTGAATGACATTTATGGAGACTCAATGGACATTTTACCTAACAGCAACATAAACATAATTTTGCGGAAGTGTTGCCACAGGCAGGATGGGTTCCAATGAGACTGGGTTGCACATTTGAATGCTGCAGCACTTAAACAAATGTCTCTACTAGAAAAGACAAAAAACTCAGCAGGGCAATGTACAGCACCTGTAGGACTAAAGTACATAATATAAGCCATTCTGCTTCACAGACGTGTTCCATATGGTTTCACTAAAAGCTACTGACTTCAAAATAACAACTCAGAGAGGAGAGGCACTGACTATTTAACAATGAAAATTACAGTCCTCACTGACAGCCAAGATTGAAGAGTACGCTTGATAAACAAAGGTGCTACCCATTTAATATTGACTTATTAACCAGCCCTGGTGGATTACGATATCAAAACAGCTCAAGATCACATGGCTCTAACTGGCCATGTTATTTTTCATGCTCTTCAATAATAGCTTTAAAAACAAAAAATAATTAAAAAAACAAACCAAATATGTGCATTTTTATACCACTGGACTCCGCCTTCATTATGCTTGCAGTCAGACCAGGGTTAACACTGGCAGGATGCAGATCTTGATGTGAACCCACTTTGAGGTTTCTAACCACACTGTGACCCGCTTCTAACAATTTAATGAATTGAATTCAAGCTCTACAAAAGTAAAAGAAGCTAAAATGACATACAAAAGAGGCAGAAGCCTTTCAGGACTGTTATGTAACCTTACACAACAAGCCCTATGAACTTTTACAACTCCACAGGCTACAGTGAAAGCTAAACCGTCTAGTCTATTAGTGGCATAGGCCAAACAATACATCAAAAGTGCAAATCATTCCTCATTAGCAAGGCAGAAGAGCATGCAAAACAAGCAACCCATACATGTTACAAGAAGCACTAGTAAAACTAGCAAATATAATTTGAGGGTTTGCTGCTAAATGCAACTGCAATGATGTTGATAGTGAGAAAATGACAGTTTATTAATCCTGAACCATCATATGGTAAACGATCTAGTTAAGGGTCAATTTTCAAGTGTAATTAGTCATACGTGACATCCTGTTTAGCAATTACTGACCAAGATGGCAACAGCATCTGCAAGACAGAAACTCACACACTCAACATAATAAGATAAAGCGACAAAAGATACTGCTAACTTAAACACTCAACGGTCAGTTAACACTAGTTTGGTTCTGCCTGCATGTTCAATTCCACATGCAATAATAAACTACACATTGATGGTTTCACTTATATAGCTCAACTCAATACAAAATAGTCAACGTTATCAAACATGCAGTTCTCCAATTGATTCTGGAGTTTATACGTCAACTATTTCGACATCAATTCCAGTGTCTCTTTCTGTTAGTCAGAGATAGGAAGCGCATATAGAAGTCAACTTAGGGGGTTTATACACATTTAAAAGCACCTTGTTTAAAGACTATTTTGTGTGATGCTAAAATTACATTGAGATTAAAATAATAAACATCTGTCACAAAGGTTAGGTAGGTTCGTACAGATGAGAGCTCCATACAAAGATGTGATGATGTATCCCTGTCAAACAAGACATCACTTCTCAAACCTCCCAACAGACCCGGCGAACACAGGACGCAAAACGCGTAGGACTTCGTAATGCATCCTATCTAAACATTAAACTCCACAAGAACATACTCAAATGAACAAACACAAACTTGTTGCCTGGTGCTGGAGTAAGTTTAGCAGTTAGCTGGCCGTTATCCGTCCATCTGAGCCCGCTAACTCTCCCCTCTCAAAACCGCCTCAATGAAAGTAATGGATTTAAGTCCTCAGTCGTCCAAACAACCTCCAAACAAAGCCACAGTACTACATATATGTCATAGAACTGATTTAAGCAACGAGAACTTGTCAAAAGAGCTTGTAAATTCAAAAATTCGTACCCATTTGAGCCCGCAACCCTTTGAGAGACGTTGCACCCTCCGCCATTTTTGCCGAAGTTTTTTTTTTTTTTTCCTGCTGTTTGGCGGCTGACACATTAGAGGCGCGCGAGGACGCTCTGCTCAACCCGCCAAGCGCTCCAGACGGTGACAGCGACATCTAGCGTTAGACCGCACACACTGCAAGACGCAGCATGAGTGGTCGGACTCGGAGTCGGTCATTTTCAAACTGGTGTCTGTCTGTGACCACAAGAGGGAGCCACGGAGTCCGTGGAAAACTTGTGAAAGAAAAAAATAATTTTAAATGTATTTTAGGGCTGACAAAGTTACATTACTCTAATAGTAAGTAAAAGTTCTAAAGTAGTAAATCTTAATGCAAACTAAAAATTTTCCATATATATATGTTAATGCGTTGCTTTGACTTGACAATATAAAAGCCAACTATTTGATTTGTAATATCACACTTCTCACACAATTGAAAAAATATTACGCATGAAAATATATAACTGTCATTATATTTTAGGTAGGAAGTCCTTAAGTGTAAAAAAAAATTATATGATGAGGTTATGACAACATCTTTTTACATTGCGTTAACTCGTCAAAATAAGTTAAGCAATCTTCCCCCAAAAAACTCAATTTTTTTTCAAGATTCAACTAACTTTTTAAGTCAGATTAATGTAATTTAAGTTGTAATGACTTAAACATCCAAGTTAATTGTACTTAAAAATTTAAGGCATCCACTTTTTTTTTACAGGGTTTGCAAAATGATTATAATTTTTGAGTGTTTATATTGTGGGTATTAAAAGTAATAAAAAAAAAATCCTTACCAAAAACCCACTGTCATCACCCCTTTATTATGTAGATATATTGTTATAAAATGTAAATAATTTGCATTTAGGGTGATATGCAGGCAAATTAGGCCACTTTTTTATTAATCGCTTGGGACACTAGTAGTCAACATTTGAAGTGGATGAAAAAAGTTAATCAAAGTTGTCCTAAGACAAGAACGGGTTTGTTCAAAATTCATGTATACCTTTGATGAAAGGTTTTGATCCACTTCAAAATGTTAAAAACCTATGCATGACATTTAACTGTGTTCTTATGATTAATGAACTGTTTTTAATATTTTTGTTTAATATAATTGTTCAGGCCCTACAAGTTTTGAAACATTACCTATCCCACATTTGTTGAGATAAGCAGTGTTCAGGTAAAATTATTGTTTAATTAAAGATTTTGAGAAATTAACGAATATTTGTTTCAAGCATTTCAAATCAACAAACACATTAAACAAAGGGTTTGGTGTAGAGGCTTTGTATATTTTCCCCACTACTGTATAAGTTTGCCAGTATGTTGAATGAGAAACTGGCAGGATCAGCAAAGCTGTGGTCAACCCCTCCCTTTAAGAAAACACTATATTCCCTTTCCAAGCACCTCGGCTTTCATTTTAGCCATATAGCTTGCATGCCTCTCATTCATTTTTTATAGAAGGCTGAGCTTTGTATCGGTTACACGTATTAAATAATGCACCAGCACTTGTGTTATTTAACACTTACGCAGCCGATAATGGGTGTGCCTGTGAGGGAATGTCATGTGTTCAGAAATGGAGAACAGCCTATATGAAGCACTAGCCCATACATCCCTTTGAGAGACAAGAGAGATACAACAGAATCTCAGGGTCTTATAACAACATCTACTATAACTAATTCAGTGACCGGCGCAGAGCAAAACAACACTGGTTTTAAAAACTTGTGTGACCTGAAATAATTGATACAGTTGAATAATATGCTTTAATGTCTTTATGTTTAACATTTCGAAGTCAGTTTTACATTATGAAACACAATTCAACGAACATTTACTTGCACAATATTTGTGCTTTGACCACTATTATTTTAATTGATCATTGATGATAGCAAAATATAATCTAAAGCACTGATCAAAGATATCTGTCACACCTTATTGTCAAGGCTTTTAAAATTTCTTTCTACAAGCGTGAAGTCAGAGACCCTGTTGTAACATTGAATAAATGCTCAATAAAGTCCACGATGGTTTCGGACACCCAAATGGCTGTTCCGTCAAATAGTGCCCTATTTAAAGTCTCTATGAAAAGTTTTTTGGCTTTTAGTTGGAATATGTTAGCCTTACTGTTATCTATAAGCTAGCGTGCTCCAAAACAATGACAACAATTCGGCAATCGGTTCTGACGTCAACCCGACTTTCATTTCCAACCAAAATCATCCCCTGATGACGTTATTTTCTACTCAAGGACCTTGACAGAAATGTAGTGGAGTAAAAAGTACAGTATTTGTCTTTCAAATGTAGTGAAGTTAAAAAAGTTTCCAAAATAATACTTAAGTAAAGTATACAGATACTCAAGTAAATGTACTTTGTTACTGTCCTGGTCATAATATTGGTTTCAAATGTGGAAGAAAGAGGTGTAGGCCTAAAAGTATGTGTGAAACCTCATACACGGGAACACTCTGTAATTTTTCACAGTCTTGTGGTAAATTCTTTCAAGCTTCTTGCAGTAATACCCTGAATGAGAAATTTAGAGGAAATGGTGAGGTGGAGGCTGAAACCTTCCTTTCCCCTTCTGTTAAAATGATCGCTCATACAGACATAAAACCAGAAGATGATTAATGCTTTCATTGAAAACACAATAGTAATTCCTTCTTTTTGGGAACATCACACAATTTGAATCATTGGAACTAAAGAAATTAGATTTAGATTTCTTATCTTTCTAATTCTGTAATTTTGCAAAATAGCTCTGCATTTCTCTTCACTGATTCTTGAAACATGGAATAAACACGTCACAACTTTACCTGCCATTACTGTTTAAAAATAACAGCATTTCCACTTTGAAAATAATCAGAGAATGCCCTTACATTTTTGTTTAGATTTAATTTATTTTTTACATGTCCAGTTCAATATATATATATATATATATATATATATATATATATATATATATATATATATATATACATATTAACATATTTACAGAACTTAAGAAAATATTAAAATATATTTTGTACAGAAACAGTATTCAAAAAATCCTCTTAATGTTTCACAGTGTTGTCCCTATACTCTGCAGTGTCTGGAATTGAATTGAATTGAATTGAATTGAATTGAATTTTCATAAAATAAGGAAGGAAAAAGCCAATTTAACCAAACCTTAAACTTGACTTTCCCCCCTCTTTTTTAGATATTAGATATTATTATAGGCTATTAGGATATAATAATTATTTATATATTATATATATATTTTGACATAGCCTACTGTATTAATCATTTGCAGTTGCTAAAAAATAACCTATTTTGCAAATTGCTCTGGATTAGAAATGAGGGCTAATTTATTTGTTTGACATGAGAAACGCCCTCATGTGGTATTTCAGAATAATGACCCGGATGTTCTATAGCACAGAATGTAATTACCCACATAAAATCAGCCACTGCTTGTGCCAATGGTATCAGTAGGAACGTTATAAAATACTATCTAAACTGTTTAGTAAGTAATACAAAGGTAAAATATACAAATTATAATCACCATTTTGTTTGATAATAATAATAATAAAAAAAAGATTGGCCTATAAAATATGTTCCATATGGTTTCATACACTCTAAGACAGGGTTCACCAATCTCGGTCCTGGAGGGCCGCTGTCCCTGCAGAGTTTAGCTCCATCAGCTCCAACACACCTGTTTGAAAGTTTCTAGTATGCCTAGTGAGACCTTGATTATCTGGTTCAGGTGTGTTTAATTGGGGTTGGAGCTAAACTCTGCAGGACAGCGGCCCTCCAGGACCGAGATTGGTGAACCCTGCTCTAAGAAATGCTAAAAAAAAATGCTGGGTTTGGTTGTTTCAACCCATGTTTGGATCAAATATAGACAAACCAAAATTGGGTTTAAAAAATAAATTAAATAATAAAAAAAATAAGTTTAACCAATGGTTGGTTTCATCAACATTTGACCCAAACATGGGTTGAAACAACCCAGCATTTTTTAGAGTGACTGTATATCACAATGGCAGACACATTTTATTTGGAACTAATAAAAGGATTAATAAAATATTCACAAAATATGTACAGTATACAAATGAATAAATGCAAATATCTGTCCAAGTGAGAATTATGTAATTGAGCTCAGAGAATGGGTTGCAGATAGACAGCCACTATAAAATCTAATTAAATTTGTTTGGTTAGAGCTATCTGGAAGAACTGATTCTGATCTGAACACCTGAGGAGGAACATTACCCGAACTGTTTGCTTAACATCTGAAACAACTTCCTGTTAAGATGGTAGACACATTCTGCCCACACAAACATATGCAGAACTGTTTGTGTAATGAAAACATGAACAGTTCTTTATGCACTGTCATGCGCTGTTTTTTTTAATGACATTATCATTAGTTCATTTCCAAATACAGAATAAATCAGTTGTTAAAAAATATGTTGTGGATATTTCAGTGATTAATCCTCACAGCTTCAATCACATGTTCTGTTTTTATCATCATTACAGAACAACACAAATGCATTATACACCCACCACTGACCCTATATCAGAAACATTCTTCCCATTTAGCAAGAGTCAGTATTTCATCACACAACTTGCACTATTAATCTTTAACTATAAATGAGGTGTGTCTTCTCCCACATTCATGAGTGATAATTGCAAACAGAGTCTCAAAACGAGCAAACATTACAATCAAAATAAGCATGCATGGGTCTCAGTTGTGTGAAAGCGTAACATTCACAGATTTATAAAACGAAAGGGTTAAACTAACTGGTTCATCATAAGATTAACTGGTTCCGGAAACTGTTCATTATTGACCCATGTAAGGATCTTTTTATGTTTATTACTGTCTTTATGATTAATAAATAACTTATCAACAAGAGATTGGGCGTGGATTTTGTCTCCTGAGGAGAGGTCCTGCGCTGGATATATTTAGAGGACAAAATACCCTCATTAAGTCATATAGTTTCCTAGGTTGAATTTGTTGGTTTACTTTTACCATAGTTTACTTTGTTTTGTTAATACTGAAGTGTTTTTCCATTCTGGAGACATGTCATAACACAGTAAGTACCTAACTCATGATTGAAAGAAGATAGTTATAAAATAAAATGTGTATTTTTTTTATCTTATAAGTTATATAAGAAGATAACTTAATAAGTTTTGCTCTTTATGGATGGTTTGACTCTTTAACGTTTCTTAAACATAGAGTTTTATTACTTTATTAGCCTACTTTTTTTTTTTAAGTGAGAACACTGTAGAAATGAATATTTTTCTCTCTTTCTTATCATGCATACAGATATACAGATATCATGCATACATTTAAGAAATGCCAGCCTGTGATTATTTACATATGGATTTTGGGCTCCTCTCTCATATGTTCAGGTATGATATTTCACATTATCAAAAATCTTCCTTGCATTATGTAAAAAAAAAATCTCCTCTGTTCCTTGAAAAAAATTGACTTTTGTGAAGTTTTTATATTGCTAAAGAGGATATCATTTGTTGATTGTTAATGTACAAACGTAGGATATAGTTTACTCATGCTCTTATGAGAACTTATAACTGATATAGATACTTAATCTGTATTGTATCTTTTAGGCTCAAGCCTATGGGGGAACAAGATAGACTTTACACGATCCTGTGTTTGGCAGCTGAATAATAATGTTATCATCCCACCTTTAAAGGAACTGAGTGTTTGTGTCAACCTCATGAAAAAGATTATTACTCCTGAATGGACTGCTTTTGACTACAAAGGTCCAGGGCAACAGCACGTGGAGCTTGGCTTGGCTGGAGATGGGGGAAATTTAAAAGCCTACCTTTTTGGGGAAGAATGGATAGTTGCATATGACCTTCCCAAACACAAGTGGCACACAGTTTGTCTGACATGGTCGAGTCACACTAGACTTTTCCAAATGATCGTTAATGAAAGCATATTTGAAATTCATTTGAATGAAACGTCACCCAGGTTCCTTACCGCAAATGGTACCCTGACTTTGGGGGTGTCACACAGTTTTGTTGGAGGTGCTATTGATTTTGAGACCGGGAAAAACTTCCTTGGAGAGATGTCCTTGTTCCGAATGTGGGGAGTGCAGTTGAGTCCACTGCAGCTGGATGCATACAAATGTGTAGATGGGAACATTATGACCTGGAGAACGCAGGACTGGGACTATCTGAAGTGCCTTCCAAAACAGGATGACAGCTTGAAGTGTGGTGAGAGAAATTGCAAGAAAAACTTGTGTTATATGATGTTATGCGTTAGAAATTGCACTCTAATGAACTGTCTCTTTAAAACATTTCAGAATCGTCAAAATATAAAATTCAAATGAACACATCTATTATGCAAAACACCAATAATGGCTACACTGAGAATAAAATCCAGGAGATTGTTCTACACTGGGTAAGATTATATTTGCATATATATAATGTTATAATATATATAATAATTCACATTTTCACTTGCATAGCATTTATATACTGAATTTATTTACACACACACATACATTTCTAATTATATGTAAATATTTGTATGAACAAAATGATTTAAACTAAACTGATAAGAATTTCACATACTGTACATTTGATGAACAGACCCTGGGCATCTTTCTCCTGGTGTTTTTCAGTAAAAAGTAATTGTTTATGGTCCATTGAAAAAGCATGAAAACCATTGTTTAAACTCTTTCCAATAAAGATCTGTAAAACTTATTTAGATGTAGAGGGATAGTCCACCCAAAAATGAAAAATCTGTCATTAATTACTCACCCTCATGTCGTTCCAACCCCGTAAGAAATTCGTTTATCTTCAGGACACAAATGAATATGTTTTTAATGAAATCTGAGAGCTTTCTGCAACAGCATACGCAACAACCACTTTCAAGAAAGTTAGCAAAGACATCATTAAAGTAATCCACATGACTCCAGTGGTTTAAACTCAATTTTATGAAGCAACACAAGGTCTTTGTTTGCGCAAACCCCCCCCATAATTTACCAGTTTATTTACAAAATATTAATCTCCAATGCGTGTAAATTTGAGGTTAAACCTTTACTTTAATGATCTCTTTTCATTTCTGTCACAAACACAAAGGAGGATTATAGTGAGTGTGAAAATATAATAATTTATTTTTGAAGAATGCCGATAAAAGGAAGGTAGACTTCTGAGAGAATGAGTCAGTGAACCCATGAACCGTGACAATTTCACTTATTTCACTTTTTGCTGTGTTTATATTAAGATGTTTGTACATTTTTTATTATTATTTCAGCTTAAGCACATTTTCCCTCCGAAAATATCAGTGCATTCTGTGTTCCTGTCAAACTTAAGGTAATTGTTTCACTTTTTAAACTAAATCAGAGGTTTTCAACCCTGCTCCTGTGGCCTGTTGCATAAAGCTGGTTTAACAAACTCAGAGTTACAGTGTTGGTTTAAAGTTGACAAAACCACACAAATCCAACCTGGTTTAGATGCAGGTTCAGCGGGCTCACAACGCTCGATATAAACGTTAAGTTTTCATAAGTTTGTCTGAAGCACGTGCACCTGAAAGTGTGACGTGCAGCGAACAGCCAATCATATGGGACATGGAGAGCATGATAAACAGCATGTATAAACAGAGAGCATCAGTTTGATTGACTAGACTGATTGCAGCCATATCACCCTGTAGCCCAAGACTGGTTGCCCACTGAAGCTAAGCAGGGCTGAGCCTGGTTAGTACTTGGATGGGGACCTCCTGAGAAAACCAGGTTGCTGCTGGAAGAGGTGTTAGTGAGGCCAGTAGGGGGCGCTCACCCTGTGGTCTGTGTGGGTCTTAACTCCCCAGTATAGTGACGTATAGTATAGTCACTATACTGTCAAAGAGCACCGTCCTTCGGATGAAACCGAAGTCCTGACTCTCTGTGGTCATTAAAAATCCCAGGTTGTCCTTCGAAATTTTTTACAGATGTAACCCCGGCATCCTGGCCAAATTTGCCCCTTGGCCTCTGTCCATCATGGCCCTCCTAATCTGATTGGCTTCATCACTGTCTCCTCTCCACCAGTAAGCTTGTGTGTGGTGGGCATTCTGGGGCAATATGGCTGCCGTCGCATCATCCAGGTGGATGCTACACATTGGTGGTGGTTGAGGAGATTCCCCCTTCTATGTAAAGCGCTTTGAGTACCCAGAAAAGCACTATATAAATGTAACAAATTATTATTATTATTAGACGGCGCAAGATATCATGAATATGTATTTACAAGGCCGCAATAAAGAAACACTGCTGCTGCAGCGAAAGTTTGATATATGGCTTTATTGCATCAGATATGTCACTTTTCCACAGCTGATTGGTCCAGTTTTGGTTTGGGATCTCAAACCCAGAATAAAACCTGCTCCAGAACAGGTTAGCCGTGTATAAAACCCACTCAAAAACAATCCACCTTCTTGATCCCGAAAACTCAACTCAATTTGCTCAAACTAAACACGAACTTACCTGGCTAAAAAATGAAACCAGCTTTGTGCAATAGGCCTCTATAGAGACCCACTGCCCTGCAAAGTTTATATCCAACCTGCTTCAGCTTGTGATTTTCCAGAGAAGAGCTTGATTAGCTGGTTCAGATGTGTTTGATTTGGGTTGTAGCTAAACTCTGCAGGAGAAGGGTTCAAGACCTCTGAACTAACTCACTAATTATAAAACATTTGTTCTACTTGCAAGACTTGTTAAGATTAAAGTAAGTTAAAGATTTGTTAAAGTAATCATATGATATTATAGGGCAGGGATGGGCAACTTCGGTCCTGGAGGGCCACTGTCCTACAGAGTTTAGATCCAATCCTGAAAAAAATCACCTGCCTGTAATTTTCTAGTAATCCTGAGGACCTTGATTAGCTTGTTCAGGTGTGTTTGATTAGGGTTGAAGCTAAACTCTGTAGGACAGTGGCCCTCCAGGACCGAAGTTGCCCATCCCTGTTATAAGGTGTCCACGTCATTTTTATTTTAAGTGGCAAATTTATTTTTGTTATATATATATTTTTCATTTAACTGCACAGTTACATAGACTTTATGTCTAAGAAAGGTGCTGTATTTTTCTTATCTGTCTCCAATTTAGCGCTCAAACAGGAGCTGGTTTAACTGGACAAAATAAGGGGAAAATTCAGGTACAATATTTTTATAACTGATTATTAAGTGGACATATATATATAATTTATATCCTAATGTTATAACGTTATGTGTTTTGCTCAAACGTGTTATAAATGTTACATTACGTTATGCTTTTTTGCAGGGTAGTGGAAAGCTACAAATCAAGACACAATGGTAAAAAAATCCTCATATACCTGCAGCTTAATCCGTGTGTGTCACAAAAATTCAGGAAAATAGGAAGTTTATGCTTTGTGTATGAGCCAAATCATCTCATGACTCTATTGTGGTCTTAGGTTTGATTGTGTGGTGTTTGTGAGAGTGATACCTGGAGCTGATGTGAGTGAAACAGTGTCTAAGATACAGACGTTGTTAATAACCACCTATAACTACAGCGAAAACGTCTTCCTGATAACAAATCCAGATTCTATAAACATCCTCTCAGTGGGTATGTCGTTATATGTGATGGGTGGGGAGGGGATCGATCAAATTCAGTCGATCAAAACTCTGTGTCAAATTTTACAGCTGTCTTACCAAATGTGACTTTGAATCCTGCTGTGACCACTGCTGCACCAGTCTTGTCTCAAACCACAAAGAGTCCCGGCAGTACAAATATTACAGCATCAGGTTCGTGCCATCCAGAGCTTCATAACTCAACTGAAGTAAATGCTTTTATCAACAGAAGCACAATGCACCTTAACTTTATCAAAAGGTACAAAAGGATCACATTCCCTTTCAAGAACTCACATGTACAATATTCTGTTCATATTCTTCAGTAACTAGCACATCATTACAAACACTGGCCATGGACAATATCTGCTCAACCACTTCAAGATTAACTTCGTACAGAGGTGAGTTAAACAATAACAGAACATACATAACATTGTTTGTATGGTTTGTATGTTGTGGATATTACTCTCACAGAACCTCTATTCAAATATGTTTAACATAGTAGTCACTTTATTGGCTTTCGGTTTCTGAGCAAATTTGCATATGTCTTATACTTTTCATTCTTTGTTCTGCACAACAACATTGACAAAATGTATATATATAGGCTATACAGTTATGTATATATGTATATATATATATCAATAATTTATCATTTAAGTATTAAATGTGATCGAACTGTTAAAAATATTTTGCAGTATATGTTGTTCTATGTAGTCATTGAATTGATTCACTAATGTTTCACCAGATTTTGGAGACATTTTTTATAGAATCTATCTCAACCTAACAATAAGTGTCAGTATCACAAACCCTAAACACACTATACAGCAATGGGTAAGTAAAGACGCATATTATAAAAAGTCCATTTAGAGAAGACTTTTGTATTTGATGTACTTCTCTTCAGCTTCAGGAAACACTGGGAAAATGCAAAATGGAAGTTTTGAATCTTGTGCTAAAAGGAGCACCTAAGTAAGTGTCCCAACACTAAACACATGGAACATTCAAATGCAGATGAAATAGATGCTGTATCATTAATCAAATGAAATCTTTGCCAGGTACATCACTTCTTTTCAGGTTCAGACATTGACATTGAATGTCACGGCGACAGAGAGGCTGATTTTTGAACTCTTAACAAAAGGATACACCAATGCTACCATTAGTATCAGTGTCCCAACTGGAGAAGTCAAAGTCAATCATATAGGTCTGATTTTGGCCTTTTACTGGTGACCAAGCAACAAATGTTGATTACAAGAAAAAAAATAATACATATCACTGTTGTAAATGTCTAATGGAGTTAAAATATATGTGCTTTCTCAGTGCAAGCTGTTTATTGTTACAGATCCTGGTCTCTGTCCAGACGAGATCATGCGCACAGTGTATGGTATATACATGTGGCCCAGCATGACTGCTCAAAGCCAATATGACATGGGGTGTGTGCGAGGGAATGAAAGTGCTACAAGGTTTTGGTAAGTACTACACATTTTGCAGCATTTGATCCTGATGTAAACAACACAGGTTGATTTAGTTATTTCAGAAATGCATTTTGTCTTAATATATCAGCATCAATCATTTAAACTTTTGATGTATTTAAAAAAATTGATCTCGAGTTTGTTTCAGGGAAGTTATAATTTCCATTATCAAATCTCCATTGCGTATACTTTAAAGTGAAATGCTTTGTTTCTAGAAACAGTTCAATGGCCCTGAAAAAACACTCAGATAACACTAATTTGCCATATGTTTATATTTGCGTCATTTAGCAAACAACCTATACACACAATCCTGTGTGGCTTTACTGATTAATATATCTTATCTTTTTCTTGTGGAAAGCAATATCCTTTAATTTAATAATTAGCTTCACTCCTGACAATGCAAATATTAACTCTTAAACTGACCAGGATAGCGATAACTCCAGTCACCATTACATAAAATTTATGTTTTTACAGAGCTTTAGAAAAAGTCTCTGACTTCTGTTTATAAGAGTACAAGAAAAAAGCTGTACTCAATTGTTTCAGGTCTAAAACCTTGCTGTGCATAATATTTCCCTCATTTGCATGGTAAAGTCAGGAGAATGCATTTTTAAACGGCTGAATGAGAATGACATCTCTTCCCATTTTATTCAGTAAATTAAACGGGACAACTGACAGAGCAGTTTGGGATCCCCCAGACATGAGCAAGTGTATAAGGACGGTAGATTTTGATGATTTGGAAAATATCACAGTTACAGTTGGTAAGTTATCAAAATGGGTTTTTATTTGGGTTTTATTTGCCAGAGAAAACAAAAGCACACTTAAATCGACCTTTAATGGCATCTGTCCCCAGACAACTCAGCAGACATTGTGAACATGATTGAGGATCTGTTAAGGGAACAAACCAATCTGAATGATGCTCAGATGGACATTGTGCTTGAAAAGCTGTCTAAGGTCACTGAGGTTGGAATTTTGACCACAGACCTGTCCAGCAGCATTACTAACATTGTTTCAGATATCTGTTATATCACAACTAATACCACCCAAGTCACTAACAAGTAAGTATTCAAGCAGGCATTTTGCGCATGCTTGTATTATGATACAGTTGGTTTTGATTGGGAATAATTAGCTCAAAATTTAAATTTTCTGTCATTATTTACACACTCTCATGTGTTTCCAAACCTGTATAGGCCTACATTTTCATTTGTGGATACAAAATTTTAAAATTGAAATATAATGCCCAAGTTGCTATGGCTTTAGAAGACACCAGAATATTTAATGAAAGAGTTGTATGGACTATTTTGAATCGATAATGCCTTTTTGTCTGTTTGGAGCGTGACAGCCCATGGTCACCATCCACTTTCATTGTATAGAAGAATGAACATTTTGCTAAACTTCACATTTTGGGTTCCACAGAAATAACTCATTTGGGTTTGAAACAACATGAGGATGGGTAAATGATGACAGAATATTTATTTTTGTCTGAATACCCCTTTAACTATTTAGACAAATAAAGCCTGGGTGAACCCTCAAAGGTCCCCGTATCTTATTTTCCTGCTGTCTTCACTCCATTGTGGCTTTCTGTCTTTGTGTGTGGTAGAGTTCTGTATATTACAGACCTTATGGGAGACAGGACGGTGTTCGCGGGAGATGCTCATAACATGACAGCACCTTCATTAGCACTGCAGCTGATCAACCCTGACACCTCTCAGTTCCAAGGCCTCACATTTGAGGTGTCCTCCTTACAGAATGATAGCACCCCTGAGGTGAGAGACAAAGAGAGATTGTATATCTAACACTGCATGAGACCAAGATCATTATGGAAACTTTAGTCTCTTAGCGAAAATAGAAGTGTGATATTAAAATATCACAGTACCTTTGCAAACGTGTTTTCACACTATTGTGACCACAAGGTTTCAGTGTCCTTGTGTGCGTTAATGGATCGTGTGATTCAAGTGGTTATTTTAGCACCATTTACATGTCAGGTGTGATATTAAGCCTGACCACTGAATGACTTTTTACATCTAGTGAGATGTAAATGTATTCAGCCACCATTGTTGTATTAAAGCTGAATTACATTGGGATTAAAATAAAAAATTAAATAACATTTTTTTAATGTGTTAAAATACTTTCGTATCCCAATGTAATATGCAGAGACAACTATAAATAAGCCATTACAGTTTTTCTCAATTGCTAAAACACTAAAACCCATTGGCTGAATAAAGTTTTCAGATGCCTGATCTCCTTTAGCTAATTGTGCAGTCTGTTGTCAATACCTTAAACCATTTCACATGGTAAAACACAATTTGCAGATCTCACTTAGACTTTTCAGCAAAACTCTAAACACATTCTCATTCTCAAAACACATTCTGCACTCTAATGCACATGTCATCCATACTGGTAAACACAAGTGGCAACAATCAAATACAAATAGAGAACACATGTCATTGATTGAACACAACCACTTAAAACTGATTTAACCTGTTTCAAATGATGCCCATAGACAAGAAGAAGCACACTGATCACATGTTTACTCCTTTGATTTTTGTCCCTTTTAGTATTGTATACGGTAGTACAGTGCATTGTAGGCTGTATACTGTACAATGAACAAATTGTATGGCCCTGAACATTGTGTTTTCCATTTGTTACAGTTTTTTCCAACTGCTTACACACAAAATCTTTTCATGTCACACGATTTTTGAAACCTCTCACTCAAAGTGCAAAACTACATACCAAATCTCCAAAACCATAAGCTATTTCTCAGCCTTTGACTCAGTTTTCAATTGCATTAAACACTTTTTTCAAAACACTACACACAATTATCTACCTAAAACACAAAAATCTAACAGGAAGTGACTTGCTTTCCTTTTCCAAACACAACCAATCAAAATGCTACATTTATTCACCAGGTCACACACACACTCCTCATATGTGCAAACACGAATTGCTTAACTGATCACTAACCAATCACTGCTTTACTGTAGTATAGGCCTAAATAGGTCAAAGGTCAGATGATCTGTTTTGAAAAATGGATTCCTGGGACCCCCCCAAAAGTAGCATTTTGTTGTATGCTACTGTAAACAACAATAATGTTAGGACTAATAAATATTTTCTGTTTCTACATTGCATTGGTGTTTACAGTGTACTTGTTACATCAGATTACTTTCACTGTAGAACATTGTATTGAAATGTAGATATAAACCTATGAAAGACCAAAGATCTTTAGATTTAGAACAACAGTGTTTACATGGTATATCCAAAAATGTACTATTATGAAAGAAGTGTTTGCCATTTGATGCAAATGCTTCATTCTGACTTGTGTTTATGGCATTTTGAATGCAGTTACATTTTGAAGGAGATGTGAGGCATTTTGCATTTTGTGTGTGCAGTTTGGGGAATTGTGTGTAGAGTTTTGAAAAAAGGAGACATAGTTTTGAAAACGTGTGTAAGCAGTTGGAAAAAACTGTAACAGTACTGACTGCTCAATAGATTTTGACTGGTTGCAGGTTCAAATCAACAAAGAACATGAATTACTGTATCACAGAGACAAAGGACAAGTTTGTGAGATGCAGGGTACAGTACTGTAAAAATAGGGGTACAAGGAGGAGGAAGAACAAAAAAAATTGCAAAGAGCAAAGCAGAGTAGTAATTTCTGATCAATTTTGAGCTACTATGATCATCAAAAGACAATGACGGAAAAATATGAAATTTGTTTTGAGATTAAAAATGTACTTCTCCCTGAACTTTTTGATGGTACAGTAAGGTGTCACGGGTAAGTCTACAAACAGAATAGCAGAACATAGATATCTTTCGAGAACTATATGTTTTGAACAATGTGTTTTCTGTTTTTTGGTGTATTGTTTACTGACTGCTTGATAGTGTATATCATTTTGATCACTTTGTCTATGATTTGAGAGCAGTGTTTGATTTTGAACACAGGTAAAACTGTTTTGAGTCGAAAGTTTCATTTTACAAGAGGAGTCAGAGGTTTTGTAAATAGTGCTTGAAGATGAGGTTTTGTGTTTAATGTTTTCAGAAAAAGGAGCAAGGATTCAGAAATTGTGTTTTAGAAATTGAGAAAAACTGTAATTTCTTTTTTTTTTTTTTTTTTTTTACCAAAGTTGACTCATAGAGCTTGTTTTGTTGCAACTAGAGTTAATAAAAAAAAATTAAACTCTTTTAAATCTCCCTGTCAATATGTTGTTGTAGTATGTATAAACAAATATATTATGGAAGTTTTTGGGGTGATTGATTTATGGTTAATCAACCTTTAGAAGCTTCAAGCAATCAGACTCTATCACATTCATTCCCAATGGATACAAAACATCCCAAAGCAGACTGATCACAGCTCTTTCTTGTGGTCTGCGGACATGATGTGTAGTTACTTACATTTTTGGAGCCTTTAGAGCTTACTGGACAAAGTTTCAGCATTTTTAGAAATGTTTAGAAATAACTAAATATAAAACGCACAATAAGAGTGCCATTTTTCAAATATCAGCTGACTACCAACATGTTAAATGCACAAGCAGTTAATGTTGAATAGACTTTACACTATATATTAGTTACTTTGTCCATTTTTGCTTAAAGAAAAAAGTCACAAAGTCAAAGCAGAATCAACCACGCATATCCCCTATTACTAAACAAACCATTTTCAACTAATCGGCTGAGTGAATAATTCAATGACTCATTCATAAAGACAGTCACTTGTTGCTGTAACGCAGGGTGAACTCAAAAAACAAAGGGAGGGCTGGATCTAAATGCAAAAATAGTTTAATAACAAAATAAACATAAAACCACAGAGACCAGGGAACAGATAACAGAATGAGCATCACCAAACATACATCCATGTAAGACCTGACAAAGAACACAGGAAACACAGAGGTTTAAATACAAAGGGGCAAACAAGCTTAACAAGTTAACAAGACACACCTGGGGAAGACTAATCAACAGGGAAAACTACAAAACTACAAACACGGCCACATGACACAGGAATGAACACAGAAACAATGAGAAAGAGAACACTGCAACTTAAAAGTCCCTAAGACAGGGTAACACAAGACAGGAATCATGACAGATGCCACCTACAGAACTGGCATAACAATAACTGTAGAAAGAAGGCAGGTATTTTCAGCCATCAATATTTATAAAAAGTGTGACCTTGAATGGCTTATTGTGTTTGCAGTAATGTTTTCTTCCCATCCTTTTTGTAGATATTTTATGATGAGAACTTTACAGAGCATCCAAACTCAGGAACTGTAGCTTTCATTTCCTTACCTCCGGCAATTGAAAGCTTTTTCCCAAACAATGAAGCCAGGCCTCGTATTCAGTTCCAGTTTTATGCCAAAGAAGATTTCTTTAAGGTAACATACAGTCTTTATGTATTTTCCTCACTTTCAGACGAAGAATAAACCACTTGAAGTCAGTTTAATGTAAATAACAGCATAACTATAGAATCGTATTCTATATTTATTATTTGTTTCTATGGTACGAGTACTTCTGATGGCAAATTTTTCATCTAGGACCCTGCAATCAACATGACGCTGAACTCTTATGTGGTGTCTGCCAGTGTAACCAATGCCACAGTGAGCGACCTTGAGATCCCAGTGATGGTCACTCTTCGCCATCTCCAAACTAAAGAGGTCTGTGTGGATACGATCAACCAGCCACCACCAAAACAAACCACAAATCAACAGTTCAACATAATTATTGCCCAATTATGCTTCTAAGGCAGCTGTAATTAATCCACTATGATAACCCCTGACATTATCACAGATTTATAGTCTGATCATTAAAGTAATATTTCACCACTCTGTCTTTTTTCTCCTCTATAGGACTGGGACAGTGTCAGGTGTGTCTACTGGGACTTCAACAAAAACAGTGAGCTTTGTGATGCACATTTTTTACATTCAGCATTTAGGACTATCTATAGTAAGAGAACTCTTCATTTTGGTCGATGTCCCCATGACAGTTCAATGGTTGTTTGAATGTCTCATAGATAAGAAAGGTGGATGGAACGATACAGGATGTGAGACAGTGAAGTCTAATGCCACTCATACGTCCTGTTCCTGTGATCACCTCACACATTTTGGAGCTCTTCTTGTGAGTTCAGTTTTGTGTGCCCAATGCATAGACAGTCAATTAAAGTATTTTTTATAAAGTACACAAAGTTTTACATTATATTTTTGGTTGTGCGAAAATAAACTTGTCTTTGCAACAGCACAAGATCAGTGAATTAAAACGGTCAATTCATGTTGCAAATGCAATGTAATAATTAAAAGTATAGCTTTTATAAAAACATTTTGAAACTGTGTTCATTTCTGAATGACAAACGATGGAGATGTGCACAACATTTGCATAATTCATGCAAAGATTTTGATTATTGTAACCGTTTTATCTTCCAGGATATCTCTAAAACTCCAATAAACCCGAAAGATGAAAGGACTCTGACTGTCATCTCATACCTGGGCAGTGGCATATCCTCCATCTTTCTTGGAGTCACACTGTTGACCTATTTGACCTTTGAGTGAGTTCATAGACTCTTTTGCATTATGTGTTCAGCATCCTATGTCTTACATGTGTTTTCTTACCACAGGAAACTGAGGCGAGACTACCCTTCAAAGATCCTTATTAACCTCTCCATGGCCTTGCTAGGGTTGAACATGATGTTCCTGGTGAACTCCTGGTTTGCCTCTTTTAACAGCAATGCCCTCTGTATTACTGTAGCTGCCCTTCTACATTACTTCTTCCTGGCTACCTTTACTTGGATGGGACTGGGTGCAATCAACATGTATCTGGCCTTGGTCAAGGTTTTTAATTCATATGTGCCATCTTACATGCTCAAATTCTGTGCTCTTGGATGGGGTAAGACAGACAGTTTAGAATTTTTTCCTCTTATACTGTGGAGTATATAGCAATTGAATATAAATTTAATTTTTAAACCGTTTTTTTTTTTCTTTTCTTTTTTCAGGTTTACCTCTGCTGGTTGTAAGTTTAGTGCTTGCCATTGATATAAATTCTTATGGCGCTGACCTCTCTAGAGCCCTTTTCCAAGAAGACTCCACTGCATTGTAAGTGCCAAACAACCAATCGTTTATATTGGTGCCAAGAACAGTAACCATAAAGCAACCTGATCTCACAAGAAGTTGGCTTTCAAAAAAATCTAAACATTTCTGATCGTACAAAATCTAATGAATGAGATTGTACAAATTCGCCAATTTGTTAAGTCCTAAAATAGTTAGGAATTGTCATGAGACTGTGTTAGAGGAACAAAGCTGTTGGAATCACATTCACTGTGATGCTTGTCAAGCTAATGAATGAACGATAACAATGTTGAAAGCCAGTGTGACAGCCTTCCTAAAGCACGTGATTATATTCACAGAACATAACTGAATGGTGCTCTTACGCTAGTTATCATTGGTTATGTTTATTTTCGTTCTTGGTGCAAAGAGGACTTTATGGTCATACTATCTCTCTTCATCCTTTTCAGCTGCTGGGTCAAGAAAGACGTGACCTTTTATGCGACGGTGGTGTCGTTTGTGACCCTGATCATGGTCTGTAATGTCTGCGTGTTTGCCGTGGTGCTGGTACAGATCCGTAAGATGCGGGTCAATAAGCCTGCCAGCAACAGAAAAGGGTTCCTGCATGACCTGCGAGTGGTGGCCAGCCTCACCTTCCTGCTGGGACTTACCTGGATGCTAGCCTTCGTCGCCTGGGGCCCAGCCAAAACACCCCTGCTGTACCTGTTCTCCCTCCTTAACAGTCTTCAAGGTAACAGCAAGGGCTGCTTATGCCTATGGAGAGAAAGTTAAAGCTGATGCATATGTCTAACACTGTGCACATAGATGCAGTGGTACCAACGGGCAGATAAGCAAGAATGCATTATTGTAGAGTTTAACAAAAGATGATATGTTGTTTTTGGATTGTAATCTTCAAATTCAAAGGACAAGTGTTTTGTTTTTTGCTGTATTTCAGGTTTCTTTATCTTCCTGTTTTATTGTCTGATGAAAGACAACGTAAGGAAGCAGTGGAGGATACATCTCTGCTGTGGAAGATTCAGACACACTGAATACTCAGGTTTGGCTCACATAAACCATAGTTAAACTCATACTTAACATAGTCAAGCTATACTATACCGAAGAGAAGGCTATTCTAAATTATAATAATATTGTATAATAATTATGTATTATACAAAACTATATCAAACATATAATAAAGAAGTAGTGTTCTAGATTAAAATTTACTTAAAAAGGAAACCGTGTCCCATCTACACCATTTACAAACACAACCATTATCAATTTGAATTCCTTGGAAAAACTAAAAAGAATAATATTATTTGAATTTTAACCAGACTGGAGTCGTTCTGTAATACCGGAGGCCAAAGCGAAAGGTGGTCAACACGTCTCCTCACCATCCATGAAGTCTGAGACTACCAGTGAAAGGAAGATCTCTGATACCTCAAACTCGGGGGCCAGTCATGATGGTGTATTCCTGACACGGGACAGAAAAAAATAAAAAAAGGGAAGATGAATTCTGTGTATTCCATCTCTCTCTTTTTTATGTTGAATGACGACTTTGGAAATTTCCAGCAGAAATTCATGAAAAAACTTTTTTGTTTTTAACTTCAATTAATTGTAATCATTTCATTGATAGAATTAAATTGTTTGTTTCAATAATTTTTTTATTTCTTCCAAAGAGATGAATTAATGAGGCCATGTGTTTAAACTGTTATGAGTGGTGTTATTCAGGGAATAATATCTATACATAAGCCATCTGTAAAGTGACAGCACTTTATTTTCCAGAATTACTAGTAATTTTGACTTAAGACTAGTATTAAAAAAGAAAAATACTAGCAGTTTTTTCTGCCAACTCTAAAACGTCTTAGTAAGAAATAATTTAAAATGTTTGTTCACAATACTAACTGGGTTTTGGTAAACATAACTATATGTCTAAACTATGTTGCATTCACAATATTTGTTAAGATAAATTCTGACATTAATAATGAAATGAGAAATAAAATGGTGGCACTTTAGTCCTGTTTCGCATAGCCTACGCATAGCAATTTCAGTAACTGGGTTAATATAACTAGGTACTAACCCTGAACCTAAACCTAACCTAATAAGGTTATAACCCATGTAGTTAGGCTACTTTCTTGGGTAAGTAGCAGGGCACAACCTAACACGGGGCTAGTTGTAACACACTTGTTTTAAATACTTCCAAACATGCTAGCATGACCAAAATTGGTGTATTTATTAGTTGCCATATCAATACTATATAGATAGAGAAAAAAATGCACCAAAATTCAGAAATCTTTGGAAGATATCACAGACATAGCAAAAGTAAATTTTTTGTGTTTATTTAAAATGAGACAAATCTGATATTATATTTTAATCCCCAATCTGTTATTTAACAATTGAGATGGTTCACTAACTAGAAGACACTATGGGTTTAAATCCCAGTTGTGCCAATGAGGAACGTTATAACACTGCATTACAATGTGCCCCAACGATTAGAACTACGTTATTCTATTCTATAATTTTATGAATTCTATTGAGAAACCATGAGAAAAGGGTGAATAAAATGATTAATTATTATTATGTTTTGAACTATGCTGTATAGCTGTGTTTTGTGGTGTGTTTGTTGTCAAACTCAAAGATTAGTTTCTTTTTAATTATTAAAAAATGAAACTATATGAAAAAGTTTCATTTTTCATTATATGAAAAAGTTAATAATTGTATTTTATTGAGAAAATATTTTAGTTTATTTTGTATACTTTTTTGATTAGATCAGATAACATTTTAATCTGTCATATGTTCATGTTACAATGTAGCCTACCACACATGTTTCAATGTAGGCCTACCCCACCTATGTGGCATGTTTAGTACACGTACTGTCAAGTGTAACCAATAAAACGATTATTTGAAAAATATTATCTGATCCACAATGTCCAAGTAAAACAACATGTTCTAAAAAAAAAAAAAAAAAAACATAATTTCTGTCAGTCATTTTTCCGGAGGTGACAGTTAAATGGTCTGACTTGTTCAGTCACATTCTACTCATACTGGTTAAAGTTCGCAGATTGACGCCCCACATTTAAGTGCAAAAACTGAAGTAGCCTAGTTTCTCTTAGTCGAGCTTTTCCTCGTCGTGAAACGATTCAACTGCAGCCAGTTTAAATCTCGTGCAACGACGGATATCACCTTTACTTTAGCAATGTTGTGTAATTGTTCGTGTTGCAGCGTCTGATTAACTCGATATTTCACGACTTTTGCACGGTGAGTAAAAGTTATATGGTGGCTATTTCCATGACAGTAGTATTTCATTTTTTACAAAAACTGTAACATAAGCGTATAACGTTAATTTACAAAACTTTCTTAATACTGTAAATATGGAGATTTTCAAGGGCTGTCCGTGATTGAACGTAGTGACATAAGAGAGCAGGATATGAAGGCTTATTGAAGTGTTATAGGCTACCTGTCAAAAGTTTGGAAATATTACAATTTATGGTAACAATAAGGTTCATTAGTTAACATTAGTTAATGTATTAACTAACATGAACTAACAATGACCAATACATTTGTTACAGTATTTATTAATCTTTGTTAATGTTAGTTAAAAATCCAGCTGTTCATTTTTTGTTCATGTTAGTTGACGGTGTATTAACTAATGTTAACAAATGCAACCTTTGATTTTAATAATGTATTAGTAAACGTTGAAATGAATATTAACTAAGATGAATTAATGCTGTGGAAGTATTGTTCATTCTTAGTTCATGTTAACTAAGGTAGTTAACTAATGTTAACTAATGAAACTTATTGTAAAGTGTTACCCAATTTATTAATGTTTTTGAAAGAAGTCTCTTATGCTCACCAAGGCTGCATTTATTAAATCAAAAATTCAGTAAAAACAGTAATATTGTGGAATAGATGTATAATAATATAAAATATTTATAAATAATATAAATACAATTATGTGAATAGAATAATAAAATAATTAGGATTATGTGACACTGAAGACTGTAATGATGCTGAAAATTCAACTTTGCATCACAGAAATAAATTACTTTTGAAAATGTAGTTATGTAAATGAGTTATTTTAATTTGTAATAATATTTTGCTATATTACTGTTTTTACTGTGTTTTTGATTAAATAAATGTAGACTTGGTGAGCACTTCTTTCAAAAACACTAAAATGTTATGTTTGTTTATATATATATATATATATATAGCTGTTTTATTTGACATTTATAAATGACGGTTGAAGCCCTGTTACCAAAATTTGATTTTTTTAAACAGTTTTTAAAAACATTTAGTTTATTCTATACATTTTAAACATCATCATGTAATAAACAACATATAAAATATCTGACATATAGTTATATATATTGACGAAGTATGATGTGTTCAATTCAACCTACTTTAACCTTTTAGTTCTCATAACAAAAACACTGAATTTGTGGCTCTGATGCTTTTTAAAAATAAGCATTTCTATGGAAACTGCTGTAATGGTCAGATTTTGTTGTTTAGCAGAACAGTGCTCATGCAGATAAGCCGTCAAAAAAATATAAAATAAATAAATATTTATTCTAATTCATACATGGTAGACCTACATAATGTATATAATGTATCTTATTGGCACACATAAACACTTGAATAATTGATCAATTCAGCTAAAATACAATTTGCAAATGTATGAACATTAAGATACAGTTGGGCTTTGAAATATCCCATCCTTATATATCCCAAAGAACATCATAAAGTGATGGGATTTTATTGCAATTTCATATTAGAATGAGAAAACATGACACCATGAGCAATGTATGCAATAATCTGTCAGCGCTGCATAGATTGATAAATTATGCATTGCACACCATTTCTGCAGATCAGTGATGGAGGAGGATCTAGGAAGCCCAGTGGCTAAGGTTAAGGAGGAGTCCGGTAGTGTCCTTCTCACCTACTTCCAAGGAGACATCAACAGCATGGTGGATGAACATTTCTCCCGTGCTCTAAGTAAAGCCACTAAACCAAAGGGAGAGCACTCCAAAATTAAAAGAAACCACAGATCTGCTCAAACAAGTAAACAAGTCCTCTCAAAATTCCTTTTACGTGAAATATTTGACTTGTTGAATGAGTTTAAACATTGAATTCTTTTTTTAGATGAACTTGGTTCAAGTCAATGGGAAGCACAGTCACAAAGCAGGTTTCAGCCCATGTTTCCTCCAGAACATCTCCGGCTAGGAACAAGCAGCGAGTCTCAATCAAACCATCCTATGTCACTAAATCTCCCTGCAAACAACGCTGTTCTGTGGTCAGGGGATTCTAGGCAGGGTATGAGTCTCGCTCTGCCCCCCATGATGTACCCCTCGGCTGTATCCTCTGATGGTTTGATGGTAGCCGAACAACGGTACTCTAATTCTCTGTTAAACTTGCTCCACAACGATCGCCCTGACATGAGCACAGTGATGGGACCCTCCTCCAAACAAGAACTCATGTCTGGATGGACAAAGTATCCTGGATTTGGTGACCAGATGGCTTGTGATATCAATCTAAACTCTGGTAAATGCCCTTATTTTCTACCATCCTGTTTTAATCACACCCACGTAACCATACAGTACCGTTCAAAGGATTTTTAAATGTCTTTTACACTTACCAAAGCTGCATTTATTTGATCAAAAGATTAAAACAACAATATTTTCCTTAAAAATAACTATTCTATCTTAATGTATTTTAAAATGAATTTTCAGCAGCCGTTACTTAAGTGTCTTTACTGTCATTTTTGACCAATTTAATGGTTCCTTACTGAATAAATGTATTAATTTCTTTCAAAACAACAACAAAAACATACTGATCTCTATAAATTCAACGGTAGTGTATAGGCTACATAAATATTTAAAGGTCATTACATTAAAAGTTTACATTTTAGTCATTCTAATATACATTTTCATTCCTCAGTATTTTAATGAAGTCACTTGTGATTGCCTTTTAGGTGTTCAGGTGATTGAGAAAAAAGATCTTTATTGGTATTAACTCAAAAGATTTGAGATTTAAAAGCAAGAACAAAGAAGTCTTTCATCGCTCTTTCGTTTAACTGAACACGTGACTAATGGACCTTGCAATGCTTCACCTGGAGGCTTCTGCACATCCAACCTGTTCAGAAACAAGCTCTTCGTGTACCACAGCACAGAAGATTGTACAAGAGATTGGCCTCAGGCTATATGGAAAAACACACAAAACGAGTAATCTGTTTTTCTTTTTTTTTTACTGGCTTTTGTAGAGTGACAGAGTTCATTTGTTGCAAATGTTTAAAATGTAATCGATTTCATAGCAAATGTTTTTCTTGCATTTAATTTGTCCAATAGGCTGCTCTGGGTATAAATAACTTTGATTTGAAAAAGGATTACAATCATGATGCATTGATCACGTACACAAATGTAGAAATGCACAACAACTAAAAGTAGCTATAAAGAGGTTTTATTGGCTTGCTTGAGTATAAAGTAATTTAGTAAAATGCAGATGTTTTAATTTGTACGAAATATATTTATTCCCATTTCATTATTGGTTTTCAAGGATGAGAGCATGTTACACAACTTGTCTATGCTGGCATTTGTCTAATTTGGCTGTTTAAATGGCAGATAATACTGTAGTTTGATTGGATGCACTGTCTTTGGTGTCAACAACAAAAATAAGAGTTTTCTCCCTTTCAAAAAATGTAAAAGTCTATTTATTTTGCTATCCTAACACATGCACAATTATACATTTATTCACATTTTATTATTAGCATTAGCATCATTGTTTTTATGCTATCTGTGATGCTGCCAGAAAGAGATTTTTATGTCACAAACAACCAGTTGAAACCACTTTGGTTTTGAATTTTATTGGCTTTAAATTAAATAAATGGCACATTATAACATTTCGTCAGTCATACTGAAATACATTTTATTTGTAAATTACATCAGACAGACTTGGTTTTTATGACATTGAAATGACAGGCATAGCCTACTGAAAACACCGACACTGCACCCTAGTGGATGAGAACAACATTACACTGCATCTCACTGGAAAAATACATTACTTATAGCAGCATGATGCGAAGTCAGTATGATGTAGCTATCAAACTCAACTCCCCGCCATGAATCCAACGCATGGACGCAGATGGAGGACCAGCCACCTCCACACCCCTGCTTGAGGACTGATGTCCTTGTACTATATTTAGCAGTAATCCATCCGGTGACACACATGTCCCTTTCCAAATAAAATGGACCAAAGCCAAGGCGAAAGCTCAGATCTGCGCTCAGACTCACCTCTGGCTAAACATTCACACAATTCACACAATCATTGATTGATCACTTCACATTTCATTGCAATATGGGAGTAAAGGACTCCTACTGGACAGAAAACTTTAAAGTGACTGATTTATGCTTTATAATTAGCCTACACAATATTACTCTATTCTTATTTGTCAGTTGCACCATCTGATATTTTCTAAAGTCATCCATGTTAATCAGATCATCTGGGTCACAAAATTTTCTCTCGTATCATCACACGGCGGACTCACGTATGAATACTTCTCTATATATTTTCAGTACAAGCAATACGTGAATTATGTGAGAATTCCAAGTATGTATTTAGGTGAAATTCAATGGACACTTTACTATCTACCACAAGAGGCCACATGATGAGTCGTGAATGAAAGGGAATCACCGCAACTGACTCCATAGGTCACATGACAGTGGCAACATCATGGATGTACTATGTCCATATTTTATTCACACTACACACATAATAGGCCCACTAAAGTTTAGACATACTTTTTAAAGTTCTTCATCAAAGTAGTACCTACACTGAGAGTATACATGATTTCAGACGCAGCTGCTCATTCTTAAAAACTCAACTGCTGCCATCTTGCACATCAGTTATCGATTATAGTGAAACATCAAAAGACTTCTGCATTAAGTAACACGTTATTTCAATTGTCCACTTTAGACATTATACTAACTACTTTGAACTACATGTCAAATAAGTATAGACTGTCTGCACTTTATTTTGATTGTCCTCCAACATACATTCTACTGACTAGTAACTTTGCAATTAGGCCTAGGGCCTACATGTCAACTTATTCTACTAAACCTAACTCAACAGTCTACAAATACTCGAATCACGAGAGTCAGTTGACATGTAGTTGCAAATTAATGCATGTTATTTGACATGTAGTTGTTGTAGTTATGAATGTAGTTTTAAAGTTACTTATAGAATGTAAGTAGAATAGTTTGTAGTGTAACCTGCTTTTAATGGGCTATTATATTGTTGCAATGTTCATTCTGTTGCTTGGGTGATTGTGTTGTACATTGCAATCAAATATTTTTTAACAGAAGATTTAAGATAATATACAGGTACAGTTATAAAATATTTTCAACTGAAATTATTATTTTGTGCCGCAATGTTTATTAATTTGTGGAGTCGCTGTTTAATCAGCAGGTTGATGTACAGTCAAGCCGATTGTGCCCCTTACCAGATTTCATCAAATGTTTTCATATTTTGTCTTACTCTCCTACTTAGCTTTAAAAAGTGGTTTGATCTGCATACTCTCAGTTTAATGAGAAATGGTCTCATTTGTGTTTTTTTTAAAAAGTGCTGTTATTGTGCTTTGTGATATTGTGCTGCACAAGGCAAATTGGATGTATTTCACGACGACTATGGCATTTGGTCTGCCTTTGTCATTGACACTCTTTCCAGTCAAGCCTCCTCTCTCGCACTTAATCTGTAATTCTAATATAGTCTGCAGAGATACCTCAAGAATCCACAGCACAACTCAATTAGTGTGCTGACCTACAGAGGTATAGGACATATTTCAAATAGGACATATTTCATTTCCGCCACTATGATATTATCATTATCTTACCTCTGTTGTCAGTGTTGCTTAGCCAATTTCCATGATAATCTGTCATTTCTAAAACAATGTTCTGACATTAGTGACTAAATAGCTTCGGTTGACTATTGTGAGCTACAGCTGATAACAACCTACAAGTATCCGGATTCTGGCATTATGTTAATGCTGATATGTCCGTTTTATTAACTTTCTTGTAACTGCAGTGTCTCTGACAGCACTTGTAACCACAGAGCGTTGTTTAATCGTCACGTGTGGGTTCAAGACAGAAGAATCAAGTTCCAACACGACATTTAATGTCCACGAGGGAGGGAGGGAGGGAGGGAAAGGGAAAGGGAGAGAGAGAGAGAGAGAGAGAGAGAGAGAGAGAGAGAGAGAGAGAGAGAGAGAGAGAGAGAGAGAGAGAGAGAGAGAGAGAGAGAGAGAGAGAGAGAGAGACAGACAGACAGACAGACAGACAGAGAATGAATGTGAGGGACTAATTTATATAGCAAACACAAATTAGGATGATTAATAGAACACAGCTGACACATATGAATAATGAGCAGCGGGAAAACTGAACAAAGGAACACATGATGAACATGAAAACAAAAATCCATGATAATGAAACTAACTGAACATAATGTGACATTAATAAGGTACTGCTGTTTTATGAATGTGTTTTTAGTGAGAATCATACCATACTGTCATTTGTGTGGTAGCAATCAACACGAATTATGGAATTTCATGTAAACTAACAGGAACAGGGAGTTAGGCTACTTACACAGAGAACTAAACTAGACATGTGGGGTTAATCAGTACACTGTAAAATAACACAATGAAGGAGATTGGTTTAATACATATAAACTCAAAATATTTGATCTAAACCACATTAATTATCTAAGTTGATTTGACAAAAGATACAAAGTTGTGATAACAAATCATGAAAATATTTTTTTCTAATTTAACTACAGGAGTGAAGTCACTAATCTTATTTGACATTCATTTTTTAATTAAGCTGCCATTTGTCCCAGCTATAGCACAGTTAGCTAAACATCAAGGTTACACTTTATTTTGATGGTCCACTTTAGACATTCTAATACTAACTACAAGTAACTTGTCAAATACATGTCAACTAACTATCATTAGAGTATTTGACTGCATTAGACAGTTGGTGTTGAGTTTAGATTAGTAGAATAAGTTGACATGTAGTTGCAAAGTTACTAATAGTAAGAATATCTGTTGGGGAACCATCAAAATAAAGTGTTTGCCGATATTAAGCAGACAGTCAGTTGATGTGTTGGTAAGTTATATTGTTAGTAGAATGTTTAAATGGACCATCAAAATAAAGTGTAACCTTGATGTTTAGCTAACTGTGCTATAGCTGGGACAAATGGCAGCTTAATTGAAAATGAATGTCAAATAAGATTAGTGTTACTAACATAAATGATCTAAAATACCAATACAACACTTGTATATTTGTGATGTGTAAATCTATAATAAAGCGGTAAAAATGACTAACGCATTAATAACGCATAACCAGCTGACAAAATTCTGGGAACAGTGATTTGCAATGTTTCTAAAATGTTAAAATGTCCAATTTTCTTGGATTTTCTCTCTCTTTTTAAAAGGTCAATACTGTTATTACAACATTTTCGTTATTTTTACTCACAATATAACAGTTTTTGAACGTTTATTTGTAATATTACAAGAAGGTTAACGTTAAGTAGGCCTAACATCATAAGGATGTGCCTAGAATGCTTTTCTCTCAACGTTATAAGAATGTTAATCATGTAAAAATAACAACATAACAACGTTCAAAGAACGTTTCTCTCAACTTCATGAGAACGCATATCAAATAAACTATTATTAATGTTATAAGAAAGTTCTATAAATGTTATTTATACAACATTTAACATGAACAAAACCTGAAAGTTGTGGGAATGTTTACTGTTAAACATTTATACAGTCTGGCAGGCTGTATATGGAAGCATGTGAGCAGCGTAGTTGCTATGGTTCCCTCAGGCTGGCTGTGCAATATCGCATCCAAAATGAAAGTTTGTGTTTACATAATATATGTGTGTACTGTGTATAATTATTTTGTATATATAAATACACACACATGCATGTATAAATTTTAGAAATATTTGCATGTAAATACTGTATATTTATATAGATTTTATATTATAAATATAAATATTTTATATTAACACATTTTTCTTAAATATATACAAAATAATTATACACAGAACACTCACATATATTATGTAAACACAAACTTTCATTTTGGATGCGATTAATCGCGATTAATCGTTCCACAGCTCTACATAGCTATAATTTGAGAGCGCTGGAAATACACGCTCAGACTTCAGATATAGCATTTATCAATACTGAAACAATAGACAGCCTACATGTATAAAAATAGTATTTAGGTAGCCGACATTCATTCACTTAAAAACATTCACTTGTTTTTTTCACTTTCTTTTGAGCTCCCCCCATCCCCCCAGAGAAGCAGAGGGTGTTAATGGTGGGCTGCGCGTCAGTGAGGGGAGAGATGAGAACAGTGAATCCATCTGTAAGGAAAGTAGTGTCAACACCATTTACCCGAGCATTGAGGCTGCTATGGTCGTCCACATCTGGAGTTTTAACATTAGCAACAAAGACATTTCTGCGCTCAATCAAAGTGAAAATGTCAGTTCAGAAGACCCCCTAGAGCCCCACGACGACACCCCACCTGGCCTGAGCCGGACTGGCCACACGGTGACCGCCGTCTGCCTCGGAATCATTCTGGCGTTTGGATGCTTGAACAACCTCTTTGTCCTGCTCATCTTTGCGAGGTTTCGCTCACTGCGGACACCTATAAACCTCATTCTGCTCAACATAAGTCTGAGTGACATACTGGTTTGTTTATTTGGGACTCCCTTCAGTTTCGTTTCCAGTCTCTATGGGAAATGGGTGTTGGGACAATCCGGCTGCAAATGGTACGCTTTCGCAAATTCGCTTTTTGGTAAGTTTTACTAAAGTTCATTCAACAGGAAAGTTATATGTGTAACAGGTTCCCAGAGTTTGCGGTGGTGCAGTGGATACTTACAACACTCAGACGAACTTTCTTTGTAGTGTGTTGTTGCGCGTGCATTCATTTCTGGCGTAGCCATGGTGTCTAGGTTTGCTGATGAATACGTTTGAACACATCATATTAACAGCGTCTTCAAGAGATTATCTTACATTTTAAGAATTAGGCCTATTAGCTTTTAAACATGACAGAGAAAATTATAGGAAAGTGATTAAAAATTACGACACCATACATTTCAATTAAGCTAGATGTGTAATTGATACATTTTTTTTTTGGAAATAGATCATGTGGAAATAGATCATGGTTAGATTTCACGTCTATTTACGATTTTATGACATAAAATCAATTTCCATTTTATGTCATGTCAAAATCAAAGTTGAAATGGACTGAAAACATGATGACTTTAGGGATTTTTTTTTTAAGAGAGTAATCAGCTTAGTGAAATGAATGGTGCATATTCTGTGATCAGTGTTTACCGAGCTTGATAACTGACGAGTTGACTATTAAAAAAACAGCTTAACATCAGTTAACAAATAAAATATATTGTTTAAATTGTGCCTTTTGTTATTATTTTAGAATAAATGTAAAAAAGCTTAAAAAAAACTAACTTGATGAGAATGAGATTTAATAGAACAATGTAAAAATACAAAATAGAATTGTATTTGGTTTCTCTTTTAAATGTAGATGTGACAACATTAAGTGTAACTGGGACATGAATTTTCATTTGATTTATATAAATATAAACATTCGCAATATGGACCTGTGATGTATATGCAAAAAAGCGGGTTCATATGATTTAAATTTACAGCATATGATTTTTCATGCTGTTAGGTCAATCTGTAGCCTAAATCAAATCAACTGGATATTTGTAATATGAGGACAACCACAAATAAACAATAATTCTTGATTATATTATTTTCATGTTAAATGACATGTTGCTGTTTTCTGTCTGTCAGAAATGTTCCGCATGTGCTCAAAATAGGAACAAGCCAGAATCACTGTCATTTTATCTTATTCAGGAGTTGTCTCGGAAGTCACAGTCTTCCCCCAGTGATCTGACAATGGGCTTTATGCACAGCTGCACTACTTCCTGAACTTCAGCCAGCTCTTTGTTTCCTGTCTGCCATTATTGGACAAACTGATTAATCCAGGTGTGTCTGATTATTGTTACTGAGGTCAGGCACACCTGGATTAATCAGTTTGTCCAATAATGGCAGACAGGAAACAAAGAGCTGGCTGAAGTTCAGGAAGTAGTGCAGCTGTGCATAAAGCCCATTGAATGGAGAGCTCATTTAAGGCCATTAATACTGTAGTGGGAGTGTTGTGTCTCTCTTTCTGTGATGTGTAGAGGAAATGAGGAAAGAGTGCTGAGCACTTTTGTTTAGAACCTGTGGACCTGCAAAGTGCCAACCCATTGAAGGAGAATGTCTGAGTACATTTGATACATAATTTGCATAATTTTCACATTCATTTTTAATAAATGTGTTCCTTTGTTGACATTAACCATATTCATTAAGGCTCAGTTTCTCTCTGTGGCTATACCAAATATTTCTGACAACTGAACAATTAAAATAATTAATATAGGTTCTCATCAGGTTGTTCTAGCTCCATAATCGCGTCACTTAACAACCTTCACTGTTCACAGGATGACACAAGTGAGTTGATACATAAGGGCAAAATGTCATTATACCTTCGACTTATGCAACACGATCAGTGTGTAATGAGAATCCTGAGTCTGTGGCTGCCACATTTTATTACATTATTCTACATTTATTACACAGCTCTGTGGAATACTTGATTCTGATTGGTCAATCGCGCCATCCAGCGGTATGTTATTCCCAACCGCTGAAAACAGATAACACAGGCTCATCCGGGTTGCTGAAGTCAGCAGCGCTAGGACCCGCATTAAAATTAGAAAAGCTTTCCAGCGCTGGAGAGACCTAAGCAGGAAGGAGGTTGTGCTGTATCTGCTCCATATACACTATTGGGTGTAACGCATTACAAAAGTAATTATATTGCTGTAATATATTACTTTTTGCTGTAACGCAGTAATATAATGCATTAAAAATAAAATTTTGGTAATATTATACTCATTACAATCTCAGTAATGCACATTACAACAATGTAATTAAGTGGTTGTAGAGAGCTTAGTAATTCAGGGAAGAAGGAGACGGGAACTGGTGAATGTTTCACAACTTTAATAATAAAACAAAACGAAAGTAAAAACGGCAGCCCCTCACGGACAACTGCCGCACACACAAAACAAAACATAACATAAAATAGTCCAGGCCTAGTCCTCTCTCATCCCTCACTGTTGTCGCTCCCCCTTTTATGCTTCCGAAGCTCTTTCGTGAGAAACTCGAGACCGGTGCGACACTCATTATCAGATGTTTCATTAACACACTACCCCAATGCTGCAGTTTATTTTGGTAGTCTGAAATGTTACTTTTATACAAGAGTTGCTGATTGCTAGACTGACCCAGGAACAGAATGCAAGATCACTGAGAGCATAAACTCTATAACAATTGTGCATTTGCATTTAACCTCAAATTTCTCTCTGGGGTCTGTCCCTGATGTTTACAGTAACTTGCTTTGTCATTTGTCCCTTGTGTGACTGCAAGTTTTCAAAATTGCTGTACTCGTTACTGCACCTTGTGTACACAGTACAAATATCAACATATTTTACAATAAAAAAACATTTAAAACAGCACAAGTTAGCACTATTTCTTTTCCATTTCGGCTTTCTTTATCTCAAACAGGAATTGTGTCTCTGATGTCTCTATCTATACTGTCATACGAGCGTTATGCCGCCCTGCTGCGCCCCACCAAGGCAGACGTGTCTGACTTCCGCAGGGCCTGGCTTTGTGTGGCCGGATCCTGGCTCTATTCGCTGGTATGGACTCTCCCACCATTCCTGGGCTGGAGTAGCTATGGACCTGAAGGACCCGGGACTACATGCTCAGTGCAGTGGCACCTGCGATCAACCAACAACATGTCATACGTGATGTGCCTGTTCATCTTCTGTCTGCTTTTACCCCTGATGCTCATGATCTTCTGCTATGGCAAAATCCTGTTCATTATCAAAGGGGTGAGTGAGAGATGCTTTATGAGGAAACTCAATTTGACGCTTTCTCCTCTGAATAGGTGTTATGTTATTATACATATGTTATTATCTATTTAACCTACTGAGTACTGGAAACCTAGTCTTGTTTCTTTTTCTTGAATAAATCAATGATTTGAGACGGATGGATTGATTGAATGAATGATTCAATGGCTCGTCAATTGCCGCCACCTACTGGCGCATCGATGTAACCTGCAGAAAGAGTCACTGTAAAATCCCCATCACTAATGCACAAACTGACAGTCTGCCTGAATGAGCGGAGTGATACAAACAATGAAAGGTCTCAGTGCTTTTGTATAACACCAGTTAGTGACAATTAGCATGCACTACAGTCTCTTCTTCCCTTCTGAGAAAAAAAGCAGTTGTACTCAGAAATCCGCAGTGATGTGTCATAGTCGGTGTCCAATTAACATTTCAACACAGATGAGCAAAAGATGACAGATCCTGCTCTTGGATTGTTTATTTATCCATTTGATATTGTTTTGTCCAGCTAGAAGACAAATAATAAGAACAAGCGCTTTGGGGCATCAGGTTAGACTGTGTTCAGGGAGAAGCAGTCTTTAGGTTTTTCTGACTCATATGGAGGATTTCATAAACACATCACAGTGTGAAGGAATATGTAATGAGCGTTTCCAGCAGGTAGTAAGGCAGAGAGCATCTAGACGCTGAGGCAATTCTATGAATCAATCACCATCGTAGGTATTTTTAGAACGCAGAGCCTGTTACTATTGGTGACGAGCTGTTATGTAACCAAAAATTATTTCCTCCAAAATTCGCTCTGTTCAGTAGCAGACACCACACTGTGTATCTAACAAATAGAGATCTTTATCCGTTGTACGTATGAGTGGGCCAGTCACTACAGCCCTCGGGCTTTTTATAGAAACCCAAACATGGAATTCTGATGGGATTCAAAAGAGGAAATTACAGCACATTGAAAATCAGAGGACATGTCTGAGACAGTAATTGCATTCCTAAAATAGTCACTCCAGACATGCGGTATGAAATTGATTTTCTTACACTATTCAATGGAAAATCTAATGAAAATGCATTCAGATACAATTAAGATTTTTTTTGACACTTGTGTGTAATACAAAGATGCCTAGACAGAAGAGTCATTTAATTATGGAAATGGAAAGAATTGTGCTGCAGTGAATAAGACGTTTTGTTTATGCTTCAAATGAATATTTTTGCCAATGTCATATTGATCCTACAAAATTGCTGAAGGACACTTCCAAAAGCAATGGGATTACACAAGTGAGAAAAGCTGGAGCCAATTAAGCCAAGCTGGAGCTGTCAATACAATCACAATCATCTCGTTTAGGACAAATGGAGCATGTAAAAGGTGTGAATGACGACATGAACCGGTGAAGGGAGCTCGGCTCCACTGATCAGCTCTCATTTGCCGCCACTGCTGATTGGAAGTTTCTATTCTGTGCCCCGACCAGCAGGAGATCTTTATACAGAGAGATTACTTCATGAGGGGAAAGGGATAGGGAAGGCTAACAGACCCCAGAGGACAGAAGTCACGACACTGACTTTACACATGAAGGAGCCATCTGCCAGTCTTCCTCTGATTCGTGAACACATACGTGAACATATTCCTCTGATATATGCCACAGTAGGGAAGAAAAGAGTATTGCAACATCGATAACTTTAAGTGTTTCTTTTTTTGGCTCAGGTAACTAAAATCAACCTGCTGACCGCACAGAGGAGAGAGAACCACATTCTTCTAATGGTTGTCACCATGGTATCCTGCTATCTGCTGTGCTGGATGCCTTATGGGGTGATAGCCCTGCTAGCTGCGTTTGGCAGGAGGGGACTGATCACTCCCGTAACCAGTGTGGTGCCCTCAGTCCTGGCCAAGAGCAGCACTATGGTCAACCCGTTAATCTATGTGCTTTTCAACAACCAGGTGAGTCCACAGAGGGACTGCATCAAAGCCAATTGAAGGCAAGCCTGCAACCTTAGCCGAAAAAAGTGCTGACGCTGCGGTATGGAGGGAACGAGACAAGAGGCTGTTTTTTTTTTATGGATGTCAATGGAGGAGAGGCTTCACTTTGCTGAATAAACCACTTTTGTGAGGAAATAGCTTATCATTTAATGAATCGACAGAACATTGGCTAATCTTCAACATGTTTGCTCTTAAACATTAGTTTTGGATTGATCTATTTTTAGAGTTTACACCATAAAAATGCTGTTTTATAAGAGAAGTCATGGACAATTGATTAAATTTACGCCACTTCTCATTGATTTTTATGGTATCCGCAAACAGTGATCGACTGTCGCAGAACTCTGAACGAAATTCAGTGACGTCAAGGCTGTAATGTGATTGGTTATCAAGGCACACATGATCCAAGTTAGCCGTTACGCTTTTTACAACGGTAGAACCACGGACCCTCATATCTCCCATCTCTGATGGCTTTCTGAAATTTTAGTAGGGTGTCAAAGAATATCAGCAGACACACTTATGCTTTTACGCCCCTTGATTTGACAAAGAAAAATGTAATGCATTGATTATGGAATTTAATAATTGAATATAAAACTCAAATAACATACATGGATTCATTTCCCTAGTGAAAAAAACCTATACCAAAATGTATTTAAAATACATGTATTTCATATTAAGTATTACAAATCCATTAACATATTTACTGACATATCACTTGAGACTTACCGATATAAATATAATTAAACTATATTTGGAGTACATCTTTATTGCATAATGCACATTTCTTAATATTAAGCCTTAAAATGTGTTTTAATATCACTCACTATTAGTAAGGACAGTATGATTTTTTGGAAGAAGATGGAAAATAAGATATTTAGAAGAATATGGGTAACTAAACAGTTGATGGGCGCCATTGACTTCCAATCCATAGTATGGAGAAAATAAATACTATGGAAGTCAATGGGGTCCATCAACTGTTTGGTTACTGACATTCTTCAAAATATCTTCCTTTGTGTTCAGCAGAAGAAAGAAATTCATACAGATTTGGAACAACTTGAGCGTGAGTAAATGAAGACAGAATTTTCTTTTTTGGGTGAACTATCCCTTTAATAATGCATTACAATGCATCACATAATTAATAATCATAATTTAAGTGTCAGCATTAATATTTATTTAGGTATATAAAAATAGAATTCTAATTAAATTCTACCTTTAAGGCCTTGGTATATTTCATATTCTGTGCTCCACTCCATGCACTGCACAGTTGCGCACACTATCCGTGAGCCAGAGCAAAACTTTACTTTCAGCTTTAGAGGTACAACAGCTTGTCATGGGGGCAGTATACACTTAAAAGGACAACTCTGTACCTTATCTACCCCCAAAAGGTGCATATTAGTGAAATGAAAGGCATACTAATGACTCTGTCTCATTCATTTCCCTTTCAGTTCTACAGGTGTTTCTTAGCATTTCTGAAGTGTCAAGGAGAACCATCTATTCACGGTCAGAACCCTCAGCACAGCAGCAAAGAAGATCCTCATGCTCTCAGGCCCTGTGATGGGCCCTCATTGCATGGCAACATCAAGGGCCTCCAGAATAAAGAGCAGCACACTCTGTCCTTAGTGGTTCACTACACACCCTGACACTCTCAAAGACTTCTCATGCTCTGTACAGCTCAGCGCTTATAGTGTGCCGGGATGAAAAACTGATAGTGTGATGATTGTGAGGTTAGTTCCATAGGACCAAACCAAAATCACATTTATTTCAAGTGCTTGTTTTTTTTAATGAGCTCCATGCATTGAAATACGCTGATTGTACACAAATGATGATTACATAAGGACAATACATTACTAACGGTGCAGTGCAACAGCAGCTTGTGTGAGTGTAAGTGCTGTATGTAGTGTAGTGACACTTGTTGCCAACAGTAGGAGCCACCGCCCATGTCATACCAAAGTCTGTTCCCATGAAAACTCTCATGCTTATGCACATAAAACTGTGGAAAGTTCATTCGATATCCATGTGCTGCTTTTTCCTTTAATACAGAAATTATTGATCTTTGTTTGTGGCATGTTATTTAATCTCTTGATATTTCTGTGTATGTAGCACAATATTTTTAAGATTATGTGTTGTATCTGTACATTTCCTCTGCTTCACTGATATCTCCATTGTAATCTACTTTCATTACGTTTCATAAAACTGTATAAAATGTATATAATTGTGAGTCATGTCATGTTAAAATGCAATTATAACGAACGTTGCAGTATTTTGGGACTTCGGTCCTGCATCATATATGCATATTTTTAGAAAGTGTGACAATTTGAAAATGTCCCATTTGCATAGTAAGTTCCATAAGCCCACAGTCTCTCTCCTTTTCATCAACACACAAAGAACACCCACTGAGTCATATATGTGCATTACAAAGTCATTCTTCCTATCCCTGGAAAAAGATGAAGTGAATACAGAGTCTGCAATATATGTGTTGAATTCTTTCTCCCTGGAATGATTTTTGAGCTTTTGATGTGTTTTTGCATATTACTGTAGTGTTCACTGTATCATGAGCATTAATACCAATGCAACACTGTCCAAATTGTTTTTGTTTATGCTGTTTACTTTATTCAAACAATTAATTTTGATTTAGCACCATTGTATCAGGTTTCTTGTTCAAACATGATTGGATAATGTTAAATTGGTTCTCCTTGACTTAACCTAATGTTTTCATTTTGAAAGAACATTTTGCAATCAAGTAGCAATCAAATTAATTTAGTTGAGAAAACAGATTAATCTAACAAATTAATTGTTCATCCAGGTTACTTTATCCATTCGAGTTGAGATTACATGAATGATTTTATTTGTGTTAAATTATTAGAAACATAGCATTAGAAATATAGGGACAGGATTTCTACTTCCCATCATGCTTTACACAGGGCTGGATAGAGTTAATGTTGAAATAAAGTGTTGTTATTTTATGCATATTTTAACAAGATGAGAAAATAGAGGGACTTGTTAATGTTTAATATTTTATTATGTTGGTATTTAAAATAGCTCCCACCATTGGTTGAGGACCTGCTAACATGCATTCTAGTTGCTTTAATAAAAAAGCAAGAATTGTGGGAATGTTATGGATGTAAACAGTATCATTGAGCTGTTAAAAAAGTTTAATATATACATATATATATATATATTGAATAGTGTCTAAAGTTGATTCGATTAAGTTATTTTCAATTAAGTTATTTGGATATGTGTAAGTTTAGTTGAGTTTACTCAGTTCCCACATAAAGTATTTGAGTAGAGATAAACTTGTTTCCATTGTGTGGAACCACTTTCCAATAGTAAACTAATACTTCTAATACTGTTTCACAGTAATCAAATAGTAAAATATGCTCCTAAACTATTTTTTTTTTTTTTTTTTTTTTTTTTCAAGATAAAGTGAAAAACACAACAGCATCATGATTATAGTTGCACTACTTGCAATACTTGTAAATTCGACTCATTTCTCAGTGAGTTGAACTTACTGTATCATACAGCCTTGATTTTTAAGGGACATCTAAAAGTAGATAGCTTTTAAAGAAAAAAGTTTTATAATGCCTTGTGTGGCTTTTGTTTGTGATACGTGATCAGTGCCAATATCATTCATAGTATCTGACCTCACATTACTCATGAGAACTTAATATTCAAAGCACTGAAATGTGGAAAGGGTGATATGCACTTCCACCCACATCTATTCACACTATGCAGAAAACACATTGCATATGTTTCTGATAATAAAGGTCAAAGATCTGATTACTGGGCCCAGATGTATCCTTTCTTGTCTTTTGTGGGTGAAGATAATTTCCTAATTTATAACACACGTTTAAAATTATACTGATGACTTTGGAAAATATGAGCCCTGGCAGAGGGACTGAAGAAAAGTCAGTGGGAGTGGAACTGAGGTTAGATGCTGCAGTTCATTTGAAACCTGTTTTTTTTTTCTGCTTTGCAGTTAAGCAATACTTTATAATCAGCACTTTCTGTTGTAGACAGTCAACACCAATATTTAAATGATAAAAGCTGTTTTGTTTTGATGTAA